>NW_019212879.1:590984-1257690 GCF_000938715.1 Lachancea lanzarotensis
AGAGAGAGAGAGAGAGAGAGAGAGAACCGTCGTGAGCTTTGGTGTCTTGTCGTCGTGATCAAATTATACGGAAACATAGGCGTCACAGAGACGATGGGTTCATGAAATAGACATTTATCTGACCCTCAGACGCTCTCCACTGACTCTTGTATTCTTTTCTTTGCTACATACCGCGGTAACCTCCTATTTTTGTAGGTCAAATATACGAATTACTCATGTCTATCATTGGACGGTGTGTCAAGATCTGAAGGAAACATTTGGTGTAGGTGTGAGCTAACATCGTAAGACTGATAAGACCCATAATGGTCTGCTCAGCAACACTGGAATATCCAAAGTCACATGACCTTTGCTGGTGCGGAAACCTTCTTGCAGCGGTATGTAGGTTATTTCTCGTTCTTTCTTCCATCAAGCTGGCTCAGTGACACCAAATCAATGCAGTTTGGAGCTTTCAAAACTTTCTCGAGTTTTGGAACATACCACGAATGAGGGATGATTACGTAACAGGTGTCAGATGTCGAACTGGACCAAAGTGATAAAAAAGATGCGAATCCACTATGCTGAGCAACAAGTTGTGTCTGGTCTGTCTTGCAAGTAGTACTGTGGTAAAAACAACATGGTTCCAACTCACAGAATACAAAGAGGTCTATGCAAATTCATAACGAAACTGATTCAAAAATCGCACCTGCAGATTGGGAAGTATTTTTATGTTCACATACGACAAATCTAACATTCCAATTGCTCAAAAAGTGCTAATATATCAACCACAATAGTTCTATCAGTAGAAAAAAGTTCGACTCTTGATTTCTCATCGCTTTTAATAGATTCAAACGCCGAAATCTTACAGTATCCAAATGCACTATTTCATCTTTGTTACTATACTCAAGAGATCTAAAAGAACTTTGCATTGCTCAAACCTATACCTGAGAAAGCCTCAACAAAACGTTTATTCTGACCTCAGCCAGATTTTTCAAAATGGAGAATGTCAGCGCATAGGTGACAGAGATGTTGTTTTCAAGAAGTTGGATTCGGGTAAATGTGTTATGATTATCTCCAGCCATCATCAAAGGGGTCATTGCAATATTTTGATGTCAACCCAACCCGCATGGGGATCCAAACAAATTCAACTCTATCGTTGTCGTTGTCGATATACCATTTTTGATATGTCACGTGATCCTCTTTTTGTCTTCAATAATTTGGCAGTGAAACGTCTTTTTCGTCCATTTAAAATGCATTTCGATTTCAGTTCCTGAATTTACACGACCCCTTAGATATAACGGCTCTAACGCTATCTGCTCTATCGCTGTGTTATCTCATCGAACAAAAACCGTCACAGACCCGAATCACTATTCACGAACGAATTTAAACTAGAATTACCATCTGACATATATTCCATCAACCTCATCTACCTGTACAACAACATACGATAACCGAGCATAACTAGCTCTCTGACCATCAAAGCTGCGTTCAAGACCATATCAAACGGTGCCCTAAAGACGCGCAAAATGAATGGTGCTAGCAACCAGAATGGTAGAGCGAAAATCAACCTTTCAAAACTACAAACAAGTCTTGAGAATGAACCGAAACCGTTAGAGATTGACAATAGCATGTCTTCTCAGCAGCCTGGAAAACTGTTCATCACGATCACCGAGTACCAGAAACGCATGGAGGACGAACTAGACATGAAACCAGGCGACAAAATCGAAGTGATCACAAATGATGAAGAGTACAATGATGGATGGTATTACGGTCGTAATTTAAGAACACGGGAAGAAGGGTTATATCCCAAAGTATTTACGCAAGAGATATCGACACCATCGCTTGTAAGAGCGAAATCTGCTCGTCGTGTGGCCAGTCCACATGCAAATGGAAGTCTGACGGATCTGTCGACAATGTCCAACGAGGGATCAGTTAGTGAACTGCCCACGCCACAACCGCTTGAGACGGCAGCACCTGTAAAACTAAGTCTAGACCGCACAGCATCCGTGAAAGTGACCATGAATGATATCGACAGGGCTCTAGAAGCGTTTCGCGGTGAGTCTCTTTCGTCTTCATCGGGAAATTTACATTCTGGTGGTAAAGATGAAGCACGCAATAATCAAGCCGACACTACCGCAAATTCATTTGCTACCGACACTGATACGGATCTCTCTAGGCAGCAAATCCTGAGAAGTTCAAACTCGGTACAATCACTAACAAACGACACCTCGTTTGGTTCTACTTCGATCAACGGTATTGACCCTAAGGATCTTGCCCCAATCAATGCACAGAACTGGTCTCCCGAACAAGTAACCGCGTATTTCATAGCGTCGGGCTTTGATATTGAGTCGTCGAGTAGATTTCAGCAACACAAGATATCGGGTCCAATCCTATTGGAATTGGAACTGGCTCATTTGAAGGAGCTTGATATCAGTTCGTTTGGTATACGGTTCGAAATCTTCAAAGAGATCGAAGCTATAAAGGATGTTATCAGTACGCATGGACCGACAAGATTAACAAGTCAATTGATGCCTGCCGCTTCTGTCAATCAGAGATCGTACATGGGACACACTCGCAAAGCCTCTCAGTCTCTGGACGATATCCCTTCTAAATCGCCCATTGTAGCTCCCTCCGCAAGCCGCAGTCGCGTGAGCAGCAGACACCGTCCGTATTCATTGGCACTCAATGGTCGCGAATCGAACGCTGATGCGGCAGACTCCATTATTGCTGCTTTGAATGCCCAAGAAGACGGCACTAACATCTCTAAACCCGCTCAACCCCAAATTGACGACACCAACTTTCTTTCCCCTCGCAGGGCTCCTAAACCGCCTTCATATCCAAGTCCAGTCCAGCCGGTCAGATCACCTACCGGGCAACATTTCACACCCAGCCCTTCTAACTTGGAATTTCCACAAAGTTTGCGCAATGGTCCTCCTACAATATTCGAGCGTGCACCATACATGGAAAGTCGTTCAAATAATAATTCTGAAGTGCAAACGCCCAAATTTCAGTTCCCCAGGGCTGCGCCTCCCCAGCTGGGATTAGAGAGCCCTAATGATGGAAATCAAGAAGATAAAAGAGGCAATGGGGTTGCAGCGGTTGAAAACTATGTGGGGAATAGAAGCTCTGTCATTTACTCGGGTCAACATGTGCATAGGCCAACGAAATCGGGCGGTTCGTTCGTTGAACTATTTAATAGGATTTCAACAATGTCCCCTGGCACTGCTAGAGGTGCACAAAGTGATGTAGAGGGTCTGAACATCGAACACAGTCAGTTACAGAGGCCAACTTCGAGCATATATGAGCGCTCAAGAGTTGCATCACCAAGTCACATCAAACACCCTTCGCAAGCCACCGCTGAGATCAAGAAACATAGACGGAACTCGTCCATTCTGTCATTCTTTTCCAATAAAGGTGATGATAACGGTAAAAGCTCTCCAACAAAGAAAACTAGATCAAGACAGGCTTCCTTTTCACACAGTAGAAAAAGCTCTGCCGTAGGATATAATGCGGGGAGATCGTTTTCACCTGAAAAAGGATCGCGGTCACCGTCAAAGAGGCACTCAATTGTTGTATCTCCAATTGCTGGTCCTGTTTCACCAGTCAATGAGTCTGTTGCTGATGATGAGAAACGTAGATCTGTCAGCGCAAAAGAAACAAACGGGACGCCCGGACCAAGAGATTCAGATTTATTTTTCGATGCCAAGGAGGAATTACAAGAAGAACAGAAGAACAAGAGATCCGTGAGCGAAGCTGTTAAATCCAAACCTAGTCGCACTAAGACAAGCAAGAATGTTTTGAGTAAAATGAAAACCTCTGCATTCGTCGAGGGTATTCGGACGATCAGCGTCATGGAAGCAATGACACAGTCAGACTGTTCTGGCTGGATGAGCAAAAAAGGCTCAGGTGCGATGGGAGTATGGAGAAACCGTTTTTTCACTCTTCACGGGACAAGATTGTCCTACTTTGCGAGCACTACCGACACTAGGGAGAGAGGTCTAATCGATATTACTGCACACCGAGTGGTGCCGGCCAAAGAAGATGATAAACTTGTTGCCCTTTACGCTGCTAGCACAGGGAAAGGGCGCTACTGTTTCAAGCTTTTACCACCCCAACCAGGGTCTAAAAAGGGCTTGACATTCACGCAGCCCCGTGTCCATTATTTCGCCGTCGACACCAAAGAGGAGATGAGAGCTTGGATGGCAGCCCTAATAAAGGCCACTATCGACATTGATACCAGTGTCCCTATCATCAGCTCCTGTGCAACTCCAACCGTTTCTTTAAATAAAGCTCAAGAAATGTTATCACAAGCGCGGGAAGAATCTCGACAACGGGAAGAGCAAAGATTCTTAAATGAAGAGGATGAGGACCAGCTACTGTGGGAACAACAACAGCAGAGAGCTGATTCAAGCTTCCCGGATAGTTCAAAAGGTACCCCAACACCCAACTCATCCGTGCAGATGAATTCTAATAATGGTTCCGGATTCCACAGCCCCTTTCTCTTGGCTTCGGGAGTATTGTCTCCTGGAACACCTCAAAACAACGGTCGCTTTCAGGATCAACCCAACAGCGACTACTTTTTGCTCGGCTCGAACTATACAAGCAACAAAATTTAAAATTGCGGAAGACCCAACTTCCTCATCGTGTTGTTCTTCGCAAGTTGTAATACTATCTATCAAAGTAATGCTTTTTCGCTAAAATAGCTAACTACTGTAATGCTATCCAGAGTATCTCCGATTTTACTTACGGCAACATAGCTGATAATCTTGATAGTTTACCGATGCTCATTTAAACCTTCCTGAGAGCTCTTTCGGAAGGTTCTTTATCAACTCGCTACTGTTCAACATCAAGCTTTGTTTCGTGTACGTGGATTGTCTAATGAAGCGCTCAAAGAAGCTATCGTGCGCTGAAAGAGCTCGGTGGCCTGGACTGGAAAGGTCCTACAAAAGTCTGTGTGTAAGCACTTAAGCCACTTATGTGTTGAAACGATACAAATCTCATTACTGAGGCTATCATATTCACCAACTGGTCGAAAATCGATAAAAATGTCCATCGAAAAGGTTTATAGATCGTATGATTACAGTACCAGTTTTAGTCCATTAAGTGGCACTTTTCCAATGCATTCTGAATGAGCTGGCTACCCTTGGGATCTAAGTTCATTGCAATGGTCAATTCCTTGACCGCATCTTGCTTTCTGCCCATTATTTGATAGAGTTGTCCGAGCAGAAAGTGAATGGTCGCCTCATCCGGTGCAATCGTGACCAATCGCTCGAAATTTTCAAGTGCAAGATTGTATTTTCCCATTGAAAGAAGCAGCTGGGCTCTCTTGAAAAGCGCAAGCGACGACGTGGGTTGTAGTTCGCATGCCAAATCATAGTATTGAAGAGCTTTTTCACGATGAGACAACTTTTCAAGTGCGACTCCACAGCAACAGATCAAAATGACGTTAACGGGATTTATGCTCCTTGCTCGTTCAAAATGTAAAAAGCATTCTTCGTATTGTCCAAGCTTTAAGCAACACATACCTAGACCATAGTAAGCGTTGTAATGATTGGGGTTGGAAGCCAGCGCTTTACGATAGCAATTCATTGCAGTATCGAAAGCGTCATTGCTTGAGTATTCATGTCCTTGTAAAGTGTATGCATACGTGAAGTGCGGATCAATTTGCGTACTTCGTTGAAAAGCCTTTGTAGACTCTTCATGATCCTTTTGAAGTGAAAAAAGATTTCCTATACAACACCATGTTTGTGGTGCTGTGCGACTGACTTCTAAAAGCTCATGGCACAAGTAAGATAATCCGGTTGAATCGTTAAGATGCCACAAGAGGGTCGAGTATACCTCCATATCTGAGACTCTGAATGGTTGCAATTCTCGTAAGGACGAGAAGTATTTCTTGGACATCTCGTAATTCACTAACTCGAAATGCAACTTGCCTAAAAGTGCAAGGACCCATGGCATGCCCGCTAGGATATGCCGCGGAAGTTCTTCGTTCAGTATCCTTACAGCTTTATAGCAATCGAATCTTGAGGCTGCCTTGTATGACTTGGCCAGTGCGTATAATTGGGCTTCTAGTTCCGATGCGAACTCTAATGTACGAGTATTACCAGAATTTGCGACATTGTTTACCCTTGTTGTCGCTGGGCCGCGTTCCGGCGTGACAGATTTCTCATGAAGAGCGGATTTGAAAGGCGGTGTTGCTAGGAGACGTGATTTCGGGAGTGAAGAATGGGGGGTCGTGGCGCCAGCGCCATTTGTTGATTTCAACATTGTGTTTGTGTGAGCTCCACCGATTCTTTGCTTTGGGTTGGATAGCGGAAGATGTGGGAGTGTAGTTCTCTTTTTGGGATCAAACCCAGGAATTTTGAAAGGTGTATGGGGTTTTGCGATTACTCCGCTTCGTTTTCTGGCGGGAACCTGAGAATTCAAGTTTTTGGGCACAGCTGAAGATGTTTTAAACAATTGGCCGACTTTAACTGAAGTCCCCATGTCACACAACGCGATGAATGACTCCCACAAGTATGGATCAAGCTCCAAGGCACGCGAATGAGCCACACTGCTTTCTTTGAGTTTCCCCATTTTGCTATATAGATGGCCCAAAACTGAATGAATGGTTGCCTCGTCTGGTGCTCCATAGTAGGCTTCTGTGTTTTGGAAAGCAGAAATATCCAGTAGCAGCTCCAAACTCCGTGCTGCCTCGTCCCATGCTTGTCTCTCCAACCTCAACGCACTGCGGGCCAGCACATATGCACACAGTAGATTTTCTGCCCTATAAGGTCTCACCACCGCTTGAGCGCTCTTAAAGTCGCCTTTGAAATACAGAACCAGTCCGTACAGATATGCAGCACCGATAAGTTCCCTTTCTGCACCTTCCAGCTTCTGTACTTCGGCGCACAACAGTTCTGCCAAGAACTCTGCCGATGCCAAGTTGTTGTGTTCGATACAACGCTCCACCATGGCTTTCAACCGCTCGCAATTGCCATCCAGCGCCCTAACCAGACCGCCCGAGCCCACGCGAAACATAACCACAATGCTTTTGAAGCGGATAGACACAGTAGTGGCACTGAAATAGGTGTTTTCGTCTGGTAGACTTGCATCTCATCGCCTGTAGGTTGAATTTCCACAAACTGTATTGCAGCAATGTCATCTTATACGTCTGTGTCGCTGATCCAAGTGACAGTTTAGTCTGAAGTGATCTACCATCCACCAAGCAAATTCAACATATTCAGATTGAATAATCAACCGGGTTATGAGTCTAGTACATTTTCGAGCAGGATTGCAGTTGGTTGTAGAGCTGAATTCTCAGGTTTTCAAAATTATTTTTGATTTCAGCGGGACCGTAATCCGAGGGTTGGAAAACTTGCTCCCCCGAAAAATATATGCAACAGTTCTCACAGAATTACAATAGCCATCAAATCCTTGCAGCGATCAAATTGTTTTTGTTCTTAAAAACTGACATATGTGGTGTCGTCGCTCCATCGGAAATAGCGTTCTGAACGGGTCCCTTCTTTGTTATTACATACAAATAAAAATATAAATATACCAATATTATTATGTCTAAGTTAAGAATTCATTCTCGAGAGCTGGAAAGTTGAAGATCTTCGTCTTCGAGCGAGCTTAGGACTGAGGTACGTTTAAGTAAGATCGAGAAATATTCACAGCGATAGGAAGAAAGTGAGAAAGTCTCGTTGTAGAAAAATAGCTTTCTTTAGCGTCTTTTTTCAGCCGTTTTTCATCGAATAACGGGTCCTAGCGGAACCATAGTATATTTTAGGGTGCTGCGTAACCCAAATTGTGGGGGGTATCAGAAACCTTCCGTGTTTAGTTCGCTGGAATCATTGAGAGGTTTTTGTCTTGACTTTCCATCAATACGTCTTTCTTCGAGCAGAATTAAAGAAGACAGCATAGCATAGCAGACCCTAGCGTCGAGTGCAAATCTCCGGGGAGAACAACAGAAAAAAAAAAAATTTCGAAAAATCGCTAGCCGAGAACCTTGCCGCTCGCTTTTAAAGGTTTTGTTTGAGACACACCTTGAATCGTCTCCGTTTGGTTTCTTTACGTTTTTTTCGTTTCGTGCGTTTTCAATTCTGACATACATTCAACACTGTCGTGTAAACCGGTACCTACACTAATTTACCAACCAATTCTGCATCATTTCTTTCGACCCAGGACCTATATTTTCATATTTTCCCTGTCATGAGAAGCAAAACCAGAAGCATAATAGCGACGATCTTCGTACTGCTGACACTGTGGACATTCCGCAAGTATTTTTTTTCAGACGTCGGCCGAAGAAATCTTCGACAAGACAGCGCAAAGCCAGGATGGATAAAGCCTCGCTATTACAAGAAAAACGATGCTGTCGAGATTTTGGTCAATAAGATCGAATCGGACCATTCAAGCGTTCCATACGGATACCACGACCTACCCTTCGTGTGTCCACCATCGGAGGGCAAGAAACCTTTGCATTTATCTCTCAATGAGATCATAAGTGGTGACCGCAAGTGGGAGAGTGACTATAACCTGCGCTTCGGCGTTGATGTAGAATGCGAACGACTGTGTGATCGCAAAACGCAGCCAGACGCTCTGAAAAAGGCAGACGCTCTTATTCGCAAGGGTTACAATGCTCAGTGGCTTATAGACAGTGACATGCCCGCGGCAACAACTTTTATTCAAGCCCGTAGTGGGAAAAAATTCTATTCTGAGGGCTTTCCCATAGGCACGCTTGACCCCAACACGGACAAAACTTACCTGCATAACCATGTCATGCTAGTGATACGATTCCACAGTGCAGACATTAATAAACATACCATCGTCGGCTTTGAAGTATATCCTAAATCCACCTCGGACCATCATTGCCCAGGCAGCTCCAAAGACTATTCTCATTACGAAATAAAACCCGACGAAACTGAAGTGACCTTCATACCGTTCACATATTCAGTTTACTGGCGTGAAGAGTTCCATAATGATTGGTCTCGTCGCTGGACTTTTTTCATGGCACTTGATAAGTCTAATACATTCAAATGGCTTTCTTTGGCCAATAGCATTATTGTTTTAACCGTAATGACCTCTATTGTTGCATTCGCTATTGCGAAAATTCGTGGCAACCGATCCATCCGTTCGGTAGCCTCCTCATGGACATCGCATCCTGCACATTTCCTGTCTCTTTTGAACTTGTCTACCGCCATGGGCGTTCAATTCCTGCTCTCTTTTTTCGGCGCACTTGTTATTTCGTGCTCTTTGAGTAAATTGCACGACATTATCAATGGGGTGGTGTTCTCTGCTTTAATTTTTTTCATAATGGGCGCGTACGCTTCCTCCTTTTTAGGCACATTATTGGCTCCAGAAGCTCGAGCAACGCTCAGTGTCTCGGTGTTATGTGGTTGTGCTTTGCCCGGTATGACTTTAATTGTATTGATCATTCTTAACAGTATCGTTTGGGCGAAGGAAGGCACAGACCACATCCCGTTCGAGAGTATTGTGGTAATAGCGACATGCTACTTTGTGATCTGTGGCCCTATTTCAATCTGTGGTGGCCTCACTGCGAGAAAGATGAGGACAGGTGCACGCAAGGTCTCTGACATTTCTTCTTCTCTAAATTTTCTTCTAGCGATGAACTATGAGAGTAAAGAAACGGATAAGAGTTTAATACTTAAGCCCGTTCCCAAAATATTATCAAATCCTGTACTATTTCAGTTGATATGTGGGGCACCACCATTCCTTATAATCTGGTTTGAAGTTTCCACTGTCTACAATTCTGTGTGGTCAAAAACAACCGATTTTGTCTCCCTGTATGGCGTCCTTCTCGCGAATATTGCTACATTTTGCATAACGATCATCGAAGTGTCGCTGGTGGCCTGTTATCTCCTAATTTTCTATGGTCAAACTGGTGATTCTAGCAGCTCCAGACGCATACAAAATGGCGGTGTCAAAAACAACAAGCAGACATTTATCAGCATACTGAAACAACGTCCATCTGCAGCAGGCCTAATGAAACTCGTTAAAATGGCAATCCACTTCACTGCTACTCAACTAGAATTATTGTGTTCGAGCTGGAGGTGGAAATGTTTTCTTGCCGGTAGTAGTGTGGCTTGGTACCTTGAACTCTTCTCGCTGTACTATCTGGTTTTCGTGCTGCGCCTGAGAGACTTCTCATCCGTATTGTTGTTCATGTGTTACACCGGTCTATTCAATTTCATGTGTTGGTGTGCTTTTGGCGCGTTGGGATACCTGTCATGTTTGTGGCTTCTGAATTACATTTCTGGTCTACGCAAAGCTCGCTGAAATGCCTTAAGTGCATTTCAATTGGAACAGTTCAAATTTAATCGTACGCACCAATCGGTGATGAGGCTATATTACACAATTAATAAATAATTCCATATAAGAATTACTTCGCATCATTTTTAGATAGTTTGCCCTCCCAAATTCAGTGGTTGTTGGGAAGAAGATGTTTGGTGGTGCTTGACGAAACCTCCCATGGCGCTTGAATGATTACTTGGAGTTAAACGATCTTCGTTCGTTCTGTTATTGTAGTTGTTGCTTTGACCATTGTTGAATCGACGGCCACCACTGCTGTTGTTGTTGTTATTTCCATGGTGGAAGTCACGACTGTCACCGCGTCTGGAATTGTTGCCTGAATTGAATCTCTTTTCACCGTCTTTTCTGCCACCTTGTCTCCTTCTGAAGTCCTTGCCCTGACTGTGGCCTTGAGATTGCTGCTGAGCGCTGTTCTGCTTGACCTTCTCGATCAAGTCGTCTTGGAGTTTGATGTATTTGACGAAACTGCCTCTAACGTATATTTCTGGCAGTTTAACGGACTCGTTGGTCGATGTGTGTGTAACTTTCGACAAAGTCAAGTTCATCCAATTGTCGACATTCACCAGCTGGCCTGTGATGGTCTCACCATTTTTCAGTTCTATAACCATTTGCTGACCTTTGGCATTTGTTAGCAAATACAAGGGAAGCATGATAGCGAGTCAGTGTCTACTATTGTCAACCGTGATAGTGGTTGAGTCTTGATGGAGTTGAACGTTATGGGCATAAATTGAGATGTAAGTTGACATGTAATTTCTATATCACTTTGTACGCATATCCAAAACTGACAACTGAAAGATGGGAACAATTTAAGGTTCGCAAGGACCATCGAACTAATTGGATAACTATGTGTAGACTACTTGTAAGATATTGGCCGGTTTTTACGCTTTTATGGAGATTTTCCTCGAGCTGTTTTTTTTTTTTTGAAGTTCATCTCTTGGTTTTTGGACAGAATAAATCGTTGAACATGCGGTCGTTGTTTTGCGAATCGTTTTTGGAAAGTTGGTGATGTTATTGAGACGTCTTTGATGGTAGAACCGTGTCTTAAAAGGTATTACTTGACGACAATTCGACTCTGGTCACTCTATACATATCTGTCATCGCGACGGGACTCGTTAATAAATGAGACCAGCAGAGAACGAAGTTGAGTGTGGTGTGTGCAAGTAGGTTTTGTACAAAATAGCGAAGATTCTTACTTCGTCTACTGAGGTGTTGCTTCAAGAAACGGAGGATACAGCGGTGTTAGCCTGTCATTTCCGCGGTTGATGCTGACCAGGAGATAAAACGGTTTTTTGAAAAATATGGCTTTGCCTTCCGAATGATTATAGATTGTTGACTATGTATGATGACCATATCAATACACTTGAATGTAGAAACATATCAATGTATACTTGTATGGAGGTATACCTATATGGAGGTATACCCATATGAAGATATATATATATATATATTTATCTGTCATCTGTCATCTGTCACGTGTCACGGCATTTAGCCTTCCAAATATCTGCAAAAAGCCACATGTAAGCTCCAATTATGTCCCTCCGTCTACCATTTCTTCTGCACCAAGCAGCGTCAAGTCATTTATACTCGTCAAACAACAAGAACTCCAGCTCATCCATCTGCAGGTCTCGTGACCGGCGACAGCCGACCTTCAAAGTGATTAGTTCTCAAATCTTTGCTCTAAGATACACCAGTCCGAAGCACAAACCACTCTTTACAGATGCTACTCAACTAAAACTCTCACAATACCTCAAATCCCTGCCGAACGAAACCCCTTCCGACCCCAAATCGTATTAATCCGCCAAACTCGAAAGCCGTCAAATCAGAAACCTAAAAATCACTGAAAATGCCACCTAGACTCAACACAATATTTACTACCATTCTAAACCACTTCCCCTTGTCACTATCAACAGCCGTCCACCTTGTTGTAGTTTCAGTACTTGTCGTCTCCGGTCACTGTGTACGCGCATGTCTCGCCCGTAAATTCATGCGTTTTACGCGTTCCGTAATCTTGCCATTTTCAGCATATTAAGATTCGAAAACCAGAACAACGAACCGAACCGCACGCAACCTTTGCAACTTGACGTTAAAGGCTGAAAGCGCGATAGGACTTGGATAATCCCCTGAATTCGGTGGTGTTTTTGATTTAAGGACTCCTTGGAGCGGTATTGCTGGATTTGCTGCAGTTCCAACGATGCAAAATGGATCAATATTGACGGAGAACGATCCTCTTATGAATATCGACGCAAGACTGACAAGAACGTCAGAACAAGAAGACACAATGCCAAGAATTGAGATAGCAACGTATGCCGGCGTAGACGTGTACGAATGCTACTGTAGGGGGTTCGAATCGCGCATTGTAATGCGTAGATGTCTCGATAATTGGGTTAACATCACACAAGTGTTCAAGATCGCGTCATTTTCCAAGACACAGAGGACCAAAATCCTGGAAAAGGAATCCAACATGGTTAAGCACGAAAAAATTCAGGGTGGGTACGGACGGTTCCAGGGAACTTGGATTCCACTGGAAAGTGCGATTTATTTAGTGGAAAAATACAACGTCAACGATGTGGTGGTATCCACGATTTTGCATTTCCAATTGGACCCATCGGATCCGCCAATTCGACGCTCCAAGAATTCTGTGATGAAAAAACAGTCTCCTGGCTCCAAAATTCATTCTCCTTCGAGTTACAACAAAACCCCCAAGAAAAGTGCACCCCCCATGATCAAAAAACATAGTAAAAAAAGGCTAAGCACGTCAATGGGTCATGTAGCGCACAATGCAGCCGCGGTGAAGAAAACGTCCCAGATTCATCCCAGTCCCTTGCAGAACTTGGCTTTTCAAACACCACAGCACCAGCAGCACGTCTCAATGCAGCATAATAACTCTACCGTGATTGCACCCGACCATCAAACTCCCATGCATCCATCTTCCTATGAAGCAACTCAAAAACCCTTACAGTTTTACCCCTACCCACAACACCAACCTGCGTTTTTGACATTCGATTCCAATCATCCCCATCAGCAGCTACCTCCTAAGCGGACCAAGAAGGCCAACAAAGTTCCACCGCCTAACCAATTCCAAGCCCAGCATAGTTTCAGAGTTATCAAACAACAATTCATGGATCGCAAGAACTATGAGACCGGAAAATCCATACCCCATGCAATGGTGACAATTCATCCGCAGCCAGCAGCTCACAAGAACTCCCACTCTAATGGATCTAATGGCTCGAACGGTTCATCTATCGAATGCTTTTCAGCGCGAGAAGAACCATCGCCCATCTCTTCCAGGTCGGCTTCCCCTAAGCTGAGAAACCAGCCGGAGGCTGTTATCAAGAACGAAATGGGCAATAAGCACGTCAGCGCTGAAGAGTATAAAGAGCTTTTACTGCAAGTTTTGTCATCAGATTACTCCTCGAGTGGCTCAGATTCCATTATGCTTCCCGAAGAACTCTACAATTGTCCTCAAGATCTCGATATCAACTTTACCATCGATGATCAAGGACACAGCACATTACATTGGGCGGCAGCCATGGCAAACGTGCCATTGCTTAAACTTGTATTAAGTCTGTCTGCTGATATCTCATTATGCAACGACCGTGGATTTAACACTATTACCAAGGCATGTTTTTACAACAATTGCTACAAAGCGGGCGTTTTCCCTAAAGTTCTAGAGCTTCTCAAGCCTTGCATTATAACACCAGACGTGAATGGTAGGACTCCGCTGCATTATTTGGTGGAATTAAGCGTGAACAAATCTAAGGACCCAGCGGTCGTTAACTACTATCTGGATACATTGCTGGATGTTTTGGGTCAGGAAGATGTGGCCTTGCTTCGAATGTGTCTATATCATCAGGACAGCGCGGGAAATACGGTGCTCCACCTTGCAGCTCTGAATCTCAATTTGGAACTGTGCAACAAGCTATGCTATCTCGGTGGCTCCATGTCGATTTTGAATTTGGAACATGAAACGGCAACTTCACTTTTGGCCCGGTTCAATCTGGTACCACCAACCTCACAGGAGTTGGAAGATTCTATTGCCGACATGGTCAAAGGAGTTGAAGACCGGAGGCCAACGCAAATGAGGCTCAGCACGCCGGTAATGACAAGAAAGAGAAATGGCAGCTTTGCGCAGATCGACGATAACACCATCAACATGACGCATGATTTGACATCCTTTTCTAGCATTCCCAACTCAGTTGTCAATGCCTCGAAGGTCAAGAGTCCGCATCGCAACACAGTCATTTCCGAGCCCCTTTCGGTCTCTTCAACTGTGAACAAAGTGACCAAACCCGTACGTTCTGTACCTTTGGTGCGTCCCGGGCAGGCCCGTTCAACGCAAGCGCTAGCAAAACAGTTGTCGAATTTGAGTGCTTCGTTCACAACCTCTGTGGACGACGAAATAAGTGCCCTAGAGCTCGAGAAAGAAAAAGTGGCAGGTCGCGTCGATAGCATCCAACACAATGTCACGAACAACACAAATCTCATAAACGATCTACTGCAGGGCCTACCGAGTCCCGACGCACTTCATGCAGATGTTGAGAAGCAAGCTAACCAAGTACGCGTCCATATGGCCCACTTGACAAACTCGATTGAAAAATCGCAAGCATTGGCCCTCGCCACATGTGTACACGAGGAAGAGTCCGCCGTGGGATCGAACTTGAACTCTCCATTGAAGGAGGGCAACATCAGTTCGCCTGTTCGTGTCATAGGACACCATCTCCTACGACTAGGCTTGAAGCTCACCTTACTCCAACACAAGCGTAAGCACACCATCGAAAGAATATCAAGAGGAAAATCCGAGGCGTACTCTTCTGTCAAGATTAAGAAATATCGAAAGTTGATTGGCACCACAGTGGATGACATCGACTCCAAATTGGACGACATAGAAAAAGATCTAAGTGCCACTGCTTAGAAAATTTGCATAAGGAAACGCATAGTTGGGAACGTTTCAGAACTAGCTGTTTTGTTTGTGGGCTCATCAAAATTCCACGTTCACAGATCTCATCTCATCTCATCTCATCTCATCGCCTTTCATGTGCAAACATATCTCTACACGAAATTGTTTGTTGTCGCATCGGAGCGTTCAAAAAAATTTTTAGTCTGCGATGAGCTGAATATTGAGATGCGATGAGCATCAACTTTTGAACTGTTCTGACGATCTCGACAGAAAAATCAACGAAGTCAACGGGGAAACACGATTAGTTTACTTTGAGGTAACTCTATTGTTGATTTTGGAAACCATTGCAGTCGCAAGATTAAAAGACCAGTAAGAAATCGTTTGGTGGCTTTCCTTCTTCGCAGCTCACCGTGACCTCGGACATTGACATTGTAGCAGCCTGAAAAGCACTACGTTTTCTTCTTTTCACATTTTCTACCCACCATGGACCAGCAGTTTGTGTCGCAAATGGAGCAGTTGCTGAGCGCTGTGATCCAGCCGAACTCTGCTTCGCTCAAGGAGGCTACCAAGACTTTGCAGACGCAGTTCTACACGCAGCCCACTGCTTTACCAGCATTGCTAAGCATCTTGCAAAATGGCTCGAACGACGGCTTGAAGCAACTTGCCGGTGTCGAAGCCAGAAAACTTGTTGCTACACAGTGGAGCGCTCTAGACGACAGCATCCGTGGCGAAATCAAGAGCTCTTTGTTGAACAGTGCTTTCTCCGAGCCAAAGGAGATTGTGCGTCATGCCAACGCTCGTGTTATTGCAGCTATCGGAAATGAAGAGCTAGATGAGAAAAAGTGGCCCGAATTGGTACCCAGTCTCATCCAAGCCGCCTCCGGCAGCGACAGCAAAGTCAGCGAAACAGCTGTTTTCATCTTGCTGTCTTTGCTTGATAACATGAACCCAGAGTTGAATCTGTACATTGGAGACCTGCTAACTCTTTTCGCCCATACCATCGGCGAGTCTTCAACTTTAGAGACTAGATCTTTATCTGCTCAAGCTTTGAACCAGGTATCGAATTTGATAGAGGAAGAGGGACAGATAAATCCAGAGTATGCCACTAAATTCGCTGCTTTGATCCCTGCTGTGGTTGGCGTCTTAGAGGCCACTATCAAGGCCGAGGACACGAGCAACACTAAGCTGATCTTCAACTGTCTGAACGACTTTTTGTTACTCGACTCTCAGTTGACCGGTAACAGCGTCACCGACCTCATCAAGTTGTCCTTGCAGATAGCAGTTAACAAGAATGTTGAGGAAGAAGTCAGAGTCTTCGCCGTCCAGTTCGCCACTTCTGCGCTTTCATTCAGAAAGTCAAAGATTATACAGGCCAAGCTAGGTCAGGAGATAACGATGGCAGCCCTCAGAGTCGCTTCCGAAGATATCGATGTTGACGATGAATTGAACAATGAGGACGAAGCTGGCGAAAATGAAGAGAACACTCCAAGTCTAACTGCTGTCAGACTTTTGGCTTTCGCTTCCTCTGAACTGCCACCTTCTCAGGTTGCTGTGCCAATCGTGGAGCATTTGCCTGCTATGTTGCAATCCTCGAATCCATTCGAGAGAAGAGCAATTTTGCTGGCAATTTCCGTGGCAGTTACAGGTTCTCCTGACTACATTCTTTCTCAGCTTGAGAAAATCATTCCTGCGACCATCACTGGTTTAAAGGATGATCATCCTGTCGTTCAATTAGCTGCTTTGAAATGTATTTCTCAATTGACCACAGATCTACAAGATGAAGTTGCCAAATTCCACGAAGAATATCTACCTCTTATCATGGGAACCATCGACTCTGCTAAGAATGTCGTCATTTACAAATATGCAACGGTCGCCTTGGATGGTCTTTTGGAATTCACCGCTTATGAAGCCATCTCCAAGTATCTGGAACCACTGATGAACAAGCTTTTCCATATGCTTGACACCAACACTTCTTCCAAGTTGAGAGCCGCTATCGTGTCTGCTATTGGTTCAACCGCCTTTGCTGCCGGATCTGCCTTTTTACCATTTTTCAAGACCTCTGTTCAATACCTGCAGCAGTTTATCGAAAACTCCGGCCAAATTGAAGGTATGTCCGATGATGACATTGAACTCAGAGCTTTGACCTTCGAGAACATCTCCACCATGGGTAGAGCTGTAAGATCGGAAGCGTTCCATGAATTTGCTGAACCTTTGTTGAACTCCGCATACGAGGCAATCAAAACCGACTCTGCAAGACTAAGAGAATCGGGCTACGCCTTCATTGCTAACATGGCCAAGGTTTACGGTAAGGACTTTGCACCATTTTTGACCACCATTCTTCCAGAAATTTTTAAGACCCTAGAGCAGCAAGAGTACCAGTTTAACATAGATGAGGATGCTGATGATTTGGCTGAACTTGAGGCAGATGATCTGCAGCAGAAGTTCACCGTTAACACCGGTATTTCTTACGAGAAAGAAGTTGCTGCTGCTGCTCTATCAGAGCTTGCCGCTGCTACCAAAGAAAACTTTTTGGAGTATGTCGAACAGTCCCTCAAGGTTTTGAATGAGCAGGTCGAAGAATCCTACGGTCTTAGAGAGACTGCTCTTCATACAATTTGGAATATCGCTAAAGCCCTTCTTCAAACTGTCAACGTAAAAGAAGAAGAATATCCTGTCGGGGTCCCATCTGGTTCTTATGTGGACAGCAACATTCTTGCTGTCGTTCAAAGCATTAGAGCTACTTCTTTGGACAATTTGACCGAAGAATTCGAAACATCAATGGTAATTACAATCTTGGAAGATTTCGCTGAAATGATAAGAAAATTTGGCGCCATTGTTGTGATTGACAACGGTGACTCTTCTTCTTTAGAAAGATTGTGCGTTGAGGTCATGTCAGTTCTAAAGGGTAGTCATGCTTGTCAAACCATTGACTACGAGGAGGATGTGCCAAAGGACGAAGACATCGATGCATCTGAAACTGAAGCTGCTCTCTTGGATTGCGCTTTGGAAGTTTTGGTGAGCTTGTCTTACGCATTGGGTGGCGACTTCCCCAAGGTTTTCGAAAGCTTCAAGCCAGTCGTCTTGAACTTGTTCCAATCCAAGTCTAAGAACAAGAGGTCAGCTGCTGTTGGTGCAGTTTCGGAGATTGCCGAAGGTTTGAAAGACGCCAACCCTTTCGTGCAAGACATGCTTGAGGCTTTGGTCGTTAGATTGACCTCGGACAAGTACCTCGAAGTCAGAGGAAATGCTGCTTACGGTGTTGGTTTGCTCTGCAAGTATGCTCCTTTCGACGTTTCAGCAATTTACCCACCAGTCTTGAGAGCCATGTACGAGTTGCTGAGTACCGCAGATCAGAAGGCTCTCGCTGCAGAAGACGACGAAGCTACTAGAGAGATTGTTGACAGGGCTTTTGCCAACGCTACCGGCTGTGTTGCCCGCATGACCCTCAAAAATGAGTCCCTGGTTCCTCTCGAGCACACCCTGCCTGCACTACTCAACCACTTGCCATTGAACACCGGCTACGAAGAGTATGACCCTATCTTTGAGCTCATCATGAGCCTCTACCAATCCAACAACAACTTGATCGTTAACGAAACGCCCAAGGTCTTGGATTTCTTCGAAGCTGTTTTTACTAAAGAAGCTGAGAGAGTTAGACTAGAACAAGAGTCTACACTGGGCAGAGAGGAGAACATGGACAGAATGAAGCAATTCCAGTCTTCTGAAGCACAAACAAAGGTTGTTGACCTTCTCAAATATCTCAACACCACTTACAACGGCGCCGTTACTCAAAGACCTGTTCTAGCTCAAGTGATCGCCTAATGAACATTTATTCATCCGGACTTTTATTGTAAACTAACCTATCGAATTTGGTATCTATCATATACTAACTAACCATTACATTAACCTTATTCCCTGATTTTCAAGTGATTTTGTTGTCTATAAGATCGTTCCGTTTAAAAGTTCATTCATATAAGAATTCATCTAGCTTGACTTGATTTCAGTCAAAGAAGCGCTGTAAAGTCCTACAACGTAGCTGCTTACTACACTCAATTGAGGGGCAATCTGTTGAAGAATGGTACGTGCTTCAAACAGAGAGGCCTCAGATAAGCAGGCCAATGGAAATAGGGTACATGACCAGACACAGAAGACAGCTGAAGAACCGTCCGTCAACGTCTACAAAGATCTCAAAGATGCTGCAGCTTATCTTATTTTCAATCCTGAAGCCAACCACATAGTCATGCCTCTGCTGCTCGTCTTGGAGGCGGTTGCATTAAAGTTTATCTTGACTAACGTACAGTACACTGAGATTGATTATGAAGCGTACATGGAGCAAATTTGGACTATCAAAGATGGCGAAACAAACTATAAACTCATCGAAGGTGGCACTGGGCCTCTTGTTTATCCGGCGGGCCACGTTTGGATTTACCAAGTCATGGAAAGAATAACCTCTGGGTTGGACGATTTGAGGGCTGGGCAAGTCACTTTCAGCATCTTGTACATCGTCACGTTGATGCTTCAAATGGTGTGCTACGTTCTATTGCAATTGCCACCTTGGTGCGTTGCCCTAGCATCCTTGTCGAAGCGTTTGCACTCGATCTACGTTTTAAGATTATTCAACGATTGTTTCACTACCTTCTTCATGGTTCTTACAATTTTAAGTCTGCTCATTTCGGCTCGTCTGCAGCGCAAGATTTTTTGCCTGGTCGCCAGTGTGACCTACGGTGTAGCAGTGAGCATCAAGATGAATGCCCTGTTGTTTTTCCCCGGAATTTTTTTGTCCATTTTTCAACTCACTGAGGGACGCCTAGCCTTCACACTGGGCTGTCTAGTCATTTCGAGTTCATGGCAATTCTACGTGGCTCGTCCGTTTGTGGTTGATTATGCACATGAGTATTGGTCCACCGCATTCGATTTTGGACGTCAGTTTATGCACAAATGGAGCGTGAACTGGCAATTTGTTGACGAGGATGTCTTCAATGATCTCTGGTTTCACCGCACGCTGCTGATCAGTCATCTGGCCATCTTGACTCTTTTTGTCGTTACCAAATTTTGTTCAGGAATTTCTGAAATACGAACTTCGCTGAAAGCTTTAAGGCATCCATTCACACCTGTTTTGCGGTCATTCTCTACTACCAAGCCATTAGACGTTGGATACGTATGTTTAGTGACCAATTTCGCAGGTGTGCTTTTTGCCAGGTCCCTTCACTACCAGTTTTTGTCGTGGTATCACTGGACTTTACCGATCCTATTACACTGGTCCCGTCTACCGATGGGTATTGCGCTGGTATGGTATCTAGTGCACGAATGGTGCTGGAATAGCTACCCACCGAACTCTAGTGCCAGTTTGACGTTGTTCACTCTGAACAGCATTCTCCTTATTGCCGTGTATGTGAGGACAGGAAAAGTAAGATCCAGCTCAAAGAGCGCCGCTGATAATCTTCCCGCATCGAAAGAAGATTGAATTTGTCTCCAGCGGTAGCAGAAGATGGCACAAGAGTTGACCATGGCTTCTGCAATAGAAAAATTGCAGGGTAGAAACGTTTGGGCGATGTGGTAAAACTGGAGGAATTGAAATTGCAGCTATGAGGACTACACCAGACAAGTGCAAAGGGCGATTATGAAGATTCTAGACTCGATCAAAGTTCAGATATCTGAAGTGGGCCAAGAGTTTACAGAAAAAAATACAGTTTTTTTCGTCGCTACAAGCATCCAGAAACCAAAACCGGCAATTCCAGACCTTCTCCCATACCAAATGTACTCCCAACATTCTCTCTGCTCGATTGCGACACAACCGAGCAAAGTCCGTCTATTTTATCATTTTACTGATCGTAAAACTGACATTTTGAAAATTTGGAAAAAGCTTTCTAAGACAATTTGATAAACTAAAACGAACAAACCCATCGTTGAAACGCGAAACTCTATGGTTATCGAGTTGTCCTTAGATCTTGGATAATAACTTAGTTCGCCATTCATGAATCCCGCTCTTAGAGAACTACAGCCCTTCGTGTATAATGATTTTCCAATATTTGAAATTTTCTCGTGAGGGGCCCATAAATGTGTGTGTCTCGACAACTCCGAAGTAAATAGTTGTGGTTGTAAACGGACCTTTAAAGCCCCATTGAAGTTAGAAAATAGTCCCAAGGTGGTTTGATGCTTACTGGAGTTGTTGAGGGTTTCAAATAGAGACTTTCAGCTTCGAAAACGGCCAAAATTGAGGCGGGATAAGGACATCGCAAAGAAACACAATTGATTGTGGATAACAACATCAACGGTACAGGCAAACTATCGCTAATAAAGGCCAACCGTTAGCATTGTGTGCAATGTCGAATCTCACGCCGGGACTGGGCGGCTCGCAGGGTGCAAAGCATCCGTCACAGCCGCCAAATGCGGGACGAAACGTGCGAACCCAGATTAATAAACAAACCACAGTGCGAAATATACAGGAACCAGCGTATTCAGGTGCTAGAAGACAGCCTCTGCCGTCTAGTGCTGCAGGAGACCATGAGTTTGGCAGCGAAAAAGAGCCGAAAAAGCTGTTGAACACGTATATTTACGATTTTTTGTCAAAATCGTCACTCACCGAAACTGCCAAGGCATTTGCACAAGAATCTATCATTGAGGAAAACGGTAAACGGCTCAAGCCAAATATTCCATTCCAACCTCAGAATGATGCCCCACAGGGGTTTCTTTACGAATGGTGGCAGATTTTTTGGGACGTTTTCAACGCCAGAACCCATAGAGGTGGTTCCGAATTGGCTCAGCAATATTTTCAATTGCAGTTCGATTCAAGACGTCAGGAACACACGTATAGAAACGTAGCGATGCATGCAGCGCGAATGCAGCAGCAAGTTGAACAGCGAGGTGAGTATCAAGGCGAGGTTTCGGATCCGATGATGTTCGCGATGATGCTTTCTGGTAATGCATACAATACTCCTGTGCCTCCTCCAGAACGTGAAGCGGCTGTTCGTGGTGGCTATATGGTACCTGGACCCGGTGTTCAAGGCCATCCTGATAGAAGTCACCTCCAGCATTCCCGTAAACATTCTCCAGGACTTGCTCAAGCTCAAGCACATAGGGTCCAAGCTCAGCAGGTTCAATCACAGCCGGCTCAAGCTCAACAAGTTCAAGCCCAGGCACATGCTCACGCTCAAGCTCAAGCTCAAGTTCAAGCCCAGTCTCAGTCTCAAGTTCAGGCTCAGGCTCAGGCTCAAACTTCACAACTACATCCTCGATTCCAAAATCAAACGCGTAACCTGCAACCTGGTCAGGTTCAAAATCAGAGCCCTGTACAGGCCCGCCAATCTGCACAAACCCTGATCAATTCACAACAAATGAGGCAGCGTCTTGCTGTACGAACACAACAACAGCCACAACCACATTCCAAACCACAGGGTCAGCACGAGATGCAAACCCCGCATCATCGGCAAGAACATTCACAAATTCGACAGGACTTTCAACCTCAACTGCATCTACAACATACGCAAGACTTACCACAACCACACGTTCAGCAACCGCAGCATCAACAACCAGCTTACGCTCCGCAGCTTCAACAACAGTTCCCTGTTCAACAGCAACAGCAGCAGCAGCAAATGCATGACCGGACACAGCAGGCTCAACCGCAAATGCAATCCTATCCTCAAGAGCTGTTAGTAAATGGTGGCAACCATATGGTGATAAATGGTGCCAATGGACCGGTTTACGTAAATCCACCAGGGGCACCCGTAAAGACAAACTATTCGCCAGGGTATATGCAACAGCTCATACCACCTCAGGTACAGGAACAGCATATCCAGCGGCAGCATATGCAGCAGTTCCGTCGTCACCATCCTCAACAAGCTGCTGCTGCCCATTCTGCTGCTCAACAACAGCAGCAGTTCCAGCAACAAGGATCATTAGCCGCTCAACAGCATCAGCAGCATCAGCAGCGTCAGCAGCGTCAGCAGGAACAGCATCAGCAGGGTCAGCAGGAACAGCTACGTCAACATCAGCAGATGCAACAGCAGATGCAGCAACAAATGTTAAATTCAAAGCATTCGCCAGCTACGCAAAGCCCGCGTCAACGGCAGGCAAAACAGTCGCCAAGTCAACAAGCTGCACTGGCTGCACCTTCCTCAGCCGTTCCTGTCTCTAACATAGGTACAAGGAAGCCCAATACAATTGCGGGCTCACCTGCGTCCGGCAGAGAAATTACTCAAGACACGCAGTTTTCGAGCATGGAAGGTTTATACAATTATCAGAAACAGCTATTGATGTTAGAAAAGGAGAATGAAAAAGCCATTTCCAACAGGTCTACTGTTTCTACTCCAGGTTTTACAATGAGTAAAGCTACGCCCGCAGCAAGTTTTGTTGGGGTTTCGCCACTAGCCTTGAACTCGATGAATAGTCCTGCCAGTCTAGGGCCTAGTACTACGACGAGATCAAAGGAATTTCAAAGGCGTAAATCGGCCACAGTGCAAAATGCGAGCCCGTTTTTCAGCATGGCCAAAAAGAATATTTCCGAGCCCGTTACCCCGATAGGACCTATGACGCCTGCCAGCAGTAATCTTGCAAAGCATGTACCACACGGTGGGTTATCGACCGTTAATGAAACTCCTCTCGAGGGTTCTGGTGATCTTTTGAATGGCGGCATGGGTAAGAAAACCGCTCAAAAGAGGATCAAAAAGCCAAAAAAGTTCCACCAACTGACGACGACTACATTGGGGTTTTCGACAACTGCCTCGTCTCCTTTACTGGATAATGCGGTTGACAGTAAGAAGGGCAAAGGTTCATCGAATCGCACGAAAAATAAGAAAGCCATTGTTGCATCAAGTATAAAAAGTGGCTCTAGAGCAGCCCAGTCTGCTGGCACGACTCCTGTTACGGCTGACGATCTACATCCAGGAAGTGCGAGCAGCAACGATACTGCTGGTACTAATGTAGAAATCTCTCACAATGCAGCTGCCACGGATCCCTCGCCGCAAAACGAATTCGAAGAAGCTCTTGGTCAAAATGATCCTACTTTAAGCGGCCCGGCCTACAATTTCGAAGAGGAAGATATTTTCAGCATTAGCAGCGATGTTTTAGACAAGTCCATTCAATCAAAGAACCCTTCTTCTTCGAAACCAAGCTCGACCCAATCCCAGAACCAGGCACCCGTTGAAGAGGCTTTCAATTTGGATTTTCTTGATCCAAGCTCGAGCATGAATTACACCGATTTGAACCTGCTGAACTGGCAATGAAAGAAGGAGGAGAAGAATAAGAATAGAGAATCTCTGTGTCAAAGCCATTTGAGGGCAATTGCATTCCAAAGGTGTGTGGGTTTCTTTTCTGGTCACATGATCTATTCTTATGTAATATAGAAATTACGTAATTTATTGTTATCACGTGATTTTGAAAATTTGATATTATCAAATTAACCACTATATAGTTTTTTTTGCCAATGATCTATCTCATCTCATCCTATCCTATGCCATAAGAAGAACATAAACCATAGTCCCGTTTTCGAGTTTAAGGCCTCTTCAGTGGTCAAAATAGCATCAATTGGCGTTCTCAGCATGTCGTTTTATGGGGGGAACCGTTCAACTGGAGGTTTGGCCGCTTCTAAAGTGATGAATGCGGAAAAAGACCTTGCCAATGATATTGTCATTCAGAATCCAGCAGAGGATTCGATTTCGGACATTGCGTTCTCACCGCAACAGGATTTTCTTTTCAGCGTGAGCTCGTGGGACAAGAAAGTACGGGTGTGGGACGTGAACGGCGGAGCACCTCAATGCCGGGCAGAATATCAGCATCAAGGGCCCGTCCTTACAACCAGATGGTCAGAAGATGGTACGAAAATCGCGTCAGGAGGGTGCGATAATGCTGTAAGTCTGTTTGACGTTGCCACTGGCCAATCGCAGCAGGTGGGAGCTCACGATGGGGCCGTAAAAAGCGTCAGATTCGTGAGATGTGGACCGGCCAACACTGAATGTTTGGTCACCGGTTCTTGGGATAAAACCGTCAAATACTGGGATATGCGACAACCACAACCGGTATCAACTCTCACAATGCCCGAAAGGGTCTACTGCATGGATTCCAGTCAAAAACTGCTCGTGGTAGGAACCGCAGAACGTCACATCGCAATAGTCGACCTGAACAATCCGGGTGCGATCTTCAAAACGGCCATGTCGCCTTTGAAATGGCAAACCAGGTCTTTGGCCTGTTACGTGGAGGGCAATGGATTTGCCGTGGTTTCGGTTGAAGGCCGGTGCGCGATACAGTATGTGGACGAGCAAGAACAGCGGAAATCCGGATTTTCTTTCAAATGTCACCGAGTCCAGCAACCGGCGACAGGACCCGCTGGTGGCCGTTCTACTACAGAATCTCTGGTGTATCCTGTTAATGACATTGTATTCCATCCAGTGTACGGCACTTTTGCCACCGCTGGAAGTGACGGAACGTTTCATTTTTGGGACAAGAACCAGAGGCATCGTCTCAAGGGTTTTCCGTCGTTGCAGGCTTCGATTCCCGTGTGTAATTTCAACCGTAATGGTTCTGTTTTTGCGTATGCGCTCAGTTACGACTGGCACCAGGGCTACATGGGTAATAGACCGGATTACCCCAACGTTATCCGTTTGCATCCTACCACTGATGAGGAAGTTAAGGAAAAGAAGAAATAAGCGGTCATTGTCACGTACATGGCCAATGCATCTGAGAATGATGTATCTCGTACTTGCCGAATAACTGAAACCCAAGTTATAATCTGCATGATAACAATATATCGTATTCTGAGAATTTTCGAGTACCGTTTGATAAGGTAGCGGTCGCTGATCTTGGTGACGCTCGAACGCATTTTCTGCCATTCATTCGCAGCACTGACGTGGAGCCTGAACAATGGATTAAGAAATCGTATTGCAGCTCTTCCCTTCCGGCTGACCCACCTCGACTATAGAAGCGAATTTTTGACTCTATTATATCACTGCCTTCACCAAGAGTCGAGAACGTCGAAGTGTCACAACCTCTTGTTATGCACTCTCACAACTGTCAAACTACTCGACACGTTCCAAGGTGGTTCGCATTTTGAACGTTTCGAGAGTCGAAACCTCTATTCCACCTGCGACTTCACCACCTACAAAGCCGTGCTCTCGAAAACCCCGCTGAAAGTTTTAACACAAAATGAATACGATCCTATTCCACGTTCTTGTTGCGGCTTTTATGACACATTTTAATGAATTTATGCGAATTTCTCGAGTTTCACCAGTTTCTAATCCAATGGGCAGTATAACTACTTCTAAAGCCGCTTCCTCTTTATAGCCGCTGATGGCGTGAATCCAAGGTGAAAACGCTTCATGCTACGTTCTTGTCGCGGTAACCATGACACATTTTAATGAAGTTACCTTGCCTTGAATTTTTAGCGTTTTTCGATCCATTTGAACCCTTCATAACCTAGAAAGATGAAAATTTTATGGTCACACAGACAGCATACGTTCAAGATCAAAATGGCTTACGAAGCGTCTCTGTTGCGGCTCCCATGACACATTTTAACCGATCAATGTCAAAACCGCAAGTTCAAACTCCGGTGAATATGGATTTTGACATACATTTCTCGGCAATTCCAAACGATTTTTTGCATACAAACATTCTACTGTTCAAGATCTTCTTTGTATCGCCACTACATCGTTCTAACGACCGCTTTAGCTCGACCATCTTCAAGGTTTTAGCTGAGATCACCTGTGAACTGAAATTCTAATACCGGAAAATTTTTTGGACCAGGTTATAATTATTGAAAGATTTGAAAAAGTTGAACTTCTAGTCAAAAAGATGAAAGAGTCAGCAGTGAAAAAGCGCTGAAAGACAAGCCTTAAGCCGTGTCTTGAAGCTTAGGTTTGTTTGGTTGGAAGCTGGAAAGTGTGTGGACCGTTTGTGAAATTTTGGCGGTGACTCGTTTGATAGAAGGTTTCAAATTAAGCATTTGAAATTAGATTTTAGCTGAAAGACTGGATTTAGGCTCTTTT
Organism: Lachancea lanzarotensis; assembly: GCF_000938715.1. Taxonomy (NCBI): domain Eukaryota; kingdom Fungi; phylum Ascomycota; class Saccharomycetes; order Saccharomycetales; family Saccharomycetaceae; genus Lachancea; species Lachancea lanzarotensis. Next base: position 618,141 of record NW_019212879.1, read on the forward strand.
GGAAAGTTTGTGAATACAGTAAGAGGTCGAAAGTAGCAATGCCAGGCCAGTTTGTAAGCGTGCCGTTTCTGTCGCAGGTCGAAGACATGGACAAGTATTTGATGGAGTATAGGAGCTTGAAATTGATGCCACAAAACGCAGCGGGTCTTCAGCAGCAGCAGCAGCAGCAGCAGCAGCATACCCGCTTTTCGAATCTGAACCGGAATACGGGGATTGTAGGTAACCATCAGAGTGCAAATATGGGCTTCAACGGAGCGAATACACGCAAGAAACCTATGAGTGCTAATAACACGGCCGGCCAAAACTATCGATTCGGGAAAAATGGGTATAAAGTGGGACCTCAGCAGCAAACTCAACAGCAGCAGACCCAGCAGCAGCATCTGCAACAGTTGCAACAGCAACAACCACAATCTTTGCAAGGCACAGGTCTCAAACAGACATTTCCCCAAATGTTTTACCGGTCGGCCAATAATAGTGCTTCATCGTTAGCGCAACAGGCTCTGTCGTCTCAAGTTTACGCTCCTAACAATGCCAATCAACAGCAATTGATGACGGCAAGCTCTTCATCGAGTTCTACTCCGCCGCCCAGGTTACATGTTTCCGTCAGCGGGACTTCCTCGATCTCATCTTTAGGTGGAGATTACGATTTTGTTTTGCCCGCTGAGCTGAACAACCAGCTGGTGCCTTCCGGTAGTGCGCAACTCTCATCGGGGCTCAATGGTGCGGCAACTAGTTCTTCAAACAATGTTGCAAACGCTAACAACGCTCAGACGCAAGGATCGAGAACTTCCATGAATATGATGCCAGTTGCACCTCTAGGCGGAACTTTCTTGGACTCTGTTCCCAGTGTTCTTCCACCGGGTTTTAGAGAAGAATCCGATCTTTCGGGTTCCAATGATTTCATAAACGGATTGCCATCTTCTTTACTCTCCGATGGTACTAATGCACCAGAGTTTAGCGGTATGAATGGTCAAAATTCTGTTTTTAATGCCCGTGGTGCAGACTCGTCTCGCAACTTTATGATGCCTGACTCAAAAAACTGGGGCACGGGTAATCCGAACTCGTCGTCCGCTTCGGGCTCTTTTGGCATTTGGAATAATGACATGAGTGTCTGGAGCTAATGAATTTACGAACTGATGCAAAGTAGAAGAGTTGCAAACAAGAAACTCATAAAAATTTTATTCCATAGTCGACTTTACGACTAGTGAGATCAAGGGTGTCAACTTTACCCTTTTCATCATGACGAAATGCTTTTCAGTACATTTTTCTTGATGATTTTGGTAAGTTCTTTACGGGGTTGCTCTTCGGGTGAAGCAGGTCGTTGGTAGATTGGATTTTTGATTGTGTATTGGAAGTTACAGCGGTGATGAAACTTCTTGGGTGTCGTGGCAAAACGTCAAGTTAATACGGAGCGAAGCTTTTTCAAGGCGAGAGCACTTGTATTTTTCGCAAAAATAAGTATCAAGTAGATAGAACTTGTATTGTAAGAATATCTTATTTTCAGAAGTTATAAAATATGCTACGTGATGTAAATGCCGTCACCAATTAGCATTCAGAAGTTTTTTGAATGTATCTTCGAACAACTTTGCTTTGACTCGTCCTTGTGATAGGCGCATTCCCTGGCCAACGAGGTACTTCAAAGAATTTTTTCGCTTCCCTGAAGTGATTCCAGAAAGCATCATTGGGTCGGTCACTGAGGACAGAATCTCTGAACATACTTTCAAAAGCTCTTCATCGTCGACCACACTGCGTGCACCAAGATCAAATTTTTCTATTATACCGTGAAGATCCGCAGGTTGGGTCAATGATCCATCTCTCGTTTGCTCAAGAATGTGAAATAATAAGAGCTTACCACTAGCATTGGAAATCTTCTCTTCCTGAATTAAGGTTACGAGCTCAGCGAATTTGGTAGGCGGAACAACCGCGATTGCTTCACGCAATGGCAAACCCAGTCTATTGAGGTCACCTAAAAGCTCATGAATAATCCAATTAGTCAATAGCCTCTGATTTGCCTTTTCTCCATTGTTCTCTAGGGCAGAGTTGAAGGCTTGTAGATAGAAGTCTAACAGCTCTTTCTGTGTATATTGCTGGCCATGACCGCTTGCATTTAATGTTAAAATCTTAGCATCCTTCAAAGACAGTCTGTAAGGTTTCTCCATCAACAGCTTTATCGTTTCGTCTGGTAGAACGGGCAAAGACGCCTTCACACGGGCAACTGCATCAGCGGATAGTCGTACCAGCGGTAACTCAGCGTCTGGCATGTACCTGTAGTCTATCGAGGTTTCCTTACTCCTTAATTTGACCGTCGATGTTCCATCCCAGCCTCGAGTTTCTGGTTCTGCCAGTAAAGTTTTGGCTAGCCCATTTCGTATTATGTCGACCTGTCTTTCATACTCGAATTTTATTGCGTTCATGATAGAACTGGTGTTGGGAAGATTTTTCAATTCAACCCGACAATGATTGTTCACGGATAGATTGACATCTACTCTCATAGCGCCGGTTTCGAGATCACCAGTGGAAATTCCAAGGTGCCTCACCAGATTTTGGTACTTTTTGATAAAAGATCGAATTTGCTTGAGGTCGGAAAAACATGGCTCCGTAACCATTTCTATCAGGGGCACATTGGAACGATTGAGATCTATTAGTGAAACCTTTTCAGAATCTTTGTAGACGGATTTGCCTGTATCTTGTTCGATCTGTAATTGCGTTATATCAATTTGTATCTGTTCCTGATCGATGCCGTTCAAGACCTTCGTCAATTCCACGGACCCCCCGCGAGCAAATGGACTGAAATGCTGCGTAATCTGGAATCCTAAGGGCTGGTCCCCGTAAAAATAATGTTTTCGATCAAACTGCGAGTTCAAGTTAATGTTACTCTTCAGTGCGAGACCCAACCGAGTAGCGTATAGAATCGCCTCCAAATTTAATTTCGGCTGCGTTCCCGGCAGTGAAACATCAAAGAACGATGCATGGTGATTAGGAAGGTTGGCAGAGGCGAACGCATCATTTGTAGAGTAAGAAAAGAGCTTATGTCGTGTGTTCAGTTGCGTATGTATTTCAAGGCCGCATTTCAGCTTAAATTCAGGCAAAAGCTGGAAATCCCGTTTGACAGCTTTGAATCCATAATTTCTGGAAAACTTGAGCATTCAATTAGAAAAGGAGATGGTCGATTTTCGAGGGTTCGTTAGCTCATCGCCTAGCCCATCGTCATCATTAAGCAGTGTTATACATAGACTCAATATAAATGCTGTGGCGACGACACGATAATAGGACAGTGACAGAAAACCGGAAATACCTTCAGGATTTATACTTCCTCGAAGCATTGATACCATTACTGGGCGGAATGTGGACAATGCACAGTGATGGTTTTCTCTCAGAAGCTATGCTGTTATTATTATTTGAGGCTCTAGGCTACTTTCGACGATATATCTGTGTTCTTGGTGAAAAAAACTTGAGAAGATTAAAGATAATAAACGGAATGTTATACCAAAAATACTTCCCAATTGAGCAAGCAGAGACTTTCCTCGAGCTTCATTCATCTCAAGTCAAGCTTGGGCTTCTCTTTGTTCGATACCACCAGTATCTGAAGTTTATTTATTTTAAAGATGTCAAATGTCAATCAACACTTCAATGACATGAAATTAAAGCTCATAACATCGACGACAGAGAAGTGAAAAGTAAACACTATAGCTAAAAACAAAGGTGTTACCAGACTGGTATTGCGACAATTAGGGTTTCATTAGACGGAATTTTTTCGTTTAGTTTTTCTCGGCTCTTTAGACAACAAACAGGCAAGCCGACTGCGACGATTTGGACCTTTTTCTTTATGTTCAAAGTGATGTGCCTCAGTCTGCTGGCCGTCAATTGACATAGAAAGTGAAGAGGAATCTCTCAATAATTCCCCGGAATCGAAGGGTTCATTGAAATCGGTAACTTGATTCCTCCTCGCCAGTTGCGATCGTGGCATTGTAAGCCGTCTACTTCGTACTCTGTCGCTGGTCTGTAAGGAAGAAATGGTCGACTTCAGTTTCCCAGGAGAAGACTCTCCAATGAAAAGCTGTCTCAACGGGAAATCTTGATAATTTTCAGATTTTTCTTCTCCGTTGAGAGAAAGTTTCCAATCTGGCCACAAGCCACGATACACTTGTTGTCGATAACATCCATTACGCAGATTAACCATTTCAGACTCAAATTGTTTGGGTATCATTTCAAAGTCAAATAGAAGTAAATTTCTGAACTCCGGCAACGTCAATTTTACGGCTCTCAGCTTTTCGCAAAATGGGTGGCTACATGGCATTGTTTCCATCTCTTTTTCACACAAAACAAATTGTACCTGTTCCAAAGTGTGCTGGCTCAACGGGGTCGGGGATGGTAGAGATTCGAGTTTTGCAATTTGCGTCAAATTTTCAGAGTCGGAAGGAAGATTATCCCATGGATCATCTATGTTTTCCTTATCCAGATCGGCCTGCGCATTTTTATCCACACTACCTTTCCCAGTAGGTGACTGGATTAACTTCTTATCACTACCAGTAAGCTTGCTCTTCTTACCAACTTTGTAGGCTTTCCTAGCTTTTGAATAATGCACATTTGTATCCTTACTACGCAGGACCTTCATTTCGGATCAAAAAGACTACAAAGACTACAGCTGGGTTCGAATCTCAAGATCACAATGCTGCGACAACTAAACTAGGACGACTGGCTATGTTTATAAGGTTATTCCTTCTCAAGGCTTTGACAATTTATTATTTATTATTATACTGACACAAACGTTCCGGTTGGCCTAGAGCAGAATCTAAAAGGACGTATCCCGTGGCATTTGAGGACAATAGTATGTTATTAAAGGTCTTGAGCTTCTTGTGCGATGAACGGATATTGTTCGAAACAAAATATACTTTTGCTAGATCGGCTCACAATGACACTGACACTGGGATCTGTTGCACAGTAATCATATGAAAGTGAGTTCTTTTGGTTATGAGACCTCTGCCGGGCCAGCAAGACTAATTGATCCGGGATAGAAGAGACTAGCTAACGCATCAAAATAAGTTTACAATAAGGTGAAGAACCGCACCTGGGTCAGCATTGATATGTGTCAAAATGAATGTAGAGTTTACAATGATAAGAATGACAAAAGGCGTAAATTGGAAGTCGTGGTTAAAAAGCATCAATCTAGCCTTCTGATGAGCTCGTAGTGTACCCATTTTTGCTGAAATAAATGGGTGAAGTCAAGATGAATGCTTACTACCGAAGATCTAAGATGTCCATTTTTATGGACGACACTTATTCTCATAATTTATGTTAAAATTGTTGTGCATTTGCATGAAACTTTGAGTAGAGTGAAAGTCGAAGCGTCTACTAAATTCAGTGAGACTAGATAAACCCACCTAGTACTTCCTGCAAAAGACGAATTTCCAATAAGCTAACATTCAAAGCTAACATTCAAAGATACAGATTAACGAGATGAGGAGTTCCAAAACGACCAAACGGTGCCTCAAAAAACCCTGGTTCGACTATCAATCCTACAAAACCGGTCAAGCCGTGTTTTCTATCAAAAGCGACAAGCATCGGTTTACCGAAGAACTAGTTCTATTTATACTGACGCTTCTCATTGACACTAAAAGACAAAATGATCACAGAATACAGCCCGTACAACGGTACCCAAAAATTTTATGAAATAAAAATGTCATCTCCATGTATCTACAGCGATGCGCTTATAGCAGGCTACAGACAACCTGTCAACACGGGGAATACAGACTTCTTCTGGTCTTTTGAGAGCATGTCAATATACTCTACCCCGTTGAAAAGTGGGATTGACTATAGCAGGACAGTTGTCGGCTCCGAAAATGGTTCGGTTTTGGGTGCAAACGGTACGACAAACGATGTGAAGAGACCGTTGACAAACAACCAGGGTCCGATGATTGTGCCCAACTACGGCATAGTGGCCCCCTCTACGGCATCTATGGGGCCTTCAACGGGTGAAGATCACTTGAAAGTGACTGGGTTCGGTTCAAAACCTGCACTGGACCTCGCAAGTCAATACATCGACCACATGCAGGATCGCGATTCGAGCACTCCAGTTTTGGACGAACGATCATACTACAATAATGGAGTCAATTACAATTTTAGTAAAGAAATTGGTGGCCTGGGAGCGTTCACGCCCCTCGAACGCACACAGGTGATCAACATCCCAGATGTTGTGCTTCGAGAAGCTGCCAAGGCCGAAATGAAAAGCGATATGGGTATTTTTACAGAGCTCAATAGGTGCTGGATCACTATAGATAACAGGCTGATTTTGTGGGACTTGGATCATCCTTCGGATCTCCAGTCCATTGATGACATCAAACACACAATTCTGTCAGTGGCTCTAGTGAAGCCCAAGCCGAACACATTTGTGAACTCGGTTAGCCATCTATTGCTCATTGCCACTCCTTTCGATATCTATGTGCTTGCCATTCAGTATAACGCCAGTGCGAATGAGGTGACCGTATTCAACACTGGCATGTGCGTGTCCGTGCAGGGCATCGATGTCAGCATGTTCACATCCTGCGAAAAAACGGGGCAGATTTTTTTCGCTGGGAAATCTAGTGGTACCAATATTTGGGAGCTACAATACTCAGGAAGTGAAGATTGGTTCAATAGTAGATGCAATAAAGTATGCCTCACCCAATCTCTTTTGAGCAGCCTACTACCGACGAATTTGATATCGAAGATTCCAGGGAGCGGCTTAGTCCAATCGCTTTTTGAAGAAAATTCCAATTACGTTGCCGAACACATCGCACAATTATGCGTTGATGAATCAAGAGGCATATTGTACTCCTTGTCGAACAAGTCTGTTATCCGTGCTTATAAGATTCATGGAAAGCATTTAGAAGGTCCTCTCACAATTGAAGGGTCCTACATCAAAAGAATCATTGGCACCACATCTGCAAGAGGTGCCGCAATTTTGGGTAACAAGTTTCTGAAGCTCTCTAAACTAGTTGTCGTGTCAGGAAAGGAAAATAGCAATCTCTTTTTGATTGCCATCACAGTTGGTGGTGTACGCATTTATTTCAATGGTTCCACTACCCAGACGCATTTGGAAGCTTTGAGATTGGAGTCGGTGAAATTTCCACCCAGTTCAGTAACGCCCGAGGCCTTCGAACAGGAACTGCAACAACAGCAACAAAAGAAAAATGTGCCGTTTTATTCCTCACTAGCAAGCTCCGAGTCGGTTATGCTTAAATTTCAAAAGAAATCTTCGGTTTTGCTCGAAACGACAAAAGCGAGCACTATCATTTCGCCAGGTATTTTTTTCGCACCTGTTCACAAAGTCCCGCAGCTCGATAGTAGTGTAGCTCCACAGGATCAAAGTATTGACCACCAGCAGCCCTCGAAACCTTCGGTGCATTGGCAAAATGGAGAAGCTGCGGCGAATACACAACTCACCGCACGTAGCAATCAAACACAGCATAAACTCTATGTGTCAATTCCAGATTACGGTATTTTAAAGAAACATGGGAAGTACATTGAGAACTCTGTACTTTTGGACACCAAGGGCATTGTGAGACATATCGCCCCTATTTCACCACTGTTCAATGCTACTGACAAGCCAGAAGGCTACGCTAACGAATTTGCTACTCAGTATACCTCATCGGAATTCAAAGTGGCAGTTTTAACGAGCTCGACCGTCGAGATTTACAGATACAGGAACCCGGATGCCGTTTTCGAGTCATTGATCGAGAACCCGCTACCATTTGTATTGAACTACGGCTTGAGTGAGGCTTGCTCAACGGCACTTTTTGTTACATGCAAATTTAACAAATCAGAGGCTCTGAGATCGAAGGCACTCACTTTCTTCACTGTAGGCTTACCAGGGGTCGCAGATATCAAGCCCAGGTATAGTTCATATGCTTCTTCGGCATTTATGCCAAAAGCACCAATGATGTCGACACCTCAGAGACTGGTTGATAGCGAAAAGGCAGGATTTGGTTTCAACTCAGCTGAAGAGAGTTACAATTTGGACGACGTGATATTGTCTCCACGGTTTTACGGTATAGCCCTTTTCATTTCGAGATTATTCCGGGACATATGGGACAGACCGATCTTTGACAAAAACAATGCTGCGAGATATGATTTTCAATCTAAGTTAGTGGAAAGCTCTCTGAGTGGAGAGAACCTCATAGACTCGATCTCCGTGAAAAAGTCGGACATCGATTATTACTTATCATCCGTCATGATTCTGAATGATTTTTTTGACACTTATGGTAGCACGTTATCGAGTATTAGCATTCCTTCTTTCCAGACTACCAAGAATGTTGATCGATATGAAGAGGTGGCCTACCAAGCGGAAAACATTGCCATCAATTCTCTGATTAAATTAATCCAGTCAATGAAAGAAGCGTTTTCGTTCTTAAACGTCTTGTTCGAAGAAAGTGATATTGAAGGGTTTGAGGGCCAATACGTTGCCTTCAAAGATATCATGAGGTTCTTGAATTTGAACACTCAGACTGATCTCTCTGCACTCAAGTACAAAGAGATTTTCGCTCCAAATGAGAAAACCCAGAATCTTCTACGTGAGATTTTGTCATCGATAATCAACAGAAACATCTCTAGAGGCGGGTCCATCGAATATATTGCAACTGCATTACAGGAAAGATGTGGTTCCTTTTGTTCTAGTAGCGATATACTTGGGTTCCGTGCGGTCGAACACTTGAGAAAAGCAAAAGAGGTTGGCCTCAGAGACTACGAGACCTCAAATTATCATTTGACAACTGCTATCAAGCTATTCGAAAAGATTGTGGATAGCATATCAATTGAAAGACTCAAAGAAGCGGTATCGACAATGATCGATTTGAACTATTATCCTGGCACTATCAAATTTTTACTCAACATCGCAAATCTAATGGATAAGGGCAAGTTAGCGTATCAATATGTTGATAATGGTTACTTGGAACAGGATTCAAGAAAACCGTTTTATGAGAAGCGCGTCCTTGCCTACGAACTCGTTTTCGAGACCTTGGTGAAGGTGGACGAAAAGGTCGCCGGTGCCATTGCGACAGGTGTGACGGCAATGAACAATATCGAAGAACTCACCAAGTTGAAGGAAGAAAGTTACAAAACAGCCCTGAAGTATAATGACAAATTGTTCCATTATCAGTTGTACGATTGGCTTGTTTCTCAGAACTGTCAAGACAAACTTCTACAACTGGACACGGATTTCATTCTAATGTATCTACAAGAGCATTCACAGAACTCGTTGGAAATATCAAACTTACTGTGGGTTTACGAATCCAAGAGATCTCACTTCTTCCCAGCTGCACAAATATTATATTCGCTAGCTATTTCTGAGTTTGAAATCTCTTTGGGCCAACGCATTGAATTCCTTTCAAGGGCGAATGGGTTCTGCAACAGTATGTGTCCGCCCAGCGAGCGTCAACAAATGATTCAATTAGGTGGTATGATTCAAGAGATATTTGATGTTGCCAGTGTACAGGACGATATTCTGGCATTGGTTAGAAATGATATCAGAATTGCCAAGGATACCAAGGAGGATCTTGTAAACCAGTTAGACGGAAAAGTGTTACCTGTGAGCGACTTATTCAACGACTACGCAGATCCTCTAGAGTATTATGAAGTTTGCTTGGCAATATTCAGAATTTCGGAGTTCAGAAACAACGAAGAAATTCTCTCCAGGTGGACGGAACTATTCAATTCTTTGAAAAGAGAGTTGACCCAAGAAGGCTCTGTGGATGACTCCGTCAGTTTCATCAATCTTCTAAAAACCGTTGTGGTGCGCGTTGGCAGAAACGTAAGAACATCTGAATTTGTGTTCCCGGTTGCTGACTTGTTTCCTATGATATGCGATTTGTTCCACGAAAACTTGCCACCAAAGCATATCAAAGATGGGTCCATAACTTCAATTTTCATTTCAGCAGGTGTTTCATTTGATAAAATGTACTATATGCTCAAGAACTTGATAGAAACATCGGACTCGGTAAACAATATCTACAAGAAAGAGATGGTATGGCTTATCAAAGAATGGTACGAGTCTGACACCAAATTGAGAGACTTGATCTCTTTTGATGATGTTCGCACCTTGGACAACTATAGCATAGAAACTGATCCAATTCAAATTCAAATGACAAAAACAGGTACAAGCATTTAAACGCTAATTATGAAGTGGTCTTCTTAGATCTTGGATGTCACGGGAAGGCTCGGGATGATGAACATTTTTCGAGAATATAGCATATAGACGTTGCTATAATAATATCACGTAAAAAGAAGGCATACAATTGAGCAATGAAATCGATTTTATTTTCAGCGTAAACAAAACCAAACCATCTTTGGGTAATGTGCATTTCTACTCTACAAGAAAATAGGAAGAGGAGAACAACGTTTGACCCTCCATTAAAATAGGCCACAATATTTGTAGAAATGAACACACGATGAGGCCATGAGCATTATTATTATATAAAGGAACCAGCCGTTTATAACAAAAAAAGGTAAACACAGAACAGCGATCGATATGGAATGGTGAAAGAAGAACAGCAAATAAAGCACCAGCAGCAGATCAAGCACACGATGGAATTTAAAACGCCTGCCAAACAGCCAAAACCCGTAGCTGGGCCTAGTGTGAGCGACTGATCGATTTCGTCGTGACGATGCGATGCTGTCTCGTTGAATGCGCTGTGGCCAGTGGTAAAAGAGTTTGCACAGCAAACCGCGCGCACTACTCTTGGGTTCCAAATGTGTTTTCTCCGGAATAAGTGACATACAAAAACCCGTCTTTGTCCTTGTGTTCTTGATAAATGGCAGACATTAATGCTGCTGTTGGAGGCAGCGTGTCATTGACGAATATGAAAATAGCCTTTTCTGCGGGTAGTTTGATGCGTTTTCTTATCACGTACACAAACTGGCCCACTGTGAGATCTGCTGGAACCAAATATTTGCGTTTGTCGATTTCTGGAATATCGGATTTTTCTGCTTTTTCGCAAATCACCGGAATTCGGTTTTCAAACTTTTGGCTGATACGTTCGGACTCTGCCTTTCGTTTTTCGAACGGATACTCCGATTTGAAAGCCGATTTCATAATACACGGAAAAATAAAAATAAAATCGGATGGCTTCGATTTGATCTGTGCTTGTTTTCGCTTTTTACTTTAGGAACAAAACTTGTATAGGGTCTTTTCCACACACACACACACACACACAAAAAGAAATAAATTCAAAAAGTATACCGCGTCCTGACGCCTTTTTTCTTGTTCTTGGTCTTCTTCTTTTTCGATTCTAACCAAATTTGTACCGCTGTTTCCGATTCTGTAATCACCCACACGCGTATGCTATCAGAAAACCCGTCAGAACAAAATCTCTCTGTGCTGACAACAAAAACGACAACAGCAATAACAACAACAACAACAACCTTTTCTGGCTATTCTTTCCAAAGGACTTTCCGAGAGGCTTTCCAAGAAATGCTAAAGCTTCAACTTTCTCTTTGATCTCAAGTTGAGGAGTGTGTATAGCCCCCTAGAATAATCTTCTCCTAACTTGAATTTTTGGCTCCCTTATATAGTCGCCCTTTTTGAATTCTCATCTCATAATATCAATTTATCTGAGATCACTATTACAATGAATTTTTTGGGAAGCCCCTTAAAAAACAGGAGGCCGGGTAAATCATCTAAGTCACGTGCATTTATCAAACACGTGAACAGAATTTGAGATTACGTAACAAGTTGTCACATGACCAGATGACATAAGCTCCGTGCTCTATCCCATCACGTGCTGTTTCTTTCTTCTCTTTCCCATACCTCTTCCTCATCAACCAAGCAAAATTGTTGCATTGCATACTCCAATTGTTGTTCTTCTAATTCCAATTGCGTCTCGTAATCATCACGTTGTTGCAACAGTGCTATTAGTTCGTCGTCATCGTCATCGTCATCGTCGTCGTCATTTTCCGAAGCGGAAGTATCGTATTTGTCAATTTCGTCAGGATTCAGTTGATACCATTGGGCTTGTGTAGCCAGTTCCAGCTGCTCAGAGTTATGCTCAAGGGCCATCATGTCGTGTTCCATCCGGGCGACTCCTCCACGAGCTTGTAAAATGCGATTTTCACGAATTCGGTTCCGATGCGCTTGCCAGCTTCTACGTCGATCTCGAGAACCCAACTGTCGGTTGAGCCCATCTCCCTTTAACGGCGATGAAAATGGCTGTCTGAAACGCTCGTGTTGCCGCTGACGCTCGTGTTGCAGCTTTTCCACTACGGAAGGTGAACTGTAAGAACTGAGCTCATTTAAGCTTCGTGACGGGCTCATCTCTGGAGCCAATGGGCTCGAAGGCAATTGGATAGGAGCATTGTTGCCCATCTACACAAGTCCACGCTTCAAATCCTACAATATCGAACCACCGTGAACCGTTTTTAGCCAGGTTTTTATTTTTTCAAGTTTTCATTGGAATGTAGCTAAAAACATCTTTAATATATTAGTAGTATCTTTATCCTAATTACAGACATACGATGGTAGCATACTTCAAGCTGTTGATTCTATCTCATTGTTTAGTTCGAATACACCCGGTGATCGTTTAGCTATCATTTTCACAGCTTGAACAGTTTCAACTTGAAAATGGAGTCATTAATGGTTTGTTCTTCGTCCGCAATTTCGTCTTTTCCGGACGAACCGTCATATTCGGTGATTTGAGAACGACAAGTCTTTGATAACATGTCAGAGTGAGCCTCGATGACTTTCGAAAGATCGATGGTGTCCTTGATCAATTCGTATTGTACCACAACATCGTCCGTGGCTTCAAGTCCACATTTCTTTCTGAGTTTTTGAATTCTGTTGACCAATTCTCTGGCCAAACCTTCAGTCTTCAATTCAGAATAAATCTTGGTATCCAAAATAATCAACACATCTTGATCGGTCCTGGTCTCTAGACCTTCCTCACCTAGATCTTCAGAAAGCACTCTCATAACGGTCAAATCGCCTTCAACTAGCTCGATACCGTCCACAACAATTTTTCCGGTTTCCACAAACTTGTGCACTTCTTCCGAGGTGACATTGGGCAAAGCGGCTTTCACCTTTTTGGCGTCTTTCTTTAGCTTCTTACCAAGCACTGGCCAGTCAGCGGCGGCTTTGTATTCAATGTTGTACTTGGCGTCGTCAGAAGTAATGATTAAATCACGAACGTTAAGCTCGTCCACAATGTAAGATGCAAGCGCTTCCACGTCCTTCAAGTATTGTGAATCACTGTGGAAAACCACCAAGCTTTTGAGAGGCGTCTTCAAAGAAATGGTTTTCTTTTCACGAATGTTTCTACCCAAATCGATCACGGATTGCATTCTTGCCATTGCTCTTTCAATATCATCGTTTAGCAATGATTCGTCGATCTCAGGGTAAGACAAGAAGTGCACAGATCTTGCGTCTTTGCCGAATTTGCACAATACGTTTTCGGGAATGTACTCTCTCAGTCTTTGATAAATGTTATCCGATAAGAAAGGAGTGAAAGGCGCCATAGCGCACACAAATGAAAACAAGGCATCGAACAGAGAGTTTAGAGCCTGTAGACAATCTTGTTCACCGCTCTCACCCTTCAAACGACGACGGTTCAAACGAATGTACCAGTTTGTAAGCTGGTCGATGAAGTCAAGAAGCTTTGGAACAACAGAGTAAAGTTTGTATGACTTCATCTCAGCATGAATGTTCTTAACCAAAGTCTGCAAGGAGGCCAAAATCCATTTGTCCATAACGTTATCACTCTTGAGATCAGGATTATATTTGAAGTCAACATTGGAAGTTTTCTTGAGAAGAGCAATTTGTCCTTCCAAGAACTTGAATGAGTTCCACCATGGCAATAGCACTTTTGATATGACTTCCTTAACACCTTCTTCTCTGAATTTCAGACTTTCAGCCTTCAATACAGGTGAGTTGATGAGGTACAGTCTGAGAGCATCCGCACCGTATTTGTCCAAGACCAGAGTAGGGTCTGGGTAGTTTTTCAAACTCTTGGACATCTTTCTGCCGTCTGAAGCCAGAACGATACCGCAAACAATGACATTCTGATAAGGGACTTCACCGAACAATTGAGAACCCAAAACACCAAGGGTGTAGAACCAACCTCTGGTTTGATCTAGACCTTCAGAGATGAAGTTAGCGGGAACTCTTTCAGGGAACTTGGCCTTGTTCTCGAATGGGTAGTGCTGACTGGCATAAGGCATAGACCCAGATTCAAACCAACAGTCAAAGACTTCCTCAATTCTCTTTAGCGTACCCTTGCCCTGCTTCGATGGAATGGTAATTTTATCCACGGTATCACGGTGAAGATCTTGGATGTCTTCAACACCAGATAGCTTTTTCAATTCCTCCACCGAGCCAACACAGACAATCTCTTCGTAGTCATCGGATACCCAGATAGGGATAGGAGTACCCCAGTATCTATTTCTAGAAACGTTCCAGTCACGAGCGTTGGCAATCCAGTTGGAAAATCTCTTCTCCTTGATAGCGTTTGGAACCCAGTGAGACTTGTTCACAGATTCCAAGAATGTTGGGATGATAGGCTTCACGCGGACAAACCAGGCAGGAACCGATCTGTACAGCAATGGCGTGTCGGATCTCCAGCAAAACGGATAACTATGTCTGAATTGCGTGTTGTTTATCATGATTCCACTAGCGGTCAAATCTTTGATGATTAGCTTGTCTGCATCCTTGACGTACATGCCCAGGTAATCGGTGACAGGCAAGGTGAACTTACCCGCATCATCCACTGGGTTAGGCAATTCGTCATCTTCGGAAATAATGCCGTTCGCGATACAGATTCTGTAATCGTCTTCACCAAAAGCTGGGGCATTAGACACGATACCGGTACCCGAATCGGCACTCACGTAGCTGTCAGCAATGACCCTGAAGGCCTTCTCCTTGTAGGCTTCCTTGAAGTATGGGTACGTTGGTTCGTATTTGAGACCCACAAGATCTTTACCTGAGATTTTTTCCACAATTTTGAACTTTTCTTTCTCGGGTTTCCTGTACAAGGTCTTGATCAAAGATTCGAGCAAAACAAAGTACTTGTCCCTGGTTTCATCATAAATCTTGACGTACTCAAAGTCTAGATTGACACACAGAGCCAAATTCGATGGGATCGACCATGGTGTAGTGGTCCACGCAACAAGGTAAGTCTTATCCTGGCCTTCAACTTTGAAAGACCACGTGACTGCAGGGTCACTCACTTCCTTATAGTTCTGCTGAGCTTCAAAGTTACTCAAAGGTGTGGTGCAGCCTGTGGAATAAGGCATAACTCTGTAACCACGGTAAACCTGATCCTTCTTAAACAACTCGTTAAACGCCCACCAGGTCGATTCCATGAACGATGGGTACATGGTTTTGTAGTCGTTGTCGAAATCGATCCAACGTCCCACACGTCCAATGGTTTTGCGCCACTCAGCTGCATATGTCATCACAATGGCTCTGCATTCATCGTTGTACTTGTCAATACCCATCTTGTAAACATCCTCCTTGCAAGTAATACCTAGTTTCTTGTCAATGATGTGTTCGATAGGCAACCCGTGGGTATCCCACCCAAATCTTCTCTCAACGTGGTAGCCATTCATCGTGGCGTATCTGGGGACAATGTCCTTGACGGTAGATGTCAAAATGTGACCATAGTGAGGCGTACCTGTTGCGAAAGGTGGTCCATCAAAAAACGAGAACTCGGGCTTGTCTTCGGTCAATTTCAAAGATGTCTGGAAAGCATCAATTTCATTCCAGAAAGAGAGGATTTTCTCCTCTTCCTTGGGAAAGGAAAAATGACCAGCTTGTTCACCCATTTTAAAACACTCCCCAACGTTCAAATCGGCTGTAGAGTCCCCACAAAATGGATCAAATCTTGAATTTACTGTGCTCAAACTTACTGGTTTCGATGGTACATGTATGTCAAATTCGATATTTAAATCAAAAATTTTTCCCGCTGACTCATTAGTACATAGTGACAAACAAAGTAAGTTATTTGAAAGGGTTCATCAATAGTTCTTAATAGTTGATAAACCTGGACGTTTTGGGTATTTTAATTGAAAGCGACAAGCTGTCTATATTTTGATAGCGGATGTGAATCTTTACCTATATTTGTGTTCGAGAAAATCGCTTTTTTGGATTCAAATAGCTACACTGTCTCGAAAAAAAATTAGAGCTGGAATCTCCGTCTATCAACTTGGCCACTCGTAATAACATCTCTCAACATCACAGCCTTGTTATGAAATTTCCAGAAGATTTCATTCCTGTAAGTGTTATTCATAAAACATGCCTTGACAATAAACTGTAAATTATAAACTATTTATGTGTAAACCCATCATCATTAGACGGCCGACCCTTACTAAGAGTTTCCGCTTATCTTTTTTTTAGTGGCGTCGCTCTTTGTTTAGTCGACTTCCTCAACCGTTGGACCAGAGTCTCCTCCATGAGCTGCTCCACCACCGGGGGCACCACCTGGTGGTGCACCACCAGGAACACCTCCAGGAGCACCGCCAGGAGCTCCACCAGATTGGTAAAACTTGGTCATTATTGGATTTGCAACCTCTTCCACTTCCTTTTGTTTATCCTTGTACTCGTCCGTGGAAGCCGATTGTGAAGAGTCAAGCCATGTAATAGTCTCTTCCACAAAGGTCTTGAGCTTAGTGTAGTCAGCATCTCCCACTTTTTCCTCGAAAGCAGCTTCGTTCAAGGTATTCTTCAAACTGAAAGCATACGCCTCCAACGAGTTTTTGGTCTGAACTCTCTCGGCTTCACTTTCATCCTCGGCTTTGAATTTTTCGGCGTCCGACACCATTCTCTCAATATCTTCTTTCGACAACCGTCCCTTATCATTGGTGATTGTGATTTTACTGGATTTACCAGTGCCCTTTTCCAACGCATGCACATTCAAAATACCATTTGCATCTAAATCAAACGAAACTTCAATCTGAGGCACACCACGAGGCGCAGGAGGGATGCCGCTGAGCTCAAATTTACCCAGCAAATTGTTGTCCTTAGTCCTCGTTCTTTCACCTTCAAAAACTTGGATCAATACACCAGGTTGGTTATCAGCATACGTGGAAAACGTCTCGGATTTTTTAGTAGGAATGGTAGAGTTTCTGGGGATCAGCTTGGTCATGATACCGCCTGCCGTTTCAATACCTAGCGACAAAGGAGCCACGTCTAACAATAGCAAGTCCTGAGTCTTGGAGGACTGGTCACCAGTCAAGATGGCAGCTTGCACGGCTGCACCATACGCAACCGCCTCATCTGGGTTGATGGACCGGTTTGGCTCTTTTCCATTAAAAAAGTCGGTAACGAGCTTTTGAACTTTAGGGATACGAGTTGAGCCTCCTACAAGCACAATTTCATCTACTTGCGACTTGTCGAGCTTAGCGTCTCTCAAGACCTTTTCCACGGGGTCCAATGTGGAGCGGAAAAGGTCAGCGCACAATTCTTCGAAACGTGCTCTGGTCAAAGAAGTATAGAAATCACATCCCTCGAAAAGAGAGTCGATTTCAATGGACGTCTGTGCCGACGATGACAGTGCGCGCTTGGCACGTTCTGCGGCTGTCCGCAAACGACGCAACGACCGCTGGTTGTTGGTTAAGTCCTTTTTGTTTTTACGCTGGAACTCAGCCGCCAAATGGTTCACCAAACGGTTGTCGAAATCTTCACCACCCAAATGCGTATTACCAGCAGTAGCCTTGACTTCGAAAATACCTTCGTCGATCGAAAGCAGCGAAACATCAAAAGTACCACCACCCAAGTCAAAAATTAGCACATTGTGCTCCTCACGGCCCTTCTTGTCGAGACCATAAGCAATTGCGGCTGCAGTGGGCTCGTTGATGATACGCAGGACGTTAAGTCCTGCGATGGTCCCTGCGTCCTTGGTAGCTTGTCGCTGGGAGTCGTTGAAATAAGCGGGGACGGTGACCACGGCGTCTGACACGGATCCGCCCAGGTAGCCCTCTGCGGTCTCACGCATCTTGCCCAGCACCATGGCTGAGATTTCCTCGGGTGAGAAGACTTTGGTCTCGCCCTTGTACTCCACCTCCACGTGCGGCTTGCCGTCCCGGGACACCACTTTGAACGGGAAATGCTTGGCGTCCGTTGTCACTTCTTCATCGTCGAACCGACGTCCGATCAGCCGCTTGGCGTCAAACACCGTGTTTCTAGGGTTGATGGCAGCTTGGTTTTTGGCGGCATCTCCGATGAGCCGCTCAGTGTCGGTGAACGCTACGTACGAAGGCGTTGTCCGGTTACCCTGGTCGTTCGCAATGATCTCCACCCGGTCGTTCGTGAAGTGTGCTACGCACGAATACGTAGTACCTAAATCTATTCCGATAGCCTTAGACATGCTTTGAATTAGTATGAGTGTGTATCGTTTTCTTGAAGTAGCTTTGTTTCCACTCTTTGTTATTCTTATTCTTCACAAGTTTGTTTATGCCCCTAAGGCGTGTTTCCTGCACCTTTTTATACTCTTTTTTTAGGGGTACCCCACAACCCCCCTAGATCCGGCTCTTTCCCGCTCTCTCCCCTAAAAGAATATGCTGGAACATCCGAGAATAGTGGCTTGGGCGGCGCTCCCGCTGAGACAGACCTGAAAAAAAAGTCCGCGGGAGCCGCCGGAGTTTTTTTTGTGTCACGAACATTCCAGAACGCACATGAATATTCTGGAACGCTACCAAAAGGCCTCGGCGGCTAACTCGCGATTAGTCGCCGGGTTGGTGTGTGAGAGTATGAGTGTTTAAGTGGTTATTCGTAGGTATTCAGAGGACAGGTGTGAGAATTGGTATTGTTCGTGAACCACGAAGGGCTGAAAATGGTTTTGGAAGAAGGTCCACGGTTCGAGAGTTTTCCGGGAAAATACTAACGGGAGACCACCGGAACGAGAGCCCGATCAATAAAACACAACGAAAGAGATACGGTTATTCGAAGGTTGGTTTCCGCCCTTTTCTGAGACGTTTGGCTCTTGCCGAGCCATTTACTTTGAGTCGTGGGGTGTTGAACTTGGATTTTGACACCGGGTATAATGATGATGAAAAATATTAAGAGTCGTTCCTGGGTTGACAAAGGGAAGGGTTCCAGGATGTGGAAAATCGAGGGCGAGAAACAAATAATAAAAGGTTCGAATGCTACGAGAGAGGTTCCCAAAAAATGAAATCACGACGGAGGCGAAAAAACTGGTTAATGTAGGCAGCGTGTTGAGTTGCCAAATTTATATCGTTATATACGACATATATATTTCGGCCCACCCTAGTCCAGCTCATCGCTATAGCTGTCTGTAGATCACCTTTTCCACAACCATAGGTTCGTCTGAATCTGGATCAGAATCTCCCATGTTGTGTAGCACATTATCGTCATCATCGACCAACACATGTGAAATACCGCTTTCGCCACCGTTGTCGTTATCGTCGGGGTCGTCCAGGTGGGGCCACAACTTGTACACCGCGCCTCGAGTTCTATCTAGAGCGTGTTTGTGGTGCAGACTCGTGAGAATTCGCACCCATGCATCCTCGTTCAGTAACATGTCAGCGTAAAAATCGGGCACCACTGCCAGCTGGCGTGCCAGAAGAGCGTCCAGTTGTAGAAGCGCCTTTGAGCTCACTGCTGAGCTCATCGCTATTAACTCCACTACATTGTGCCATTGCAGACTCGAACCGTAGTTCCCAAAAAGCATGGCGTTCAAAAACGCACACTGCAGCTCGCCCAGAAGCGAAAAGATCGAGTTGTGGTGATACCGCGCCAAGACAACATCGTTGAGATAGTAGCTTTTGTCGAAAAAATCGTGCATCTTGAAGTTGTCGCGCAAGGCGTCTTTGGACTTGAATACGATCGGCGTGTATTTCAAAACCGGATCCCCAGATCTTGTTGTGTCTGCAATTCGATCTCCATTGGAAGCCAGAGCCCGGCTCAAAATACCCTCTTCTTCCTTTGTGGTGATCGCAGAGTCCATGTACACATACGGTTCACTACAACTCGCAATGTGTCTGACATCCAGCATTTTGATGTGATCCGTCAACACTTTCCACGTATCTTCTTCGTCTATTGACGGATAAGGAACCATAAACGGGTTCAGCTCGCGGAACTTGTTGTAGGCATCTGTTTTCTGCTGTTCAGTTTCGATTGTCCGAGGAACGAAAATCTCGCGTGCTGCGTCGTACTCGAATTGAACGCTCTTGGCTGAGTCACTTTCGAAAAAGTATCCATACCGTACGCCATCATTGCAATGCTGAAAATGCACCACATGTATATGTGGGTGTCGGGGAATATTCTTGAACCCATGGAATATCTGATCGGGCTTGACTTCAAAGGAGTAAAGGTCAATGCCAAACGTGACAGCCTTGTCAACTCTGTCGATGAATAATTCCATAATACATGTCCAGCTATAAAATATAGATGCTTTCATGGACCGCAGAGGTGTGGAGACTTAACTCAGCGTTAGGAGCCCTAAGTTAGATTATATATGCTGCCATGCGATGAGACGTATGTGATGACCAATATTTTTCAAAAAAAACAATATATAAAGGAAAAAACAGCCTGAGGAACAGCGAGAACACATCTTGACCACCACTTCATGACAAGACAATCTAGCTCTAGATGAACACATCACCTATAAGCTTTGTTTCTTCACATGAAAAGACATAATCTGCGTCAGAAGAACAGGTTAGGACTTTGAAGTGTGGAAGCAACTTGTTTCGTAGCCCTCCACCACTGTTCTACAATGATGAGAACATATTTTTACACAGACCTGTACTGATTATTACATGCAGATAAACGAATATTGCCTTTTTTTTCTGATTTGAACAACGTGGAGTCATCTGTAGTCCTTTTATGACGCTTGGGAAAGTAAAAAGTTGTAGTACAAACAATGTTATAGTTCGAGTTTGCATTTAGGCGACGCACAGTGTGGACAGGAAAGATTGTCAAATAAACCACCGTGTGCTCTTGTGCGACAGCCTAATCGATAGAACTCACTCACATCGCTATCGTCTGATAACATAGTCGACGATCGACGTCACTACTCACATAGCTATCGTCTAAAAACATAGTATCCATTAGGACACGCCCACATCGCTCTAACTACTTTGTTCTGATAATAAGACTTGTATTTTGTGCTTTACAAAATTATAGTAACAATTTACAAAATTGCGAGGTTAAAATGACAGGATTGGTGACATCCAAGTGACAAGCTGACTTATTTCTTGGCAGTCAATCTTCTCAAGTAGAAGGCCAATTCTTCACCTTCCAAGATGTAACCATCACATCTACCGGATTGACCTGGTCTGGAAGAAATGCAGGCGTACAATCTACCGGCACCGAACTGGGTTTCAACGGTGTGTTCGATCTTAGCGTCGGCAGCTCTGGCAGCCCACTTCTTTTCAGCGCTCTTGGAAGAAGCAACAACTTCTTCTTCGGCAGCCTTGGCGTTCTTCTTCTTACCCAAAGTTTGACCGTAGTGACCTTCGAACCACTGCTTGAAAGGAGTAGCATCGATCTGGACAATGGCAGCCTTGGTCAAAGTGTTGGTTCTGACCAATTCGTTGTTGGAAGGATGGTACACCACACCAGCAATTCTGGTCTTTCTGGTGACACCTTCGGAACCCCAGGCGAAGTTACCGGTCTCGATTCTCAAGGCTCTGAACTTCTTGTTACCACCTCTGGTTCTGACGGTGTGGATTCTCTTTCCACCGATCTTGGTGTTGGCTGGTTGACGACCCAACTCAAACTTTCTCTTCTTTCTGAACTGGGCACGCTTGGCACCAGTAGCAGCTCTCTTGTGGCGAGAATCACGAGAAATACCCATTTTGAATCTTCAGAAAATGCTGTTAGTATACGAGAAATTGGAAAGTTAAGCGAGTCGAAAGGACAGTGCGGTAAGGTGACGAAGGGCAGCCGGTTGATGTATAAAGCCAGTCGGCTCTCCTCTAATGACAAGTTGTCGATTTATAGTTTTCTCCCAAAGTAGTTTTGGTCACAGGAAGTACCAAACACTAAGCCAGCCTTTATCTATGCCCTTCAAGTGTCCTCACATTACTCTGCATCTTTGTCTTACGACTCTATTATACCACTGGTTCACATACTATTGTCCTAGTGTTCTGAAGTAACCTAATATTGTAACGGTACAGCATTCGGATATCTTAATCTTTTCTTCCACACGAACTATGCTACCTCGTGTTGGATCCTGCTTGGGCCGGTGAGTCTAGAGGCTGTAGGATCCAGACCGATTCCCGCCTGGGGAGACGAAAATCTCCAGTGGGAGCTGGGCTCGGGACTCCCCCGTACGCTAGGCTATTCCCATCTGGGCCTCTGGCTACGCTAGGGCGGACGGGCTAGGATGTTGGTCGAGCTCGTAACATTTGACCGACCCACGCAAAACTTTTTCACACCTTTTAATATTTCAGTAAAGTTTCAGCAGTCCTCATTTTACGAAAATTTGGAGGGTGTACGGGTGTGGCAGTCACGAATGAATATGTATCAGAAATATTGTCAGTGGCAGGATGTGTCGAAGAGGTATTGTCGATGTTAAAGTCTGTGAGGGTGTGAGCTTTCTAGAGGATACACCCACACACATACAATCTCAGCATCCAGGCAAATGACGTACCATTTGGATGCATGATAGAATACAAGCTCGATTAATCAAGAAGACGTTTTTTGAAGATGATTGGAGCACGTGACGCCGGACTATGAAGTCTCTATTCAACGTAGAATTCTCAGAGAAGATAAATTACGACTCTTGATATGAACATCTGTGGTATTTTCACATACGATCTTCATCTATAGGCTTTTGAAACGGCTCACAGGTTTTCATGCTCGATCCGACTGCTATTCGGGGCATTAGAAATTCACGTGACCAAGAAAGTCAAAGCTTAAATTACTGTCATGGAAAAGCTTTAAATTTATGTCATCGCTGGCCCATCTCATCTCATCTCACTGCATATTTGACATAACGCCAATAGTGCTTGTATAACTCTCTTCCATAAGGTTAAGGAAAACGCCAACGAAGCTCCTGCTTGTTCAAGATGTCTACTTATGACCAGGTTGAGATTGAAGACATGACTTTTGATCCCGATACCCAGATATTCACGTATCCATGTCCGTGCGGTGACAAATTTCAAATATACATCGACGATTTGTATGACGGGGAAGACATAGCGGTGTGTCCGAGCTGCTCGCTCATGATTCAAGTCATTTTCGAGCAAGAAGATCTGCAGGAATATTACGAAGAAGCCGGTTCACAGCCTCCCGCGCCAGTTCCTGTTGCTGCATAAATGTGGGTAAAAAAGCACAGAGTGCGTAAGAAACAACCGTGTCCGTGGGAATAATATGAGCCATCGCACGGACACATAATACCTCCACCTGCATCTACTTTGGAAATTCTCAACTTCACACAGCGGACCGTCTTTTTATGGACAAAACAAAAGCTTGAAATGCAGGCCTCATGGCGGACCGAAGCTGTTGCCATGCGAAACTGTGCGAAGGTGTTTCAAACGGCTTAAATGACCTACAGACTTGGCATCAGCGGCTTCAAATGGGGCACAAACAGTGAAAGATCGATCTCATCTCTGGTCCATCGTATATGAGTACCTTCAAATTAGAGGCATATATTGAAAAGTTCCAAGTTGTAGAAATTCACTCAACAAACAGATAAAATGGCCTTCAGAACACCCATTACTGGTCGATTACAGCGGACTGTTTGATTCCATCGCACTTGTGTGGTACCTCAGTGATGGCTGACAGAATTATAGCCAAAAGAGACGAGTTCTTGCGGACTCAAACAATTGAACATGATGTCCCCGCTCCAAGAGAGATTCCCCAGGAAGAACTGATGCGTAGGGTCCCAAGACCGCTAAGACATGTCAAATTTATCCCGGTGAAAAACTTGGTGTTCTTCTCTAGGAACAACCCCCCGGCATTTTCGTATGAGACCAAGATCAAGATTCCTTTGCCAAAGGATAAGCTTGTGGTCCAGGTGCGCAATGTAGCTTTGAACCCTGTGGATCTTAAGATTATGAATAGCTACACGCGCAATATGAACCGTGGAGTAGGGTTCGGACGTGAGTATAGCGGTGTCATCACAGAAGTGGGGGAAAACCTGCACGGACAATGGAAAGAGGGCGACGAGGTTTACGGGTTGTTTTACCATCCAAACTTGGGATACGGCACAGCACAGAGCTCTATCGAAGTTTCACCTTCGAAGGACGTTATTTTACCAAAGCCTTCAAACGTTGGATTCCAAGCAGCTTCGGGTACCCTTTTTTGTTTGGGCGCTGCTTTCAACATCCTTGACGATTTGGAATCTAAGGGTCAACTTTCAGAAAAAGCTAACATTCTAATCAACGGAGGAACGACCAGCGTTGCCATTTTTGCAATTCAGCTATTGAAATACCATTATCGAATCCCGAACAAGCTCGTTCTACTGTGCTCGGAATATGGCGCAGTTTTTCTGAAGTCTCATTTCCCTGACTTGTGCGATGAACTGATCTTTGTGAACTACGTGATGAGCGCAAACCATATACATAAGCCCCTGCAAGATATGATCAACAACCGTGAAATTATCTCGTATGATGCCGTCACAGGTCAGCCATTATCAACACCATATAACGGAGGAAAATTTACAGTCATACTCGATTTTATTGGTGGCTACCAGTTACTGAGCCACACTGACGCTTTACTAGCCAAGAATGGTGCATACGTTACAACCGTGGGGGACTATCGCGCCAACTACTCAAAAGACGTCTACAATGCCTGGGATAACCCTAGTGCAAATGGAAGAAAAATTTTTGGTAAGCTACTATGGGCCTTCGATTATACCCATTTCCACTTCGACCCCAACGCCAAATACGTGAGCAGGAATGACTGGGCTGAAAAATGTGCGGAACTGGTGGAAAGCGAAGTGGTGAAGTGTATTATTGACAAAGTATACGATTGGAAACAATTTGAGGACGCCTTGGACTACTTAAAAAAGGGTCATAGTCACGGGAAAGTGGTTCTCGACGTTGAGAAGTTTTAGAATTCGCGGAATTCGTTGTTTGGTTTGATTTGTGTAATGATTTATGAGGATTTTATATGGCAAACGCTATCGCCTTTTTAGTAACCTTGGAACGCTCCAGCCGTTATTCACGTATATAGTCTTTCTTTATTTTACGGCACCGGGTCCATCGTAAGCGGATTGCTAAACGTTTATTTCATGATAATTCCTGCAAGCAACAGGGCAACGGCGAAAAAAATGTAGAGTTTGGACCGGTTATTCTCACTTTTCGTTTCCCTGGCTTTTTGCGCCTTGAGAAGTTGCTCCTCGACTCTGATTCTGTCTTCCGGGTCCGTTATATCTGCTAAATTTATTGCTTGCTCCTTTGCGGCCTCTTCTAGCACGTCTTTATCTGCAACTCCGACTTCTGGTTCACCTTTCTGCTTGAGTTCCTCAAAATGGGCCAAATTCTCTTTCACCAAATCTGGGTACACCTTTTTAAACCGAGCGTTTTTGAATGTGTTAAACTCTCTCGAGCTTCGGGCCATTTTTTTCTTGTGGTCTGGAGTAGTACTTATCGCACCCGTTGTACTTTCGTTGCTCGTCATAAAACTTAAAAGACCCGTCAAAATGGTTGATACGGACCAAGACGGATTCCATGTGTCAGGATGATAATCACTCATCGAAAGACACAAACGAGTGTCCTCTTTGAATCGTCCACTAGGTGTCACCATTCGTATTGCGGGTGGCTTAAAAGGGTAATCGGACGGAAATAAAAGCGTTCCATGATACTGGCCACCAGAATAAGGTGTATCTGGAGGACCTGATATCACATAATGCCATTCCAAAATGTTATCTTCGTTAGGTTGTGCTATAATGAATGGTGGTGGATTTTCCACCATGGATTTATACTCTTTCGTTAACCGTTTTTGAGCCTGTCTGGTAGCCATGACTCAACTTTCCGCACTGTGATAATCCGGAACAACTGAGAGAACTGGAGTGATCGTGATACGACCTGGATTTGGGGCTATGTGTCAGCGAACAAAGCTACCCCGGTGGTTGAATAGCTGAAGATATCATCTGTTAATTAATGTAGGTTCGTTAAAATCGTACCTTAGAGGTGACACTTTAATACAAAGTGACAAAATGAGTCTTGATGATAAAGAAGTGTGACAAGACGAAGCCTTAGTGTTGAGGAACATACCTGCTCGGGCATTATAATAGTTCGAATTTTATTATCTGTTGGAGCTAGACGGTTTCCAGTTGAAAAATATGAGCTGGTTTCCTAAATTGAGTTTTCTTGACATTTTTGTATGGATTATTAGGCTACGGAACCATTGATTATTCGGTGGGATCATTGTGTATTGCTTGTTGAATTCTGGTTGATTTAGGTGTGGTAGTTTCAGGAAGCCGCGCTTTTCGAATTAAACATTGATGTCGTCTTCATAATTCTGATACTAGGTTTAGAGATACCACGGAAGTGGCAAAATATTAATAAGCAGGGAATATGATTACCGAAAGACTGGTATTACCAAGTCATTCAAATGAAAGGGAGAAACCGAGCAAACATTCATTTCTGATCAGTGTCGTCGCTTGCACGGAAAACGTGACTTTGATTACCCGTGGTATTTTAGCTCAGTAAGTGTGGGAAGAACCGCAGTCTGTCTCACATTGTTGGGTTCACACATACAGATCGCATTACAATATTGGATCAAAGGATGCTAAAAATGTGTCTCCGGTGGACTGGAGAGGATGAGGAACTCGAATGACCAGGTCACGTCGAACGAGCAACATGGCAACGTCTATCCAGTTCCCAGTTCTGAACAAGTATTTGCGCTAGCAGACGTATTGCACTTTCCCGTTGAACACCAGCCTAATTGCTTTGGTTTCTATTATTACCTTATCTTCTGTCCATCATGTCTCCACCACCGATACTGTCACAGCACGAAATGACATGATAGAGTTCTGCCCCGAATCCCACAACAAGTTGAAACGAAAAGTATCAATAATGCTTAATCAATGAAATGGTCTGCCCTACTTTCAGGTCGTGAGCAGATTGGTTTATTTTACCTGTCATTTCAACATAAACTTGAAAAAACCATCAATTTGAGCCCAAAATTCACCACAAAACACTAATTATGAAGCTGCTAAATCAGGTTATTAGCTACAGTCTATGACAGTGATTGTTTGATGCTTAATTGCCTCTCAGATCGTATTAAAGTTTCTATTTCTCAGTTACGCTTCTAGTCATGTGACAAGCTTTCGAATAGATTAATCAAATTTGAGATAAGATGAGATGGAAAGAACCATGCGATGCATTTCATCACCAAGTTCTTTGCCAAAGCTGTGAACAGCATTAGATCGGCTTCGAACCTCATCAATTGAACTGTATCAGCTTGATTATATCTTTCGAATGGGCTCCAACAGTATCAAACTTTTGTCTGGAAACTCGCACCCAGACTTAGCTGAGAAAATAGCCAAGATACTTGGTCTCTCGTTATCGAAAATTGGAGTCTATCAGTATTCCAACAAAGAAACGTCTGTCACCATTGGAGAGAGTATCCGCGACGAAGATGTTTACATTATTCAGACCGGAAGTGGTCAGCAAGAAATAAACGATTTCTTGATGGAGTTGTTGATTTTGATTCACGCCTGTAAAACTGCATCGGCCAGAAGAATCACAGCGGTCATTCCAAACTTTCCGTATGCACGTCAGGATAAAAAGGATAAAAGTCGGGCACCAATAACGGCAAAACTTATTGCAAATTTATTAGAAACTGCTGGCTGCGACCATGTAATCACTATGGACCTCCATGCTTCTCAGATTCAAGGATTCTTCCACATTCCTGTCGATAACCTTTACGCTGAACCCAGTGTGCTGAACTACATCAGGACGAAAACTGACATTCAAAACGCTATTCTTGTTTCGCCCGATGCTGGTGGAGCCAAAAGGGTAGCTTCTATTGCTGATAAGCTGGACTTGAACTTCGCACTGATACACAAGGAAAGACAAAAGGCCAATGAAGTATCTCGAATGGTTCTTGTGGGAGACGTTAGAGGAAAATCCTGTCTATTGGTGGATGATATGGCCGATACCTGCGGTACTCTGGTGAAGGCATGCGATACTCTTTTCGAAAATGGCGCCAAAGAGGTGATCGCTGTTGTGACACATGGTATTTTCTCTGGTTCTGCAAAGGAAAAACTGCGTAACAGTAGAATTTCAAGAATGGTTTGCACCAATTCACTTCCCGTGGATCTAGAATTAAGGATATGCGATCAAATTGATATTAGTCCAACGTTGGCGGAAGCTATTCGCAGATTGCACAATGGTGAAAGTGTTTCCTACCTTTTCACACATGCGCCAGCTTAAGCAAAAAAAATCAATACACAAATACCCTAAAACACAAAGTTTGCAACTATGTACAGTTGATGCCATATAATAATGCCTTTAATTAATGCCTGTCTACAACGAATATCACCTAGTCTTTTGGTGATCGCCTGAAACTGAAAAGTCTAGACCGCCTTTTTGAAGCCTTTGAATTAGCTTTACTGGAAAAGCGCTCTTCAGGCACGCCCTCCAATTCTCCAGCATGGTCGCAGTTAATGTCCAAGTGCTCCCTAGTTATTTCATCCAGCTTTATAAGTTGGTCAACACCTTCTGCATTTTCCTGTCGTTTCTCATATTCATCAGAATCTTGCCGGAAATCCGTGACCTCTCTATAAAACAAAAGGTACGCCGTGGTTAGATCATCGGAATTTCCGACAAACTTTAACACCGTTGATTCCTCCACTGTTTCTACCGTCTCATCGTCGAATAACAACCAACCAAACTTATCCGTCTTGCACAATGAAACGTAGTGGCCATGGTGTGGTCCTCCACCCATGTGCACCACCAATCCAACCAATTCGTATCGTTTGCAAATGGAGGTGTCAAACGTGGAGCACACTTTAAGATTCAATGGGTAATGAATTTTATTGAAAAGTTTCGTATTGCAGTTTTGTTCCTCTGAATACTTGAACCGCTTCATATGCAGAGACAGATAAAATGGCAAGTGTTTCAATCCAACGACCCTTTCGGCCTCCTGTAGCCCACAGCATTCATCACAGTAAAACTTGTTTGCTCCATTGAGCATTTCTCTTTGATGATAGTCAGATAGCGTAGTCTGTATATCTGTCTCCTCATCATCCTTTACTTCTATGGCAAAATCCAGAAACGGCTCGTTGCAGAAAGTTTCATTATCACAAGTCAGACATTTTGTCCTATTCGTCAGTGTTCCCTTAAATAAATCATCCACAAAGTTAGCTTGAGCGGACGTTTCCTCTTTGTTCACTTTTCCATGTTTTGTGTTGGCGTAATCGCGAATTTCATTTAGCAGATAGTTTAGAAACTCATGAGCATCTTGATGCATCATAGTGCTAAATAACACGTTCTCGCGTTTCAAAGTCTCCACGAACTGTATGGGCGATACAACTCCGGTGAAATATCGATTTTCCACTATGCTTTCATAAACATCTTTCAAAGAAGTGTACAGGCCGGGTTTCTCATTAGGCGCCAGGTAGTCCTTCAGATTATGATCGATGTTCAATACCGGTCCTCTTATGAGAGCAGCTTTTTTACGCTCTTCGCTTGATGTTTCCGTAGGCTTGGCAGAGGAACCAAAGGACGAAGTTGAACCCGAAGAAAGTGCCGAAGAGTTAGCCTGTGCTGAGTAGTTAGAGTCGCTAGATTGAGGTATTTTAGTCTTTCCGACTTTACCAGGAACGCGTCCTACCACGATTCTGGTGTATCCTTCATGCAGTTTTTCCGTTATGGCATCCGAAGCCATTACAGTACCGTGTACGGTAGCTGAACTATGTGATCTATGATTTCTTGAGTTTGTAGAAGATCTGTGGTTCTCTCTATCTCTGGAATGTGGTGCTGAACTTCTGCGAGAGCCCGTGTCTTTACTCGAACTTTGACTACTGTTGTTACAGCCGCCGCCGCCGCTTGCTTTTTTCGACGAGTCAGTGGTGTTACACGGGGGTAAGAAACTTGTATCGTCGAATATGCGAGGTTTCACGCCAGGCATTTCAGATTTGCGTCTTCTAGAGACATTCACGTTGCGAGCTGGAAATTCCAAGATGTGATTGCGCAATTCTGGCAAATTGTACATGATTTGCAGCACCGAGTTACAGTAGCAGGTGTTTCCGAAGTTTTCATACCCAAATACCTTATTTGAGCCATCACCAAAAGGCAAAAGTGGGGTGATCTGAGGCCTTACTAACGAGAACCGTTCAAAATCGGACTTTAAGCTCTGAGTGTCGCTGAGGGTGCTTGAAGATCCGGTTTTGCCATCGACAGGAGTTGCGGATCCAGTGTTTGTGCCCTGAATTTCAGTATGAGTTGTGTTTTCCATGGGTGTAGTACCCCCGCCATTTTGCGAAACTGCAATTTTCGAGCTTTCTCCGGGTATAACAGCGTGCAACAGTTTATCACCCACGACAGCGAGTTTTTCAACTTTGTCCCCACTCTTAGCATCTTTCTCAACTTCTTTCCCACCAATCAACGGCTTTTCTGGTCTTTCTGATCTTTCTGATCGCTGTTTTCCGAACTTATCTGTCCTCGAGAGCCATTTCTTAAATGTCGACATATCTCGACAATGAGTAGGAATTTTCGAGCGTTTGAAGCTGGAAATTCACTCAAATCAATTCGCCCGACCTGCTGAAGAACAGCTTTTTAACTGGTACACTCCGTTGAATAGAACTTGAACAATTGTTCCTGCATTTATTTCCATTATCAACCGTTTTCAAGTTTCGGCCGTATTTATTTCACCTATTTTCGTACAAGTTGAATAATACTGATATAGTTTCCCCGCGCCACTTTCCATTGTTGATGGTCATGTGACGTCCGCGAAAAAGCCATTGTTAAAAAAAGATTTTGAATAATAAGAATAATACTAAGATTGCGGGAGATTGAAAGTTCAACGGGGGAGATATGGATTGATCTGTGAGTGGTGGGGTGTGTATTGTAAGTTAAGTGTTTGTCCCACTTGCCCTGGGTGGTGGTGTGTGTGTATTTCAAAAAAAAAAAAAAAAAAAAGGGNNAAAAAAAAAAAAAAAAAAAGTGAGTGAGAAATTGACATGGTCGCGTGATCAGCGACAGCGTCAGATTAAAGCTGGAATGATAATCCTGTGAAATTGTGATGCTCTGGACTGTTATGCTCTGGACTGTGATGCTCTGGACTGTGATGCTCTGGACTGTGATGCTTGTATTGCCATTTCAATGCCGAGCCCTCTAGTACCTTCTCACTTGCTCGATTGTGCTTCTCGGTATCTCTATGATTGATTACGATTTCATGTTTTAAGCCATGATTGTTTCATTTTATCACCATTGATCGCTGATTATCTCAATCATGAAGTTATGATTGGGAGTCAAAATCGGCTTGCATGCAGAATTTTATTCTTGGGCACAATTAGAACCCGAGATGTGTGATTTAGAGTAGCTGAAACTTTCGCCACGGCCAAACACTAATGGATGCTCGATGATGGTAAAGAATCATTTTAGCCTCGTACGCAGGATATTCGAACCCGCTTCATTCTTGTTTCTATGAGTCTCTCTCTCGTCTCTCATGTACATTAATTTTTCAAAAAATAATGCCATTGCCTAGAATCGAACCAGGGTTTCATCGGCCACAACGATGTGTACTAACCACTATACTACAATGGCTTATATTGAAATAATACTGTTTAAAGATGTTACTCATCTCTAAATCAGTGCACGGGATGCTCTCAACCCACCGCTCTTCGAGAGCTGGCCAACGTAGCGGAAAACAACTGTCTGCTTTGTAGCTAGATGTTGAATAAATAGATTTCTGAATATAGACAGTGTATGTATGATTCTTTCCCACCAGTGGTTTTTTCACTAACTTCAAAATTCGGGCGCCATGTTTATATCAAACCAACCCAAAATATCATCATCATTGGCAGAGTTCTGCTCCATCCAACCAGCACTCTGGGCTTGGAAAAATGTGTTAAGCTCTGATGACGGTTTAGTCAAACCTTGCGAAGTTATCCCTGGGTTGTGGCCATTATGCATATTGTTTTCTGCACTCAAAAATACATTCAGACTCGAATACGAGTTTGAAGTCAAGAGCGGAGATGCAGGTGCGATGAAATCGGGTATCACCTGTTTCCCAAGCGTTAAGCTTTGTGAATTGGCACTTGGTACATTTGAATTGTTGACTGCAAACAACGAATGCGTATTCTCCAAAACCAGAGGTGGAGATGCGCTTGTGGGACCCCGCCCGCGGCCTAGTATTTCTGCGGCAACCGGAGTGCTGGCGGACCGTTGCATAGATTGCGCAAAAAGAGATGGCGATTTGCGGTTGATGTCTTCTGCGGTAGCACTTGTTTTGATCACATTACTGGGTGTAACAGGGCGCATGGGTGCAGCAACATGTAGAGGTTCATCCGCAACCCAACGCGCTGCATCCTGATTCATGCTCCCAGTCTCTTCTAAAACTGAAATTGGGATTCCGTTAATGTATTTTATAGGGCCCTTTTTCCCCCCTTGGCTGTTCGCTAGTCTCTTTGCCTCTTGGATAGCATTTTGCGTAGGAATTAATGTGGTGACAGTAGTGCCCCCAGGAGTCGTTTGTGTGATGGTTTCAAAATCTTCTTTAGAGATTTGATTATAAAATGGTAGTGGACACAGTCTTTTCATATAGATTTTGCTATCCTTTCCATTATCTCGTTTTGTCTCTACTTCTCGCGCTGCCTGGTCTTGATTCTTATCTTCTTTCCTGGAATTTGGGTCTGCTTGGCGCCTGCGGGCTTCGTGAATGCACCAAACTAGATCGTAAAACAAGGTGCCTGTCAAATGAGATCTCATACGAGTGATGATTCCTTCGCTCTCCATGAATATTTCCGGTTGCGTGATGAGCACAAAGTTCAACTTCTCCAGTACGCTAGCGGTCCGAGATATGTCATTTTCCACACTAGCGGTCCACGCTGTTAGCTGGTTCCTGTACAGCCGGTGAACAGTTACAACAGATTGGCGTGCTGAGTCCACGTATTTCTCAGGCATCCATGGAGTTGACTGAAGTTTGAACAGAATTAAGGCTGAATATGTGACACTCTGACGAACATAGATTGGAAGCTGTATCAAATTGGTGGTCTCCAAAAGTTTCGTAAGAAGAGTCACTACCTTCGTCGCACTCAAGTAGGCGTCATCAACATATTCTTTTTGATACTCAGTTGGAGTTCCAGGAAGGAATGCAAAGCAGCAGATCATAAGTTTGACGTAGAGAAAATACATTTCAATCACGGTATCTTGATCAAATTTTAATTTGGCCTGTAGCCTTGCCAATTCTGTTCTTAAAGACTGTAGCGCACCGCCCCTCTCTTGTGCATCTAGTAAGCCGTCAGGCGTCGTGACACTTGAACCCATTGTTCCACATAACCTGGACTGAAAGTTTGCCAGGCATATCAATTGTCTGAACCTGCTAGGTACCGCACTTTCATCCTCGCGAAGACGAGCTAGTTCTATCAGATGGTCATTTTGAGAAGTGGGCGGTAAACCTAAGATACTGGCCCAGCATTGCTCTGCAAAGAAGATGCCTAACCATGTACGCGTACGCCATTTCTCTGCATTGGGCATTGAAGTTTGAGTCCTGGTGAATTCAGACATGAATTTGCCTCGGTGTAGGCCTAATTGAAAGGAAAGCGATTTTGCAAGCCCCACAAACCGGTAAGAACAGTCGTCTAAGACTTTTTGATTGGGTAAAGGCCAAGTGCAAAGTATTAATAATGCCTGTGATATATGAGTCGACCGCGGCGTCCGAATCCAACAAGTTTCTATGGCCAATTGCTTGATCAATGACGCCAATCTATTATAAAGCGATGGTTCGGGCTCTGATAGACACGCCGTAAGCATGACGGTCCAGAACAGTAGATGAGACTGTGAATAAAGCTCCAAAGCTGTATTGGAGTACATTATAGGAAAGTACGGTAAAAACGACTCAACGAAAACGCGGTGCAGCTCATTTGCTTTTTTCAGAGATATTCGGACATCACCCAATATGAACTCATCAATACTGGCCTGTGGTGATGGCAATGGCTGTACCGCGTTTGTGGTGGCGACGACATGTTCTTCATTGCTTAGTGGAATTTGTGCACCATTGTTATCGGGGGTAAGTTCGGGGCTCGTAGCATCAGTAGAGTTAGCAGGAGAAGGGGTATATTTTGATGCATGTCTCTTGAGAGCAATCCTCAAAACTCTCGGAAGTGATTCATCTTTGAGTACAGAAGGATCAACACTGATCTTGGGGATGTGTAGCCCTTGCTCCGCAGAAGATTCTAATTCGTTTTGAACATTCGGGCCAGCCGATTGAATTAAAGTTGGTTCTCCAGTTAAAAAGGTTTTAGCCGCTACTTTGAAAGATGAGTCTTTGTTGATGATAGCGTCTCCGGTGTTCTTCGAGATTTCCGGACTGTTTTCTGTAGATTTTGCAGCATGCTTGACACGCTGCAAAAGACTCCGGCCCCACTCACTTTTCCCTAGCGCATAAGCGATGAGCCGTTCGTTGTACGCCAGACACTCTACTTTCAATTTCAGCTCTTCCACATCGCTGCGTAAACTCTGAAGTTGTGATCCCTTTTTCGGCCTGAATCCTGGGTCTATCTCACATTTCAGACCCATTCTTTCGCATCGAGAACATGCGTTGGGAAATTTTTCGCTGGCATTACATTTGATCTTGTGTTGTCGACAATGTGTGCAAGAAGTTACCGGTCGATGACCTGTAGGACCCGCTGTGACCACCTTTGTGTCACCGGAGTCAGTTTTTTCCATAATGCCGGTAACTGCATTTTTAGATTCTGGAGATATTCCAGTCGCATTGGATGCCTTTACATTGGCAGAAACCGGCGGTAAGAGATGTTCTTCGTCTTTGACCGTTCTGCGCTTGACTTGGGAACCATTTGGCTCCTTCAAACTATTTTTCAACGCACGCTTCCGACCTGGGCCGGCTCCAGGATCCTTGACGTCGACTTGTTTTGGTGAACAGCTCATTCCATTTGAGATCGGAAGTTCAGAGATCTATTTTTTGGCAGCTTTCAAATCTCGCTCAAAAATCACAGTTTTTCTTCGAAAAAAGTCCCCAATTGTTGCTTACGGCGAGCACTATTCAATCAAGTATTTTAAAGCTCTCTAAAATGGTAAACAAGGGTCAGTCTATCGCTTTTAATGTGAATTCTGGACTCTGTTGTCTTGGTGAGAATCATAAATTTTTCAATTTTACCCGCGTGCATTTATCATAGGGCATCTCATCTCATTGCATCGCTTGAATACATAGAAGAAGAACAAGCCTTGGACTCGCTACAGAAGCGAAACAAGTCTTCGGACAGGTATTTGTGGTCCGCTCATGCTGCTAGTTCCGGGAGTGTCTTCTTTTCTGCCCACTCTATTGACCGTGTGGTTCGAGATCAAGTTGAATACCACGTTGATGGAAATTGTGGATGGGTTCGAATGTTATTTCGTTTCTACTATATACTTCATAAAATGTAGGGCCGCTAGTTGTTCTTAGGCCTTGGTGTAACGCAAGTATGGCTTGACAGTCTTGAACTCACCAAACTTGGTCTTGGCGTCAGCGTCAGAGACAGTAGGAGGAATGATAACATCCTCACCCGGCTGCCAGTTGATAGGGGTGACAACGCCCTTGGAATCACCCTTTTGCAAAGCGTCGATAACCCTCAAAACCTCGCTGGAGTTTCTACCCACGGAAGCTGGGTATGTGATAATCAAACGCACCTTTTTGGCAGGGTCGATCACATAGACGCTTCTAATGGTCGCCACAATGCCCTTGTTGAGGTTTTTGAACCCTTCTTCGTCCACCATGTCGTACAAGAACGCCACTTCACGGCTGGAGTCGCCAATGATAGGGAACGAAAACTTGTCGAGACTGCTTATTTCCTCGATGTCCTTGATCCAGGTTTGATGCTTGTCCGCCTCTTCGGCCGATAGACCGATAAGTTTGACGTTACGCTTCTCAAACTCGGGTTTCAGCTTGGCAAAGGCCCCCAATTCAGTCGTACACACGGGTGTGAAGTCCGCTGGGTGTGAAAAAAAGACACCCCACGAGTCGCCCAAGTACTCGTGCAGGTTCAACTGACCCTGCGTCGAAGGTGCCGTAAAGTTGGGAGCGGCAGAATTGATTCTAAGTCTTGGTTGCTCTTCTTGTTTGAATGTTCTGATCATTCTCACGGAAGTTCTCAACATGGAACGTTGTTGCTGACCAGATTGTCTGACAGCTAGCAGAGAGCGGAACATGCTTGTGATTTTTGTCGGTGGTCTGATTTGGAAGCTAATTAGTTGTCTCAATTGCTACTTTTCTTGACAACCTTGTAAGAAATACACTATTTAAGAGTAACATCCATATTATAAAGGTGTTGAGCTCTGAACTTGATGATTTTATATACTCGACAGTCCCTTTAGTCATATGAGTGTGGCTACTACTGCTTACAGACTGCTATAGAATATTTCAGACCCAGTGTGTGGCTCTTTCGAAAATGCTGATGTAAGCACGAAAAATTGCGATATCACGTTAATCATGGAAGTCTCGTGATCGAGATTAATAAGGATTATTATTATGAACGGAGTAGTTGAAGACTGGGGTTTGTATGGTCAGGGTGTCCGATGTAGTGCCAGTAGTGATATGCCTTTAGAATGCTCTTTTCTCTTCTGCTATGGGACTGCGTTTTGTTTGTGTCATTTTGTACGACAGTGACACCGAATTGTGTGACACACACACGTCGAACAAACATTCTTATGATCCTGACATACACTTGGTAGCTGCTATAAGATCGTGATAATGAATTTTGAGTTATTCCTACTTGCTTTTTGATACTAGTCCTCCGCTCTTTTTATGTTTTCGTTTCCAGAAGCTACTTTGGTGCGCGGAACCTCCTGCAAAAATTCAAAAAAACTTGTTCTCCTTGCGATACACATATGTATACAAATGGCCAAAGACCCCCTCTCTACATAATGACGCACTTCTTGCCCTTCTTCTTGGATTTTAATTTCTTGTCTTTCCTACCGGAATCAGGCGACTGATCAGTATTCTTAGGTTTCGGTACCACGTCATCGGTCAAGTTGAAAGCGGCCTTACTGTCGGGACCCGAAGTTTCACCACCGGGACCACTCGCATCCAAAGGCGCCAGCACCGAGGGTTGGTTGGAAGTATCAAGGTCCACAGCTTTTGACACAGTTGCTCCATTTGTGTCTAATAAGTTGGTATTGGAAACCGATGAGAACAAATTGAGCGTCGTAGTACTTTTCTGCCTCTTAGGGAAAACTGCATTTTTACCACCCAGTTTGTTGGCAGCTCTTTCGTCACCCCCCTTGGCAGCTAGCTCGTACCAATGCTGTGCTTTGGCAGGATCGGCCTCGCATCCTTTACCCTTCTCGTAAAAATAACCCACCGTGAACCGAGCCTTGGGCAACCCCAGATTGGCGGCTTTCAAAGCCCATTGGAAGGCTTCCCGCTCGTCTTTTTCGAGAACTGGTTCGGCACCCATTAAGTACCAGGCACAAAGCCCCAACATTGCGTGTGGTTCGCCAAGAAGTGCGGCCTGTGTATAGTAGTGGACACTCAGACTGGTGTCAGGAGGAACCACTTCGTTGCCCGATTCGTAGATTTTCCCTAATGCAGTAGAAGACTGGGCATGCTTGAGAGAAGCGGCCTGAATGTACAACTCCATTGCATACTTCACATCCGGTATGATAATATCCAAAAACCCATCTTTATAAATCTTGGCCAATTCGTAAGGAGCAGCATTGGTTAGCTCATTGGCACGCGCTGCAGCCCTAGATAGCCATTTGATACCGTTTTGTTTTGTGCTGATGTCATTAGACAGACCCATGCGTCCGTGGAAGGAAAACAGGCCTAGTTTAAACATTGCAGACGGATGATTTCTGCTGGCAGCGAACTTGAGAAATTCGACGGCTTTGCGTGAATCACGGGTGGTTCCTAACCCTTCTTCAAAACAATACGCTGTTCTGAAGGCACTTTCCACATGGCCATGTTTAGCGGCCGACTGGAACAACACAAAAGCGTCCTTGTTGTTGATTTTACCAAACGCACCGGACGAATATGCGTCTCCCAAGAGATATTGCGCATCTGCGTAGCCCTTGACACTGAGTTTTTTCAGATAAGTTTCGGCTTCTTTTAGAAATTGTCTTCGCATATCTCCGTGTGCATCAGGTTTACCAACGTGTCCAGCGGCTTGTCCAGCGGGTCCACCATCTTTGCTCAAAGAAATTGAGGAGCCGCTCATGCCAGATGTGTCGATGGTGAGCGCGGTTTGTAACATGTACTGGGCATATTGAAACAAAACATTTGGGTCTTTCGATTTTTTAACATTCTGCTTGTACATCTCAATGGTCTTCAAACGGGGCACAAGCGACGAATTGTTGGCTTCACCCAGATATTCCGAGATCATCTGGTGCGAAAGGTCTGCCACGCTCTCATTGGTAGCCGTGAATTGGGTATCTTTGTCGCTCAGCAGAAACAAATGCGAAAGGTCGAGCGACTTTCTATTTTTGCGGGATTGTCTCGACGGACCCCCATCAGAAGCAACACGAAGTTCTGAAAGACTGGTATGTGAGTCTTGAAGGTTGGACCTCGAGGAAACGGGAGTTCCAATAGTGGATGTCACCGGCGACGAAACGGCTTTCCGATGCTGCTGAACGGATTGAGGAGGATCCAGAGCAGCTCCTGGCTCGTATCTCTCGTACTGTTGTGGTGTGCCAACGTCTTCCTGCGCCCCATTGACCATTTTGCTCGAGAAATCCCCCCCATTTCCCGCGTTTTCTACGTCATAGTTCGCATGTGTTGTTGCAGCCAAATTTTGACGGTATGGATGCGCTGTGGTAGCCATCGAAATTTTTTTAGTTACGCTGAAGCTCGTGCTAGACTCCGTCCAACTCGTCCAACAGCTAAAGCTCCAGTCTATTGCTCAAATACTCAATAAAGATCTCTTAACATCCCATCACATCACATCACTTTTAAAGTCTTATTATAGTATAGGAAGCGAAATTTTCACACCGTTAAAAATGAAAATGAAACAATACCGAAGAGAACCGTGCGACTAAAAATACGGGAAACGTCTAGTCAGGAAGCGCGCCGGGTGTCGGATCGACCGGAGAGCCGACTCAAAAAATGGACAAAGGACGTCTGGAAAGAGGACTCTCGCGGGAGTCAAAATACGGTGTTCTTGGGTCTTAACAGGACAGATTGTCTCTATGCCCATTACTGCCATCGTAAATCTTCGTTATCAGCAAATTCTTCTTGATTTGACTCTCTTGAATTGCCCGCAACTGAAGATGATCACTCACTCGTCTTCCTCTCTGGGGTCACCCACACCGTCTTCGTAAATAGCGAAAACACATTCAGCTTCGGGCAAGCATGGAGAGTCTACAACTTTGCAAATTCTTTGACATCCACGACCCTTTTTGAAACCGAGACGGGTGGTAGAAGAATGTGCCATGATGTTTCCTCCTATGGGCTTCTTGGGATCTGGGTTGAATGACATGGCTCCGTCCACTTGGGCGACCACCTGGTTGGTTACCACTACTGCAACGCCAAATTGGTCCGCCAGCCGTTGCAAAGCACGCATGAACTTGGCCAGATGCATCTGACGAGCGCTGAGTTCACCACGACCGGCAAAATCAGTTCTGTAAAGCGCCATAATAGAATCCACAATAATCAGCGAGAATCGCGATTCGCTCATCATCTGAGCGGCAGCGTCCAACAGCCGCAGCTGATGGTCCGCATTGTAAGCCCTGGCGTATGCCACGTTGTTGAGAGCGTCATCGGGGTCTAAACCAAACCGCTGGGCGATCGAAACTAGCCTGATGGGCCTAAACGTTCCCTCGGTATCGATGTATAGACATTTGCCCTCTCCACCGCCCATGTCGAGCGGGATCTGGCATGTGACGGCAAGCGTATGACACAGTTGCGATTTACCGGTCCTAAACTCTCCGAAAAGTTCGGTGATGGATCCGGTTTCTACGCCACCGCCCAAAAGGGTGTCAAAGTTTTTGGAACCCGTGGTGAGACAAATCATTTCAGAACGACGCATATGGAAGTCTGCGGCGGTCACGAACCCCATAGGCACCAAACGGGCTGCTTCATTCAACAACCGTTCCGCTTTGGCCTCGGATATGCCCTTAATCTCCAAAAGTTGTTTCCGGGGCGCATATGCCACGGCTTCTGCTGTGTGTAATCCAAACTCCCGCAGTTTTTTGAGATCCAAAGCTGTGATGCCGTTTACCTGGAGTCGGTCCAGCGGCACAAACGATACCAAAGCGACTTCTTCTTCTTCTTCGCCCTCCATTCCGTGCTCATTTCCGTTCTCGTTTTCATTGCCGCTTGCAAGCGAATCGGACACGAACATTCGGTTTTCAGCTGGTGCTTCAGAGCCCTGAAACTGACCACTATTTCTTTGGCTGGAAGCCGGCTCTCCTGCCTGCGAATTTTGGTACATGGTTCCTACCTCCATAGACATCACTCGCTAGCCGCTTGGTGTGTCAAGTAGTCTGATCTGATCTCTGGATGGTGATGATGACGATGAGTTGCAAGGGCCAGAGCGATACACGTAAAGAGATGGCTTGTTTTTTCTTACGGTGGATATAATTAATTAAAATGGAGTTTTTTCGCGTCGGTTTCTCGTACAAAGGGACACCTCAACAGATCACATGCTTTCAATAAACACGTTAAAAATGATCACAAAAATTCGTATAAAAGTATACTTTAAAATGATGGCACGTGATCTTAAAAAATTCAAGGGTTCTTGACGTATTCAATGACATATGTGTTTTCGAGACCTTTCTTAAATACAGTTCTATACATACTAATTAGCTGTTTTAACACATACTGATGTGAAGAGCTATGAATCAACCAAAAACGGAGCCAAGCAATTGAAGAGTTCAATGAGAGGATACATTTGAAGTGGAAGACAGGAAGACAACCGTCAACTTTTCGCGGCGCATTTTCCCATGACAGGGGCCCTCTCACAACGAAAACATGCACGTCTTGCCAAGAAACTGCAGGATAAATCCCCCGCCGGAACTGAGAAACCAGACTCAGATATAAAGGGCACATCAACAACGAGCAAGACACGTTAAGAAGATTAGTGCACAGTATAGAGTGTACAGTAGAAAAACATTCAATCAATGGAAAATACACGTGACCCAGTAAGCGTATGTCTGGGTTTCCATGTCCATCTATGCTTAACGGTTCGAAAACAAACACATCTAATCCAGTTGTGAAGCAGGACGACAGTAAACATGGGGAAGAGATCTACCAATTTGTAGTGTACTATGACGGCGGAGGAGAACACTCTACATAGCGTTGCTGATAAACAGCTGTCGACGAACCTTGCAACGTTGATTGAGTCACCAAGAATCGCTAATATCCATGAAATTGTAAGTGAGTGCACCACGACATCCACAACTGCGGAATCGTCAAATGCGAAGGAAATAGCTCGCAAGATCCTCGAAGGACGTTGGGAGAAAATAGAGTTTGTCGATTATGCGAATTTTTTGGGCTCAGCAGAAAATAGTGCGGTTCTGCGAGAATTTGTGCTGCTGTTGGATCCATTACCGTCTTCGCTCACAGCCACGCTGAGGAAACTCTCAGGGAGCATATATTTCATTGCAGAGGCTGCAAGTATCGACACAATTCTCGAAGCTCTTGCTAAGCAATGGCTGGAAGAGCACAAGAAACGGCACTACCAAAACGATTATCGTCTGTGCCACATCGTGTTGTTCGCGCTGCTGATGCTCAACTCTGCTCTGCATAATTCCGCCACCGATTGCAGGTTCACGCTTCAGGATTTCAAAGCTAACACCCTTTATGCCCTGAAAAAGGAATGCAGCGATATCGATGTGGCCAAATTTGAAAAAGAGCTCACACATTGCTATCTATCGCTTGAAAGTCGCGAACTGCCGCTGTTGAAGCACACACACCCATCGGGACGACCCATGTCCATCAGACGAAGCGGAGACCGTCAAGCTAATGGTCTAAACAGCAGCACCAATATGAAGAAACGGTCTATCCTGTCCATACGCGTTAATTCCTTGGAACGTATGCACTCTAATAGGTCTTCTACTTCTACTTTAAACAGCTCCTCCACGTTCATGTCTCGCGAAACCACGGCCACCAGTAACTATCGAATGCGTAACAAGAAGCCTCTGCAAAAACTGTACGCCGAAGAATCATTTGACGAAGAAATGCAACAATTACCAAATACTCCTTGGTTCATCGATACTGTGGTAGAAAGCCAAGAAGCAACCAATTCAAATAGTGCCACGCCACAACTGCTGGCACCATCGAATGCCCCAAAACGCAAACTCTTCTCGTGGCTCAGGAAGGGCTCAAAGGACACACTTTTCCGGGAAAATGCTCACGCCGCTATGTCGCATACTGGTTATCGCGCACGCATAAGGGTTTATCAGGGACGTTTGTTCATTTACAAATTTAAGCTTTCAGGTCTTGATCGCATAACGCCCGGCCAGATACAGAGCTGGGATTTAGAAGTTTGCCAAAAAAACTGCTCCCACTTCTATGTTTACAACCTGTTTGGCACACTGGCTTCGGTGGTGCAGGAAAATATTGTAGCGAGCCAGAAATCCAATTCCAGCACCACGAGCCTCACTCTTGAGTTCCCACACGGGATAGACTCGACGAGTGGGCTGGCATTTCGGTTTCAAACCTGCAATTTGCAAGAAGCTCAGCATCTCTCTTCCTGTCTTAATTTTTGGGCAGCGCGCATCACACCGATCCCGTCAGCACAGGCGGAAATGATATCGAACGAAGAGTATGGATGGAGCGCAAATCTGTTGAACGGTGAAAACGCTACAACACAGGTGGATCTGCGGAAATGGGCGCCGCTGGTAAGCTTGGACGCCTTGTTCGCAGACCTAGAAGAGAGTATTGCGATGTGGGACTTCGGTTCTCAATTGCGAGACCTTGAAGCATTCACCGATACCTTGGGTTCGCAACTCGATGCCCACAACGCTCTGAAATCTCGCATGGTCCAGGTGTGGTCTTCGATGGCAACAGCATCGAATCACCATCTATTCGAATCTGCTATGGATAACTGGAACAACAAATACCTCTATCTCAATCAGCAGTACAGCAAGCATCTTGTGTATCTCAAAGCACTCCAAAATGCTCTGCAGTCTCTCCACGAGCATGGGAAATCATTGGACCTCCACCGTTGAACATCGACCTCACGTTACGGAATCAGTGACAGATGTTCGGTGGTCTATGATAGCATCTCTACCATTCATACCCACAAGGGACTTCACAAAGAAGGTTCAAGCCGTGTAACCTCACCGAAACTCATCGATTCAGTATACTCACTGTCCTCTAATTCAATTGCTGCTCTCAGTAGTTTGGTGTCTTCGGGCTAGCTGGGTTTGACACCATCGTACATGACGATCCAGACTCTTATAATATTATACTAATATAGCATCACTTGTAGTAGAACCTTCAAGTATCCAAAGTAAGTGGCAAATCAACGTCAACGCTCAACAAGTTCGATTACTACCGCCTAACAATTTATGTCTGATCCAAGCTCCATCAATGGTATGTTTAAGCGAGAATTCGCGCAACTTCACTCGAAAATTGGACCATTATTCCTTCAGATGGCCCTTCCGGGTCCATTTTGAAGTTCCGATTCCAAATGTAAAGGGTTGATCCAAGATGTCGTAATCCTGGTAATAGTTTCACTTGCTAACTCTTTTTTGTCCGACAGGTGGTATTGTCGTGGCCATGACAGGCAAAGACTGTGTTGCTATCGCATGCGACCTTCGACTGGGAAGCCAGTCGCTAGGTGTGGCCAACAATTTCGAGAAGATATTTCACTATGGTCATGTTTTTCTAGGACTTACAGGGCTTGCAACGGACGTAACTACACTCTCAGAGTCCTTCCGCTACAAGACAAATCTTTACAAGCTCAAGGAAGACCGTCTCATAGAACCTGACACTTTCACACAGCTGGTATCGAGCTCTTTATATGAGAAACGATTTGGACCATATTTCACAGGCCCTGTGGTTGCTGGTATTCATTCGAAAACGGGCAAGCCATACATAGCAGGTTTTGACCTCATCGGCTGCATTGACGAGGCAAAGGACTTCGTGGTA
This sequence comes from Lachancea lanzarotensis, assembly GCF_000938715.1. Classification (NCBI taxonomy): domain Eukaryota; kingdom Fungi; phylum Ascomycota; class Saccharomycetes; order Saccharomycetales; family Saccharomycetaceae; genus Lachancea; species Lachancea lanzarotensis. The sequence continues at coordinate 662,266 of NW_019212879.1, forward strand.
AGCGGAACAGCTTCAGACCAGCTGTTTGGCATGTGTGAGTCGCTGTACGAACCAAATTTGGAGTCTGAAGATCTGTTTGAGACCATAAGTCAGGCGCTACTGAATGCTGCCGACCGTGACGCCCTATCGGGCTGGGGTGCGGCGGTCTACATAATAAAGAAGGACAAGGTCATCAAGCGGTACCTCAAAACCAGACAGGACTGATTGTGTGTGTTTGTGTGTGTGTGTGCGGTGCTCTGATAAATGCATACCGACTTGTTGCCTTGCGTGGGAACCACTGCCTGGCAATGGAAGAACAAAAAGCTACTTTAGCATGACTCGGTTTTAGTGTGTAGTTCTTAAATATTTACATGACAGTCGGCAAATTCCCAAAATTTAGTTGGACTTATCAGCAGCCTCCTTCTGCCTTTTAGCGACCTGTTCTTGGATGATACGTTGAAGTATGGCATCTTCGCCGTATTCTTCCTCTTTTATCTGTTTCCATCTGGCATCCATTTTTTTCTGTTTCTCACGGTTTTGCAAGATAGCTGCTTTCCCAACTTCGTATCTGGCCTGATGCAAGCATTTGGAAAGTGCTTCTTTTTCGTTGTTGCAAAGTCCCAGCGCTCTTTTGTAGTATTCGGCCTGATGGCATTGATCAAGGGCCTCTATAAGATCGAGACAAGCTGGAAGTTTTGTTGTTAGAATTCAATGCGCAGCGGAGGATTAGGAAACAAATTTTTTACGACATACAATGAAATCTCTGGGCCTCAAGTTGTGGATGCATCTTTAAAAGCTATGGGAATGGATAGATGCGATATTTATCGGTCAAAACGTGTCGATTAAGAGAGTAAGAGTCGAGCAAGAGCTTATAATAGACGTATCTAATACTTTTCGATGAGATGTTGTAGCTACTCGTCACGTGCAAAGTACAGCAGATACTCATCGGAGAAGATCAGCTCTGAAATGGATGGCGAATGGTGGAACGGTTAGTTGAGTAACGTGGAGTTTACATTCAGTGATTTTTTAGATGCTTAGATTCATATGATATCCACTGTACCAGACATTGTGCACAGTACGCCTAATTCTTGCAAGAAAATGTGAATTTCAAGATTTCGACGGCTTTACCCATTCCCCAAGATTGGAGCTCCACTCAATTCCGCAAGCTGTCTCGCTCGCGATTTCAGATAGTACTTTTCATAAGCACTCGCGTCCTTTCACCTGTGGAACATATATTTGTGCTTCCAAAGCCTCTATTTTTGCCAGACTGGACTATCCATCATGCTTATGATTCACCGCATGTCTGCCGTAGAATAGCCAAGGTGAGAGCATGGTTTCAATGAATCTTATGTTGGTTGTTAGTTTCTCATCTTGGCATGCTATTCATTATTATATAGTTGTGAAATCTCATATTGAAAAATCAATATCGATCTTCATCATCGATAATACGCTTCAAAAAGAGAAAGCCTCAAGATTCACGACCACCTTTCATCCATCAACCATGACTACAGAGCTGCAGCTCACCACCAAACAGATATCTGTGTTCTCTGAGGAGTACAAACAGCGCCGGAAACAACAAATGATGCGGTTTTTCGGCGCTACCGTATTCACGCTAATTTCTGCTCGTCTTGCGTTCAGAGGAGTTCAATCTCGCAAATGTAAGTACTCAATGAGTTTACATCTGTAATGAAAACAAATACTAACGTAACCTATCCAGATGTACCCCACATGTTCCAGCTCAATAATAAACCACCGCTGTACTCATTCCAAGGCGAAGCCGTTAGTGCTCTTGCTTTTGGAACTGGGCTTTCTACGGGCTCGTTTGGAATGCTGGTGTTTGGATCGTGTTGGTTGGCTGATATTTCATCGCTAGCCGAATTCACGATCAAAGTGAGAAAACTGATGGGTGATCCTTCTTCTGCCTATGACATGGCAGACCAGCCGATCGATCCAGAAACTCAAAAAGTTGCAAAGGCTCTTGAGGATCTGCTCGAAAGCGCAAAACGCTAGATAAAGCTATGTTCCCAATTGACGAAGATATGTTAAAGTTCAGATTCCCTACATGGGCACGTGACCCCGATATTTCATAGTTAAAGATGGACCTAACTAGTTCATCATTATTATTCTCTACTGAGAGACAAACATCAAAAACGTCAAGATCCAACCCGCTTTTGACGTATACGGTTGGCAATTGGCGGGTCAGATAGATCCAAATGGCCAGTCAGCGGTCTAGCCCACAGCTACTACGATCTCATTCCAGCAACGATGAGCTTCTGACTCGAAGTAGACGCAATACGGTCCTTTCCACCTCTTTCATCCCGACTCGCAAGCTTGAAGAGCAACCATCGTCCCCAATGAGTCCGCTGGAAACCCGAAGGACCAGAAGCGGCACAGTTAAGAGTATAAGCACCCTCAAGCACGATATCCACCATGTTCAGCAAGACCTTGTTCGTCTGCGGAAGTCGAAAGAAGATGCTGAAAAACGGCGTGAGTCGGCAACCGTTGACATATACCCAGGGAACTACTCCCAGGAGCATTTGCAGCGGCACTCCACGGTACTTCAGACCAAAGACGAAGTGCGGAAACTTGACCAGCAGATCAAGAAAAACGGTGACTTGCTGAGTACGCTTCGAGGTCGACTAGACAGTACTAGCTCTGCTGTTACTGAAGAAAGTGGCAGATCGGATGTGTTACCACATCATCAATCCCTCAACAACGTTTCTGAAAAGCCCTCTGATGGCGCTTACGTTGACGATAGTGGCACGGACGACGATCCGGATCAAGTAATATCACCGCCGATCTCGGATAGCGAAAGTGTGTCACTTGACGGATTTGGCGACGTGACAAGTACGGAAATGGAAGCGGCCGCGTCACAGCCCTCAAGACACCTCGCGGAAACGAGCAATGAGCACGCTACATGGCTTGTGGGTGATTATCTTCAAAGTCTACAAGATAAAAACTCACCTAAAGATGTGATCGTTTTAAAAGCAAACGATTTGGTTGCTTTGCTGAAACAGAACCCTAGAATCAAGTTCGATCTGGTCTTGCCTGCTTTTTCGCAGTCCATACAAGAGCTTTTGTTAAGTGAGGATGAAGTTTCTGTGGCCGCAGGCTACAGAATATGTAGATTTCTCATCACAGGGCCCGACTTCATAAAAAAATTGCGCAAACTGTATTTGGAATCTTTTCTGATCATATCTTTGGCGAAGAACAGTGCGTCACTTATAGAGAAGATTCAAGCCTTGAAACTCATACGCGCTTTTGCAGAATGCGATGCCAGCATAAGTATTGGCCTTACACAGGCTGTAATCAGCTGCGTCGAGAAAAGTGACGACAAACTGATAGAAATCGCCATTGAAACGCTATTAGAGCTTTGTTATATCAAACCTGCAGTGGTTCAGCGATGTAAAGGGATGCAGGTATTGCAATCTGTCATTGCGGAAAATCCGCTTTCGTCATTCTGTCCCTTTATTTTGGATTCCATCCTTGATTTGATGAGCTTTCGAGACACAAGGCAACATTTTTTTGAGTCTTTTGATCCTTCCGTGACCTTAGCAACTTTAGCAGACAGTCAAGTGAAAGCGAATTCGAGCGTCGAAAAACTTCAAGGAAGCATAGTTCTAATTTGCAAATGTCTGAAAAACTACAATGGATTGATTTTGTTCTCTCAAGATGACTTCAGGCCATTCAGAGAGCTTCTTGCCTTCATTCAATCTCCCTCGCTAACCAAATACTTGGTTGACTTGTTTTTAGATGTTCTGAGAATCAGGCCGTTGTCTTTCCCAGAAAAGAGGAAAGCCTCACAGCTGTTCAAAGTGACCCAATCGCAATTTCAGTCCGAAGTCGCACCCGTCAACCAATACCTGGGTCTACTGAGTAGCATATTGTTTGAATTGAACTTCCTCGATCATTTAGTCCCTATCTTGGTTCGAGAGTCAGGTGCATCGAGCGATTCAAAACTAGCTGCAAAAACAAGATATCTCATAGCAGAGTACTGCAGTATATCAAACAATGTAGCGGATTTGAAACCGCACGCTTCTGTCAATCTGCTGTTTCCGGAGCACTCAACGTTTCATAATGTTTTTACTCAGGTTTTCCAGTATGAGAAGGTCTCAAATAGATTGAACAAGAACAGGAATACTATCGGTATGACAGAGCTAGAATCGATCAATAACATCGTGGATTTCTCCGAACGATCTAAACATAAGGCTTTAGTGACCCAGGTTGATGAGATTAGGTTCAAGAAAATGGTGTTTGATACGAGAGTTTTGCAAACAAAGGATTTCACTTTATGGAACTGGGGCACACTTCTAGATTTGATCGAGGGCCCCCTGCTTAGTCCAAAGAGGCTAGAAGATCTTGCCAAGACTACGAAATTTTTCCGTCGACTATTGGTATTTTATCGGCCGATGAGATACCGCTTTGCGGGAATTCCCCGCAACTCACGTCTAGCGGCTAGGTGTGTTCATGTAGGGCGCGAATTGATGAAAACACTCACGTCAACTGCCGAAGGAATGCGCATTTTAAATGATGACACGAAACTTCTGCCACAAATAGCCTCCTTGCTTTTCAAAGCCATGGAGGGCCAAACGTTGGGGAACGTCTTCTCAGAGAAGCATTTGGCGCAAACGGTGTCTGGCGGTTATTTCAGTATCCTAGGCGCAATGACCCAAACTGCAAGAGGTTGCAAGACGCTCGAAAAATGGAACCTTTTCACAGTGATCTATAAAATGTTTCAAAAAACCTCCGATCTCGCTACCTCTTATCTCATTCAAACATTGCCTGAGCTGGGGGTCATTCATTCATACCACACAAGAACAATTTTGAGAAAAGCATTAGCACACCCATCAGAAGAAATCCGCGTAATATCTACCAATTTACTGGGAACAAAATTGCAAGAATCGGTCTCTCAGGCTAAAAGCGGACAAAAATCGGCCGAGCTTGAAAAACTTCTACTGGAGTTGGTTGTTCGCCAATTATATGATCTTTCTCCAATAGTGGTTGCCGCAGCGGATAAGATTTTATACGGGTACTGCGCGCTTCAAGACTGGCCTCCGAATGTCGACACTCAACGCCATCATTTACTGAACCAACTTGTATTTATACGCTCTCCCATTTTGCTAGAGTTTTTGAAAACACCACCTGGATTCGAACAGTTGAACAGTATTGGATTCGTTGCAGCGGAGCGCGAAAAATGGATCCAGGGGAAAAATAAGGAATACGTTTGGAGGGTAGAGGAGTTCATTCGGAAGGAAATGCAGAATGTATTGAGCTCTGGCTCCGAAACGCCTGCGTCGAAAAGGAGATTACCAATGCATTTTTTCCAGAGTCTGGCTAGCACGGAGGAGGGTGCTGCAATGATCACACAGAAGGGTGATTTTGTAGATGTCGTCAACACTATTAAACAATACAGATACAAGGGTTGTCCTGATTTAACAGTCGAGGAGCATTTGGAATTGAAGGCTGCACTTTGGTGCTGTGGCTACATAAGCTCAACCATGTATGGGGTTGAATTGCTGGACGCAAACTCAGTCACTAGCGATATTGTGAAAATCAGTTTCGCGGCTTCTTCAACATCCACCAAATTTACAGCGTTTTATGTGCTAGGACTAATTGCGAGCACTGATGAGGGGTGCGAAATCCTCGATGAACTGGGTTGGAACTGCAGCCTGGACGTCTTAAAGAATCCTCTAGCGTTGGCGTTTCCAAGAGATATAAAACAATTTCTCAGATTTCCGGAGTTAGCTGAACGAGGAGCAACATTTCAAGAGACTGACGCTCGTGACGTCTCAGATAAGTCATCGACGCCCGAACCTGTATCGATGAATCTGGACGTACTACTTCATAGTAAAGCCGAGTTGGAGAATACAATGGGAGATGAAAAGCAGGAAGTGCAGGCTGAAGTGGAACGCCAGGCTCGCATTTTGGAGACATTCAGATCGCAGGCCGAGGAAATAACGGGTGACGAACTTGGCGATAAAGTTTTAAGGGCTGTTAGCAAGCTGAACAACCATATTCTGTCAAACACAGCTGCCAAGGACATTACTGAACTTTTATCAAAACATGGGCCTGCACGTTTCGAGACTGGCGACATATTTCTTCGGGTAGTAGCACTCATGGAACAGTATCGGTTCAAGCCGCAAGTTCGAAAGTTTCTGTGTGAGACTCTGGTGAGCAAGAAGACGCTCGAAGCCATGATCAAAAAGGAACGAAGGAAGACCAGGAGGAAGGATGTGGGATAGAACTCCTCGATGGTATACATATAACATTATTCGCATTTAAATTACATCACATCACAGCACATCACAGCTGCGTTACATCAGATGTCACATATCTTTATACAGGAGCGGCGCATTTTTGTAGAGGGCGTATGACTCCTGCAGAAATTCTGGTATTTCAATATCCTGTGGGGACTTACTATCGAGTTCTTCGAGCAAAATCGAATATGGTTTGAGATCTGGCACTTTTGAAAGTGCAGTTTCAGAAATTACTCTGTCTGCGGTATCTGGGTCGTCTTCTAGGTTCTGTAGCACTGTTGTGATGCTTGCAAGTTTTCGTAGCAATGTCGTATATTCACGTTTTAGCGATACTTCTTGTTTAGTGAGCTCTTCGCTCCGGGATAAAAGCTTAGCATGCTCTTTCGACGGCACTGTCTTGGAAGTCGTCATGAAGAGCTCGTATAGCGTTAAATGCTGCAATGGGGCGGTTCAGCCGGTGGTTACTTATCAGGTTGTAGGCTTACAACTTTATCAGTGAACAGTAGTTCAGCTCTTCCTACAGAGGCAGGAGAGGACATAGTAGAGATATTGAAAAAAGTTCGTACATAGCGACATATATTGATGTTCTTTCAAATGGTGAACAAGAGACGAGCAATACCGGTGCGAGATATGTTGAAAGCATTTAACAATCTGTAAATACAGCTCGGCTACCTTGTGTGAGGTTCTGTTTCTCCTGTGTTTTTTACGCCTCGTTAGGCGAGATTAGGGGAAGATTGGATAAAAATGGTATCAGAAAGATGATAGCAGTAATTGTGAAAGGCACGCACGAGAAAGGTTTAAGAAGTTGAGCTCCCATTCAAATCATCGCTTGGATTGAACTTCAAGCTCCGATGACAAGAAATTTCCGGAGTTCGTGATCACTGGAAACGAATCCAAGATAAACTATATATATAATAAGATCTGAAAAATCAATGCCAGGTTTTTAACCGCCCAGCACAACTTTAACGTCGTCCAAGTGAAGCAAACAACGCTCATTTCGAGTCGAAGTTGTGGTCAAAAGCCACGTAACCGCTGAACAAAATGAAGTACGTGCAGTCAGCGAGTTGACGAAGACTGATCATTGAGTGGGAAACAGAGTTCTTTTGTCAGTGAAAAATGATGGTATCCAAAAGTTCAGAAAAACAAAGATTGAATTGTGCAAGATCACTAATTGCAAGATCACAAGTTCAGAAGGGGCCCTGACTGAGCAGGACAGCTCGCTTGCCACTGTGTGCGGTAAAAGATCGGCGCCTCACGAATTTGAACGTAACCACTAAGTGTAAACTTGTTTCAAATTTGAAAACAAACGACTCATCGGAAGAAATTACAAAGTTAAAACCAACGGTGAATTGCTCTAAGTAAACAACTTTGATCCAGATGGGTCTTTCGTCACAAGGCCATTCATTGTCAATCTTAGCCGTTTGCCACCCCATTCCAGTCACCAAATAACAAAACACAGTAACGTGCCAGATAACCGTTTCCACACGTGCACGTGATCTTCTTTTCCCATGCTTTCTTCCAGTTTGTTCAGTGGCTTCTTTCTGATTCACGTTTCGTCGGGCATTTCTTTCGATGCAAAAAAAGCCACAGAGTTGGGTTTGGTAACTGCCATGTGAATTGAGTTTGGTCCTAAAACGCGAGAGCCGGCCAGGTGCACACAACTTGGCGTACAACTTGGCGTAGAACTCACGAGTTGAAGTGGCCCTTCGTCCCTGAAAGTGTGATCTTGATTTGAATGGCAACTACAACCACACCTGATGGGCGGACTCTTACAGATTAGGGAAGGCTGAGAGACCGGTGGCCGTGCCATAGTGGTGAAAATAGCGAAGGAAAGGTGGTTACGGTCATAGGTTCTGGAGCGTAGAGCTACCAAAACAGACGTCGCTCATCTAAAATTGATACGTACACTACAAAAATTTTTCCATCGCGAGCGTGGTGAGCGAGGGGAGAGTCAAAATGCAGTGAACGAAGGATATGTATATAAAGAGTGGGAATTGACCACATTGCAAAACATCTGGTGGTTGGGAATACTTTTGTTAACCTTTTTCTCCATCTAGTACAGACCAAGTATTCCACACACAATACACAATGGTTCAATCGTCCGTCCTAGGTTTCCCAAGAATTGGTGCCAACAGAGAGCTAAAGAAGACCACCGAAGCCTACTGGCAAGGTAAGGTCAGCTCCGAAGAGCTTTTCAAGGTTGGAAAGGAGATCAGAGCCCACAACTGGAAGCTGCAGAAGGATGCCGGTGTTGACGTGATTGCCTCCAATGACTTTTCGTTCTACGACCAAGTCTTGGACTTGTCCTTGTTGTTCAACGCCATCCCAGAGCGTTACTCCAAGTACAACTTGGCTCCTATCGACACTTTCTTCGCCATGGGTAGAGGTTTGCAGAAGAAGGCCACCGAAACCGAGGCTGCCGTCGATGTGACTGCTTTGGAAATGGTGAAGTGGTTTGACTCTAACTACCACTACGTCAGACCAACCTTTTCTCACTCCACTCAATTCAAGTTGAACGGCCAGAAGCCAGTTGACGAATACTTGGAAGCCAAGGCCTTGGGTGTCGAAACCAGACCTGTCCTTTTGGGTCCTGTCTCTTACTTGACCCTAGGTAAGGCCGACAAGGACTCTTTGGACCTAGAGCCATTGAGCTTGTTGGAGAAGTTGCTACCTGTCTATGCCGAGATCTTGAAGAAGCTTGGTGAGGCCGGTGCCACCTCCGTCCAATTGGACGAACCAGTCTTGGTTTTGGACTTGGACGAGAAGACGCAGGGCGCCTTCAAGACTGCCTACGACTTCCTAGGTACTCAATCTGGCTCTCCAGCTATCACTTTGGCCACTTACTTCGGTACCGTTGTTCCAAACTTGGCCGCCATCAAGAACTTGCCAGTCTCAAGCTTCCACTTCGACTTTGTCAGAAACCCAGAACAATTGGACGACGTTATCTCCATTCTAAGCGACAAGCAAACTTTGTCGGCCGGTGTTGTTGATGGTAGAAACATCTGGAAGAACGACTTCGCCAAGTCTTCCGCCCTTGTCAAGAAGGCCATCGAGAAGCTTGGTGCCGACAGAGTTACTGTTGCCACTTCTTCCTCTCTACTCCACACCCCAGTCGACCTAGAAAGTGAAAAGAAGCTTGACCCAGTGATCAAGGACTGGTTCGCTTTCGCCACTCAAAAGGTCAAGGAAATCGTTGTCATTGCCAAGAACATTTCTGGTGAAGACGTGTCTGCCGAACTAGAGGCCAACGCCAAGTCCATCTCCGAAAGAGCTTCTTCCAGTCTAACCAACAACAAGACTGTTCAAGAAAGAGTTGGCGCCATCAACGACAAATTGTCCCAGCGTGCTGCTCCTTTCCCAGAAAGATTGGAGGCTCAAAAAGTCTTCAACTTGCCATTGTTCCCAACTACCACTATTGGTTCTTTCCCTCAAACTAAAGACATCAGAGTCAACAGAAATAAGTTTGTCAAGGGTACCATCACCCCTGAAGAATACGAACAGTTCATCAACAAGGAAATTGAAACTGTTATCAGATTCCAAGAAGAAATCGGTCTCGATGTCTTGGTCCACGGTGAACCTGAAAGAAACGATATGGTTCAGTACTTCGGTGAACAGATTGATGGTTACACCTTCACTGTCTACGGTTGGGTGCAATCTTACGGTTCCAGATATGTCAGACCACCTATCATTGTTGGTGACTTGTCCAGACCTAAGCCAATGTCCGTCAAGGAATCTGTCTACGCTCAGTCGATCACCACCAAGCATGTCAAGGGTATGTTGACTGGTCCAGTGACCTGTTTGAGATGGTCTTTCCCAAGAGACGACGTTGATCAAAGAACCCAGGCCATGCAATTGGCCTTGGCCCTAAGAGACGAAGTCAACGACCTTGAAGCCGCTGGTGTCAAGATCATCCAAGTCGACGAGCCTGCCTTGAGAGAAGGTTTGCCTTTGAGAGCCGGTGACGAGCGTACCGCTTACTTGCAATGGGCTGCCGAGTCTTTCAGAATTTCTACTTGCGGTGTTCAGAACAGCACCCAGATTCACTCGCACTTTTGCTACTCCGACTTGGACCCTAACCACATCAAGGCTCTAGACGCTGACGTTGTTTCTATCGAGTACTCCAAGAAGGACGATCCTAAGTACATCTCCGAGTTTTTGAACTACCCTAACCACATTGGTCTGGGTTTGTTCGACATTCACTCCCCAAGAGTTCCATCTTACGAGGAGTTCAACGCCAAGATCGCTAAGATTTTGGAGTCATACCCAGCTGAAAAGTTCTGGGTTAACCCAGACTGTGGTCTAAAGACTAGAGGATGGGAGGAAACCAAGTTGTCTTTGACCAACATGGTGGAATCTGCCAAGCACTTCCGTGAGCTATACGCCCAGAAATAAGCTAGGCGACTTTTCCTCCATCCGTCGTGACAAAATTTATATTGGGCTTTTACCGAATATCAACGCCATACTCATTGATTGAGAAACAGCCGGTGAACCATAGAGATTTCACCATGCTGTGTTGATAAATCGGGATTCAACATCGGTGCTTTAATGTTAATAGCTGTTCATTTCTCTTGTATAATAACGTGTTCAACATCCGTTTTACTTAAAGTTGTCGCTATTGCTCTTGTGAACTAGAACAACGACAAACATAGAAAAGAACAACGACAAGAACGAGAAAGGAAGTAGTTTCAACAGACCGATTCAATCATCGATAATGATGCCTTTGAGCTCGGTCCAGTAGTTATCTTGAGCTTGAATTGGTATCGAAACACTTAGAATCGTAGACCTCTCGTGAATAATGATCATATATAATTCCGTCAAGTTTATGCCAGAATTAAAGGAACTTGACTAAAACCAGACCAGATCGTGAACAACAACGATCAAGTAGATTCCAACGAGAGCTTTTTTTGATTTCGCAGCGTTTGAAGTTTATATCAAGATGTCTGACGCTAATATTCAGCAATTTATGGCGTTGTCCAATGCCTCTTTGGAAGTTGCCCAGGCTTATTTGGCACAAAATCCTGATTTGGGAGTATGTTATGAATCTTTCAACCAGTATAGGGAGTGCTAATCGTTGTACTAACAATTATAACGGAAACAGGACGCTTTAGACGCTTTTTATGCCGCTCAAAATGATCATTCAGAGCATCCGAGCGATTCTCAAGAGCAAGGGTTTTCGGGGTCTTCTAGGGATGCAGAACCACCAAGATACTCATCTCCAGCTCCAAAGAGAAGCGAAGGCTCCACTTCTAGATTTAAAAGTTTCTCAGACCTTGTGAGAGGAAACGCTCAAGATGAAGAAGACGAACCAAGAAACACGTTCGCGGGCGGTGAAACATCTGGTTTGGAAGTGGCTGATCCAAACGACTCAGATTCGTTAATCAGAGACCTGTTGGAAAAGGCCAGAAGAGGAGGTGAAAGAGCAGCTAGCCCGAGCGAGGAGGAAAACCCTTCAGCAGCACGTCGTAAATTGCCTAATTTCACAGGAAAAGGATTCAGACTGGGCTCATCTCTTGAGGTACCAACTGAGGTTGCAAGCGATATTCCTGAGGAATCATTGCCGGCAAGACCATCGAAAGTGACGCGCGAAATTACGTTTTGGAAAGAAGGGTTTCAGGTCAACGAAGGAGAGCTGTATCGATACGACGACCCTGCCAACAGTTACTTTTTGAACGAATTGAACCAAGGTCGTGCGCCTTTAAAACTGCTGAACGTGGAGTTTGGCCAAGAAGTTGAGGTGAACGTCAGAAAGAGATTGGATGAGAGTTTCAAGCCTCCAAAGCGCAAGATCGGTGGTTTCCATGGAAAAGGTCATAGGCTAGGATCACCGGTACTGGGAGAATCTTTGTCGCCAGAGCCATTCACTGCTCAATCGCCAGTGGAAGAAAATGTTGAGGAGAAGGAAAAAGCAGAACCTAAAGGTGATACCAGTGTGCAAATCAGATACGCCACTGGCAAAAGAGAAGTTCTAAGATGCGACTCGAATAATACCGTCAGATCTTTATATGACCATGTTAAAAAGGAATCAGGTGCTAATAAGACATTCACGCTAAACCATGCTTTCCCAGTCAAAGCCATTGACAACTTCGACGGTAGCCTGAAAGACGAAGGTCTTTGTAATGCTGTTGTGGTACAAAGGTGGGTCTAACGAGCTTATATGCTGACCCCACTGCAACTTTGCCGGTGCGTCAACCGTCCTGGAAGCAAGTACATTTTCGATCTGCAAAAGTTGTGATGACAACAAGCTTTATGGGAAGCGAGAATGCCGTTCAAAAGCGACATCATGATCTTATATAATTACACGAAATATCCAAAGCATACTAGAGACCTGTGTTCAACTCAATACAGTTTCAAGTCGCCTGTAATCTGGTCCAGCACAGCTTTTGGTGCTGGTCCCAATCCCAAAACAGTTGCGCTGCCAGCTGCAATCTGAGTCCGGCCAGCATCGTGTACTACATGAGAGTTCACGCCTAATGACAGGGCCATGGCAAATAGCTCGTCCAAACTTTCTTTATTAGGGCACTTGAGCGTAATTTTAGCCTGTCCACCGTACAGCCATCTTTTGGTGATTTCCATGTTGTAGGATTCACGACTTGGGTCTGTAGCGATAAGTCTGTAACAAGCAAGAGCAGCATGACAACATTGAGCTGCTATTTTGCCCTTTTTCATGTCTAGATCCTGACGAATCACCAAAGCCATTCTTACTTCACCTGGGATGTCATTCAGTGAAAGCGAATTGATCTCAATTTCATCTTCATCATCATCTTCGTCCTCATCGTCCCCGAAACTTTCTGAAGCACTGCTGGGACCCTCGTCGTAGGCTTCACACTCTTTTTCGGCCTGAATCTTGCACTTACGCAATGTTTCTCTTGCCAGTTCTTTCTTGTTCGCAGCCTTGACTGTTGCATTGTTAAAATGGCCCAAATAGTAACCAGTGGCCAACGAAATACCGGCGACACTGAACAATGCGGCCCAGCTTGTAATTGAAGGTGCCATTGGGATTTAATTCGGTTGATTTTCGACGTTTCGAAGTAGATATCTGTAGTCTTTATTTCGTTAAGATTATATCTGTAATGAGCTTCATAAGATAACTGAGATCGCTGACAACTCAGAAGTACTGTTTTGGTGGCATTTTAAATCTATAAACTTTCTTAAATGCATTTTATTCCTCGGTACCTACTTTTGTAGCCCAGAATTCTTCTGCTTGCACAATGGTTCTGTTGTTAGCCATCATTTTGTTCAGAGTCTCTTCGTATTCGTCCTGCTCATCAGAATCGAAAACGATGCCTCCACCTGCTTGCAAGTAGGCCACGCCATCTTTGTACACCATGGTTCTCAGAGCTATGCACGTATCCATGGATTTCCCGTCGTAAGACCAGTGACCGACAGCACCAGCGTAGACACCTCTTTTTTCGCCCTCTAATTCGCTAATCAGCTCCATCGCTTTTACCTTAGGAGCTCCACTCACCGTACCAGCTGGGAAAATTGATCTCAAGGCATCAAATCGGGTCTTGTCTTTACGTAAAGTACCAGAAACCTGGGACACAAGATGCTGAACGTGAGAAAATCTTTGTACTGTTAGCAATTTGTCGACGTTGGTGGTGAGCGGATCACACACACGATTGGCGTCATTTCTAGCGAGATCAACCAACATAACGTGCTCAGCCCGGTCTTTCATAGAATTTCTGAGCATGTCAGCGAGTTCATCGTCCTCAGCTGGCGTGGATCCACGCTTTACGGTACCAGCAATTGGATGCGTGATAACCTTATTTTGAGCATCGGTTTGGCACAATAGTTCTGGTGAGGCCCCAATCACTTGAAAGTCCAACAGGTCGATGTAGAAAAGATACGGCGATGGATTTACCATTCTGAGCTGCTTGTAGATATTGAATGGATGCAAGGAAGTGGGTCTAGCAACGCGTTGGGATGGAACAGCTTGGATGACGTTACCAAGCTTGATGTTGCGCTTCAGCTCGGCTACATGCTTTTTGTATCCATCTTCGCCGATATTGGAAGTGAACGCTTGGTTCAGCTTGATTTTGCTTTGAACAACATTATCAGAAACGTTTGGATCTTCCAAAACAGTCACGACATCTTTAATGATTTTCTCGGCTTCTTGGTAGCCTTTCTCCAATGAGTCGACTGATTGCAGATTGATGTTATGAATGATCTGAAACCTCTGGTAAACATGGTCAAACGCAATAATAGTGTCGAAGAACATCAGACAGGATTCAGGTAGACCCAGAACGTCTTTGAGAGGACGTTTGGTCTTGGGTTCAAAATATTTGACACAGTCGTATGACACGTACCCAATAGCTCCACCACTTAGTTTTGGCAAACCTGGGACATTTTCCGCCAATTTGTAACTGCTGAGTTCCTTTTCAAGTTCAAGAAGTGGATCGACCTCTGAATTTTCAGTTGGTCCAGTCTTTACAGTCTTGCGAGGACCTGTTCCCAAAAATGAGTACCTTCCTAAAGTGTTATCAGAAGTGGCACTCTCCAAAAGAAAAGACTTTTTCCTGTTGGGCTCACTGATCTGGGCAAGCTTCAAATATGCCATGTGGGGTGTTAGATCCATTGCTGGAAGATAGCAGAAAACCGGATACATGTTCACGGACTCATCATTTTCTTGAACATAGGACTTCAAGCCTTCTAAGTCAGGCTGGACTTGAACTTGCACCATAGCTGATAGAGAGTCAAGAGAAAGCTAAGTGGTAGCGATACTGAACGGCACCCTTTAGAAGCTCTCTTTCAAGTTAGGAAGAAGAGCGCATCGTTGACATTTTTTTAGACTAATATATATCACAGTGACTCATTATTTGATGTGGGCAACGAATCAAAAGGTAATAGTGGCTCAGAATAGGGTGAAAGTAAGCTAAAAACTTTCGCAAGCTTGTCCAAACGATAGAAAAAATCACGGCGGTTCCAACGAGAGTACTAAGTGGTTGATTGTTCGGCTTGAAAGTATAGATGACAGGATGAGACGTTTTTCAATGAATTAATTATAATCGATCGAATGTTTTGAGATTGAAAAAGACCAGATGGCGGCTTTTATTTTGTAAGCCAGGAACCTTGAAGTCAATGTTATGGGGTTTAAATCTTAAGTGGACGTGCGATTTTGCACGATCTGGAAATTTTGGAAGTTTCTGGACGACTTTTTTTATATTCGAGTCTCTTGCCAGAGCATCTTGACAAATAATTTTAGAGGTACCATTACGCCAAATTATTATTTCCCATTGGAACAAGGTTCAGAAGTAGCACTCTTCTCGCAGGAAGATAATCACACCTTATGACAATTTAATTTTATCGCAACGAAATCTCTTAAAAAGCGACTAAGCCTTAACCTTGGCAAATCGAACGCTGACCCGCCTTCCTAATCCATAATGTGATCTCCCGCTTTTCTGATCTTATCCTGTCGTCGGACCGTAAGCTTTCGATAAAGGCCAATCAAAGCCTGTCCTGGAAATCACGTTTAACGATATTGAAATTTTTCAAAAATGATTAGCTGCACCAACATGTTAAAGGAGCACTGGGTTCAAAGAAAGTTGAACAAAGCTCGTTTACAAGTCCACGACACCAGCCAGACAGCAGATACCATGCTTGCTAAACGCTCCCTTTCTACTTTGATCCCTCCAAAGATTGTTTCTGCGAAAGTATGTTTGATTTCGATGGTTTATTCATGACGAACTTTGAAGAAAACTATGGGGCGCGAGGAAAGTGACGAATTCGAGAGCTTTATTGTGAGGAAAGTACTAAATTTGAAAAGGACGGAATTCGGAGCCGCCTCTTCTTCTCTCGTTCTCGCTGCCCCGAAAAAGGGTCTCTTTTCTCAAATTGATCAATTTTACTAACATTTCTCAGAACTTGGGCTCTGCTCCTAACGCTCAGCGTATTTCGCAGGTTGTGCAATTCTACAAGTCTCTACCACAAGGTGCTGCTCCTGCTTTCAAGCCATCGGGCCCAATCGGCAAATACAAGGCTAAATACTTTGATGGTGACAACGCAAGTGGTAAGCCATTGTTGCATCTCGCGATCGCCATCTTGGGTTTGGGGTACTCCATGGAATACTACTTCCATTTGAGACACCACAAGGGTGGTGCTGAGCACTGAGAATCCGGAATCCGTTCCCACTATTTTTTTCAAAAAACATGCACCTATATACAAACTAGTCCCCATAGTGGGGAACTACATGAATATTCTAAAGTTAAGACACAAAAGATTACCAACGATACTTGTTGAGAGGCGCGTTTTTTGATGTCTCTCGATCTGAAAAGTTCATTATCACATACCGCTATTTTTCTTTTATTATGCTTCACTAATGTACAAGACTTGGGTTCCTCTGACGAAGACGTCACCGTCGTATCTATGTAATAGTCCGTTTTCATCACTTTCGTAGTGTTCTGTGGCCTTGTTCAAAGCAATGTTCATAAACCCATCGATTGACTCCAGAACCCCTTTGTAGAGCATACCGTTGTGTACCTTCACAACGACTGACTGGCCGATGATGTTGGAAAGAAACTGGGCAGACGCAGTAGTTTTGGACTCGTTGGCAGACATTTCGAGGGCAGAAAAAATTAAAAGAGGCGACTCTCAGCTTTGGGGGGTGGTTCTGTAAGTTTTCAAACTTCCTGAGATCTTTTAAACCTACTATTTCTGTGATTTTTGGACGTCTTTCTCTCTCTGCAATGATGGGTTTCTCATCTATTGTAGTTAACTAAGTAGTTAAGAATTATCAACAGTAATTGATGTCGAGTTTTCCACGTGAGAACCGACGGGAAAGAGAGTTACGGCAATACAGATAGCAGATTGACGCTTCTCGGCTGCCAGCAGGGTATTCAAAAATCGCATGTTAGCGCATGTACGTCTCAGATTTGTGAAAAACTGTCCTCTTCGGATATTGCGATACAAACTTGAAGACGGCACAATTGAGTTCAGTCGGTAGAGGTCAAAAAAATATTGTGATGCAAAGCATTTTCAAAGCCATTCATGATAATTCCGTAAACTTTTTTAGTATTTCTGGATTGTATGGATTTTGTTACTTCAGAGGAATAAAGTTTGCCCTTTGAAGTTTTCGGAAACCCACTTTGAGTTAGTCTTCTCAAATAGAGCGACAATTCAGTGAAACCAAGCTAAAAAGCCTTCTAAGAGCTCAAAAGTTTCAGATTAAACACCTCATATCGTGTTGACATAACGGGAAGCTGAAATATCTTGTTTATCGAAAGGAATACCGCTGATCTAATTTTGGCTTATTCTTCGAATTTTTTGCACGCCCATCGGAAACTGAAAAAACTCCAAAAAATAATCATACTGAAAGCACAAATTCATCAACAGTTTTGATATCTCAAGTGTTCAGTTTTGGCTTCCATTCTCTTTTTATGTTCAGTGTCAGTAGTTTGCCTTTTCGAGCTCGTTGATCGAGATTTCGCATATTAAATTGATAATTCTTGTACATAAAACTTGGAATCGCGGATTTCTGATATCGATCGCATTCCTGGTGAGATTCCTGTAGAAAAACCGTTTCAACTTCCCAACACCACGGTTATAAGAGTACTACTTCGTGTGGGCTCAAAGTTTTGCAAATCTCTAACGAACTTCTCGCTCAAATTGTCGCTTCAAGGGTTTTTTGAAAGCACAATAAGCCAATGGTCAATCCCGTTGCAGAGGCCCCCAGCTGCGTGAGATGCAAGGACCCACTGGTTATGGGCCATGCATATGAATTGGGCGGTGATAGATGGCATACCCACTGTTTCTCGTGCTATAAATGTGATAAGCCTTTGAGTTGCGACTCAAACTTTCTCGTTTTGGGCACCGGCGCTTTGATCTGTTATGCATGCTCCGATTCTTGCAGAAGTTGCGGGAAAAAAATTGACGATCTGGCAATCATTTTGGCCTCATCAAATGAAGCGTACTGTTCGGATTGTTTTAAATGCTGCAAATGTGACGCTAAAATAGACGACCTGCGGTACGCCAAGACAAAACGCGGGCTGTTTTGTATAGCCTGTCACGAAAGGCTACTCGAAAAACGAAAAAACTATGAGGAACGCAAACGACGGCATAAGAAACAGCTTCCGCTAATACCACCTGGCGGCAACAACGCCGATTTGAGTTCGAACCCAGAAGAATCAACCCCATCGGAACCTGACTTTGTTATACCAGCGCGTTCCAACCAGAGACCCATGTCACCTATTAAAAGTGCAGCATTACAGAATCCCTCATTTCCCAAAGAGGCCACATCAATCGATTCATCTCCAAAGGACAATCGTCCTCCCATGTCGAGTACTTCGTCTCTGGCCGCACCATTAGATTTCTCTGCTGTTACATCGGCGACCGGAGAAGCTCCTCCAATGGGCGAAAAGCCTAATGCATCAGATTTCACTACCAACAACAGCACCATTCGCAGCAACTCTGAGAGCGTGGTAGCCCAATTTCTCCTGGATGGAGGTTATGGTAGTACTGCGGAGGAAGATTCCATCAAGCAGGAGCATACCAAGACAGAAGATGGCAGCAATAGTATACAAGAGGCAGAACAGGCAGTTGCGGTAAGAACACCTAAAAAAACCCACAGAAGCCAACTTTCAATTGATGACATGTTGCAACATACTTTAGAGAACGATGGGTACACAGAGAATGATAATCAAGGACAAGAGGAACAGAGTTTGCTAGATATACCCAAAGAACAGAAGAAAGTTCTCCTGAATCGGACGCCTTTGCGTAACTCCAAGGAAGAATACAACGGCAGGTCTCCGATCGCTCACCGACAGGGTCTAGTTTTGGATGACGAGGATGTTGTCAATGCATTAAACTCGCCGGCTCGGGTAGATTCCTTAGAAACGTCTCCGAGGTCAGGATTGGGAATCATTAAGGACCCAGATTCGCAATTTAGTTATACCGACGACGAGGTTATCGGTCTTTCGTATGATAAAGTGGCATCTCAAGACAGCAGGCCCGAGACGGCAAGTTCCCAGGAATCTCGATCTCCATCCATTTTGGGCCATCAACGTAAGACTTCAGGAGGAAGTGCCAGAAAGCTTGGCAGGTCACTCTCTTTGAGGTCTAAAAGCATTATGATGAATTTAAGACCCAAGACCAAAGAAACCACTCTAAATGAAGGTGGTGAGCATGACACGCATTCTGGGTGGGGAGTCGCAGCGAAACCTACTACAGATTCCTCTCCCGCCAAAGAGCGGGTGAGAACAAAACATCCAAGCGACAGCACGGTGTACTCTCACGGTATTGAAACGACGCAGCATAAAAGATCGAATAGCAACACAAATGGGGCTGTCTCGGTCTTTCGCACACCACCTTTGGACACGCAAGCCTCTTTTTCTAAAAGTGCTTCATCGCATCATAGAAATCCATCTCTTGGTACTAGGCAGATCGAGGAAGAAGATGAAGAATGCGGAGACACTCCCACCAATGATCAATTTTTGAAAAAAGATGTCTGGCAAATGGAACTCACTCTGCGTCGCCTAAAGCTTGAAATTAATCAACTTGAATCTACAAAAAGTCAACTTGTGAATGATGTTGATTCCTTGAAAACAACCAAGTCGAATTTACAAGAGGAGATTAGTTCTCTCAAGGCAGAAAAGGGCATAAAAAACACTTCTCTCGAGCCTGTTGATTCCTATGAGCGCGAGACTTCAGATGATATACCGGAAAAACACGCTGCAACTGCAACTGTTGCAACTACTGGGAAGCCAAGGTTTTGGAAAATTTTCTCTGGCAACAAACCGAACGGAAATTATGCCAACATGTCAAACAAATTGGATATATCACCACCAGTACTCCAGAATCCCAGCGAATTCAACGACGTCAAGTTCATGCCAGTACAAAACAGACAGAGGAGTTCGATTTCGTCGCCACCGACTAAGGACGGGGATCTCCTGTATGGATCGACATTGATTGCTCGCTGCGCTTATGAAAAACACGACATTCCGATGATAGTTGATACATGTATCAAGCACATCGAATCGAGTGAAGATTACTTGAAAAGCGATGGACTTTACCGAAAATCGGGCAGCCAAGTTCTAATTGAACAGATCGAAGCCGATTTTGCACAGAGCAACCCAAAAGAAGGCCTTTCGAAAACTTTGCAAGCGGACTTACATCAGGATATACACGCTGTTAGTGGTGTTTTGAAAAGATACTTGCGCAAATTGCCAAATCCAGTTTTTTCGTTTCAAGTTTATGAGCCACTAATGGCGCTAGTCCGTGACAACAATCTGGTTGCCAAACTACCGCTCAAGTCGTCTAGTGGTGACAATTATCAGGACTTGCTGAAGGACACAACGACACAGCTCAAAGCAATTCTTGCCCTACTGCCACAGGAGCATTACACGCTTCTGAAATTTTTGACCGAGCATATCGAAAAGGTTTCTCGCTATAGCGACGAGAACCTAATGAATTTACATAACTTGTCCTTGGTGTTTACCCCGGGTCTGATCCGCGACTATAGTGGTGAGAAAGATATCTCCGATATGAGAGAGCGCAACTATCTGGTAGCATTTGTTTTGGCCAACCAACGCTCGCTTTTTTAATGACATTGAGTATAGAGACAGTATGAACAGCTGTGGTTTTTGTTAGTAAAGTATATACAGAATTTGGACATGCATTAGCAAACTATGATTGCCACTTCAATGAATATCTTTGACCTCAGGAGATGCGAACGTTTCGAGCCTGCGATGCCCTACTCTGAGCAGGTGTTCTATCGTGCTAAAGTCTTTCCGTGGAATATCTCGATACTTGACAAACTCTGTTCTGATGTATCTTAAGAAGTTAGGCCTGCTGGCCAACGGTTTTTTGTGTGCCTCTCTCACACAGAGTCTGTACATTTGAAGTACATCTCGCTGCAAACCACTGAGTCTTTTGGCCATTGGATGAAATGGTTGAGATGAGAGCGTTTCTTAGCGTTACGTGATGAACAAAAGACCTCAAAAGTAAAGAATTTGTATTCCAAACTGGTGATGTATAGCTAAATTTTGGACTCTAGGTAAACGAAGCTAATGATGGTCCTAATATTCAACGAACGTAGGACTTGGCAATGAGATGAAAGTAGTTGGGAGATACTTTTATACACCCGTTGATCATGTAACGGCACCCTACATCATCATATGAAATTATATCACGTGACAAGCTCAGGTAACTTCTTTAAGTTCAACTGAAGCTTCAAGAAAGCTCATCGGAAGAGTGATTATATGTGTGATTGATTTCCGCGATCCAATATTTTACTTGAATATCATCCGCTTAGGAATTTTGCATATTAGCAGTCTGCTTTTATTGCGTGCACCTTAGGATGATTCGAAGGTGGCTATGGCCCATTAGAAGTTCCAAGCTTCTGCGTCAACTCCTTCAGGATACATCACCCTCAAATAGCTAGGACTGAGTGGCTGTAGTTGAATCCTTAATAATCTTGTTGCTTATGACTAGATAAACAACCGGTGGGCGCCGTACGACTAGACGAATGACTAGAAGACGCTATTTGTTAAATTGATTTTCTAATTCTAGTTCTCATTCCAAAATGCAGAGAACTTCCAGATGAGATGTCAATCCAAAGTTCGAGTGGCCATTACTAAACCTACCACTACTTGCGGTCATTGATCCTACTTTCTGTTTACTTTGGATAGCCTTCTCTTGCGTCCGTACTCAAAAACGATCCCTTGCCTTCAATTGCACGCGGAAACACGGTTCCGGTTACAATACAAAGAATAGGTGCCTCGAAGCAAAGAGCAGGAAAAAAGACGCAGAGACATTTTTTTACAAGAATTGCTGTCTTTTTGGACTCGACAAGTTAATAGTTCAGTTACAGTTTTTTTGAAAAATCGTAGGAATCAGTCTCAACGATTTTACTTTCAAGCATAAGTAAGCATAAGTGGTGCTGAAAATTTCAGTAGTGTCAAACATCGTCGAGCCAATATCTAGTGTGGCGGCATATGATAGAGCTTCTATAGAAATGGTTATGCTTGACACGACATTGGAAACTAGAGGGTCAATGAGGACATATGACTCCAGCACCGGAGGACAGCTTCAGATCTCGAATGAATCTTCTGTCTTTCGAGCAGTCAGCGCTGTAGTGTGTATAGTGTGGTATCTCACAGTTCTGGCGCTTGGATATTCGGGCTGGATAGAGATTATGCGCAAGTTTCGTGGCAAAAAACAATTGGCGCCCAGTTCTCAAGACACGCAGGAAGCCGTTAGTATCATTCGGCCCTGTAAGGGCGTTGAGACGGAAATGGTAGCATGCCTCGAAAGCTGTATACTGCAGGAATACCCCAGAGACAAATTCGAGGTTCTTTTCTGTGTTGAAAGCAGCACCGATGCATGTTTACCCACCATTCAACAGCTCATCGCGAGGTATCCACTGCACAATTTGAAGCTTTTAGTTGGGAAAAATGGTTATGAGGACTACTACGGACCCAATCCTAAGGTCAATAACCTTTCAAAGGGCTACCGTTATGCGCAAAATGATATCATATGGGTTTTGGATGCAAACGTGTGGTGTCCACCCGGTGCCTTGAGCCGTAGTGTTGCGAGCTTAGTCAATTCTCTCGACAACGGCATCAAAACCACATCCCGACCAGTAGTACTGACACATCATGTGCCGCTGGCGTTGAGTATCAGTCCCAACACTCGATCGGTGCCTCTGAGCGCACGTTTAGACGAGATGTTCATGTTCAGCTCTCACGCAAAATTTTACGTGGGGTTCAATAAAATCAGCATAGCGCCATGCGTGAACGGTAAAAGTAACTTGTATCGCTGCTCTGATTTGGACGCCGCCATAGAATCTATTGGCGAGGCTATCAAATTTTCAGCGCTGTTTAAAGATCCGGAGATTCAACGGGAGGCCCGTACCATTGCTGCAAAATGCAAGGGCAAATCCAGCATCGATACCCGAAAACCTTTCACAGTATATGCCGTCGATCAAGAGTCAAGGGATATAATAGCCAAAGACGTTGCTGCCAATGAACAATTTCACCACCATGGCATTGAGTTCTTTAGCACGTATATCGGCGAGGACAACATGATTGGAACGGCCTTGTGGGATATGCTTGAAGGACGTACAGGTATGACAACCGACGTTGTTGTTCAACCGCTACAATTCGGAATACGAGACCAAGGGCTCCGCAACTATATCGACCGCCGAGTGCGGTGGTTGCGTGTACGCAAATACATGGTTTTGGCTGCCACGTTGCTAGAACCTACTACAGAATGTTTTTTCATTGGAGCTATGGGAGCGTGGGGGTTTGCTTGGCTCCTTGAACTACCTTTTGGCCTTATCTTCGCTGTCCATAGCTTCTTATGGTGCGTTACAGATAGACTCCAGTACTTGGTACTACTACGAACAATTTATGCTGATGACAATATAAGACCGGAACATACACCAGCATTTCTTGAACATGCTAAAGCTCCCCGAAGGTTATGGGATTGGTGGCAACTTTGGATTTTGCGTGAGCTGCTAGCGTTTCCCATATGGATCAAAGCCATGTGTGGGTCTGTGATTGATTGGCGAAATAAACCGTTCAGAATCAAACGCGACCTCACGGCAGAAGAGCTTTCCAAATGATCAACAACTTAGTGGCCAACAGCCGAATTTCTTGGGCTTTCCCCCTTTGACTGTAGGCCATGCATCGATGAACCGTTGAGCAGGAAGAACCGTTCAGTTCGGACTTCACGTGCTCTCATCGCATCTATCACAACTACCAGGACGGAACAACTCGAAGATACTTCTAGCAGATGTGGTGAAATTTCAACAACTTTGCACCGGCAAGATCAAATGCTGCCTCTTTGACGATTCATCTGACTTTAGACAGTTTTTCTCTCAACTTCGAACGAGATCGGCTCTTGGCTCGAAAAACTAGGGACTGGAACAGCAGATCTGCTAGTTCAAAGCTCCAGTGTGGCAAACTGTACATTCTTCAAGGCTTACTGAAATCACGAAACTTTTGGGAGCTGTTCCCGAATGCAAAGAAGTTAAAGCAGCGAAAAGCGAATAAAGTAGAAGTATTCCTTGAAGCTGCGTCCGAGTAACAGCGATGTCTAGATCGAGAATCATACGGAGTTTCTTTACACGCAAATCTATTGATCTCTGGGTGACACACTAGCAAGCACATCCGGCCGATACTCCACATCACTCCGCAGAATTATAGTTCATCCTAGGATAAGGTACACATTAAAATTCACGCTTTGCATAAGAATTGCCAATCAGCCAATAAGGGTCAACGGCAATCAGAGCTAAATATTCAATGTCTTGTTCTGGTCGATCCCCTTCAGATAAAAAGCGGAAGGTTGCCAGAAGAGCATGTCTAGCGTGTCGAGCCAAAAAAATAAAATGCGACGGGGAAGGCTCGATACCTAGATCCAATACGGAACTTGGACGTAACGAGAAGGAAGTATGCACCAACTGCGCCATTGCAGGAATAGAATGCGTTTTCGTCGAAAGTCAGAGGGGTGGCCGTCGACAGCCACGAAAGCTTATTGCGACAAATGACTCGCAGAGCCTTCTGCTAAGCGCAGGACTATTGCCTCCACTTCCTTCTTCTCAACCACCTCCACTGTCTGAGTACAGCAGCCGACTCATTTCTTCTCACCGGTCTACACCTATCAACGCGCATGCATTCCCGCCACACTATGGGATTTCGCCGCGCTTTCTTTCGGGCCCACCGTATTTAGGACTCGACACCCGCACCCTACCGTCCCACGTCGGATGCCCATCTTCACCATCATTAAATCAATCCTTTTCGCCCCTCGTACCCTTTCGTTCTCTTTTAAACATCTGCCAGCTAGACAACAATCACGAACCAAACGATAATTCTGTCATGAGCAAGTCGCATGAGATGCGGCAGAATGAAAATCTTTCATCAGGTTTCGAGGGCAGTGAACACTCACGCAGCAATTCAAAATCTCGTTGCATTGTTTCCACGAATGACCTTGGCTCCACGTCTCCGTCGTCAAGCAACAATCTTTTACCTACTTATGCATCAGCAGTAAACTCAGAGAATGTTCAGCTTTCTCTAGAGAGTATACTCGCCCCTTTAACATCACCGCAGCATCAAATTCCTTCTGAGGGTACTGGCCGGGCCACATCCAGCTCAATCTTGAAAACCCACGATACGGTATTTGAACCTCGATTTACAAATGAATTCTTGCAACAATACGGCTTTCCACCGTGGAATGAATGCATAAATCTAATAAATTTGTTTTACGATGCCACCCATCCTCAGATTCCAATACTCCCACCCAAAAATCAGTTTATTGAGGAATTTAGCCCCAGTAACAACGCCGCTTTAACCCATGTTCTCTTCTTGTGCGCCTCCCCATATATGCAAGAAAATAGGCCCATGAGGATAAGTCGCTATCGCGAGAAAGTCACATTGCATTGGCATGATCTAGATCTTCTGCCTTCAATTCAAACATTGTTGTTGATGGCCTTCTATTCGATTAAGTTTGCTGATAAACGAGATCTTGCTGAAGAGTACCTCAACAAAGCTATCAAAATAGTTTATTTCTCGACCAGTGCCTATGGGTTTGTGGGCAGAGATCTGCGAGAATTGACGCAAATAGCTCCGTTCAAGGTTCGGAGGCAAAAGAGGATTTTATTGGTGAACTTATGGAAGCTGTATCTCATGGTGCAAACTGGACGGCTTTATTATGATGACATCGGATTCTGCTCCGATATGACATGGTCGGGAGCAGAAGATCCAGCAGTAGGCAAGCTTCTACGAATTGAATCTCTTCCTTTCCCAAAGCTTGCAAATGCAGCTAACGAAGTGCTTGCACTTGAAGATGCCGAGTATCTGAAGGTGATAGACGAAGGTGTTGAGGGCTCCAGTCCGATGGCACACCTATATGCTGCAGTTAGCTTGAGCGAACAGTTCGTTTCGCATAACAACATTGAAAGTATAAGCATGGGCGTGTCTAGCTTAGAGGCTGCAGTAAATTCAGCATTACTCAGTCACCCTGAAGGCAGCGGCGTGTTAAATTTTACGACACTCGAGGCCAAACTCGTAATATCTGCTTCTCATATCAAGCGAATATCAGCTAGCTTGCCAGTGCTTCCACAATGTTGTACAAGTGATATAAACACGGACGCATTTTTTGAGACATTTCTCACCGAGTGTCGAGAAATGGTGGATGGAAACTTCCTGAGCAGGCTGAAAATTCCCCTCTCAAGTCTAATTGATCTATTCCTTGTAATTCAGGACTGCACTATTTTGCTGAGAATAGCGAATGGGTCTCCGATGACGGATCTATGCTCCAACTCGCAAGTCTCAAACTTGAGCAATTCGAATTCAACCGGGCACGGTGGTGCGGATGAGCATTGCCCTAACTCTTCTGATCCTACACGGAAAGTCAATGTCCAACAAATCACCAGCCAGCAACACAGCACAAAACGTGAGCCGGAATTTAGTCGCGGATATCCAAATTCGAGCGTTGCGTCTTTTCAAATGAAGGAAACCTGGCGACATTATCCTCTCTTATTGCGTAAAATTGTGCGTCAAATTATTCCGTTTCAAGGTCTTTTACTTTGCTTCAGTAAAGTTTCCTCGCTCACAATTCACTGTCAACGACCGTCAGTATTATATGCGAGTAAGGAACTACCTCTTCACCCCGATTACCTCTCAAGTACGGGCTCTTTCAAAAATAAAAATATGAACTCCTTGCGCTTCGGTATTGAAGCTGGTGAATTTCAAGGCAAGGGGAATCTTTATTCTCTGCTTGGTAGCTTATGCGATTCCTCCCACATGTGGGCCGATTTCAAGTTATGCCTGGAATACCTTCAATTTGATGCAGCTTTCCTTGAGTGCAACAACACTTCAAATTCAAGATTCGAGGCCATGAGCAAATGGGCACAGACAGTGCTCTCTTCATCTTAAATCTCTTTTCGGGCTAGCCTTTCAAATCAATAGACCCTGTCAAAAGCATTCTTCGTTTGATTCACCTGTCAAGACTAATATCTGCTCCGACAACGCTTGGCATTTCTGAAGACTTACTTGGTCCTCATACCTAATTTCCACCATCGTAAAGAGTACGTATGGCACTGTGATGACCTACTGCAGAAGTCAGGAGATGACCATGCAAAACGATTGATGCGTAGGTCTCCGACAGCTTCCAGTGGAAGATCTGCTTTGATTAATAGAAAAGCATATTCACAAACCTAAAATTCAACAAGCCTTCCAACGTTAGCTTTTTGTCTGCTTTTTATTTCAAAGTGCTCGACTTTTTGGAGACACCGGTATTATTGTTAACTAGTTGAGACCAAGAAGCTTGGTTAGGGTATTCTACGAGGCTTTAACTCGTTTATGATTGTGCCGCTCAAGAGTGCTGAAGCAGAAGCCGCTTTTTGGTGGAACAAGAATTCTATGTCCAGGCATCCAACTGGTAAGGTTCATAGTAACTATCGCAAAGCTCGTGTTGTATCGTAGTCTTTATACTGAATGAGACAACTGCATTTAATAGTGTCTTAGTCAGGAGGACGGTAAGCATTCGCTTAATGACACATCATTTTAATCGAACTTTCCAACATACGTTCTGTACATTTTAACACCCCACTTGAGCATCCATCATCAGTCAGTTGATCTTCAATCCAGTTGCTCTGACAGCAAGTAAACTTATAACAGTATATTTCGGTACACTCTTGGACTCTCATTCAACTCGAACCGATTTACGCTACGCGAAAAGATGCTATACAGTCGGCCACATATAATTGACACAAGAACGCTACTTTCCCATGAATTTATTATTTTCTTGCGCCCTTGCGGTACCAAAGTATCGAAGGACTATTTGCCGCTACTACGTAAGCCCCAGCTCCTCTATTGTAACCACCGGGACAGTTTGTGTTAGTCGATGTTAGCCAATGACACTATGTAAAAATCTTCAGAAAAAAGTATTCAAGCGGGAGATCAACAATACCATGAGAAGTGAAAAGATCTGCCCCGCGAATTTTCACTGTACTTGCCCACTTACAAAGAAACCATTTGTTTGGATCTATTCTCACTTTTTTAGCGAAAACGACACAGGAATACGTAACTGCATTATCACCAAAACTTGTACGATCTTTATCAATCCCATGCACTTTTTAGAGTCCAAAGAAACCGTGGATAATCCACGATACAGGAATTTGTTCCTTCCATTGTAGCTAGAAACAGTTCGGGATAAAGAAAGTCTGAGTATAATTGTTTTTATGAGTGAAAACGACCCCTTTTGATCCTCAAGCTCCGAAGCGCGTGTAGCTGAACAAGCTGATTTCGTACGCCTAAAATTCTACCTCCGTTGCCTGTGCATGTCTATTTGATTTGCTGCAAGAGCCTTATTTGCCATCCAGGTAGCGTTCGTAGCCAATGGTTTCGATCTTTTCTGCCTTAATCAAAACCTCCTCCTCTTGCTTTACCAAAAACTCTTGCATCTTTTCGTGGTATGCAGGCGTAAAAGCACCTAGAATTCTGATTGCCAAAAGTGCTGCATTTGTACTATTGTTGATCGCAACAGTTGCAACAGGAATTCCTCTTGGCATTTGTACGATGGAATGCAAAGAGTCAACACCGTCAAGAGTAGAACCTTTGACTGGGACACCAATCACCGGCAGAGGGGTCATGGCAGCAACCATACCAGGGAGATGTGCGGCACCACCAGCACCTGCGATGATAGCTTTCAAGCCACGCTTAGAAGCTTCTACCGCGTATTTGCTCATTCTGTGGGGAGTTCTGTGAGCCGAAACTATGGTGACCTCGTAAGGAACGTTAAACTGAGCCAAGATTTTACAAGCGGCACTCATTACTGGTAGATCAGAATCTGATCCCATAATGACACCCACTTCCGGTCTCTTGGATAAACCTGAAATATTCGATTCAAGGTCTTCCACAGCTCTAGCGCCAGATCCTTCATCACTTTCACCAGTGATGTAGCGCAGCTTTCTTTCACATTGCTGCATTGAGGAACTTACAATGTTTATGTGGCCCATTTTTCTTTGAGGTCTTGATTCTTTGCCATACAGATAGACGGACGCGCCAGGGGTTTGCAGGGCACGCTCACAGGTTTCCAACTCTTTATCTTTGACCTTGTCACCTAGGACATTCAACATGATGGCATTAGTATTCGAGGTGGATAAAGAGGCAAAATTTGCTGGGAGCGGTAGCCCCAAAATAGCTCTGACATGTGCCTCAAATTGGGAGGTTACACATGCATCTATAGTGAAGTGGCCAGAGTTATGTGGTCTGGGTGCAATTTCATTGATCATCAGTTGGCCGTTCTCGAGATAGAACATTTCAACGCCAAAAATCCCACAGCCAGGGAAGGACTTGATAGCATTCCCGGCCAATAGTTTCGCCTTCAACTGAACGGAGTCTGGAATTCGAGCTGGTGCAAAACACAAGTGGCATATGTTATCCTGATGGATTGTTTCCACGACTGGGTATGAGTAAACTTTGCCGTTGATGGAACGGACGATCATCACCGCCAGTTCTTTGGTGAAAGGAGCCCACTTCTCAGCATACAAGGGTCGGTTCTGAAGCGCAATTAAGGCCTCCGGAATAGATTCCTTGGATTTGACCACGAAGTTGCCACGGCCGTCGTAGGCTAAAGTCCTGGACTTAAGCATATAAGGGTACCCAAATTTGGAACCAACATCCGCCAAGGCTTGCTCAGAAGCTTCTTCAATAGCCACACTTTCTGCAACGGCGATGTCATTCTTGATCAAATGCTCTTTTTGTAGATATTTGTCTTGAATGAGCTGGATAGTTTCTGGGGATGGGTAAATTTCAAGCTTGGGATACGTTTTTTGAACTTTTTGCAAAGTGGGAACATCTACATGTTCGATTTCTACCGTTAATACATCGCACTTGGCTGCTATCTTTTCAATGTCTGCTGGGTTGGCAAACGAGCCATCAACATGCTCTGTTAATGCGTTAATTTGTTTCGCAGGAGAGTTGGGAGCGTCCAGAATCACCGTTTTAACATTAAGCCTGTTAGCTGCTTCGACAATCATACGGCCTAGTTGGCCACCGCCTAAGATTCCCACTGTTCTAGAGTCCATTGTAGGGTATTCGGATTCGCAGTTGGCTCTTCAAACTAGAAATGATCTTACCAAGTACTGTAAAAATGCGAATTTGCACGTAAAAACTGGGATTTTGTAGGATTTTAAAAATCGCAAATGGTAACAGGTTTTGGACAACTCTTGGTCAATCCTCGAACGGTTTTTGAGTCAATCGAGATGCCATTGAAATGAACAATTGATGGTAGATTAAAGACTGTAATTAACTTTACCAGAGTCAGTGTTAATATAACAGTTTTCGTTCATGGTGACATTTGAGACTCAGTCAGGGAAGAGTATAGTTCTCAAGCTGGTGATGATAGAGTTTTATACTGTGCAAGATGTGTAGAGACAAGTGAATCGGGGGGTCCGTTTCTGTATGTGAATTGCGTACCTGACGATTTTGGCTTCGGGTGACAATTCGTTCGTTCGATGTGACTTTCAAAAAAAAAAACGAAAGTGTTTCAACCATCAAATAAGAGATCCTGTTTTGAAGAGCGTTAGTGTGAGATTTTGCTAGTATTACACATTGGTTTTTAATATCGTTGCTATTCTTCCACACGCATGTTTAGATTTCTGTGATGTAAGATTTTTGTCACGTGATCTGCGTCAGCGACAGACTCTGGTAAAGTGACAAAAATGCCCAGTTCAATTGATGAAGCTAACAGTTCGTCCTAACGATTAACTGTAAGGATAAGGTTGTGTCTAGTTCACGATCATCTATATTCTGCAATATTTTGATGTTTCTACTGCTGGGCCGTAAAATTAAATTTTTCTTCGGTTTTTCAACTTTCCAATTAAATGATGTTCCTGCTTCTCGGGGTCAGTATCCGGCATCGATCCTTACATTTTGACTGTGGGTCACATCCGGCTTTGTTTCTTTAGATTAGGCCACAATCCCTCCCAATTTTGCCCTTGATCCCATTAATACATACCTTTTTTTACAAAAGCGATTACTGGATGACCTTTTAACCTCAAGTTCAACTACATACCTAAACCATATATTACATCGATCACTGACGACTTCGATGTGCCATCTTCCAGCAAGTATCTCCATTCAACGTACAGTCTCGTAAGCTGAAACACGATTCTGAGCCTAGTTTTACATAGAAAGAAATCTGATCTCCGTTTTCTTGCTTGCACCACATTTCTGAAACTCTGAATGTAGCTTAACAGTCCAACAAACTAAAGTAAGTCCTTACAAACTTCCGCGAACATGGGTATTATCGATACTGAAACTTACCTGTAAGAGGATATGTTGGAAGCCTTACCCTCCACCCCTTCAACGATCCTTGTCCTAACCGGGGTCAGATCCGACGTCACGGGGCGGAGGACCCTTAGCGATTTAACTTACGTCACAATGGAGTGGTCATCTCAAATAACTCCGACGGCATCTTCAAAAAGTACTAGTCGCCTACAGTTCTCCATATCCTTTTCGAAAACGTATATAAACCCATTGACACATTCCAAAACAGCTTTGGCAGAACTCATTTGTACGCTATTGATATCAACAAAAACTGCGAAAATAAACCAAGCAGAAAATATATATACTAGCCCATTATATCATTCATAGTAAAAGTTCCATCAACGTCTCCGTAAAATCTGTTTCCCATGTCACCCGTTGGCATTTCGAGAAATATCAATAATGGTGTCATCGGGCCTTCCCAAATTGACAACTGCACAATGTTTGATGCAAAAATTCCACTGGGACAGTACATATTTGAGAGATTGCTATCATGCGGAACTAAAACCGTCTTTGGAGTACCCGGTGATTTCAATCTGACATTATTGGAGCACATGTACTCTTCACGAACAATTTCAGATGGGCTTCAGTGGATTGGAACATGTAATGAACTTAACGCAGCATATGCAGCAGATGGCTATTCCCGTTACACGAATAAAATTGGCTGTTTGATAACAACGTTTGGCGTCGGAGAACTCTCCGCCTTGAACGGCGTGGCAGGAGCGTTTGCTGAAAATGTCAAGGTTCTGCATATTGTGGGGGTGACACCGTCAAGTTTCCGCAACGACGCTGCACGGAGTTACCACAACGTGCACCATCTTGTACCTGCCCTCTCAGAAGCGAATTTTAACCCCCCGAACCACCGTGTGTATTTCGAAATGATTCGAGACCGAATTTCTTGTTCCAGTGTCTTCCTTGACAATATCGAAGAAGCATGCGATCAAATCGACAAAGTCATCAACGAGATTTACCGGTTCAGCAGACCGGGATACATTTTTGTCCCTGCTGATTTCCCTGATAAGTTAGTTCCAGCTTTCAATCTCTTAGATCGACCATCAATTACTTTAGAAAGTGCAATGTCTTCTTTGTCTGTTAACCAAGAAGACATTGACGCTTGCGTCATGCTTATCCTGCAACGCTTATATGAATCTGAAACACCAGCTGTGCTGGCTGATATTCTTTGTGACCGCTACGACCTGAACACTACGTTGAATAATCTTGTTGAGAAATGCAGTCTTTGGAGCTTCAGCTCCGCCATGGGACGGTCAATACTTGACGAGTCCTCTAAGAACTTTAAAGGATGTTATAATGGAGTAGAAAGTGCTCCGATTGTCATCGAGAACATCATGAAATGCGACTTTATCCTTCACGTCGGTGCGGTAAAGAACGAGATGAACACGGGCCATTATTCGCTGAAATTCAAACAAAACGCTTGTGTGGTGGAAATGCATCCTGAGTATATCCAAATTTCAAAACTCAACAGCCAAAAAGCGACTCGCAAGTTTACTGGATTTTTCATGAACATAGTCTTGAAGCAAATTCTAAGCGAGCTGGACATATCTAAGTTACGGCGCCGCTATCCCTCTAATGAACAAAAAAAACCAGAGAATGAGCTTACCCTGCAACCGCAACAACCCATAACACAGCTCTTTCTTCAACAACGTTTCCCCAAATTAATAAATTCTGGGGATGTCTTTGTGGTAGAAACTGGTTCCTTTCAGTTCGGAGTTCGTGATTACGTTTTCCCACCTAATCTGAGATACATATCGCAAGCATTTTATTTGTCTATCGGTATGGCACTGCCATGTGCGCTGGGCGTGGGACTTGGTATGCGTGATTATCCACTTCATCACATAATCGTTGGCCAAGAAGATAATTGTATCGTCTCTACTCCAAAATTGATTCTTTGTGAGGGAGACGGAGCGGCGCAAATGACTGTTCAGGAATTGACGTCTTTCCTGCGCTATAAAATTCCTGTGGAGATCTTTGTTTGGAACAATCGAGGTTATACGGTCGAGAGAGCCATCAGAGGTTCAACGCGGGCATACAATGATATCATGAACTGGGATTGGACAAAGTTACTTTCTGTGCTCGGGGATGCCGACGAAATCAGCTCTTGTGGATTATCATTTGACAGTGTTGGCGATCTTGCCAAATTTTTCGAAACTTTTCGAGATCCTCACAACAAAGTCGTAAGGTTGGCAGAGGTGATTTTAAGTGTATTGGATATTCCTGAGCAGTTGAAAGTAATGGCAGCTGCGTGCCAGCATTGAAGCCCAGCTGCACCAGTGTCCCGTAAGGCCATATCTAGCCTGCATGAGGTTGGTAGCAGCTGGCACTTGCTATCTCGTCTTGACATCATGAGCGAGTGATTCTAGCAGCAAAGCATTACCCATATTCTTGTCGTGCATTTCCATCGTCACTGAGTGTAATCCTGTTTAGAATATCTAAAATTGAAGCTCTTGCTGGTCTCTCTTCTGAAGCCGGTCTGGCCTTAATATTTTCTTGCTGCAAAGAAATCGCTTGGAGATCCTTCAAAAGCTCCTTCCTGCTCGGAGACACACTAATGGTACTCTCTTGAACTGCAGATTGATGCTTGTTTATGCTAGTTCTGATTCCGTCCCCTCTTCTTTTTTTAACGGCACGCTCTTCTCCGACAGTCTCATAAACGGACTTGAATACAGGATTAAGTTTGTGTCTCACCAGCAATTCACCAATGGGATGCTTTCGAATTTTTCGAATTATCGCGATACTCGTTTTCTTTATTTTGTTAATTGTTGATCCAGAGTCCACGAGAGAACCTGGGTAGCTTTGTCCGTTGCTCGAAGATGGTGCTCTGCTTCTTACTTCATCTGCGGGTACATCCTGGAAAAGACTCTCCTCATTGTACCAACTCGAAATGAAAGACGATTGATACTCAGGCTGAGCGGTTCGCTTCGAATGTAAGTCCCTGTCTCCGTATTTATGTGAATCAAATTGGCGCATTAATTCTGGAGAGCTTTCAATTCTTGAATCCAAAAGTAGAGGTAGAAATAAAAGTCTGAGAAACCGGATCATTGCAAAACAGTCCACCACACCAGTCCGATGGTAATTTAATGATTCCATGGAATTTGAATTTTTCAAACTGTCAAAGGTGTCTCGCAGATTGATCTCATTAAAGTCTTTTGTTGCTACATTTTCGTCATCTTGAAATAAGGTCAAGGGAAAGCTGAGACCGATGTTGATGAATTTCTCCACGTTAGCGGAGTTTGACGTCATGAACTTGTGAATAAATTTTAAGGACGACAGTATCCTCTCGAAGGGGTTTAATTCATAATTTTCAGAAGGATTTCTTCCATCGAAAATAGTATAATCCAAGTTTTCTTGCAATCGTTTCAAGCATTGGACTAACTTTAGAGAGCTGTACTCAAAGAATTCGGGGAATATGATGAAATCTCTGTATGATAGCACGTACTCGTCTTTCAGGCTGAGCTCAGACTCGGACTGCGGCCGACTGTGAAGATTTGTGATTAAACTCAATATCTGTAGGACATTGATTCTTTTGAATACATTGAGAATTGTTTCATTGTCGTGATGCTCAACAATCAGGTATTCAATAATCTTAGATGTCAGACTACATCTTGAGCTTGGCTTCTGTAAGATGACGGCGGAGGAAGCACGCTTCTGGAAGATACTTTTTATTTTCGAGCCTTTCAAACTTTCCTGAGAGTTATCAGAATGCACAGAAAGGACAGACGTGTCTAGGCCATGTGTTTTTAGTTCTTCGGTATCCAAATCATAGTAAAAATCCCAGACGTCTTTTTGCACCTCGAAAATAGGGTTACTCACGCCCACAATGCTAAATGTTCGGGTCATTCTGCAGGATCTGAGCTGTTCTTTTAGAGCATCGACGAAAGAAATATCCATGTAGGGGAAGATTATGACTTGGGCGTTTGCGAAATAATGGGAGTCAAAATGTCGTATCAAATTCGATAGAGACATAACGAACTGCGTTAAAACATCTTTTGGGAGCTTGGTAGAGTTAACTACCAGTTTCCATGCAAATTGAGGTCGAAGTAGCTTTTCTAACTCGGCTAAAAATCTGGAAAGAAATTTCAAGACGTGATCATTGTAGTTAATGTTTACCAGCACTGGGTCATAGCTTACCACATTAATTTGTAACGCGATCCTTGTCAGAGCCGGCGGCAGCCTCTTGGGTTTGAACTTATTGAACTGATACTCTATCAGATGCCGCTTGAACTTTACAGAATTTCCAAACGAATCGGCTTGCGGCAGGCTATTGAGGTGTAGCAAACGAGCGAGGTTTTGATTTTGAGGCGCGAAAATTTCTGCTAAAACCTTCTCGTCGGTTATGGAACTGAGCAGCGTCTGGAGGGATGTATTTGACATTATCCTTTTAGCAAGCGACAAGTCGAGACTGTTAATCATATCAAAACAGTCGATCAAGAGTTGAACGTCGTCATCGGATCGCATGTACGCATCTAAAGTCATTGCCAGGAGAGGTTTGAAGACCAAAAAATTTCGCAGATCAGTTCCCAACGCGATTGCTTTTATGATGGCTCCCCTGGAATTGGTACTATCCTTTATCGTATTGACGACACTAATAAAAAATAATGGGGGCTCTTTGGCGTTATTGAGATGTTCTGCGGCCATTGACATTCCTCCGCCTGAAAAATTATCTTCCTCTTTCAAAACACCAAGATCTTGTCGATCCATATGTGGGGCGACAGTGTCGACAATTGGGAAAATTTGGTAGTTCCTAGTGTACTTGTTTTTGTAAAGAATGAAAATTGTAAAGTCCGTGCGGTTTGGAAAGTTTTCTGCATTGTTTGGGATCATCAAGCTAGCTAAATTAACCGCGGAGTTCTTGAACCTCGTTCTTGTTTTAAAGCCTGGTATGGCATTGGGGTATTGATGCTTCAAGATAGGTCCGATTTTGTTGTCGAATTCTGCAGCTATGATATATTGGGCATTGTAATTATTTTGAATATGTTCCTGATGTGTTTGTCGCAGGCGCCCACTTAGGCCTGATCTTATAGCATGGGAGTGGGTAAACATTGGTTGTGCATGGCATCAGTATGCGTTCCGCAGCTTAAGTTGAGCTTTGGGTTGTTGATAGCGCTGTGAAGTTGGCAATTCCTGTGCTATCCATGAGACTAATCTAAGTCGTTTCGTAAACAGTGACTTTTGTATAAACTAAGCACTGGGATAGTTCAGTCGAGCAACACTGAGGGTATAGCCTAGATTTCATTTGATTCAAGCTCACGATGCAATTCGGGCTTGATGTGGAGCTTTGCATTTAAAAGATTTAAATTGTCCTCCATGAGAAAATAATCATTGATGGAGAATGATCATGGTGCTCGTTTTCAAATGCGAAACTTAATATCCAGAAATACCGGCATAATAAACAACCGCCATAAACGAGAATGTCTAGGGCGATGGCGTTGCAACTCCGATGCCAGTTCTTTTTAGCTCAAATGGTCTCCAAATCATTTGGTTAGCGACACTTTAAATTAGTCATTAATACCGCGACGACAATCTAACAAGAAGTGATATATAGCAGTGAAAGAGAAAATCTCTAGGAATATGAAGGAAGAGCGAAGATCTGATGTTTGTTTCCAAAGTCTCTTTATATTGCGCAACATTACATCGAAGATTGTTTAGTTTATCCCACGAATAAGATCCAATGTTTGATTGTTAGAGGAGGTGTCCTTCATTTGCCGGACTGGTGACTCGAAATCACTCCGTGGCGAGACAGATTATAGTTCGTCCTTATCCGTCCTATGAGCTCATGCAATATGTGCCGCTGATTACCCCACAGAGATTCGACGTTCGTGAGTTCAAAATATTCAGATCGGTACGTCTCCCGTTAGAACACAAACAAGAGTTTCAAAAAACTCAAGCTATGCCAGTCGATATGGATTTCCGCACCTTGTTGGTTCTATTGGCTGATCAACAGGCTTCATTCTCACGCTAGCTTACTGCCGTGTTCGGAGCACGTGTCTGATCTAGAGTTTTCGTCTATCATGATACTGTCGCCAATTTAGATATTGGGTCGAAAATTTTCCAACTATATAAAGGAGGACGAAATTTGTAGAGGTACGCCACTGGGACAACTCTCTTTCCCGTTGAAGTCATTGATAAAACAGAGCTTTCAGCAAGCATCGATTGTATCAACTCAAAGACTCCTCCAAAACAAATATAAATCAAAAATGTCTGCAAACTTGGACAAATCCCTGGACGAAATCATCGGTACCAACAAAAAGCCTATCAGAAAGGTCAACAAGAAAGCTCCTAAGAAGGTTTCTAAACAGATTGTGGGTGGAAACCGTCGTGGGGCATCGGTGGCTGCTGTTAGACAAAGACCTGCTCCTGTGAAAGCTGCAAACGTTCTAGAGCAGGCTTACGGTACCAAAGTGAGCGTGGAAGGGTTGCCAAGAGACATCAAGCAAGATGCTGTCAGAGTATGTCTTCAGGACGCTATCTAAGTTAGTGGAAGAGCAGCTCAGAGGTCTTGACATAAATGGCCGCCAGAGGAAGCAAACTGATGGAACTTCTTTCTGAGGTACGAGGAACGTAACCTTTCGGGTGGGATACGCGAAAAAATCAACAAAAAATGGCAAGAATCCGGGACTTCGAAACTACGTTGTTCGGGAAGCTTGGAACAATAGGGCTGGGACTTTTTTTGAAGTGTGGGTGAATCTCAGATATCCACCTGCAAATGTAAACTGCAATTGGAGCATAAAAATTTGAGCGTTTTTCATATTGAAGGACGGCATACTTTCGTTTTTTCAAACCGTCTAACGCTTAAAACTAGAGGCCATGTGGAGCAATTTGGTTTGTCCTCTCGTGGTAGTGATACGTGCATCTTAATGGGAACTGGCTTTTTTATTAAAAAAGAACTGTCGTCTCTAAGATATGCGCGCTCACTTCAAAAGAACAAAATCTCTTGGAGGAGTCTTTTTTCGTTCTTTTGTTTTACCTCGTCCTTTTTGTAAGCACTTTCAAATGCCCATTGAAACCCTATTGAAGCTTTCCCAACTTTTAGGATGCCAAAGAGCGCAGGAATCACAGTCAGATATTTCACGCTGGTTTGTTCCCTAGGATGAGTTCCATCTATTTGAGTCCTTTCTGCTTCTTTTATTCTCCGATATAAGAATCAACAATGAAAACGTTCCCACTGGTTGTGAACCACTTTATGCCATTCCTCGTTGTTTTATTTTTTTTTTGGAGTACGCTCTTCCTCCAACTATTTTATTTTCCCCAAGGTTTAAAATTATTGAACCCAAGACTAACTTTTAATTTTAGGAATTCTTTTCCTCTCAGGTTGGTGGTGTTGCGAGAATCCTGTTGAGTTATAACGAAAGAGGGTTGTCCACTGGTATGGCAACCATCACATTCAAAAATGTTGAGAAGGCTAGAGAAGCTGTCAAGAAATTTCATGGTGCTCCTATCGATGGAGGCAGATCCAAGTTGAGACTAAGTTTGATCGTTGACCCAAGTAAGAAACCACTATCCTCTAGAATCCAGTCCATCGTGGAACGCAAGCCCGTGCCTGTGAAGGGTCCTAACAAGAAGGTGGCAGCTGTAAAGAAACAAAAGAGAGATGAAAAGAAGAAGCCAAAGGCAAAGGCAGCAAAGCCCGAAAAGAAAAGTCTTGAGCAGCTAGATCAAGAGATGGCTGACTATTTCGAAGAGAAGAAGGCTTAGACTTCGCAACATGGTGGTACAACGAGGTCTTTTTCAAGGGCCACGCGGTGATGAGAAATGCTACCGAAAACGTTATGTGACAAATAAGAGCTTCATTCAGTGTATTAAGTAAAAATTTAAAAAAATCGTTTATTCAGTTCTTAAGTCACTAAATTATATACATGTGAGGGAAACAGGGCAACGCCCGGTATATCCGTAAATTCTAAACTCACTTTTCGCTCCTCCTGTCGAAAAACCCAAGCCTATCGCCTCCTTTCCTGCTCAAGTAGCTTAATCCTCGGCCCTCAAATTCACTTTTTCTGGCTTCTGCGAGTTCTTCTGCAGGTAATGGGAATCCTGGCTTTACGTTTGCCAAGTTCTTGTAATAGTTTTCTTTGGTGATTTCTTCGGCTTTCTTGCGGTCGAACTGCGTCTGTTTGTTATCGCTCACTAGTTTTTTCGTTGCAAACACTGAGACGATCAGTCCTCCGACCAGATATAGAGTATTCCTCCTGCACTAGACGTTAGTAACACAAAGACTGAGTCTGAGCCTACAAAAAAAAAACATACCCAATGTTGTTGAAAGGATTAGAAGTACCCACCATTGGCCTTTCCTTGTATTGGTCCTGTAGCGGAGTTGATGTGATATTCAGACACTTGTAGAAGTGTGCGTTTGACTATTTCACAACTCGGCATTTCAAGCATAGTCACGTGACTTTATATTTCTCTCATGGGGAGCTTCCAATTCGACGATATCCGACGTTTGAAAGATTCACATCAGATTAATGGTGTAAGTTTAAGGCTGTTGGTGATGCTCTTAGATCAATCGATTCGTGTTTCGCAAATCTGCGTCAGTTTAATGCTAGAGTGGTATGTCACATCATATAAAACGACAGATCCATAGAAGTTCATTATCATGTTATTGAACCTTAAATTAACATTAAACTCGCATCTTAAGGGTCCATCATCAGCACAAAAAAGACAAACTCCTGGCTTCTAGTGTCAGCCTTCTCGAAGTTTGAGCTATTGTGAACTTAAACAACAACGCGAACAGAATAAGAGTGTCTTGTCACCTCGCTGGTCACATCAGCATCTACTTTCTCATATAGGCATTCTAACGTACACACTTATAGCGTTTACACCAAAATTTCCGGAATACAATGTCCAATATTGCCAAAGCGGAGTCACCTCAACCTGATGCTTTTGCTAATGCACTAGCTGGAGCTGCAGGAGGGGCTCTTTCCATGGCTCTCACGTATCCCTTGGTTGCAGTCACTACAAAAATGCAGACGCAGGTTTCAAGAGAGACAGCGTCAGACGAGAAACAAATTGAGTCTGAGAGGAAACAAGGTCTGCTTGCCACTGTTAAAGAAATATATCGTAAAAATGGTATAGTTGGGTTTTTCGCGGGTCTGGAAAGCGCTATCATAGGTATGGCCTTTTCGTCATTTGTATACTACTACTGCTACGAAGCGTCATCCCGGTTTATCATGAAAAATACTCATAAGTCGAGTTTGAACACCGCTGAGTCAATGCTGGTCGGAACTGTAGCGGGCTCTATCAACGCCGCAGCAACAAATCCGTTCTGGGTCGCAAACACAAGAATGACCGTGGAGAAGAGCGACCAAAACACTCTACGCACAATTTTAGAAATTTCACGAACGCAGGGTCCTATGACCTTGTTCAATGGACTCAAGCCAGCACTCCTTCTCGTGATCAACCCAATAATCCAGTACACGGTGTTCGAACAGTTGAAAAATCGAGTTTTGGAACGACGTAATTCTAGAACCTTGAGCCCCTCATGGGCTTTTGTATTGGGCGCACTTGGGAAACTTGTGGCTACGGGTACCACTTACCCATATGTTACCATGAAAGCTAGGATGCATTTGGAAGGGAAAAAAAAGGAAAATGGAGAGAACTTGAACGCACCAAATTCGTTGGTTTCGCTCATGTTAGAAACCATCAAAAAGAATGGGGTTTCTGGATTGTACAGGGGCATTGGTTTGAAATTGGTGCAAAGTGTTCTTACCGCGGCGTTTTTGTTTTTCTTCAAAGAAGGCTTACTTCTTTGGAGCATCAAGACTTTGAGAACACTTTCATTATTGAACAGAAGGAGGCGCATCCCAAACAAGATCTGATGCTGACTCAACACATACCAGTTTGACAAACCTGTCAAGTTCGTTTATTTCCGTAAAAGGAGTCTACAAACTAGACAAGGTCTCGTAAGTGTAGAATACTATGGCGTTTGCAGGAGCCGCCCTCAACAAAGTGATCCCAAGCCCGCGATACAATCCTGCAGGCCCATTTCTTGCCAGA
Organism: Lachancea lanzarotensis; assembly: GCF_000938715.1. NCBI lineage: Eukaryota > Fungi > Ascomycota > Saccharomycetes > Saccharomycetales > Saccharomycetaceae > Lachancea > Lachancea lanzarotensis. Next base: position 703,769 of record NW_019212879.1, read on the forward strand.
ATGCGTTTGGTCGCGTCAACGATACCCAGATGTTCGGTCTGAGCGGTAGATTTGATGGTATCAGCAGGGAAGATACTGGCGTTGAAGGCGACACCAGCTGATGCGCCAGAGACAAGTAGTTCCCAGGTATGGTTTTTGACATTGTCTTGTCCTCTTCTCTGTGCTAGATACCGTTTGACACCCTCGTACGTCGCGAACCATACGGCACCACCAATACTTTCTCTGATGAACGTACTGGATTGGCCCTGCCATAGACCAGCGAGACCGCGAGTTTGAAGGATATGCTTAATGGTGGGACCAATTTTTGAATGCTGGGTCTCCGAAGATGCGAGATTTGACACTTGCAACTTGCATTTGACCAACTCCACCGGAGTCAACACGTAACTGGCACAGGCACCGGCAAACGCACCAGCGAAGACGGTTTTATAGGTGGGATTTAAGGACTCGCCGAAGTGTTGCGTTAGAAACCCCTGTGCCTGGTTGAATGATACAAACAGGACCGCGTTTTCAAGAGCAGCTCCTGCGACGGGAGACCCCAGCCCTTGGTAGAACCCTTTCCACAATCCTTCTTTAGCATAAGTGTACTTGATGCACGACCAGCTGTTGGGAAAAACGTGCGCTGGCTGAGTTTGCAGACGTACCTTGACGGTATCCAAAGGATATTCTATGACTTTACCGGCAGCACCTGCTACAGAACCGTACATGATATCGCGCAACGCATCTTGAAAGTCCATTCTAAGAAAGCGCCTGAGTGATGTTGTGGCCGTCGATGAAATTCACAGCTACGCGATTTGCTCAAGGAATGAAATGTCGAGTAGCTTGTCAAAGCAGAGGAGTAGTGGGAAGACCAAATGAAAGATCGATAGTTTAGACCCTCCTAGCAGTGCTGTATTCATTCGTTTACCAAAGCGATGAGCTACGGTAATTTGACCAAATTTTCCACCTCTAGCTGGAAATTGACAAAGTCACGTGGTTAACAGAACAGTGGAAACGACAGGAAATAACTTCCATTGACCGTTTTGAATGGAATCAGCATACATCTGCGCACGACTATCCCCGCTTGTTATAGGTTTATTTGGATATGAAACCTACAAACCGCGAGATATAAATCTCCTGTGCTGACAGAGGAAAAATACTGCAAAAATGAATCCTCGAATCTTTCCTCTACTGCTTCTGAATCCTTCCCCTTATCGCTACCACATGTGCGGTCAAAACACAACTTTAAAGATCACTTTTCTGAGAACGGTGTATGTGTGCTTCTCAGCTGTCTTACATTTCTCGCTTCGATGTGCCAGCTACCCAATTATCTACTCACCAACACTGATTTCCCCTAGTCATTATCCACGATTATACCCAGCGGACGCACTCGACTGAAAAAAAAAAATTATCATGAAAAATTTCATGAAAGCTCATTACAGCTCTTTTCAACTCTTTCCTCTACTTTCTCTTTCCCGTTTACTTCTTTCCACAAGCCTAAGGAATAGTCTGCATTGACCCGCTTAATTTGATTATTCTATTATCGTCTATCTAACCACAAAGTATGAAGTATTTGGCTGCTTATTTGTTGCTTGTTCAAGGTGGTAACACCTCTCCTTCTGCTGCTGACATCAAGTCTGTGATCGAAGCTGTCGGTGTCGAAGCCGAAGAAGCCAAGATCAACTCTTTGTTGTCTTCTTTGGAGGGTAAGGGCTCTATTGAGGAGATCGTCGCCGAAGGTCAGACCAAGTTGGCCTCTGTGCCAGCTGGTGGTGCCGGTGGTGCCGCCTCCGCTGGTGGTGCCGCTGCTGGCGGTGCTGCTGAAGAGGCTGCCGAAGAAGCCAAGGAAGAGGAGAAGGAAGAATCCGACGACGACATGGGCTTCGGTTTGTTCGACTAAACGTATCGATAGCTGTGGGATTGAAAAACTGAAAAAAGAGAAAGAAGCATTTTCTTCTTTTTTGAATATTTTGTTCTTAAAATTGTATATCCCTACTACCTACCGTAATATTATAGTTTTCCTCTAACATCGATTTTACTCGAGTGCAAGACTCCCAGCTTCTAGTTCAGTGTTTTTAAAGCGGAAATCAGATTTTCCAACTCTCTTAGGTACTCCTCGGGCAATTTGCCATCTTTCTTCAAGACTTTCTCCACCAAGGTGGCCGTTTTTTGTGCCTGCACAATAACGTTGTGTTTGAAGGTAGCAAAGTATTCAGCAGGCTCACTACCGTCATCACGTCGAATGGCATTTTCTAAGCTCTCAAAACGATCGAATTGGGCCTTGAGTTTTGGAACTAGGCGTGAACCTTCACGAATAGCAATGGACTTTTTTTTGAGTCCCTCGCGTAGTTCGTTGTATTCGTGCAGCAAGGGCTGTGCGTCCAAATCTTCAGAGTTCAATGCCGAGATATGGGGCAAATTATCAATGTCCTTCATCAGTTGTTGTAAAGAAACGAATTTACCGTCTCTAGCTTCTTGTAGATCGACTAAATCCGCGCCAATCCTGTCTTTGGGAAGGTCACCCACATTTGCCATGACCCGATATAGATCTTGTCGAAGAGTCTCTTTCTCTTGCTCTTGCACTGCCAGAAGCAGCTCATCCCGATTGACCATTCTAAACGCATTTTGTTGTCGTTGTGCCAATTCCTTTGCCAGTGTCTTTCGTAGCGATGAGACGACGTCTGGGTTCAATTCCTCGAATTCCGGAATCTCAAAATTCCGAAACTTTTCAATTTCATTGTCAAGAAAAGTTGAATACTGGAGATACGACATAAAGGTGCGTTTCGATCTATAACCATAGCGGATGTTTCGCTGTTTTAGTTGATAGCGTCTGTACATGGTGAATCTTAGCTACTTATTACAGTTGTGAGTATTATATGATCAAATGACAGCAGTATATACCTTTGAAGTAGCGCCTTTCTTCAAGAAATCCGCGATAGTTTAGTGGCTAGAATTCGGGCTTGTCGCGCCCGGGACCGGGGTTCAATTCCCCGTCGCGGAGTATTTTTTATTTTTTAATTTTCGAGTACATCTCTAAAATGGCACTTCTAGTAACGTCAATGGTAAAGGCGTGTCCTGGGCAGAGACAATAATTCGCTCTTGACGTAGCGGTTTCCCATATAGTACATGTAGTTGGGGATATATATACTCGTAGCAATTAGATCATTTTTTTTTTCAATTCATCAAAAGGTGTTGGCTTAGGCCCTGGCTTTCAAACGGTTGGAGCATTGGGCATGTAGTAGGCACGTACTGGGAGATAGCTGTTGGAGGAGTCAGCCACACCACTGTAGAGTGAGTAGAACCCGCACAAACTGCTCAAGATACCGAAATAGCCACCGGCTTTATTGACGTTTTCATTACCAATAAAGGTGCCTATTGTGAGCATTAAAAAGGTGAGTTCTAGGAAGAAAAACAGCAGAAACAATCCCCATGTACTTTTCAGCGTGCACAGCAACATGAGGAATGTGAAAACTGCCCATCCGGCCAAGAAAAATCCCATTGCATTTGCCAACATTTGCGGGTCGTCTTTGTATGAAGAAACAATGCCAAACTGGTCCAGTAGAATGCATCCGTAGCTGATCCAGAACCCGCCAAAGGAGCCAAAAACGGTCATGGCATATGTGTTGCCGGTTGGGTAGCACAGCAGACCCGCGAAAAGCTCGATGCAGCCGCCGAAAAACAGACATGCGCTGACTACGACTTTAGCGTTGGTGACACCACGCACCTGGGCGTTCAGAAGCGATAGCACCAGCGTGCAGTACGAGAAAGACGCCAGTCCCAAAGGTACTGGATTGGCCAAATTGGAAGGCCGACGGTGGTGGATTCCCGGGTTCAATTCTCCGGCAAAAGCGTTGGCCAGCTCATCGCGACGATAAGTGGCGTCGCCCAGATGCACGTATTGGCCGTCCACGGAAACGGCATGCACGAGTCGTGACACCAGAGGTCTGTGGTGGTCATGATCGGTCTGGTTTCCCTGGTGGTCGTTACCTTGATGATGATGTTCGCCCTGGTTGGATTGTAGCTCATCGTAACTAGCTTGAGTGGGACCCTTTTCGAGGTCACGTGAGGGCGTTCTTTCAAATTCCATTACGTAAGCGCTGTGGATATCACTCTATGCGGTGAAAAATGAATTTCGTATATTAATCGTTTGGTTCTTATAGGTCTTGTAGAGACCGACGACACACACACGAGATGAGATGAGATTTACAACAGAAACAATATCTCACTAGACCACACACAATTTGTCTCAGCAATTGTCTTTGCGTTTGTTCAACACTGTTCAACTCTTGTTTCAACACTTGTCTAACAGTATCCAAACTTGACCTTCCGCTGTTCTGAACAGCCGATACAATTCAGCGCTTTTATATAGAAAAACTGTATATGTATACCTCGTCTTGCACAAGGTCCACTTTTTTTTCTGTTGGCTCCGCCGGTGTGGTTCTATTATGATGCCCTATTATGAAGGTCATCATCAGTACCTTACCATTACGGCCATTTTAGCTATGGGTGGTCTTCTTCTTTGGCCCGGGTCTCGAATGGCGTGATGCCTCTCGGTGGTGTCAGAAACGAGAAACGGACTTATCAGGCGAGACGGGGCCCAATGGATTCGTGGATTCATGCACGGGAACAACGTTGGCCAAAAACTTTAGTGAGAGGGAGTGGTATGTGTGGTGTGATTGATGGGGGAGAGAGAGAGAGAGAGGGAGAGAGAGGGAGAGAGAGAGAGGGTGTCGGAATAAGCGGCTGCGGAATAAGCGACGGGCGGGAGAAGCTACACAGGCGGGAGTAGCTTTATGTTATAAAAATTGTATTATGGGCAGGACTAGGAACGAGTACGGGTCGGATGGCGAGTGGCCGTGTAGAATGATGAGAGGAATGACAAGAAGAATGACAATAAGAATGACAAGAAGAATGACAAGAAGAATGACAAGAAGAATGACAAGAAGAATGACAAGAAGAATGACCTAGGACGAGTAGCCTCCCGAATAGAACCGTAAGTAGAGTTCTTTTATCCACCAGTGACATGTAGACAACTTTCCATCTTGATTCTTATGTTCAGGCGTAGTTAGTAGGTGTTACAGTTCTGTAATATATCAAATACCAATACCAAAACGAAACACCTCAACGAAGTGAGCGCTGAACCCACCGGCCCCTGTCTATATTCATATGACTCCAAGCTACGAGTCATTGGGAATGTGGAGTCCACTCGTTGTTTGTACAGTATCATACTCACTAATTACGTGTCTACTCGAGTTTACTCTTCCCCTCGGACTTACCACACGATCGCCGAAACCCATGTTTTGAAAACCGGATCATAAACGGGTCGTCACCTGGTACGAACGGATTGGTAATTCAGGTTGAATCACGAACCCGTTTGAGGATCCGTTAGTTTCAACTGCTCACGATATTGAATCAATCCACTTTCAAAGGATGGCTAACGCTACTGTAAGCTTGTTGATCTGATATTGCCAAAAATTCAGGCCTCCAACAGCTTCTCTTGCTTCACTCAGTGTTTTGAACAGTTTAACGCCATGTACCATCGTGAAAAGTCCTGAAAGAAGAATGGAAAAGGTTTTAGGGTTTGAACTGTGGGCTCAGAACCAGCGACACACATGCTGTAATCTGAAGGTTGGTTTATAAACATGCCTCAGTATTCTAGCAGTCGAAATAAAATAGGCATCATCTTGGACAATGGGCCCAACAAGAAAACAATGCTCAAAAATCTCAACAAGACTTTAGAAGTACTGTAACAATTGGATACATGAACCACGCTTTGAATTGGAAAATCAGCAGTACCTTGCGCAGCTCGAATACTATACCAACGGCTATGCATGTGACGGAGAAACGCATGCACCTGTCCTCCCTGGTTTCATTCCAACGTTCACACTTTCTCGACTGAGAAGTTTTACTCTAAACATCAACTGGACGACGAGTTGACACTTTGAATTACACCCCATGGCTTTTTCACATACTTGCAGGACTATTGATGCTCCATTATCAACGGGATCTACTCGTTACTACGAAATTGTTGGAGGTGTAAAAAGTGGCTCAATGAACCTTTGGACCTACAGAACTCTCAAGATCGAACGAGGTTCTTGGTGTAGTGGGACCTCACTATCGCCTACAAGGAGACCAACTCTTGTGTTACTCATACCTCCCACCTTGTCGCAAGCTCAATCGACTCTCGCGGGTTTCTATCATGGAGTTGACTCTAAGATGCACGTTGAAGGGCTAAAAGTCACGTTGATCTCTAACCACTAAGAGCAGCAACAGCTGGAAACATTGCAGTATTGGAGGATGACAATGGAGTAATGACATTGAGTACATCCAGCGAAAACCACAGAGATATGGACTTAAGGGTCTAACGGTTTTCGTCGCACTGGAGACCGGGAAGGTCCAAGGCCGCATTCACGTATCAAGTGATATATTCTTGATATAGTCGAGAGATCAAAATTTTGATAGGATTCGCGGCTTTTTCCCCCATGCATTGGTTCCAGATCATTGTGTATCGGTAACTGATTAATTTTTGACTTCAACTGCCCGGACCAAGAAACTGATCTCACAAACAGGTAGTCGCTCTGTACGAGCACGGCTGGTTCTCAGTCACCATACCATGTATCCCAAACCAAAAGAAACGGATCCTCCAAACGGGTTGGTTTCTGGTCACTATGTATTCCAGACTGCAAGCGCCCAAACTGGGGTTAAATTCCCAGTCACTTGGCATCGCTAGATTTATTACTATGTATCCCCGACTGCAACAATTCAATTATTTCTGCCAAATCGTTGACAGCAGCGTCTATAAGATGTCCTCGTTTTTCCAGCAACACGCCATTAGTATTGTTGCGGACCAGAATCGTGGCACATCCAGCGGCCCGTCCGCACTCCATGTCGTCCCATGAATCGCCCACCATGACCATATTTTCTGGTCGTATGCGTAGATGCGTCGCGATATGCAACAACGGAGCCGGGCTAGGTTTGGTGGGGCGAAACTCCCGCGTCAAAATGTGGTGGAAACGGTCGAGTTCCGGAGGCACAAACTTGGAAATGAGGTGACGCACGGCCGTCATCAGATTTCGGGTGCAGATGCCCGTACTTACATTATGCAGTGTCAAAAATCGCAACAATTCTAGCAGTCCCGGCTGTGGCTTCATTTCTGCCATTGCTTGGGCCTCTACTCTTTTGATCTGCAAGTTTGCCTCGTCTTGCAGTTTTTTGGAAGGTAGCTCGTCTATAAACGTTAAGATATCCATTTGAGCGTCGTGCAGTCCAACTGCATCCCGCATGGCCTCTAAAAAAACCAAGCTGTTAGTAAACCCAAGGAAAATAACCCCGTGTCGCTATATCTTAAACATACTGAACATCCACGACTGCGGCAGACAAAGCGTGCCATCCATATCGAAAACAATTGCTTTAATGGCCGTTTGACTTGGCAAACTTGGCCTTAGTTTCATCAACACACCCATCACTGTGAAATAACGGCTCGAGCACCTTGAACTTTCTATAATCGTGTGTATCTCACTCGAGATAACCGTAGGTCAATATCACCAAATCTATAATAAATTAGCATCTCAACCAATATAAGAATATCAAGTCTAACGCCTGAAAGTTGAATAACTTGGACTCGATCTACACTATATAAACCTTTTAAGAACACCAGACATGGCCTCAGCGGTTCCTTATGATCCTTACGATGATATAGACAACAATCCCTTTTCAGAACCGGCACAAACAGCTGAAATTGGTCCAGAAACACATCCTGCCGAAAATCAGGGCCAGATTGAACAAGCTAAGACCTCAAACCCAGAAAATGAGAATAAAGACGAACCACAGCAGCCGATTTCTGAATTGCTCCCGGAGCGGCACTCGCAAGCGAAAAAATTCCAATTGATGGTAAAAGTCACCGGCCTGGAAAGAGTAGGGACGTATACTTATAAAAAGGATAACCCAACAGTCCAATTTGACGTTTCGACAAATTTGCCCACTTTCCGCAAACAACAGCACCGGAACGTGAAAAAGACCATGACCGAATTCCAGAACCTTTTTTCATTTTTGAATGGGGCCACTCCTGAAACTTTTGTGCCAGCACTTCCGCTTCCCAGCACAAACTACGGGATCAGCAACTCCGAAGATTACAACAAGACATTGAAAAACTTCCAAGAATGGTTCGACCGCATTTCAGCCGATCCACTTTTACTCCGAAGCGCAGAACTCGCGTTCTTCATCGAAAGTGATTTCAATACATACACTCCGGTTGGCAAATTGAAAAATACTCCAGTTACGGGACTAAAACGCAAAACTCTCAAGCAATTGACCCCACCGTACGACGAATGTCTAGAACTGGCGGAGTTCAGGCCCTTGGTCAAGTCGATACACCACTTGAGTAAAGACATTCAAGTCAAGCTGTTGAAACTATGCAAGATACGCAAAACGCTCTCGCAAGATGAAAATGCGGTGGGACAAGGCTTCAAAGAACTGGCTCAGGACTCCTCCCACGCCAAATCGCACGGAAAATTCTACCTCAAGTTTGGAAAGACTTTAACGGCTGTAGGTGACATTGATAGCGTTATGGCAACGTTGGATGCGGCTACTTTGTACGATGGCTTAGAGTGGATTGGCGAAGAAACTTATACCGTGAAGGAGGCCCTGACGAATCGCCACTTTCTAATGCGCGAGCTGTTGCAAGCGCAACAAAACTCCAAGTTTAGACAAGAACAAGCTCGCAAATTGCGCGCCAAGAGGGATGTAAGTCCGCTAAAAGTTGACGACGCGATTCGGGCCCTTAAGACGGCAACTACGGCCGAACATGAGCTGACGCTAAAGCTACGCCGTATCACGATGAATATGTTGCTGCAGAAACAAGAATGGTTGGAATGGTTCAATACGTTTTTGATCAATTGCATTAAGGAATACACAATGCGCAAAATTGAATATGAACGCAAAAAGCTCTCGCTCTTGGAAAGGATACGAAGTGACGTGAGAGCGGTTGATGAATCTGGTGGACTGTCGCGTCTTGGCCGCGGTACTCGTACGGGACGAGACGCGTCTGCGGTGATCAAGCCGTCGCAAACGTCGCAGGGCGACAGTTGGACAAGCGACCCAAGATCGCATGCTTTTGAGCCTTCTGTTTTGAAGACCGAGTTTGATGCATCCATAGACACTGAGCCAGAAGATGTTAGTGTAGCGGAGGATCGGTACGCGTTGGACGCTAAAAGCGCAGCACATCTACTGGGTACGAGCACATTCTAGGGAAAATAGGGTATGGATGTAGGAATAGCACGATCGTGGATGGATAGTGCTCGCTCGGCCCTCTCTCCCCCCTCCAAAAAACCGTGAAGAACTGAAATCTGACGCTACGATTCCGTCGTCGTATACAATGCTATAGAGGAGGATCGTGCGTCAGCGCTGCATATCTGTTCGTCACACTCGTGGAAACAAAGAAGAGTTTGAACAGCAGGGACAGAAATCCATAAGTCTGCGAAACGTGGCATATCATCAGGGTACGGATGGAGTTCAAATTTCGTCAGGTGGCTTGCCAATAGGATTTGAAATTCGAATCAATAGAAATAGTCCCTTCGATAGTGGAGACTCGTATAGAAAACATTCTCCACCAAAGTAAACCACGTCGGTTCACGACCACCACAGTCATCGCCAGATCACCCCTACAACAACTACTACTACTACTACCAGTATACCAACAGTGTACCACTCTACGTACAAAGTGACAAGTTTCCCAGTATTATTTTCGTCTCTTCAGGGGCATCACAGATTATTCAGGAACCTTTCTATTCGTTGCCTCAGTCGCATTTATCCCAGATCGTTTCGTTTTCCACGTTCTAAATATTTTCACCGTATACTCGGACCTACTCAAGTAAATTTCCCCAGCGTAGCTCTTGGGCCGGCATCGGTACGTTTTCTTCGCAGAAGAACTCGCACCAAGTGTCCGAAAAAGGCAATTATTGTCAATTATGCCCCGTTCCGTGTTTTCACCCACGCACTGAAAAAAAAAAGATATCAAGCTCCCATGAGGTCTGCAATATAAGGCCAGCGTAATAACCCTGAGATTTTAACTTATCCTTTCAGGCCATTTTCTGTTCTTCTGACCTACACTTGTTGGTTAGTTTTTGGGAAGTTTCTTCTTGATCTTCTTCTTGCCTCAGTTAGACCACTCCCACAGCTCTTCAAGTACATCACCCAAACGCAATGGTCGCTTTCACTGTGGACCAGATGAGGTCCCTTATGGACAAGGTCACTAACGTGCGTAACATGTCGGTTATTGCACACGTCGACCACGGTAAATCGACTTTGACCGATTCTTTGGTTCAAAGAGCCGGTATTATTTCGGCTGCCAAGGCCGGTGAAGCCCGTTTCACTGACACCAGAAAAGATGAGCAGGAACGTGGTATCACTATCAAGTCTACTGCCATTTCTTTGTACTCTGAGTTCTCTGACGAAGATGTCAAGGACATCAAGCAGAAGACCGTTGGTAACTCGTTTTTGATCAACTTGATCGATTCGCCAGGTCACGTTGACTTCTCTTCTGAAGTTACTGCTGCTTTGAGAGTCACTGATGGTGCTCTAGTTGTTGTGGACACCGTTGAAGGTGTGTGTGTGCAAACCGAGACTGTGCTAAGACAGGCTCTTGGTGAGCGTATCAAGCCTGTTGTTGTCATCAACAAGGTTGACCGTGCTTTGCTAGAATTGCAGGTCAGCAAGGAAGACTTGTACCAGTCTTTCTCCAGAACCGTTGAAAGTGTCAACGTTATCATCTCCACCTACGCCGATGAGGAATTGGGTGACATGCAAGTCTTCCCATCCCAGGGTACCGTTGCCTTCGGTTCCGGTTTGCACGGTTGGGCTTTCACCATCCGTCAATTCGCCAACCGTTACGGTAAGAAGTTTGGTGTCGACAAGTCTAAGATGATGGAACGTCTATGGGGTGACTCTTACTTTAACCCAAAGACCAAGAAGTGGACCAACAAGGAAACCGACGCTGACGGTAAGCCTCTAGAGCGTGCTTTCAACATGTTCGTGTTGGACCCTATCTTCAGACTTTTCGCTGCCATCATGAACTTCAAGAAGGACGAAATCCCAGTCTTGTTGGAAAAGTTGGAAATCAACCTAAAGAGTGACGAAAGAGACTTGGAAGGTAAGGCCTTGCTAAAGATTGTTATGCGTAAGTTCTTGCCTGCTGCCGATGCTTTGCTAGAAATGATTGTCATGCACTTGCCATCTCCAGTCACTGCTCAAAACTACAGAGCCGAGCAATTGTACGAAGGTCCAAACGACGACCCAGCCTGCATTGCCATCAAGAAGTGTGACCCTACTTCCGACTTGATGCTTTACGTGTCTAAGATGGTTCCTACCTCCGACAAGGGTAGATTCTACGCCTTCGGTAGAGTCTTCGCCGGTACCGTCAAGTCCGGTCAAAAGATCAGAATTCAAGGTCCAAATTTCGTTCCAGGTAAGAAGGACGATTTGTTCATCAAGGCCGTCCAAAGAGTTGTCCTGATGATGGGTAGATTTGTCGAGCCTATCGATGACTGTCCTGCCGGTAACATTGTCGGTTTGGTCGGTATTGACCAGTTTTTGTTGAAGACTGGTACTTTGACCACCTACGAAAGTGCTCACAACATGAAGGTCATGAAATTCTCTGTTTCTCCAGTTGTGCAAGTCGCCGTCGAAGTCAAGAACGCCAACGATTTGCCAAAGCTTGTCGAAGGTCTAAAGAGATTGTCCAAGTCTGACCCTTGTGTCTTGTGTACTATGTCCGAATCTGGTGAACACATTGTCGCCGGTACCGGTGAATTGCACTTGGAAATTTGTCTATCGGATTTGGAAAACGACCACGCCGGTATTCCTTTGAAGATCTCTCCTCCTGTGGTTGCTTACAGAGAAACCGTTGAAGGTGAATCTTCCCAAGTCGCTTTGTCCAAGTCTCCAAACAAGCATAACAGAATCTACTTGAAGGCTGAGCCAATCGAAGAAGAATGTTCTCTAGCCATTGAGAGCGGTAAGATCAACCCAAGAGACGATTTCAAGGCTCGTGCCAGAGTCATGGCTGACGACTACAACTGGGATGTCACTGACGCCAGAAAGATCTGGTGTTTCGGTCCAGACGGTAACGGTCCTAACGTCGTTGTCGACCAGACTAAGGCTGTGCAGTACCTAACTGAAATCAAGGACTCTGTTGTCGCTGCTTTCCAATGGGCTTCCAAGGAAGGTCCTATTCTCGGTGAACAAATGCGTTCCGTCAGAATTAACATCTTGGATGTCACTCTGCATGCCGATGCTATCCACAGAGGTGGTGGTCAAATCATCCCAACCATGAGAAGAGCTACTTACGCTGGTTTCTTGTTGGCTGAACCAAAGATCCAGGAACCTGTTTTCTTGGTCGAAATTCAATGTCCAGAACAAGCCGTCGGTGGTATCTACTCCGTCTTGAACAAGAAGAGAGGTCAAGTCGTCTCTGAAGAACAAAGACCAGGTACTCCATTGTTCACCGTCAAGGCCTACTTGCCAGTTAACGAATCTTTCGGTTTCACCGGTCAATTGAGACAAGCCACTGGTGGTCAAGCTTTCCCACAGATGGTGTTCGACCACTGGGCCACTCTAACTGCTGACCCATTGGACCCATCTTCCAAGGCTGGTGAAATTGTCCTTGCTGCTCGTAAGAGACACGGTATGAAGGAAGAAGTGCCAGGCTGGCAAGAATACTACGACAAATTGTAAGAAAGTTCTTAGCACAGCTATCTACTTTCACGTTTTGCTCGTAGTCATATTAACTTCGGAAACATACTGAGCGTTTATAACCTTGTAGAACCGATTTAATTCTATTGTATATTTCTAACTTTAAAAGGATCTCAAAATAAGTTCGTTTGTTTGCCTTGTGAGCTTTTGAGCTTGTTCAACTTTGTTGACAACTTCGTTGACAACTTGGCTAACAATATCATCAAAAGATAACTCTTATATCAACAGAAAGTGATCTTCCTGATGATACTCGAAACTAAAAAGAACCCCCACTTGTGTTAATGATTTTAGGTTGTACGTTTCCAACCTGAACTTCTGTTGTACCACACTTAAAGCATCATGTCACTTCCTGAAGATCTAAAACCGTTGTACACGGAATGGCTGGGAATAGAAACAGAAAAAGCTGCCCAAAAGAGTGAGAAACTGGGCGTCGTTTATGCCAAAGCTTTGGAGAATTTGAAGACGCATGAAGCAACTCTTTTTCATCCGAATCAACTGCTAGCTGTCAAGGGAATTGGCAACAGAATCAAAAATGTTTTGCGAGACCGTTTGCACGCTTATTGCCAGGAATCCGGGTTCCAGTTACCGCTGGATCCTGCTTTGCGCGTAGAAAACCTTGAAAAACGGCAAAGGACCAAAATACGATCGTTGCACGCTACGGATGACCTTGATGACCATCAACCTTCCAAAAAAAGGCGCAAATACGTACCTAAACGGAGGTCAGGAGCCTACGCAATCTTACTGGCATTGTTAGAAGCCCATTCATCTCGTCAAGGGTCTTCCAAAATCGAAATTGTGGCTATGGCTGGCAAATACTGTGATCATAGTTTTAGCTCCAATCCCGCATCCCGCGATTTCCATAGTGCATGGAGTTCAATCAAGACTCTTCTAGCTCGTGAGCTGGTTGTCGAAGAAGGACGGCCCAAGCGCTACATTTTGACCGAAGAGGGTGAAGATATGGCCCATTCTTTGAAGAAAACCGATCAGATTGAATTCGAAGACGAGTTGGCTTATCAAAATCGTCTGAACACACAAAGATCAGGGTCCCCGCAACGGGACGATAGTGACTCACCGGATTTCTCCGTCAACTATTCTGCATTGATGGAAGCTTCGGCTTCTCCAAGCACGAAAAATCCTTCAATTGCATTAGCTCGCCAAGAAAGCGTTCTTCATCAAGACTCTACACCTTTCCTCTCTCAGCAAGCCGGTTTAAGAGAAGACTCTTTCACAGGTCAGAGTCCACCACAAATACCCGCCAGTCCTTTGAAGAAAGTGCGAGACAACATAGTCAGAGCCCGTTGGGAAGGTATTAGCTACGAGTTCTGGAATCCCGGTAGTTATGAGATTGTGCTCATCATTGACCACCGAGAGGTTAAATCCAAACAAGAGCGTGAGTTCTTCGCAACGCAGCTGCAAGCCAGGGGCGTCTCTGTTGAAACACGACAACTTTCACTCAGTGACATGTTGTGGATCGCACGGAACAAAGTTAGCAAACGTGAATGTGTTCTTAACTTCATGTTAGAAAGGAAAAGGCTTGACGATTTTGCCATGAGTATTATGGATAATCGGTTTGTGGAGCAGAAAAACAGGCTAAAGAAGACCGGTTGTAAAAACATTCATTACCTCGTGGAAGATACAGTAAGCGATACGGCCAATCGTATGGCAGATGCCATTAAGACTGCTGTTTGGATCACAGTTATCTACAATGGGTTCCATGTCAAAAGGACGAAAAACTCAGACGGCACTGTGGCTTGGCTCAAAGGTATGACCCAGACGATTGAAAGCTACTACACTGAGAAAGCTTTGTTGGTGATGAGTCCCCGAGATTTGAAGAGCCAAGAAGACTATTTCAATACATTACACAGGTTTCGTGAACAATTCGAGCGCAATGAACATCTCGAATGTTGTCAACGGTTCGATTGTTTCCAAGAAATAATGGATAAAAGGTCATTAATGACAGTGAAAGAACTATATCTTCGTGCTCTTTTGACTAACAAGGGTGTTTCTTTGGAAAAAGCCATCTCAATTCAAAACAAATTCCCCACTTTGAAGTCTCTACTACTAGCATACCGGCGTTGCGATACAGAGGCTGCTGGTAAGAATCTGATAGCTGACGCGCTAAAAAATGAACCCGGGACGAGGAAAATCGGTAAAGCCCTGTCTGAAACCCTATGGTGTAGTTTTGGAAAGTCCTAGCCGTCTGGCTTGGTGCGGGTTTAGTGATACTTTCTATACACGTAGTGAACATCTATTCCATTCTCGAAAACTTGTCCGATCTCTTCTAGAGATAATCCCTTGACTTCAGGATACCAAAAGTAAACGAAACACCAATTCAGAGCAGTCATCACGGTAAATAGAGTCATTGTGCACTCGTTACCGAATCCTCTGACCAACGGAAGGAAGGAAATTGATAATGCCGAGTTGGTAAGCCAGTTGGTACACGTAATACAAGAAGCCCCAAACGACCTCTGATTCAAGGGCAAAAATTCAACGCTCATCCATGGAATGGCGCCCATTCCAACTGCATAGGCCGCCACGTATACCAACAATGCTGCCAAAAAGGTAGCGGGAACCTTGTATTGGAATCCAACCGTGCTGACAATTAGTCCAAGAGTCATTATCCAAATAGTGTGAAGGAGAACACTTCGCCTTCCTGATCGGTCGACAACATACATTGCAACGATGGTGAAGAGAAAGTTAATGGAAGCTACAGCCACCGCTGGTAAAAGTGGGTCTTCGACGCCAATTTTTGAGAAAATGAAAGGCGAGTAGTAAACAAATGCATTGAAGCCCGTCGACTGTTGGAAGAACATGAGAACGCAACCCACTATAAGGGCTCGGCGTGTTCTTGGGTCCATCTTAGTACGTCCACCACGTTGCGCTGTTGCTCCAGCCATATTACTCGTAGTTTCTGAGATCAAAGCTTCTATGTCAAAGGAATCATTACGCGCTGAATAAGATGAGCGTAGAAGAGGCGCTGATTCTTCTTCATTGGTGCTTATGCTCGACATATTGTTCACAAAACTTACCAATTTGTTAACTATTTCGATCTTGGATGCTTTGGGATAGATAACATGTAGTGATTCTTGAGCTGCTCGCGGATTTCCAGTAAACAGCAGCCATCTTGGAGACTCCGGTAGCGAGTTGACAAGTAAAAGTAGTACTACGGCTGGTAGCCCACCTAATGCAAAAAGTATTCTCCATCCACCTGTGTGGTTGTGTATAAACCATGAAAGTACACATGAGAATAATTGACCACTGGTAATAGCAAGGGTATTAAGGGCCAAAATTGTTCCCCTCGCCGAACTTGGGGAAACCTCACTCAGATATATTGGTATGCACTGCGCCGCGATTCCCACAGCTATTCCCAAGAGGAGTCGGCCTGCGACTAGAGCGGGAAGTGATTGCGCAGACGCCATGTCAATTGCTGCAATTGCAAAAAGCATGGAGCAAAGGCCAATTGTGCGTTTGCGGCCCAAACGGTCAGCCAACGGGAACGCGCATATGGAACCAATAAAGGCGCCAAGACCTGCGGTTCCGGTGATGAAACCTTTTTGGTAATCCTTCAATTCTTTTAATCCCAAATCCTGGGGCCGTAATGACATCAAAACCCCAGCAATGGTGCCTCCGTCGTACCCAAACAGAAGTCCCCCGATCGATGCGCTGATGTATATTTTGGCAGTTTTCCAGCTTAGCGGATACTGTCGAAGGTCAATATCATTAGCCGTAGTATCAGTTACTTGCGAATAAGCAGTATATATGTCAGTAAAGGGATCGTTGCGGCTTCTGTCGTTTGAGGACTCCGCTGCCATGATATGTAACTATTTGAATGATACGGGTTGGTCCCTGACCATAGAATGGGGCTAGAAAAGAGGTTGAAGAACTAAATTATATGTAATGGACACTAATTACCTCTTGAAGAGTAAAGGTTTGAAGACTCAATGGGGTTTTCTAGTAGGTTTAGCTGAAGTTTATTCTCGATCCAACCGGGACTGAACTCTTAAATTATGTAGTCTATATGAACCAATTTACCTAAAACGAAGTTGGAGCCTCGAGTCACGTGATAGAAAGAGAGTTAAAATCTCATTGAGATTCAAGCTGACGACGGCAACTGTGGCGAGCGTATATCTAATATTTCGCTGTGTGGTTGGTTGAAATTTGTAGTGGCTCAGGGATAGCTCTAATTTCACCCGAAATAGTCAGTGATTTGATTCTTTTCGTTATTCAAATACAAGAGCGTTTGTCGAGCTGTGTGTGATTATTCCGTTGCGGGACTGAATTTAAAATTTAGTAATGGTAAATCAGGGTGGGTACTCTAGTTTTAAATTGCCGTTCAAAGGTTCTGCTATTTTCTCTCCTAAATTGTATTGTGAATAAATTGTTGTTGCTCGAACGTAGAAACGGGGTCTAATACAGTGTGTATGGTGTTTCAAGACACGTTGATTTCAACCAATTGATACAGTTTGACTATTCTTTTTTGTAGCAGGCTCATGCTTGATAGCACAAGGTCTTTATATTAAATAGACACTTTAAACTGACATAGGTGACAGAGTAGGAGAGAAGTGATAAATGAACATGTTCATGGGGTGAGCCAGTGGGTTGCTATAAACGTGAAGTTGATTGCTCGGCTACATCAGGGATTGAGTGCTGCTAAAGGTAAAAGTCAGCTACTAACCTTAATAGTGGATGCTCATATCAGTGACTCTTTTTATATCCATCGTCAGACTCACCTCGGTCACGTGATAAAATGACAGCGACAGAAGGACAGGAGGTTCGGACTTTTAAACGATGCTCTTCTGCTAATGCGGATGAGTTACGATCAAAAGGCTGTACTTGAATCAACTTTCGTCTTTCTTTGAGGTCTCGACTACGTGTGTGAAGTCCCATGAGAGTGTTCATGCTCGCTGTCGAGTTAAGAGTGGGCCTCTAAAGTGTCTTGTTACGACGACCGTTCCATACCCCTTGTGATGTCCTCTTTAGTAAGTAAGTGAGTGCTTGCACCTTAGTTTTCCATCCGCTGTTAAGAACAAAAAGGATCGTCCCAGAGCTTGGACAGACAAATCACCATCTATGGGAGTGAGAAGTTTTCATTTGGACTTAAGTGCAACGCCAAAAAAATCTTAATTATAAACAGAGGAAACCTCTGCTATTCAGTGCGCTTGGCTCGACCGGTGGTTCGAAATTCAATGACTTGTAGTCGTTCAACTCTTTTGGTCACTTTTTCAAAACCTGTCGCTTCATGACATCACTATATACGAACCTTCTCTAATGTTTCCAACGTCACGCATTAGAACAGTGTCCGGAACTATAACTCTCTCCCAAAAAGATGTAGATAAGAGGTTAATACCCGCTTCAACCATTCAGTTTCCATTACAGTCAAAACGTATAAATTCGTCAGAAGTCACGTGACAAGAAACTAGATTCTCACTTCAACGCTAAGGAGACATAAGTTTAGGCAAAATCCAAGTGACCACTAAACATTTCTGTAAGATCTTCAATCATATCACCCATCACAACATTTTCAATACCCTCTCTCTCGTACTAAAACTCCAAAAATTATTAGCTTTACGATCCTGTCATGTGACTTTCTCATCAAGGCTCCGGATATCAATTTAGTAGTTAAATGAACTCATCATCAAGTTCATCCGCCAATTACACCTTTGCCTTGAAAGGGGTTACAACATTCAAACCTATAAACACTCTTACACCAAGAGCTCCGCTGCAAAGACATCCTCACTAACAAAAATGAGTTTTAAAGGCTTTACCAAGGCGGTCAGCAGGGCTCCTCAAAATTTCCGTCAGAAATTCAACATGGGTCAGCAGACAGAAGACGCGGTTTATGAAGATGCGGAAAGACGGTTCAAAGAGCTGGAAGGCGAGACGAAAAAACTCAGTGACGAGTCCAAACGGTATTTCACGGCTGTCAATGGCATGCTGAACCATCAAATAGGGTTCGCCAAGGCCATGGAGGAGATTTTCAAGCCGATTAGTGGGAAAGTAAGTGATCCCAATGCTACCATCCCAGAAGACAATCCAGAAGGAATTGAGGCAAGTGAACAGTACCGTGAGCTGGTGGCCGAGCTGCAAGTGACTTTGAAGCCTGACTTGGAGCTTATTGACGAGAAAATCGTCAAACCGTCGCAGGAATTGCTTAAGGTGATCGATTATATCCGGAAAATGGCCACCAAGAGAAACCACAAGAAATTGGACTTAGATCGTCATTTGAATACCTACACAAAATACGAGACCAAGAAGGAACCCAACCCCAAAGACGAGGAGAAACTTTACAAGGCCCAGGCGCAAATGGAGGTGGCTCAACAGGAATACGACTATTACAACGACATGTTGAAAAACGAACTACCCATACTCTTTGAGCTGGAGGCCGAATTTGTCAAGCCGCTGTTTGTGTCTTTCTATTACATGCAGCTGAACATTTTCTACAGTTTGTACAACCGCATGCAGGACATGAAGATCCCGTATTTCAACCTGGACACGGACATCTTGGAGGCGTATACGGCGAAACGGGGCAATATCGAAGAACAAACAGACTCGCTGACGATCACGCGGTTCAGAGTTGGTTACGGCAAGGCCAAGTTGGAGATGACCCGCAAAAAATATGGGGTGTCATCGCCCACCAGCCCCGGGTCGCCTGTGACACCTGTAACGCCGCAATTCGAGACTGTGGGTGCCGCTCCCGGTGGCTACAATCCGCCCCCATACCCCGCAGGTCAACAGCAATCCTACCCGGTTGAAAAGGCCGCCTACGTGCCTGCAGCTGTACAACAGCCGGCCGCCTACGCTGCATACACACCACCTACCACGGCTCCAGCTCCAGCTCCAGTCGCGCCCGTAGCGGAAACCGTCACTGCGTTGTACGATTACCAGGCCCAAGCCGAAGGTGACTTAACTTTTCCTGCTGGGGCTATCATACAAGTCGTAGATCGCACTGACAGCACTGAAGGCTGGTGGACAGGAGTGTACAACGGCTACCAAGGTGTTTTCCCAGCAAACTACGTTCAATTGAACTAAAACCAAATGCGAGTCACATGATATTTGTATCACGTGGTATCAGTCACGTGCTGTTTTCTACTCACGTGATGTAGATTTTCTGTCTATAATTACCACATAGTAAACCTTTAAATTGTTTCAACTATAATAGTAAACTTGAGCTTGAACTCATCACCATAAACTTTCAGTCACGTAACTTCCACACAACTGCCGCCCTAGCGCTGTTGTTTTGGAGTTAAAGGACCCGCATCAGTGCCGTCAGGAGCCCCGACACGAATTACAACCACACCCATTCACAGCAGACGCGTATGCTTGCCGGTAAGGGCATGGAGCAGCAGCATCAACAGCAGCAGCAGGAGACTAAGAATCCAGACATTTCGCCGTCGAAGAACCACTTGACCCAATGGTGGAAACAGATCCGTAACAACCCGAAAAGCATGTCGTCGGACTCGCTTTCTGTCGCAGGTAGTGCAGAGGAGTCGTCGTCGTCGTCCAGGTTACGGCCCGTTTTGATGTCTCATTCGCGATCCTTCAACAGCAAAACACCAAGTGACGAATTTCGATCGTACCGGGACTCGTTTTTGATGAATCGCAACCAGTTCATGGGCCAGGTGTTTGGAGTACCGTTGTCGCAGTCGTTGAGCGTGGCCAGCGCAGAGGTGATTGTGCAAAGTGAATTGGAAAGTTTTGGACGAATTCCTATTCTAGTGGCCAAATGCGGAGCGTTTTTGAAAGCCAACGCGCTGCAAACCTCGGGAATTTTCCGCATTGCAGGTAACAACAAGCGGGTCAAGGAGTTGCAATACATTTTTTCTACTCCACCAAGCTACGGAACCAAACTGGGCGATTGGGACGGGTTTACGGTGCATGACGCTGCATCTGTGCTGCGTAGATTTCTCAATAACCTCGATGAGCCTCTCGTTCCGCTTGATATCTACGAAAGGTTCCGCAAGCCGTTGCAGGACAGGCCTCGAATCTTGAAGCATCTGGCACAAGGAATGGTACGAAGTCAATACGAAGAAGTCTCTTCTGCTTCAGCAGGGCCTGATGCTAACAACCTAGGTTTTACTTCAATAGACCCAGAAGATGAAGCGAAGCAAAAAATGAAGGCACTTCGCCATAAAAAACGACTTTCGCGCGATATCAGGGCAGCTCTCAAGGAATATGAAACACTCTTCGGTGCTTTATCATCTGATGCTCGGCAACTTTTGATCTATTTGCTAGATCTACTCAGTTTGTTTGCACAACAAGCCGATGAAAATCTGATGACGGCCCGTAATTTGGCAGCTGTGTTCCAACCATCGATCATATCACACCCACACCACGACATGGACCCCAAGGAATACGAGTTGTCTAGACTTGTAGTCGAGTTCCTTATCGAATACTCGTATAAACTACTACCGCACTTGCTCAAGCATCATCGCTCGACTTCAAAGGTTGCAACAGTCAAGCCCCTGGCAGAAAAATCTGCCATTCCTCAGCAACAGAAAATCATTTTACCTCAAACCATTATTTCACCAGAATCAGAAAGTATGACAGGGCCACAAAATGGTCAACCGATACCCACAACGCCCACAGAACATACTACCAAAAACCTTGAAGAACCCTCCCAAGCACTAACGCCTCCAAGTCCTTCCTTCTTGGGTAAACCCAAACTTGTACCGAAGAGCAGACCCCACAGCAAGTCTTTAAGCTACACCCTAAATGCTTCCGATATCATTTCAGGAAAACGAAGTTCGCGACTCTCTTGGCTCAACCGCGTTCTGTCAAATGACACCGCAGAGCTCAGTGGTACCGAAGAGGAAGGAGAAGAGGGAGACTACGACGACATTCACTCTCCAGGAAGTACACATTCGGGGTCAGTTCCTAAACAGAATTTTCTGGCACTACCCCGTCCACACGCTCCCAGAACTATGAGTGGCAACAGTAATAATTCGGGCGGTACTCGACCCTTGTCAGAAGTCATGAATAAATCACTAGAAGAAATCAGCGCTTCTCTAGGATGGCGAAGAAATAGCAACACCGATAATTCTGCTGTGGGCACCGATGACGAGAGCGATTCGCGGAATAGGTCAAGATCTGTGCGCAGAAACTCTTGGCTAAGCAAACTGCGAAGCCGTTCGCGATCTGCAAAGGCAGAACGCACTTGAGCATGTAGCATTCTATTGTAACTAAATAATAAATTATCGGGTCACACTTGGAATTTGTGCTGTTTTAGTCCAGTATGACAACACCTTCGTCGTGCGTCGTGGCTGATTTTTTAGAAGGTGGTAAAGATGACGATGACTCTTCATCTTCTAAAGGCCGCTTCTTCTCATTCTTATCTTCTAAGGCATCCAAAATTATTTCGCCTGAAGCGGTACTCTCTATGGCGCCAACAGCATCATCAGTCTCCTCAGTAGATGGGATGACCTTAACGAGAGGAACTTCTATGTTGGGAAGTCGGAGTTGCGCATCTTTAACTTCATCAAGATAAAACTCCGTCGTGCAGCGAACCTCATCCGCAACGCTCTCATCTGAGATTGAAAGAATAATGCCGTGCTTGAGGTTTAGTTCAGCTAATGTTTTGTCGAGCAGATCTTCAAAATCATAATCTGCAAGAAGTCTTTGGGTAGATTTATCGAGAATAGACACTTCTCCTTCAAACCTGTATTTTTCTTGTATTTTCTGGATGAGCTCTGAAAGCGTTGTAGTCTTCAATGCCTCTTGTGAAACATGCAAAACCCCACGCGCTATTGAGCATACTGGACATTTTGGGTTAGGATGTGCCAGTTGTGGGTTCGATATGTAGCGGTTGCTAGAGATATTGCTCGCTTTCGAAGTGAATGCCATGTTGAGCTCCTGAGCTTTAGCCTCTGGCTGATTCTTTATGAGATTTAAAACTCTGAGTGATGCAAGTGCGGAAAGGCCAGAAATAATAGCGTTAGTGGTTGCAATCGCGGGAATGATATTACCAGCAATTTGCTTAATGTCAAAGAGGGACTTCAGAGGTAACTTGAAAATGTGAGCGCGGATGTTTGCCGCTGTTGTGACGAATTCTAAGGTGTCTTGATCATCTTTATCAAATTCTATCTGTCCCTCTTCAGGGAGTCTCTTCATAAGACGTTGCGTGGAAAGTACAAATGCGTTGACCTGTTCTTGTATGGTCCAAACCGAACTTAAGTCAGTATTAACAATTCCATCAACTTCAATGTCTGGCAGCGGGACTGGCTTTTCGCGCGTTTTCCACAGTTCTTCAATGGCCAGTAGTTTCTGTATGTCTTGGACAAATATTTTTTTAATAATCTCCGGGATCTTAGACTCATCACCGGCCCTGACATACTCTTGCAGCTCAAGCAGCTCATTAGTCTCCTGCTGTATTCTCTTTATTTCTTCCGGATTATCAGTGCCAAGGTCGCCGTCGCCAATTGTTGAGCCGCTGGACGCAAAGAGCTGTGCGAAAAGGAAGTTCTTGGCCCAAACAATACAGTGAATGGGTTGTGAAGGGGTCGATCTGATAGTACACACTGGGAAAGTTTTTGGTGTTTCCTTAGTGGTACAATCGAAGCATTCTGTCGAGCCAGGAATTATAGGTTGAATATACCCGTCAAACCCTGCAGTGCCACTTTCCAGTAGAGGCTTGTGCAAGAACTGGGCCATTTGATTGACGTAGCGACGGGCCTCCAGATTGTCGAGGGCATTGAAAATGATGGCGAATTGGTCAAACCAGCTCAGCGGGAACGTTTCTACATCCATGATGTTTGCTGTATGTGCCGTAAGCTTAGAATTGCTGACATGCTGGATCGCTTTGATCGCAGTTGTTGATTTTGGCTGTTTAATATCACGATGTCTAAACAAAAACTGGCGATTTAAATTCGAGAGATCAATTGTATCCAAATCCACAATATCGATTGACCCAAACCCCATCAACACCAAGTTTTTCAACAGTTCACATCCTATTCCACCTGCTCCCACCAATAAAACGCCTGAATTACGCAGTTTTTGATAATTTTCAGACCCCAAAAGTCTCTGGTTGACAGAGCTAGTATCAGACATTATTCGCAGGGATCTCAAGAGTTTGGAACACAAGATAAAGGCTCAACTAAGGTATCTCTCGGGTGCTTTGACGCTATGTGATCATTGGACATACATCATCTCACTTCTTATACATATGGCTAGGACATCGAGAATGAACCCTTCGTGCGAGAGGATAAACATGAACTTTAACCACTACCAACCACATTCAACAACACTTGGGCGGCTAGAGGAGGTTATAGGACGTGAAGGGCGTTTTGTAGCGGCTAAGATACTGTTTTACTAGTTTAGAAGTGGCCAATCAGCAACTTTTTGGCTTTTCTACGATGGTTTTAGCTTCACTGTCAGAACTGATACGAGAGCAAGTAAAACCTCCCGGTTTCAAGACCCTTATGAGGTGCAAGCAACTGTGAGGTACAAGCAAGTGTAATGTACTATTGTTATGGAGGTTTGAGATGATTCAAAAGCCATGGGACCGTTTTTAGTGTGAAACTCGTTGCAGAAAGTCTTGAAACGCTCGGCGGCAGGGAAATGTGGAAGACTAGAATTATCGGTCTGGGGATATACGATGGATACATTGGGAGGGCCTTGAATAGGATTCCTTGATGAAATAAACAACGACTGCGATGTTTCTTTTGGGAGTAAGTGATGGGATACGCAACGACAGTGATGTTTTCCTTTGCGGATAAGCGATGGGAACACAACGACTGTGACTACTGTCTTGTGAAAAAGAGATGAAATATACAACGGCCACAATTTTTTCTTGGAATACACGACGACCGCCATGTTTACTCCTAGAATAAGCGATGGAATTTACAATCACCATGACGTTTGCCTTGCAAATTACCGGGTATTAATGCTGCAGAAATTGTTCTCAACACACAAAAGTTAAACTTCTCAGCCCATCTACAGTCCATTCCAAAGACAGCAAGATAAACTTATTCTCTTTTATCAACCCTCAATGGCTCAAGTGCTCATGCAAGCACTTAATTCGAATTATTTCGAAACTAATTCATAACCACCATCATTAAACCATTCGAGACCCCATATACACACCCCGGAAGCTTCAAAATCTCTTCAAAACAACTCGTCCATTACTAACACCATTCTCCCGCAACTCTTGAGCTAATCAACAGTCCTAGGGCCTTCTGATGACAGTTTTTAGCCAATTGTCGATTTGCTGCAAAATAAAATACTAACAACTACAGCAACGTCCGAAACAGCCTCTCTAGCACAGTCTAAACCAACCACAAGATCCTGGTCTACAATACACGTATCCATCGCTGGTTCTATCCGTCCATCTCGTGCGTTTCACGTGTGCTCATGTTCACCTGCTGCTCAATGGCCTACCTCGGATCCGAAAGACCATTCGAGATCACGACAGCCATTTGCTGGGAACAAGTGCATATAAATATATCAAAATACCAATGGCCCTGGAACTTTGAAGCTTGAGATTTGATTTACGGCCCAAGTTTTAACGCTAAAAGGTGTTCCGAAAGTCAAATAATCGGCATTTCGCTAAGCTTTTTGAAGAAAGTTAACTCAGTTTATTCGGTGGGAACTCAGGGAACTCTAGAATTAAAAAAATTCGGATATTTCAGCTTCATTCCTCGCACTTTTGGCATTGATCTCGGTTTTTTTCCACGAACTTCAATTGACACTAGTACTACAAAGTTCTTCAACTACAAACTTCATAAGCCATGTTCAAGTCTCAATTTGCCAGAAACTCTGTGAGACTCTTCGCGACGAAAAAACAGCCATCCATTGGCCGTTTCACCGGTAAGCCCGACCCAGCTACCGGAAAATACACAGTTTCTTTCATAGAAGGTGACGGTGTGGGACCTGAAATTTCAAAGGCTGTTAAGGACATTTTTGTCGCGGCCAAAGCCCCAATCCAATGGGAATCCTGTGATGTGAGTCCACTGTTCATCAATGGTCTCACCACGATCCCACAACCAGCACAGGACTCTATCAACAAGAACTTGATTGCATTGAAAGGACCACTAGCCACTCCCATCGGCAAGGGTCACAGGTCTTTGAACTTGACCTTGCGTAAGACTTTTGGTCTTTTCGCCAACGTCCGTCCTGCTAAGTCTGTAGAGGGCTACAAAACCGCATACGACAACGTTGACTTGGTGCTGATCAGAGAAAACACTGAAGGTGAATACTCTGGTATCGAGCACGTTGTTTCCCCAGGCGTTGTTCAGTCCATAAAGCTTATAACTCAGGATGCCTCTGAGCGTGTTATTAGATACGCTTTCGAATATGCAAGAGCCGTCGAAAGACCAAAGGTTTTGGTTGTTCACAAGTCTACTATCCAGAGACTAGCAGATGGTCTGTTTGTCAACGTTGCTAACGAACTAGCCAAGGAGTACCCAGACATCGAACTTCAAACCGAAATTCTAGACAAGACCGTTTTGAACACCGTTACCGACCCATCGAAGTACAAGGATGTCGTCGTCGTCTGCCCTAACTTGTATGGTGACATTTTGTCTGACTTGAACTCTGGTCTAAGTGCTGGATCCTTGGGTTTGACTCCTTCCGCCAACATCGGTCACCAGGTCTCTATCTTTGAAGCCGTTCACGGTTCTGCTCCCGACATTGCTGGACAAAACAAGGCGAACCCAACTGCTTTGCTGTTGTCCTCAGTTATGATGTTGAACCACATGGGTTTGACTGAAATTGCCGACAAGATTGAAAAGGCAGTCTTCACCGCTATTGCTTCTAGCCCAGAAAACAGAACTGCTGACTTGGGAGGCAGTGCCTCTACTTCTTCCTTCGCTGAAGCAGTCATCAGCAGATTGTAATGGAGTTGAGTTACCCGAGTTCTAAATGATATAAACCCGTTAAACTTCTCTATAAATATATCTAATCTCCATCCTTATACAAAAACTGATAATTGGAGACCTCGTCGGGTCGTTGAAACCCGCATTTCCACATCCTCAACCTCTCTCATGTTGCAGTCGATGCGGAAGAATCGCATAGTCGAATTCTCGTAGTCGAACAATGACGCCCTGATATACCGGTTTGCCCTCTATAGCACAGGCAGATGTCATTATCAAATAAAAAACAGTCATTTGCGTGTTCTCTAGCGCAACTCAATGCCTGCACCCTAGACGCCTCGTTGCTACCCAAAGATCAAATTGTGTTACATCATCCAGTCTTTCCATACTATGGAACGTTCTAACGATTGGCAATTCGTCCTTGGAACGGTAATGCGGCGTACGCGTATACTGGAAAGCTAGAGGGTATTCGATGTTCCTTTAAACATTACATCTAATTTGACTATGCGCGCCACCAAGAAATCAACATTGGAACAAGCACTGCTTGGGTCTCATATACAGATTGAGCCTTTCAATCTATTCTCGCTGCTGAACTCAATTGCGGTGATGGTGTTATTAGCGTCAAAATATGAGACAATCTCATTATCCAACTTGAACAAGTCGAAAGAGAATCCCCTCGTAAGGTTCAATATCTGACCTTTCGAAGCACACCTGGGGTAATTTTATCAGTTCGGCTGAAGTTTCACAGCAATTGTGACATTATCACTCCTTTGGGAGCCTTGTATATAATGGCTCCATGATCGGGTGTGTTATGACCATCAGTAAGATCACCAGTAAAGACAATCAAGCCGAGAGAACTTTATTCCAAGCCAAGGCGCACAAACTGTCCCGTCCAGTGACTGTTAAAGCAAGAACTTTTACACTACTCGTTTGTCAAGCAAGTCGTGTAAAGATCAGATAGTTGAAGAATATTGACTTGGTTCCATATGTTGAAAACCTCTGGGCAGGATACGAAAACAGAATCCTTGTAGTGGTCATAATCCAGATACCCTACTGCAAAAGGTGGGCCCATGTTCTGCAGCAAGCTCACAACTGCGCTTTCCACATGGGGCGCGGATTTACGAAGTCATCTGCTGCGAAAAGCTGCACATTGGTCGACAGGTTACCTTCATAATCTTAAGATGCTGAGTAACACTTACACCGCACTCCTTGTTCATCGTACTGCCAGCTTTCGCTCTGTTCCATTCAGTTTTGTGTCCCAAGACTTAAATTTTGCGTCCAGAGCTGTGGTTCTGCGTGTGCAACGTCGATGTCCATTCGAGCTTTAGTTGATTGTTGACATTTTGCAGGATTTAAATCGGAGCAACAGAATTATCCCTCGAAATGACTGAGTTCAAAGGAAGAAGATCGTCAGGGTAGCTGCGGCTGGATAAACTTACAATGATGGGCAGTGCAGTGGTGCTGAAATAAGAAGAAAGAGCTCCTCGTTGTGTAATTCAATCACAACTAACCGTCGCAAAATAACTTTGTAGTCCATATACCAAAGATAGAACTTGAGGAGTATAATTTCTAGATGGCCCAGCCTCATATTCTTGCAGTTTCCAGATTTGCCTTGACTTATTCATCCCATTATACGCTGACCAAAGTGTAGAAAAATATGCAAAGAGAGAAACAAGCGGCAAAAGTATTTTTCGGATAGCATCAGAAACTTCTGTCTTCTTGGTGTATAACCATTCAGATTCCCTGGTGTTTCTCGCAAAATGTTTCTTTTCTGGCAGTTTGTCAAGGACGGTCAGAGCCAAAAACCTAGTGCCTTGAGCGTCGTGAATGTAACCACTTACAGCAGGGAAAACAAACACTGATTGGAATAAAGAAGAAATCGAATCTCATCCGATCAAATATCTTATATCAATTCTACTTTCTTTTTGATCTGGCTGCAGTTAATCTTGACCAGAACCCTTCCGAACAAGGTTTACAAGTTTAAGAAATCCCGGTTTTGAAGAAATTTCATATCCTTTGGGTGTTAAACTGAGCTGATGGATTCCGCTCAGTTTTTATACTCAAAAGTCGATCAGGTCTTCATGATTGGAAACCCCTGTCGACTCTTCGAGAGCTTGTCGATCCTTCAAAGCAAAATTTGTACACCCTGTGTTTTTCTGTAAAGTTTCCTGTATTATCTCACTGCTCTCAATAGCGCTCTCTTTGAAATAAGTAAACATGAGCGGCGTCTCCGAGGATGCTCGCGTATGTAAACGAATCGTGTAAATGACATCTTTGGGGGTTACTGGAACAACGTCCACATCACCGGTGATACTTCTTGTCAAAACGTGGTGCCATTGCCCATTTCTTTGCCTTAGAAAATAGTTAGCAGGAGATAATACTGCAGACGTTAAAATGTATGGCTCGTCAACAATTCCAAGAGCCTTGGCTGCTTCTATAATGCCCAGTTCTGGATGTGACAAGTTATAGTCATTATTGATCTTGTGCGTCAAGTTTTTATACTCGTTCATGCAGCTGCTCTTACGGACGCTTAGATCTTCTTTGAGTTGTTCTAGAGTGGTTGTTAGAACTGAGATTTCTGGCAGCTGCTGGTTCAATCTCGAGTCCTTAGAGATGAAGTCAAGTGTGCTGTTTAGGAAAGAGTGGATCTGCTTTCCCTGGTAGCTTTTCAAATCACTCAAAGTACGCAAGGCCTTGTGGGCCTCCCCTTGAAGCTCGCGAGATTTCACCAGTACTTCGTTGATAAGAAGTTTCTTGGCCTTTTCCGTATAAATTTGGGGGTAGAATTCGAGTGGAACTTCTACCCCATTGGCGAGATCTGGGCTATCCGTGCTTTCATCCATCTCATCGAAAACAATAGTGATTAAGGGTGCTAGGTTGCCCAGGGAGTTTTGGCTGTCCTCGGAGTCGGAACCGGAGTCCTCCTCGGGGAATAAAAGCGCGTTGAACATTTTGTATAGGTTTGATTCGTATTCTTCAGGCATGAAGTGTAATAGCGAAACCAGGGTCTCTACCATGTCTGTTTCCGAGGGGGGTTTGTAGTAAGCAGTTGAAATGAGAAGATCTTTTACAGATGACATTCCGGGGCACATTTCTGCATCATTGGAAAGATTTTTGATAAAAGAAGGTAGTGCGTCGTGTAAATGTTCGCATTGATTCAATTTATCTATCACTTGCGGCTCCAAGACCTTGGTGAAGATTTTCGAACTTACAAATTTCCTTCGACTGGTCGTTGTGTTTTGAATAGCAAGTAGTTTTTGGAACTGCCACAATAGTTCTGGTTGCAAAACCAGGCTATCCTGGCCGGTGAGCTCTTCTTGTGGGACTATCGCTGCCGTTTCGTTAGATTCAAACTTGAGTCTGAATCTTGGTCTCAGTGCCTGTCCTTCGCACCATTCCTTGTTGTAAGCTAAATCCTTGAAATCCGGCTTCAAGAACCTGTGAGGGAATCCATAGCCCACTGCAAGAGCGAAAAGAGCAAAATAATTCTCCATGATTGAGTTACTGGTACCCATTTGGACGACAAGCGGATCTTGCAGATCATTTTTGATGTTCTGTACCAAATGGTGATCGTCGTAACCTGGAGCAGGATCGGGCCAGTGGTTGGATCCAGCCTCTGAGGGACTCGAGTTTTCCGTGGACGGCCTTGCGTTTTCCACGAATTCTTCCGCTTGAGGGTAGTTTCGAAGCTCTACTGTGTCCATTTGAGAGTCCTGCTGCTGTGGTAGCTCTCCTGAGAAGATGTAATTGACGGAAGCCTCGACGTTCCCGTTTGTCTTGGCCAATGCTTCGATTGCCACTTCACGAGTAATTCCCATCTCTAAAAGAGAATGAATTGAAGCTTCTGACATATTGATTGACGCGCTTCGGCTGGGTGAGATACTGTTGGATTGAAAACTACTGGTACTGTTGAAGTGCCGAAGTGTAAAGTACCACAGAGTATTTCAGAAGAACCCTGTTCTCTTTAGGTTCGAATCTCTGGTACTCGCATCACATGGTGGTGAGTACAGCTGAAGTGACGGTATACAAGCATCGTCCCTGGGTCGTGGATACCTTGCGGCTTTGGATTCGAAGTGATTGATATTCCAGGCGGAATCGGTTGTAGTTGTTCAATTGAAGCGCCTGTTCGGGTCAAGACTAATCCGGGATCAATGTTAAAGTTAAAACTGTTGTTATCTTCAGATGGGATCATGGTCGGAAGAGAGTTAAGAGCACTTGTTCTGCGAAAAACGCAGGGGAGTTTATTTTGACTGCCATATTTTATCAGAAGTCTGCTTATAGGCTTGTTGTGAAAGGTTAGTCCTTGTGTGATAGCTCAATCCTTGTGTCTGTGTCACACGATGAGACGGAACTTTCTCTCCATGAAATTGGAATTAAACGGTGACCGTAAACGCAAATGCTCAGCTCTGGTTCAGGTATAACACACGCATTGTAAGCTCCTAAGAATGTTCCTTTTATTCTTCTGAAAATTTGAATTACTCCCTTTTCAATTCAGTCGGATTAACCGGTGTATTCTCCAGATATCCATGTCGATCTAGTGGTATAGCTTGGACTATTCTTATCCGGTACAATAAGAACCGTCTCTCTTTCATTCTTCTTGTATTTGTTCTCAGCCAAAAAGAACCATCGAAACCACCTCAGCGGTTATATTCCGATGTAGGAACACGTATTAATCGTTCAAACACAGCCCATGTCGAACAGGTATTTCGCGAATTTCGATGGATTGTTTGTATTTATAAAGAGTGTTTACTTTCTCGCTTGGTCTTTCATCAAGGCCGGAGTTTTCATTCGAACCCCTTATTTTCTTCCAAGAACGACTATATAAGGGAAGGGAAAATTCGCACCGTCGCTCTTCTTTCCAGCCACTCATTAAAGAGAAACTCTGAAAAAGATCAAAAGAGCTGAACGAAAGACTAGAAAGAGGCGACGCTACAGGTTTAGACAAGCGATATTGTAAGGCAGTCTCACTTTGGTGAGGAAAAGAAAGCAAGATCGGACGCTCGAGGGTTTAAGACGAAATTCACACAAAACCGAATTCACTATGGTGTATGGTAACGGATCTTGAACAGGCCTTTATGAAAAAGAATATAACAAATTCAAGTCCCGTTTATTGGATAGGGCTAGTCGCTTATAACAAAAGTCGAGCATTAACAGCGGAATCTTTAAATTGTGACCAATAGCCGCTGACCTTTTGGGCGCCAAAAAAAACAGAAAAAGCAAGAGAAAATACGGCAAGACGTGGACCTGTAGGATCAGAGGCGTTTAAGTTGTGTCATGGTTGCAATTAGGCTTGCTCTTTTTCCGAATGGAACTGTGTGGACTTATACTTATCTCAGAAGCCAATGGTCATGTGACCATACCACACGTTGGCACCGTTCATCCCAGTGTTACGTAATCCATGAGTTCGGTAGTATCATTTCCCACGGATCTGGTCTCGCTTGGCTATTCTCCTTCAATGTCGAATCTTAACATCCGATTGGAAAAGAAACGGGCACCCTACGCTGATCTTATTTTTTTTTAACATCACATGGCGGCGATCTGTTGGGGCCGTTCACAGGAGCCGTTCACTGGCGCGTCCCATACCAGCATTCCTGTCGCTGCCGAACCGCGGCTTTTCGCCAGTTTCATACCGAATTAGCAACTGCAGGAGAAAAACTGAACAAAACCCCTTATGCAGAATCGACGCAATGCACCCTTGTGCACTAGAGTGCACGGTTAAGCACTGTGGCTAAGTGGTCCTTGTTCATTGCAAGCATTCAGGCCACTTGAAAGGCGCAACCAACTGGCGCTAACCGCAGCGGTACCAATCGAGCCACCCAGCTTTTTTTTTTTCACTAAAGCTCTATTCAGTATTAACTTGGCCAAAGCAGTTCTGCATTCGTACCCCAGGGAAACAAAGAATTAGCGTGGTGTGGATCTGCATGCTCTATCGACAAACGGATTGACGCACAATTTCCCAAGATTCATGTTTTATGGAACGATACCGGCCTGAGAATCACCCTTGGCGGACCCGTGTCGAATATGCAGAAGGAAAGATCTTTTCAACTCACCCACTTATGGCTCAAAAATTACGATACTACGAAATTTCTTAGATTCGTTGTTTTTTTGTTAAATTGGTAACGTAAAATTGATATTGAACATAGAAGCTAGCTGCAAATCAGATTGTCACTTGAAAGTTCGCAGGAAAGCTGACGTGAAAAGTATACAATCGGGTCTCAAGGTGGTTGTTGAGCACTGGGAGTAGCACCATACGTTGAATTTATTGATCTTTAGACCTTTTTACCTCCGGGGTATACTGGGCAAGGTCTGCGCAACGCGAAAGGAAAAGAGAGACACATTGCTTACAAGAAAAAATAGTAGTAATAAAAACAGGATCGTCTCACCCATCTCTGTGTCAAACACATCACTGGGCAGCTTTCAATTATGGCAGATGAGAAGTCTCCAAGCATAGCATTTGCAGACTTACAGGGAAAGAGGCCAATGACTCGAGATCGAGGATTAGGGGCTGAGCAGGAGCATGACAAAACCGCGTCAAACGCCCTTTCCAATTCAACAACCGCAAATGGAATTGCAAATACAGCGTTCATTCAAAAACTCTATAACATGCTCGAAGATCCAGCCATGCGAGAGCTGATTTGGTGGGCTCCATCAGAAACGTCTTTTTTGATTCATCCAATCGAAAGGTTCAGTCGGGCGTTGGCGACGTATTTTAAGCATGCTAATATCGCGAGTTTTGTCCGTCAATTAAACATGTACGGTTTTCATAAAGTAAATGATCACCATCGAGGTAACCAGCAAGCCATACGCACCAAACATGAAAATTCTTCCGCCACAACGACCTCGGCAGGTCCAATCAAAGTTCCAGGGACGGAAGCAGATTCTTATGGTGACACGCACAACCCAGGTGCCAATATTTGGGAATTCAAGCATAGTTCTGGCGCTTTCAGAAGAGGTGACTTTGAGAGCCTCAAATCCATCAAACGAAGATCTTCGCGACAGCATACTTCTGCTCGAAAAAACTCGAACAGCACACATTCTGCATCCTTGGACTTTACCGCCGCTGTAACCGAACAGTGGTCAGAACAGCTGCCAGCAGTCCATAGGTCGGCGTCACACGCTGAACTAACGCATGCGTATCCCTTTTCCAGTGCAGCACTACCCTCTTCAACTCCCAGTACAGCAGGTATAGTTAATCCGGCAATGGACTATTTTGGGACTATTCAATCTCAACATCAACAGCAAAACTATAGATTGGCACCACCCACTAGCCAAGCGCCACAGCAATCATATGCATCTCAAATACAGGCACCCGCTTCATCACAGGCACATTTTCATCCACAAGAAAGACCATTGTTCAATAATAAAGCTAGCGACTTAACACAGTGCACGATTTCACAGCCTATAAGGCCAGAAATTGTCACCCAAACCCAATTTGAATTTGCTGTTGATGACCTGCGTAACACAAACATGGACATGGTTCGACTGCTAGACTTGGTCAACAACTTTGTTTCCTCCCATCAAATCATTGGAAAGCCGGAAAATGTGAAAAGAGCAGCCACACCTGTCTCCAATCGAGCTGCTGTGAGTGAGACTGGTGTATCACCCGGAAGCTCATCTACTCAGCAACGAAATTCTGAGAATCTAATGACCGAAATAACAAAACTTCGCAACTCCGCAATGAACAGACTTCAGAGGTCGACGGCATCACAGCAGAATTCGGGATCGGTTCGCAGTTCGATAGACCACCCTCCTGCAAATTCGTTCAATACACACTTCCCTCCTGTGAGCTCCTATAATCCAAACTATGCGAACCGCCCGAACAATAGAAATTCATTTTCCTCGCCTGCCTTATCGCAACTTGGAAACAATCAGATTCCCCCGTCGAGTGTCTCACAGTTCCCACAAATTGCATATCAACAAACGCAACATGCACCAACTCTCTATCCCAATTCAGGAGGAGCACCTACTGGCTGCTTCGGTTCAACAAGTACAAAAGTTACCGGTACTGGGGGGCCTCACTTAACGCTTAATCCCTTTGAAAGAAAAGATTCGGCCTCGCTGAACAAAAGCAGACATATGAGTGTTTTAATGGATCCTCTAGCTCCTGCACCTATAAACCCTGCTGTCTCTACCGGTGCAACATCAACTCTATCTCAGCAACACAATTACTACCTAGGTCATCAAGTGGCAAGTTCGCTGCCTTTAGCATCTTCAAGTGCTTCAAAAAACGACGTTAAGAATTTGCCGACGTCAATCCCAAATGGTCGGGATTCTAAAGTTCTTGAGAAGAGGCCCGTATCGCCTTCCATGGCAGAAATACCCGTTCATCCGCTGCCGGTAAGAGGGGGGGTAAAGCAATCTGTTGGAGGCGCGAGTAATGCCATGACATACAAACCGTACTTTCCTTACGGTACAGTACCAGGCACGGGTCGTACATCACCATTAGGAACACAAGCGGCTCAGTACTCACAAATGCCAATGCATTCACACAGATCGCAACAGCAGACGGTGGCGCGACCTCACTTTGTTCAACGAGGACCGTCCCCTTTAAATCCGCATGTGAATGAGGTTGCTGATCAAGAGTCACCAGAAAAGGGTTCACACCAGTCGCACTCCACAATGGATCAAGATCTAACCACCCACCGCAGAGATGACACTATTGGTAGTTCCTCGAGATTGGCTACATTGCTAAATTATGATGCAAAAGAACAATCTTCCAAAAAAATGAAGCTTTAAATTTAACGCGTTTGTGCTCCGCGCCGACAAATTATCGTGTTGTGTTATAAATGATGGGTGCGCATTGGAGAGTATAAAATCTCTACCGGCATTCTAAACCATTCGTTGGTCGCTTGCTTGTCGATGCTCTCCAGGTAGCTCAGAGACGCGAAGGTCGTCTTGACGGTACTGAAGGTGTTGTACTCTGTGTATCAATAATCGAAAATGCATTTGTATTGTAGAATTCTGCTGCCCAAAATGTCCCAATCGCTATTAGTGACGTAAAGCTCTTCAATCAGTTTAAGTCGAGCAAAGACGCTACCACCCTTCCAAGTCAGTAACGATGGATCCATTTCTCGAGGAGCAGGCAGAACGTTTATGGGAAAGACACTTTCGTTACCACCAAGAGCGTCGACGTCTTCCCAGTACGACTGGAGCTCCGTTTTAATGGTCTTGGCGAGCTTCTTTTTCTGTGCTGCCATTTCCTCTTGATCTTTAATGTCGCTCAACTTATTTGTCTGTTCGAATTCCTTTACCAGCTTAGCAATTTTATCGTAAAAGGTGGGCAGAGTGCTTACACTCAGCAGACGTGGTCGCCATATGTTGATTCGGTCCGTGAGGATAAAGTCTAAACTTGGAAATTTAGAACTTCCACCCACAACCAAGATATTTGAATAAAAGTTCATTGCTTTCGAGTGGTTGTTATCGAGGCACACGCAGGCATTTGTAATGCTCTCTATGATGGCCTTTTCCAATGCAGTGTAAGTGGGAGTGAGGTCGGCTATAGTAGCCTGCTGATATTCGTCAATCTCGGAAGGTAAATTCAGAAGCTTTTGCAGAACATCGAGATCACGACCGAGATCACAATAAGACGTTTCCTTCTGACACGAATACTGACTTATTGACTTAACGTTGTTATCCTTATAGGTGAAAAGATCCTTTGAGCGAGGGAGTTGTTTTGAAACGTACCGGTTCACCTCCTGCTCTTGCGTTTTCACAATCGGGAAGATTTCGGGGAAAAATAAGCCCATGGGAGCAGTCATAACCTCATCAAATACCTTAAATTCAAACTTTTCGGCACCGGGCTTTCCAGGCAACCGTTTTAAAAAGTTGTAAAGTTGGATAGTTACATTGGCATCTTGGAAAGTAGCATATTTTTCTTTCAAAGATTCGATCAAAGTCCATCCTTGCGGACTGTTCAGATCAATATCCTCGTATGGAAACTTTGACTCTAAGAGAAACTTTGCAAACAATCGCGTCACGTCATCTCCGCCAAAATCCAATGATATAATGCTGTTCTCCAAAACAAGACCCTCGTCAACGCATGCGATTTTAGTAGAGGTGGCGCCGATGTCAACAACGCAAGTGGAGTCACCTATACCAGCGCCATAGCATGATGCAAGTGATTCTTGCAATATTGCCACAGCTTGAAACTTCAAATCGATCAACAGGAGCCGTATGAACGATTCGACGTATGCCTTATCGTAAGCATCGGGTACCACCACAACTACTTTATAATTGGGAATTTGAGACTCTTTTATGTTTAGTTTGGGATGCATGAGAGCAAACTTCAAAAGTTCGCAGACGTCAGACAACAACTCTTGCAAAGACTGATATTGCGGAGAATCAACGTTGAACTTACCCTTCCAAAATGGACTTCTCACTATAAAATGCGACGATAAGCATCTGGTAGCCTCCTCTCCATAATATACTTTTGAGGGTTGTTGGATCCACTCTACCCTATGAAGGTCGTTGTGTTCGGGAATTTTTTCGGACTGGACCCTGGCATTGAAATTTACAACAGCCTCGTGAGAGTTGGGCATGATTTTGCGTTTGTAATATCTCATTCTTTCTTTAAAATCTTGTTGAATGCTTTCTTTTGCCTCATGGTACGCCTCTTGGTCGAAGGGCTTTAAGATTGGAGGTGTATCTTTGAAATTTGCGGGTCTTGGTATAGCAACACAGCTGGGGATAGACTGCGGCAAAACGTCTGTGGCAAACCCGATCTTTAAAGATTTGGACCCGGGGTGGATAACAATGGTATTGGTTTCGCTTTCTTCATCGATGCTGTCCTGATCGTCGTCCTCCACGGGATTTTCAGGATTATTCTGAGACGAGGTTGCGTTTCTGAGCTCTTTCCGTTCACGCATGGCGAAAATCTGGTCGTCCCGCTTGAGATAATCAGAAGAGTAGTTTTTTTGGTTAATCAACGACAGAGCGCGGAAAAGACCATTTTGATGAATGGCACTATTATCTCTGCGTTCAATTCCAATGGTTTTCATCTTTTGCGCATATTGTTCTGCTGCTTTGAGACGCCCCTGTCGACGCTTTTCAAGCAGATGCATGGGCATTTTGGTCAATTGCTGCGGTTGCTGTTTTGTGGGTGTAGTGTGTTCTGGTTTTTTCACTTTAGAATTTGTTTGCAGGGAGCCTCCTGCGCTGGGAACAGGGGTCATGGAAAGAGGGGTTTGATCTGCGGTGGAAAAGTCGCCATCGTGGTCAAGTTCTTCATCTTCAACATCGGCGATGGGGATGTCCTGGACATCACCATGGGCGTCCTCAGACCGCGCTTCTTTCGCGGGACTGGTCATTGTGGGTGTTCCGGACGTAATCGAGTGGACCTAGCGTTATTGTGGGATCTTGGTGTGTCTACGTGGCAAGTTAAACACTCGATAGTGATGACGGTGGGTGAAGGTGATGATTGGATTTGATGATGTGCGTGAGATGGATATAACTTGAGACGAAAAATGATGATCATGTGTTTGTCACGCTATTCGCATGTGATACCCATGGTGTCTGGGTGCAGTGATAATACCACCCAGACACCAATCGATATATCTTGATAACCCGATAACACCGGCACAATGTTTCTCAAATTTCCCAGGGGTGTCACCCACCACCACCCACAGGACCAAGTTTATAAAGTACGTACACTCGCAAACCCACTACTAACCATTACACACACCACTCTACTGACCACTGAGTAGCCTCAACGTCACTACCAGCTGTGGGTAACTCTTTCCTTCTCTCTCTCCCGCGCGCCATATATATCATGGCTCAGAAACGCAAGTTCTCTTTGGAAGCATCTCGTATGCTGAAACGTAAAAGCTCTGAGTTGTTCAGAAGCTTACCAAAAGTGCCCACCACTCAGTACTTGGAGCATTCCAAGCTCGCGTGTGATATTCTATACAGTGGGTATAGACCTGTTGTGTACCCTGTTCGGGAAACACCGCTGGGCCATCGGAAAGTCCCGGGTGCGGGCCAAACGCGAGCGCCGTCGGAGTTATTGTCATCATCATCATCATCATCATCATCATCATCATCGGCTAGTAGTATGGCGGGAGTTTCCGGGTCGGGTGGGATCGGCTCCGGTGGTGTCAATGGCACATGGCGACACAATCCTCGCATCCCGTCCCGGTTACTGCCGTACAATCTATGGAGCAGTTCAAGCATGGCTATGGAGTACTACCCAGAATGGCTTGGAGTTCCGCGGAACGTGGTGGACGGACTGCGGCCGTTTGAAGGGCCGCCGTCGGAACGCCGAAAAGAAGCGGTAGCCGCCGAGCCATTTCGGGCCCGGAGTTCGGCGTCGGCATCGGCGTCGGCATCGGCGACTAAACTGCGCAGATCCGATAAGCTTTCGGGACAGGTAGACCAGTTTATGAACTATCTGCGCGAAAAGGACGGGAACGGATAGTGGTGAGGGGCGGGAGCACACAATGAATGGAGAAACACACACACATTGTATAAACAGCAGGTCTTTATATACAAAACAATTAATAAGAGCAGGAGCAGGAGACGACTTCTAGTGGTAGACTATCTAAACCGTGAAAGGCCGGGATTTCCCTTCACCAAAAATGTTAGTCACGTGGTGTGCGATAATGACCACCGGAGCAGACATAATCATCAAACTCTGAACACCAGACGAGATTTATTCATGGATTCAGAAAAATCTTGTCAGTAACACATTTCAAAGCCTCACAAAAAATGATAAACGCGTGTCTGGTGGAATGAGAACCTAGTTCTTCCATTTTCTTTCATCACGTGACTTGGTTGCCGCCCACATAATCGGACTCTCGTAGCACCATAACCCAATGTGAGCTGTTGGATCGTTTGAAGCTCTTATTCGAGCATCTCCAGCCTCACCTTTGACACAGCCCTCTGCATTTACCTAGTGCAAGGTAAGCTCGGTAAACCTTCGTTCCCAGTCATCACTAGCATGATTTCATTCGAACCAACACCAGTGTTGAACTTTATACCATAAAAATAAACATACCATAAGCTTCTTAAATATTGGATATACCTAATTGAGTGCACAATGCTGATCCCTTAGGGCTGTGTCTATACACCAGCGCTCTCAAATATACATCACCACTTGTCTCTAATACTAGCACTCTCTGAACTTGAAGATTACGATAGTTTCAGCGGACGCTAGCTGTTCTTACTGGCAAAGCCCCGAATGACTGGTACTCTCATAGCCTGCAAAAAATCACTTTTCGTACACTAAACTCCTTATCATACCAATCTATCAAGTCGCTGAGCATTATTAGCAACAGTACAGTTCAACATGCCTCGCGATGCAATGAAACCTTCACTTTGCCCTCTCATATCGTCGGCTGCTACCTTGGGCGTACAATTCAAATCTCC
This sequence comes from Lachancea lanzarotensis, assembly GCF_000938715.1. Classification (NCBI taxonomy): domain Eukaryota; kingdom Fungi; phylum Ascomycota; class Saccharomycetes; order Saccharomycetales; family Saccharomycetaceae; genus Lachancea; species Lachancea lanzarotensis. The sequence continues at coordinate 743,659 of NW_019212879.1, forward strand.
CGCGATGCAATGTCACTTACACTTTGCCCTCTCATACCATTGACTGCCACCTTGAGCCCACCGGCCACTTGTATCTGCCATTCATCTTAGAAATTCTCAACACATCCTTCGCTGTTCTCTTGTCTTTTCTCAATGAGCTCCCCACAGCTCGCATGTATCCGTCTCAGCGACAGTACTCCAGAAAGATCCAAGAAACTCGAACCACAGCCAATGGCCATCTATCTTCAAGAAGCTTTGATCAGTCACAACCTTTTCCTGTCTCTGATAGTGAAATGGGTTTTGGAGGCATCCTATAGAGGAGATTTACGATCTAAAAGATGAACCACATCTAAGTCTGGTCACTGACTGGACTATACTCACCCAACACTACATACAAATCACCGATCTGACATGGTCGCCATACCGCGTACTGTTAAGAAAATCTACGAGACGCTCCTTGTACCGTCACTTCCAGACTTTACCAGAGTCTAACAACGAATTAAAAAGGTAGTGTTACTTCTTTCAGTACGGTCAGCAAAAATGACAGACAATCACACCCGAAGTTTCTCTGCATGGGAGGGCACACTTGAAACTCAGCATCAATGAGTCGAGATGACGTGGTAACGTCGAACTCAGATGCAAAATCTACAGGCAGTGTCTGCAAATCATCCATCCGTGGTTGTCTAAATCCATACACAATGTCTTGAGCCCCTAACTTCTTCTTTGCATTCTCCATTCTTCTTCACAACTTGAACCATCTCTTGGGCTTTTCAGCCACCGCAATGCATTCCAGTTCCATTTTCAAACTTTTGTTTGGAAACCCGACCACGATACACGAGCGAGCTGGACTGTTGGGGAAAAATTCGCTATAAACCCGGTTGACGACGCCTGCATAAGAGTCGTCAGCAACAAACAGCAGTACTTTTACCACCTGGTCAACTGACGATCCGCTCTTTTCAAGCACAATTTTCAAGTTTTCCAGTGCGTTTCTCGTCTGCTGCTCCAAACTTTCGGGAAGCTCTTGCGTCTTAGGATCTGTTCCCACACATCCTGACGTGAACACCAGATTTTCGCCGCTGGTCACAAATGCGGGCGACAAGAATGTTGGACCCTTGGCGACTCCCACATCATTCCACAGAATCTTTTTGGCCATCTTTCAAGTATTAGTTGTTGAAGGTTTTGTATGGAGTAGTGGTAGATAGCTCATCTCATCTTATCAATTTTGATAATTTAGAGACGGTTTTTATCATAGTTTAAGAGAGCCTGAAAACAAAGGCTTTCCTCGAAGAACAGCTTGACTGAACCCTATCATCTTTTAGATCTTGTAGCTGGTCCTCTTGATCCTCCATTCAAATAATACTTTACAAGTGCATCGTGCGCGGTGTAGTCTTTGGCGCGGACCAAACATGCCAAATCGATATCCAAGGGCGAGTCTGGCTCTGGATTGGCAAGTAATAGCCAAATGGCATGTATGCAGTGTAGTAAGTCCCAAGCTGGACTCCAGTGGTTGGCTTCGAGTAAATCGAGACATATGCGACCAGAATCGAATTCTACGTTGCAGTGAGGCGCCGTTTGCGGTTGGAATTGAACGCGGGGCGGCTTCAAAGGATACTCATCATCGATATCAATTTGTAAATTGAATTTGTGGCCGTTGTAAGCCGTTTCTGGTGGTCCTGTCAGTGTGGCTTCCCATTTATGGAGATTTTCATCAGATACTGGGGCCAACGTAAGGATGTGAGAGAAAGTGGGATCATTTTTAAGAGCGTCTGCTATTTTTACATATTCCTTCACCAGACGAGACATTGGCCAGGGTGAGATGCGTAGATTCACGTCTCTCTCTAAGTTTTGAGTCTATAGAAAGAGAGGCCTAGAAAGAAACCTTCAAAAGTGGGAAATTAGTATTGTATTGTACAGGCATATAAAAAAGTATGCATCCGAGAGTGTGGCAGAGGTCAAAGAATGAGAAATGCACAGGTTTTGAGAGTCAAGACACTGCTCGGATATAGATTATAGAGTTTAGACTGTCCATGACCGATCATTGTGGTGTAAACTTACCATACAGCTCTCATCACGTGACTGGTACATTTTTATTGTCAAGAAAGAAGGTAGAGAAGTACTTGTAGATGACATGAACGATCTGGCTCAAAACTTGGGGAGAACGTCTCTGTTGCTGAACGACACTGTATCATAAATGCAGGACGTACAAGGTTGATGACTTTTTCCTCGATTGTCACGTGCCACATTTTGTAGAAAATGGCTGAAACAGTTTCACTCCAATTCAGTATGAATACCTCAATATACCTAGACATTAGCAATACTTTCTTCACACAGTGCCTCACACTTGGAATGAGCTTTATTTGCTTCATTCTGTTCTATTTAGGCTAACGCTTGTAATCACCGTTCACGAAGCGGATTAGGGACACTGGAATTAATATATATATAATTGATTAACCATCATACTTCAATCATGAACCCAGCTAAGAACCATTGCCACCAGTCAACTAAACACAACTCCTACTTTAAGAGTAGAGCTTATTGACAATACCTTTTCCAAATGTCTAGAATAGCAGATTCTTTGGCAAGAATTGCGATCCCGTTGGGTCTCGTTGTCTCCGGTCTCCAATACTCAATCTACGATGTGAAAGGAGGTTCCAGAGCAGTTATTTTCGACAGATTGAGCGGTGTTCAACAACAAGTTGTAGGAGAAGGAACTCACTTTTTGATTCCATGGCTCCAAAAGGCAGTGGTGTACGATGTGAGAACCAAACCTAAAAACATTGCCACCAATACTGGTACTAAAGATTTGCAAATGGTGTCTCTGACGTTGCGTGTGTTGCACAGACCGGATGTGATGAAGTTGCCCTTCATTTATCAGAATTTAGGTCTGGACTACGATGAAAGAGTACTTCCATCCATTGGTAACGAAGTTTTAAAGGCTATTGTTGCCCAATTTGATGCTGCAGAACTGATCACGCAAAGAGAAACAGTTTCGCAGCGAATTCGTCAAGAACTGTCTTTGAGAGCCAACGAATTCAACATTAGGCTGGAAGATGTGTCTATAACGCATATGACGTTTGGACGTGATTTCACCAAAGCCGTAGAGTTGAAACAGATTGCTCAACAGGACGCAGAAAGGGCGCGTTTTGTCGTGGAGTTGGCAGAACAACAGAGACAGGCTTCTGTTATTCGTGCTGAAGGTGAAGCTGAATCTGCAGATTATATCTCTAAAGCGCTGGCAAAAGCAGGTGATGGTCTACTGTTGATCAGAAGAATTGAAGCGTCCAAGGAAATTGCGAAGACGTTGGCCAGTTCTTCGAATGTGACATATCTGCCCGGTAGCAATCATGGCGGCAGTGAAGCTCAGAGTCCAAACTCTTTGCTGTTGAATTTGGGCCGTTAGCTACGGATTTTCAAACGAAGTCTTATTAGATTCCACCTGTATATAATTATTACATCACTATATGCGCAAACTGCTTTTACAACAACAGGTTGAGGTAAGTATAATATCGCATTAAGCATTATATTTAGGTCCTTACTATTAAAAGGAGAATGGATCAAAGTTTATGTAGAGATTCCAAATATGCGCGATTGAGGAAGAACGAAAGGGTATAACATAATGCTGCGGGATTGCGAAGTGTTAGAAGGTGGGGATATGAAAAGATGGAGAAAAACCGTTCGAAGGGTCCGCCCACGACAGTGAACAAATAAAATGAAAAGAAGAAAACAGCGGAGAGAAAGAGAGAGAGAGAAAAAGAGAAGGGTGGGGATTATAAAGAACCCTTCAAACTTTTTTTTTCTCGTCGAACTCCATTCGTAAGATATTGCGCTGTCTTTTCAAATTTGTCTTTTTTTTTGATTTTGATTTTGGAGAATTGAGAGAAAGAAGCAGTTTGCATGCGCGTATAATCATCTCTCTGAATTAATGTTACAGTGATGGAGGAAGGATCGGTATTAGGATAAAAGGGAAAAAAAAGAGTAAAGATAAAAGGGAAGGAGGTTCAAACACCGATTTTCTTCTTAAAATTTTGGGCCGGCTCTCTGGAAGGAGTGGTTTTGATTTGAATTGATTTGGTGTGTAGACGGAAATGGTTCACTTAAACCTGAGAGATGGTTGGAACACCAACGTTGGCTCTGCGGGAAGATGAAGAGCCAAACACACCGGTGGTGAAAACGTTGGTCAACGACAAGCCAAGCTTCGCGAGGAAAACGAAGAAGGCAAAGTACAAGAACGCAACGGAGGCCTGGGCCTTACGACAACGGTCGGTGGAGCCCTGAGTGACGGTGTTGCTGTCGAGGTAGTCCTGGTTGGTACAGGAGTGGGATCTGATGGCCACGGCAAGGGCGGTGGCGGCGGCGAACGTGAAGACAAAGTTCAAAAAGTCAAACACGGCGATCAAGATGGGCCATGCTAGCGCAGACAAAAAGTTGGCTGGGATAGCGTAGAAGGTATCGAACAACAGACCGAAAGCGGCCGTGAAAATGGCGAAATTGACCTGGGGGTTGGTGTGGTCGCGGGTGGCGGCCAAAGACGCTGTGAGACCTAGCACGATGGTCAAAAACACAAAGTTGGCTACACGGAGCGAGTTGTCTAGAATAGAAAGAACCATTGTGTGCGCGTTAAAAAAAATTATTGGGTGTGGTGTCTGGGTTTTTCGACAAAAAAAAAGTTTGTGAAATGTCCCGGGTGTGTGTGTGTTTCTTCGGGGAGAGGGTAGTTAAAGCACTTAAACGTATTAGAGTGTGCTATATGTGCGTGTGTGTCACTTGGTGTGAGACTAACTGTTTTTCCAAAGATTGTCGTATTAATAATGACAAAACGGTTAAAGTAGTATTCACCCCTTCCTCTTATATTACGCCTTCCGGGCCCCTAAGCCGCCCGTATTTATATACTTTTAGGGTCGTCTCCCGGCCCTTTGAGCTGTAATGGGCCAAATAGCAAGAACTCCGTTTTGGGAAATACACAAAAACGTAAACATAGAGCAACAAAAAAAAACCAAGATGAGTTACCCGGGTTTCGGAGGCGGGACAAAGTGGAGAATAATGTTATAGAGACGGATGAGTTAGCGGAAATCTCGGGGGGGTGAGTGGGTGCGTGTGAGGGTGTGGGTGTGAGTGTGTGTGAATGCATAAGAGATGTCTTGATACTTATATACTAATAGACAACGTATATGTGGGCTGGCGGGTTTGGCTAGCCGTGTGTGTGTGTGTGTGTGCTGAACATATAACAGCGTACGAAATCAAGGGGTATTCGTGTGTCGTGATCTCTGCTCCGAGTGTTGGTGGGTGTATGGGTGTAGTGGGGGACAGCTTCTTTCCCGGTTATTACGTAAGGTTTTTGTAAGCATGCAGCGAGAGAGCACGTATGTGAGCACGAATGTGAGGGTGTGCGTATGTGAGCGTGTGTGCGTATGTGAGAGCACTAGGTGAGAGTACGATGTGAGAACAGAACACTACTTGTATCGGTTGTTCGTGCAGATTAGAGCAAAGTGAGGCGGCAGTAGACGACATTAGGTTTTAGTTATAGTAGTAGTAGTAGTAGTAGTAGTAGTAGTAGTAGTAGTAGTAGTAGTAGTAGTAGTAGTAGTAGTAGTACTCAGTTTTGACCCACCCACTCACGTGCGTATGTTACCCGGCCCACGCTCCCTTTTTTATTTGCTTTTGTCCCCTTACGGATTCTGCGCGTGTGTTTGGTCCTTTTGTTTCCCGTAGGTTTCTGTGTTCTTTGCAGGAGAGGGAAAGAGAAAAATGAACCCACGTCATGCATGGAACCCGCGCTCGAGAAACATGAAAAGGATGCAGAAGCCGCAGAGGAAACACGTATTGAGAAGGGTGAGGAGTGGACGGGGGACCTTCTTTGCGGGTTTTTGGATGGGTTTTGCAGTGGTGCTGGTGGAAAGCAATTGGTCGGGGGAAAAGTGGTATACACCCGTCGTTTTGTTATCATTGTATACGTAAATAACGTATCACCTTCCACGAAGAATCTGTTTTTTTTGACGCAGTTCTAGTATTTCTCCATAAGATGGACCCCGTATTCTTCGTCTTTGTCTCCGCCCAAGCCATCGCCACGTACCACCGGCGGTCCTCTTTGACCATTCCCTCTGTTCTTGGTTTTTTGAGAGTTGTAAATTCTTGTCGTACAAAGCGACCCCGGGTAACCCCTATTTCTCCCCTCTATCTCCCGTACTAGCAATAAAAATCAAGAGTCCCCTATATAAATACCAAAGGCCCTATATAAGCTCCAGGGATCCCTCTTTCTACCCCATCGTCAATCGCACCGTAAACAATCAACAACCAAAAAGAGCGGGAAAATCAACTGTTAGTCGAGTCTGTAATCCCTTCAAACATACTCTCACCACACACCACACACCATGTTCAAAAAAAAAACTGAACACGACCCGTTCGAACAATTGATTAACCCTGAACCGGAACCTGTTCAAAAGGGGTTTTTACAACGAGTAGTGTCTCGTAGCGAGAATACAACCGCTGAAGAGGCTGATGCTGCTGCCGCTGCCGCCAATTCCAAATACAATTCGCCCTTTAGAAACTCGCAACAACTGGCAGCGGCTCAAAAACGTAAATCGCAAAAATTCCCTACGGTTTCGGCGTCAGGACCCGGGATCACGGGACCAGACCTAGGTTATAAAGTGATTGATGGCGCCAGAAAACGCGCCAAGGACATTGCAGTACCCAGATATTTGCAAGGAAACGACGAGCGCCAACGTCGCAAATTGGACAAATTGGAACGCAAGGAAGACTCGTTGCAGTACAAAAAGGACTCCCAAAAGATTGTGGACGTTAGAGAAGCCAGTAAGAAGCAGGAACAAGATGCAAAGGCTCAAAGTGGAGAATTGGAAGTCCCAGAGCCTGTAGTTGAAACTGTAGCCCCAGATGATGTGGAAAACGGTGAGGAAAACGGTGAAGGTGAAGTGGGATCTCTTGAAGCTTCAGAGAATGCTGCTGAGCCAGTTGCTGAGCCAGTTGCTGAGCCAGTTGCTGAGCCAGTTGCTGAGCCAGCTGCTGAGCCAATCGATGAGCCAGCTGTCGAACCCCTCGCCGAACCCCTAGATGAACCAATCGTTAACGACTCAGAACTGTTGGGTGCGGAAGTACCCGAAGGTGTAGACACCGCTCCTCTTGCCAATGCAGAAGAACCCGAGATCTCAACACCCGAGATCTTATCACCCGTAGCCAAAGTATCCTCAACGTCAGCCAAATCTGAAATTGCCCCCGCAGAGGTGGAAAACGACACGACTGAAAAGGACTCCACAACTACGGGTTTAACCAAGCCAAAGGATCTGAAAGAAGCGCCTCGTGTGCCCTTTGCAACCGGAATTTTTGCACTGTGGACCAGATCTGATAAACGGGGCCAACCCGTAGCTTCGCCCAATGATCCCGAATTCATTGTCAGATTCGACAAAGGTTACATGTCAAAAGCTTTGTACGACACCTTGGAGTACGAAGAAGCGGTTCACAAGCAAGAAATGGCGGATTTCACAAAGGAGAGTGATGCCAAATACGATGCCAAGGCCCAAGAATACGAAACCAATCTAACCTCTTTGAGATCCCAGATTGCAGAACTCGAAGCCGAAATGGACCAGATTAGAAAGGACACAACTGAAAAGCTTAGAGTTAGTGATACTGTTTTAACGACAAAGATGATTGAATCGAATTCTGAACATAGCAAAGAAAAGAACCAAATTTTCAAAGAAACGGAAAATATCAAAGCATCCAAAGTTGAAGAAAAACAGACGGTTGAAGACAATCAAGAGGAAAGAAAGCAAGAAATCGCGGAATTGGAAAAGGAAAAAGCCGAGTTTGACGCCGAATTTCAAGTTCACCAAACACGTGTGGACGAACTCACGTCTCAGTTGGATGTTAAGTTGGCTGCTATTCAAGAATTGACGGCCAAACAGGAGGAAGAACAAAATTCCATTAATGTGTTGACGGAACGCAAGGAAGCATTGATCGCCGAGGCCCAAGAACACGATGACCAACATGTGTCGAATGTTGCGGTTTTGAGCAGCATCGAAAACAAGGAATACTTGCCCCAGCTCAACGCAATCGATGCCAAGATCTCCGACCATTTGTCGTCCTTGACTGTCATTAAGCAAGAAACAGCAAACCAGGAAGCAGAATTCGCGGTTGTTGCCAAACGCTTAGAAGAAGAAAATGAAGAGCGCAAAGAAAAACTAAGACAGGAAGAAGAGGCGCGCAAACGCGCTGAAGAGGAACGCTTGCAAAAGCAACGCGACGAACATGATCAAAAAGTGTTACTATTGCAACAAGAACATCAGCGCCAATTGGAGGAAGCCAACCAGCAAGCCCTAGACGTTCAACAAGAACACCAACGTCAATTGGAAGAGGCCAATGTTGAGGCGACTCGTTTGGAGCAAAGCTTGCAGGATCAGCGCGAACAAAGCGAAAAGCACGAAAGAGAGAATGTAAGACTTCGTGGCGAGCAGGCTATTCAGGAGCAAGAGAAGACACTTCTCGCTGATAAGGCTCTAGAAGAGGAAATGAAAGCCAAGTCTCACAGCAGGGCGCAAGCATTGGATGCTGCGGAGATCGTTCATCAGAGAAACTTAGAAGCCAATGCTGAAAATAACAAGGCTTCTTCTGCAAACAAGTCTGCGTCGGATGTCTTGCGCAATCCAGCGAACAACGGCACCAAAGACAGCTCACTGTTTGAATACTTCACCGAAAAGGAAGTCGCCTATGTCAGCCCTCATCAGAGTCACGCTTGAGTGGAAAAAGATTCTTACGAAGATGAGGAGAAAGCACCGGGATCGACTGCAAACTAATGAAAAAAGTAAGACCACCACACCCTTGGAGATCCTACAATACATGGGATAATCACTGACCTTTTTAAATAATTAGTCCTATCACGCACAGCTTACAAGGAATAAGTAAGTAAGTAATTGTAAAATTTATCACTGCATGAGCATGAACCTTGATTATCCTTTTAGCTGTTAAAGCAGTGTTGGTTCTTTCGAACGAAGGGGACATTCAATGGTGATAAAAACCCATCTCATTTTTAAAGGATAGTTGTCGATTCTAGTGAAGAGCTAAGTTCTTGTTCAAACTAACAGAATGTCCAGCTATTTCAGTAGTTTCTCTCTCAACAAGTTTACCGATAGTATCAGCAATGCCGCTCATAAGACCCAGGATACTTTGAGCAATGCTATCTCAAACATTCAATTAGATGATCCCCAAGCTATATTGTCTTTAAAAGCTAGAAAACACCATCTTCAAGAAACTTTAGGGACTATAGAAGACATAAGTAAGCTTCCGCCTCAGTACCAATTTTTGGAGAAGAAATGTGATTCGCTGGAAAAGGTTTGCAGGAGAATGCTGCTCGTCACGCAAACTTTCGAAGTCGAGGGCTACGACTACCCACCCAATTTGAGCGAAAGCATTTCGGATTGGTGGTCAACAAATAGAGACGGCTTGTTCTCGTTTGTAAACTCCTCTAACAAAAAGGAAACCAAACCAGAACCTGCTAAAGAGACAGACGCCCCAGTTACGGCCTCTTTTGCTCAAGCCATCTCTAAAGCAGCTAGAGACTCCGGTGAAGTGTTGAAGGCTTTGAAAGAAGAAGAGAAACGGGCTTCACAACCACCCGAGGAGGATGAGGAAGAAGATCAGGATATTTCTCGTTTGATCAAAATGTTTGAAACATGGGCCAATTGTGAGCACAAGATGGATCAGGGAAAAGCGGAAATGGACTCTTTAATGGTCAAAGAATTTAACTCCAAGCTATCCAATTTGGTGGATACCAAATTCAAAAATAGTCGCGTCCTGCGCAAAAAAGTTGAGGATTCCCGACTCAAATTCGACACTATGCGCTACGAAGTCAAGTTGAAAGAGCAACAAGCTGCGGATGTCAAAGAGACCAAACCTGAAACGGCCAATGCGCAAACCGAGGGCTCCACAGAGCATAATGGCAGCAAGGCGGAAGAAACCTCCGCTAAAGCAACTGAGAGTACCGAACAGAAGTTACTTGAAAAATTGGAGGACGAATTTGTTTCAAACACCACAGAGGCCGTAGAGCTTATGGGCGAAATAACTGACAGCGCCGAGCTGATCAATCTGGTCAAGTTGTTCCACAACTTTCAACTCTTGTACCACAGACAGTGCGTCAAAGAGCTGGAGACCAGTCTCGAGCAGTTGAACGAGCTCGAAACAGAAACCTCCTAGTTTGTTAACGCATTTGCTTCTCTTCAAGTTGCTCTCGCCTCTTTGCTTGACGTTCGAGTTTTTCATTGAATTGTTTGTTCTTCTCATTCACGAACCCGGTGGACGAAAAGGTCTCGCCCCCATTTCGGCGTTCCAATTTTTTCCGCGTCTTGGCATATCGCTGGCTGGCATTTTTCTCCAAATCTTGTGCTAATTCGTTCACCAGTTGTTGATTGTCCTCGATCACAATTTTCCCTTTGCTGTTGAAATTGCGGGCCCTCTGTTTCATTATCTTGTTGCTGGCACCGTGGTCCTCAAACCGGTGAGCAATCTTTTGAACTTGTTTATCGTATGTAGCCTTTGCCAGGTCTCTGTATTGGCCAGAATCTGTCCTTTTTTTCCTGTTTTCCCGGTCTTCCCACCGCTCATAATCTTGCATACTGATGTCCCAACCACGATCCGGTAATGAATCCCCGCCTACTGAACCACTGCCACCGTCATCCTCTTCCGTGTTTTGGTCTTCATTCAAACTATACACTGCTGGTTTTTGAGACCTTTTACTGAGTCTATCCTCTCGGTTCACTTCTTTACGGTTTTCCACCGCCAAACTCACCCGTTTCCGCTTCAAATTTTTCAGTCTCAACGCATACTTATCGACATCCATGGGCTTATTCTTTCTAGACTAGAATCTACTACGTCAACGCGTTAAAAACCAGCCCAGAAGAGTTATCCTTCCTAACCTAAACAGCTGTGCGATGCGATGCGATGCCGCTTCTTAAAGCTCATCGCTAATTTCTCAAATTTCAATGTTTCGTCTCAAGCGATCAATCTTGTGATCTTTGGAAAATTTTTGATATTTCAAGACTCATATAGTATTTGAGCTGAGCGATGAGATGCGATGAGCTGAGCTTCTAACAAGTTAAGAGGCAGAAAGTGACACTTGAGAGGCGGTAAAACAATGGCAACTTTATCACAGCCGTTCAGGCTTGCCGTTCTTCCTAAGATTGCCTCGCTGAACAACTATTCATCGCAGGCCAACCTATTACCAGTGGCGGACAATTTGGTGCCCTCTACGAATTACATCACGGTTGGGATATCAGGATCTGCGATTTCGCAGTTTGTGGTGAACCCCACGCCAAAGGCGGTGTATAGTTTGCCCATCTCATCGATCAGCACGGTTACTGCCTGTGACGTCACAGAATCCGCGGCAGGAACCGAGGTATGGTGCTATGCTTTGCAAGCTAACAAGAGTTTTACAATCCATTGTGTGGAAAAACCCACCTCATCCGCACCCGCTACGGATTCGCATTTTGGAGAAACACATACCAGCAATAAAATCGTCGTGGCAGACCTTGTAGTGAGCGTCAAAGTAATGAAATCCATAAGAGCCGTCATGGTGGTGCTTCGAAGCGGATTGGTGCACTTTTACGACTTTTCACTGAGACTTCAGTTCTCTTACGATTCCTCAGACAAAGAAGTGCAGTTCGTACAGCATTTCAGCAACGAAAGCAACGAAAGTTTCGTTTTCCTTTTGAGCAACCTCGAAGGTGGGAAAACATCGTTCAAGCTTTTGAAAGTGGGATCCAATTTAACGCTACCCGTTAAAGAATTGAGCGCCATCATCCTGGAGGATTTCTGTCTCAAGGATTCCAAGATCTTTTACGAGTTTGGCAACGTTTATCGGTTGCGCGGTGCAAGCATAGACATTTACAGCTTGCCCTATTTCCAGCATATCCATACAGTCTCGTTACCCTTTTTGAAAAAGAGCACCGAGACGTCTTTCAAGCCAATTTCCAAAAACAGGGCTCTTCTAACATCGGATAATCATATCTTTTTACTCGATCTGCTGCATAATGCCATCTTGAGTCAAAGAGAGCTCGCCCACCTAAAAACATTCCAGATTCTAGGTACGGCAGTCATCCCAGGAAATTCTGAGACTAGTAACGAAACCATGGCAATCGGGGTCTCGATCAAGCACGGTTCCAACTCCACAAGCTCGTTGGACATCATCAACATTGATGTGGGAACCGGTACTCTCAAGGATTCGCTAGGCAAAGGCTTTTCGCTGCGTTCCTCCACCGACAGACATGTACAGCCACTGATAGACGATATGGATGGGGTTGAAACTCACGAATACGATTATGACCAGATCTTGAAAGATTTGCAGAAGGCAAAGGGTAGCATTGACAAATTTGACGCTTCGTTTTTCAAGAAACTGGGGATTAAAAAGGATTATTACACGGATTCAGACCGTTTTATTAATGATCAAGACTTTCTGCACGATGTCGTGTCCGTTATCTACAAAGATTTCGTTTCAGAATACCCTAAGGCCTTGCCATACCTTTTAACACATCCACTTTTTCCAAAATCGCATACACCGGGAATTTTACAAAAGCTAAAGGACCACCCCCGGCTGTTCAAGCAAGCAATTGTTACTTGTCCAAGCCTCCCGCTGGACGATCTACTGCAGGAGCTTTTCACGGTGATCAATGACGAGCTCTGTCTAGATCTTTCATTACGCATTCTGCAAGATTTTAACAAAGAGACAATCAAAGAAGCGATCAAGACTAAGAGTAAAGTTGACGTGAATAACTTCATTGAGTTTGTGATGGATGAAAACACGGACGACGACAGGATTAAAAACAAGCCTCGTTTATTCCAACTACTGGGTCTCATTCTTGACACAGTAGGTCTTTTTGCCCTCACAGAGAACACTCTTGGCAAGCTTTCATCCTATATCGACTGCCAATTGAACGTTGTGAAGCAGAACGTGGAACTATTCTATTTGCTGGATGACAAGAATCTCAAGATCATCAAAACGAACCCTCACCAGGAAGAGGCCTCTGACTCGACAGAAGGACGTCTTGCAGCATACTCAGTTGAGCAATTAGAGCTATGAGGATAGGTATCAGTACGTAATTTTATGTTTTTGATTGTCTAGTTGACTTTCGAACCCTGAATGGTCATTTCGTTGGTTGCCTCAACCACTTTTTCAATAACCACACTAACGCTCTAGGGAACAGATTAGTTATCTGCTGTTGGAAAGCCATCAACGCATACCTAAACACTCATTTCGCCGCTGGGTTCGATGCCAATACAAAACAGTCCTCCTGGGATCTTACCAAGTTCCATTCTGCACTTGCAGAGCACACAACAAGATGACAGCTCTTCGCTGTTCGTCTTCATTCCTGGGAATCCGGGATTGATAGAATTTTACGAGCCATTCTTGCTCCAGGTTCACCTCAATAATCCCGACTGGGAGATCTTGGGGATATCCCACGCTGGAATGAACTCCTGCGATACAATTCAATGTCCGGTCTACACCTTGAAAGAACAAAATGACCACTTTGTCGCAGTCATAAACAGATACTCAAAGGCCGGAAGGCCATTGATCATCATGGGTCACTCCGTTGGGGCCTATTTGACCCAGAGAGTGGCACTTTCCAATCATTTGGTAGGAAATGTCGTTCGAATCGGTCTAATCACACCTACGCTGATAGACATTCATGACAGTGACAAGGGAAGAAAATTGACGCCAATAACTGCGTGGATCCCCAGGTTTCATGAACTAGTCGCTGGCTTGTCGTGGGTTTTGTTCGAAAAGATGCTACCGACGTCACTCACATCGAACCTTCTGTCCACCTTGATGAGAGTTGATCCTCAATCAGCAATGGCCATAGCGACTAGAACTCTTGTCACAAACTCCAGATTCATCAAGCAAGCGCTAGGATTGGCTACTGAGGAGATGCGGGTGATTAGGTCCGATTGGGAATTCCAGCGAACTTTCACAGAATTTTGCCAAGCTCGCAACATCAAGATCTGGTTCCTTTTCAGCAATAACGATCATTGGGTGAGTGAGCAGACTCGTAAGGACTTAATTCAGTTTTTCGAAGCAAACGGAGACCCTACAATGCTAAAAATCGATGTATCACCTACTTTAGAACATGCGTTTGTGCGTAGACATGCAGAAATCGTTGTGACAGAATATTTCGGGCATTAGTGATCGACCCTATTCAGTGCACCAGGTCAGGACTATGATTCAAGGAAGCTGTATTAATCACCCTCCTCCGATTATTTCGCTTCGAGGCCATGTTATGCAATTCAGTGGTGTCGAGTGTTTTGCGCAATGGTCAACAGGGTTCCATTTTGGGCTACATAAAGCAAATGAAATGACATATCGCTCGTTTGTTCCTACTACTCAAGACTTTTGAAGCCTGCTACTTTTATGACTATTTCATCCATCTCTCGATTGTGACGTTTTCAATGGAAATATCTCGGTTGTGCTTTGACGCTTCCATGTTGAAACCTCTCATTCAAAGAGCGTCACTAACGCTTGCCATGAGGCTTTCCTCAAGCTGTACTTTGTCAAATATCAAATCAGCGTTCCACTCAATATTAAATTGTATTAAAGGTATTGAGGCTATGATTTTTTATATTTCAAAATAAGTCAAGCAATGTCGGAGCCATGTACACTTCCACCAAGAGCTATGTGTGTTGGATAATTTCTCAGTTGAAAATCTTGGCTATAAAGCTCTTGACCCCACCCTTCTTTTTACGTTCTTGGTATTTTTCGATCTGTTTTTGATTTTTTTCGACTGCTCTGCGCAGCTTCTCGGAATCCAATCCATTATCAGTGCGACTCTTCACGCTGGTAGCATCGGGCAGCTCTAACGAGGCGATTGAAGATTTCAGCGATTTTTTCTGAGATTGGCCACTTCGTACTGATGTTCGACTATCGAGTCTGTTGAGTTGTTGCAACGTAACGGCCTTCACTAACCCCGTTTCAGTTTCCAAGTTGTACTCTTCTGGAAACTCAGTGCTCGAAGACAGGGCAACAGGACTATTAATATCAGGGTTCGCCTTTTTCCGTAGATTCAAACCTTGTTCTTCGAGCGACTCGACATTTTCAGAAAGTCCCTCTTTCACGTTGTGTGTTACAACCTTATCCACATCGGGTAGCGAAGAATTAGACGATGCCTCTTCTTGTGTTTCTGGGCCTCCCCCAAGCGTCAAGCTGCTCTTCTCGGATGCAAAGTCCCTGGAGGCCGCAGATGGCAGTTTGCTTACCTGTGGACGCTTGGCATCGACCGGATTGCCTTCAAATGCCCTAGGTTCAAAGGAATCAGACGAAGACAGCGACGAGAGTTCAAGTTCTGAACTTCCAAGATCGTCCTCCTCCTTGTTGCCGGCAGCGCGCATGTGCTGTGTGTGATCTTTGAATTTTTGGTAGTAAATTATCCTTCAATGACAAAAATGCTCAGCAGTCCGTTATCGTAACCTTCATACCACTCGAAGTTTTATATGAACTAAAAAACAATCCTAGAAGACACTCCTAGAAGTTGCTTTGTCTCACCCGCGCCTTTTTAGTGTCCTTTAAGCTAAAACAAGTTTAGCCTCAATTTGGCAGAGGAAATTTCAATAGTGATCGACACGGAACAAAGAGAAGGAGTGTAGGTTTGAGGGTAAATGCGATGATCGCAGTTGCTTGTAAAACGAAGAGGTTAGGTTCAGCGGACTTTTGATGAGAATTGAATGTCTCTAATTAAGGTCTTGGCAGGATAAAGCTTCGACTAATTTTCTAATTTAAAGATCGTACTCGTAGTGCTGGCGAGTACGTCCGGCTGCGTGCGCCAGCTAGCCAGGCTCAACTCGTGAAAGCCAGCGGACATCTTCTAGTAAGCTCTGGAGCTTTAAGCTTAGCTGCTGACAAGACAGTAACCCAGAAGCTCTTTCAATCGATCTTGATTGATGCATAAAGTGACCAACAGAAGTTCGGTGTAGAGGTTCAGGTTTTCGTTCCTGAGTTTGGCAAGGCCCACATCATCAATCACCCATATGACACAGTCGGTCTCCATAGTCACCTCCACAGATGACACAGGGTATCCACCCGAGTTTTGAGCGCTGATTCTGCCGTAACAGGTTTTCCCAGAAATGATTTCGTATAGCTGGCCCTGGCGCAAATTGTAAGTGACTTTGACCATACCGCTTTCAAGAACAGCAAATAGATTATCCTTGTGCGGCAGAAGTGTCTGTGCTGCAAGCCTTCTTTTCACGAAATAGCTGCCAAGTCCAGACCACAACTTCTCCTCTGCTTCTTTCACCTTTGTGTTAGACGACAAGATCTGTGGACGGTATTTTTGCAGCGAGGCAAACAAGAACAGAAGAACAGGTTGTTTCTCGCGGTAGCTGTGTTTATACGTTGGCATGGACTGTTCGTCGGTCAATAGCTTTTGGGCTACTGAGACAAATTGCGTGTTGCGCGGGGTGTTGAGCGGTAACATGGCTTTACTCATAGCTCTGTCGCGCCTTTTCTCCGCCTTCACATTCGATTTCGACCGCAGCTCTTTGAATTGGAACAAAAGCTTGTTTTCACACCATTCTAACGCACTATTGAGATCGCTGAAAAGCTCAACGCCATCGAGTAGTTCCACTTTGTTGAACGCGTGATAGATCCTATCGGTGGTTTTGATGGAAGAGATGATCAGATTGATTCGTTTGGAAGAAGTGAATCTTTTAATTCGATTGAAACCTTCCGCAGCGGAGTAATCGATATTGTCCGCATTGATATTTTTAAAATCAAGGATAAGGAATTTGATCCGCTGTTTGGAGGCATCATTGTCGCTTATCTCTAAAAGCTTGTCGATCCTTTCTTCGATAGACAAAATAGTTCCGAAAAATAGAAGGTTTTGTAGCTTCAAAACGTGAATCTGCTCTCCTATCTTGTTTAGAAATTGAGTTTGAATGAAATCACGACGGACTGTACTACGCGCCACCTGTCCATTAAATTCGCCATTGACTGTTTGCAGTTTTGCGCTGTCAACCAAAAAGGAGAAACATGCGATGAGGATTCCTACAATGATTCCCAACACGAAATCGAACATTCCCATGGTCAAAATAATCACGACGACCGTAGCGTACTCGAATCTAGTCAGCTTCGACCATGTGTCGTATAATGCCTCCTTGATCAACTCATAACCTAAAAGAAAAATCAAAGAGCCCACGATGCAGATGGGAATATATGAGATGATCACAGGGCCGGCCATCATGACGCCGAACGTCGCTGCCGCCAACATCAACCCTGCAAGTGAGCTGTCTGCGCCTGCTCTGATGAAAAGGACACTGTTTGTGTACACCAAATAATTTTGTACAGAGCCGATCAATCCAGAAAAGAAATTGGAATAACCGTGAGCAATCAATTCCTTGTCAACGTTAATCTTATCCATACCAACAGACATCGCAAGAGCGGGAACATTAATGGGAACGTGCAAAATTCCGAAAAATGTTAAAGCCAACATAGTCGGTATCTGTTTGAAAATCAACGACCACTTAACTAGTCTGAAATTGTAGAGTTTGTAAAACCCGTACCACTGTTCTGTGGACTCTGCAGAAGAAAAAATCCAGCCGCTCTCTCTCAACATATCTAAAGATAGGTTTGGGACCAACGCAACGACGAAATGGAACAAAACCATAGCTGCGATGTAGAACGATGGCAATACCAATGAGTTCTCAAAAATGTGTTGAACAATCACCAGTAAAGCAGCCATTGCAAGCGGAAGAAACCATTTGCCAAATGTCGCGAAATCTTTGAAAAGGGCTTCCAAGAATTCCAAAGCACCTTCAGTCTTAGCACTTCTCGTTGTTACTTCGAATCCTGTGGCAACAAGGAAGTAACCCACACCACCTATGCAGCCAATAAGAATATGTCTTGGAAAGAAGCCGACTATTTTACCTAGGCGCAATTTACCGAGAACGAAGAACAACAGTCCAGTCATTATAGAACTCAGAGCATAGCACACAATTGTAGTCGAAAGAACTTGATCCTTTTGATCTGATAGACCACTTGTAATTGAAGCAGCCATGGCATGGTAAAACGGAGTAATTTCAATCATCTCACTGCCAATGGAGTTTCCAAATGCCGAAAAGCCACCTGAATATATAACTTGGGAAACGATGCAGGAAATGTAAAACATTGACATACCAGAGGGGCCCATGTGTGCGAACAAGGGCTCGGTGATAGGGAAGATGATCATACCGTAAGACAAAGCATCTAAAATGTTCAGTAAAAGTCCCAAAATGACTGCTGGGACATATCTGGCCATTCTTTGTAGTGTGAAAGTAATTTTGTCAAGCGTGGGAGCGTTGGGGTCAATCGAAGGGACTGGGAAAGTCGAGTCCCCAGGAGAGCGAAGCGATACATATTGACCGTCAGATCCGTCAATCGCGCCATACTCCACATCTCGTCCTGATTGTAGAGAGATCAAAAGTTCAGAGGGTTGGGGGCCCTCGCTTGGCATAGCCGTGTCTGGCTGACTGTTGACAGGCGACACTACCGCCTCGCCGGATAAAGGGTCTTCGTGACCCTTTGAAAAGTCTTCCGAGTCCCGCGATGGATCTAGTTGATTGTCAAACTCAAAAGAAGCGTCGAAATCATTAGACAGCGCTGCTGTTTGTCGATGCAAATTAGCAGACTTGTGTATGGATTGCAGCTCCGCTTTCGACATTTCGTTGCTAGGAAGACGATCTTTGAGGAAGTGCGATGTTGGAGACAAAGTTCCCACGAATGAACGACCATAGTATTGGTGGGACGAGTTAGCCATGCTTTGGCTCAGTGGATTAGCCCGAGAATAAGCCGCGTAATCACTGTCGCTGGAAGTTTGGGAATTGAGTCCCAACGATACGGTAATGGCTTCCGAAAGTGAGCCTCTGCCTCTGGCCTTCTTGTTACCCATGTTGCCCGCTTGATTTTTGCTCAAAGTGGTGATATTCTGGTATCCAACTTTACACATGCATCCTTCGTTTTTCCAATTGATAACGGACATACAGGATCCACAGTCAATCTAAACTGAAATTATGTCCGCATGCACGAAGCAAGTCCGTAGTTTGGTTTTACCAGTCCAGCAAGACTGTTCCAAGTTCATCTCGAGGTATTAGTGCTTGGTGAGTGAGTGTGTGTGTGTGTTTGTGTGTGTGTGTGTGTGTGAAAATTCTCTTTCTTTTTGAAGCGTCGAAAGAGTGATTACCATGGTGAAAGTTGTCTTGCACACGAAAAGTTTGGAGCACGGTCCTAGAATTCCAACATATGTCGCTGTTTCCTGAGACCGCCCTGATTGAACAGCTTCAAGTCGTTATCGTGTTTGTGGTCTCACGTTTTTCTTTGAAAACTGTCCTGTTTGGCAAGAGTTTGCACGGTTTGCACCGCACAATGGATTAAAAAGTGGAAAACTTCGAGAATGGGAAATTAAAGGGCCGGGTTTTATGAAAACGCATCCACAGAGGGGCTCTAGCGTCCAATTGTCGTTTGACATTATTATTGCGGTACATGTCCGCTCACGGCTGATAAAGCTTCACGTTGGGTCCCTCTCTTCCATCTTTTTTCTGTGCGCATAATTACAATCACTATGTGTCTTCTTTCCCAATTTCGTGAATAAGTCATTGGGAGCGTATTTCCAACGCGTTTTTCTCTCTTAGGGAGGTGGGTGAGGTTCTGCTTCGATTGTCCACACCTCTTTAGCTCCTGTGGTGATGAAATTGACTGGTCCAGTAGAGTTCAAATGTGTGCTCATTCTCTTTGTTCGTGGAGAGCTTTTCAAACGCCTGTGTTTGTTTCGATTTAATATGTGTTCTTGTGTTATTCGTACAACGCGATATAATTTAGCCGCCGACCTTTTCTTTTCTCTTTCCCCCTCACCTCTCAAAGTTCGAGACCTGGGCCCCTTGAAGTCTTCCACAACAATTCCCCCTTATTCACACTGCCTCAAAAGCCGGTAGGTCCTTCTTCATCTTCCTCATCTTCTTCATTTTGTTCTTTCGGCAAATGCCGAGCGTTCTTGACCCACGCGTCACGAAGAAATCATCCGTCCGCTACCTGGCACCGTACTTCCAGGAGACCTCCCTTCCAAACAGCGAAGACTACAACCCGTCTTCACTGCCAATTCAACACAGTAACGGTTTCCTCCTGACAAGCGTTTCAAACCCCCAAACTCTGAACTCTCATCGGCACAGGCTCTCTTATAGTTTAATCAGAGTCCCCCGTTTGAGAGATACACAAAATTCTGAAAGCAAAAGTGTCAGTTTGGGTCAAAGTGATACTCTTTCAAATCACACCCAGACACCTTACACGTGCTCCATGTTTTGGTTTTGTTCGTCGCGTGATGTATGCCAAGTAGCTGCAGTTCAGCACCCAGACACCGCACCAAAAGGCTTTGCTTACAAATTTTTTTACACCTTTCTGTCTCGGCCGTAGTGCGCAAATCTCAAACTCTCTTTCCATGGCATGGCTATAGGCGGATAACGGATGTTTTATTGCTAGTGAATAAGCGACTATTGCCGTTATTCATCAACACATACTAGCATTTCCGTCCAATATCCTTACACCCGGACACCCGGTCTCTCAATTTGTACTATCAAGATTTCCACGGAACCCACGCATTTGTCACGATTATGTCCGGGCGATGAGCGGCGTGCGGAACGAACCTGTGTTAAACTTCCTGTAAGGGACCTTGGATGCCAATGTCAGCACGAGAAACAATGAATTGCGCTATATAATAGTGTGGGATGCAACGTCAATGGCTAGAGGAAGTAGATCGCTGTTGAAATCGATCAACGTATGCTGCTTGTATATCGGTATAGCGTGAGTAGTACCTAAGCTAAGATTTTGTGCAACTTACGCCGAATAGGTTTGAGAAGGCTCTTTGTACACAAGTAATTAGCTGAAATCTGAATCCTGATTCCACATCTACTGTGAAGGTTCTGGTGCGTGTGGTATATTAGTTCCTCTCAGCCAGCTGTCACCGTGTCGTCAACTCCGTCAAAAACGATCATTCGCAAGAATCTCTCTGCGCAGTCCCACACCAAAGCTAAGGATATCTCACGCAAAGAAGACTCTCGGCCAAAAATGAAGCTCAATATGGGCCCGCATCTCGCATTGAGTCCCAGAAACGCAATCGACAAAACTTGGCGCTACATGAACGGGGCCTTCAACGTTGTAAAGTCGTCAGGAAAGCTCGTCCAAATGATCCCACATCACAACACGGGCCTTTCAACAGTCTGTAAGGGACTACGCAACGGCGAAGAGGGCTCGTTTTGCGCCAAACAGACGTCGCGTTCAAATAGTGATAGTGGCAGCACAAGGCGCGACACAGTCGTACAACGGCATGTGGCGCGCTCGCCCATATCGTCAGAGACGACGCTCTACACCACAGAGACCACATCATCATCATCACAGAGCTCATCGCATCAACAAGACACAACAAGTCATTCAAGAAGGCGGCGGCGCCATCGTCGAGTGGCTCAAAGAGTTCATTTCGAAGACGAGGTACCGCAAGACCCCTTCATCATCACCATCCCCCTCAACTAGTAGATTATATTGTAAATAGACTGTACATAGGTTTATAATGCGCTAATGGCCTTGTAATGCAATGGCCTTTTAATGTTAACGAGGAATAGACTTACTGTTTTGTATCTTTTGCGTGCTTAGCAAGAATGTCTATAATTTTTTCTGTATTATTTACATCTGTAACCGGGTCTGAGTTCTCGTATGCGACGGTAGGTTACTTTTCGACGTGTTGGTCGTGAATCTTGGCAAATCTTCCGGATGGATCCTCAGCACAGCCCCAATCGGCCTTTGGAATCCATCTCATGACGGTCGTAGCAGCAGCCTTGGGGAAAAGCGCATCGAATTTGAGTCTGTACCAGTAGGCCTCCTTGGTGGTAGGAATGTCATCGCCCCATTCGGCCTTGGGTTGCTTGAATTGCTCGTCTGAAATGGTCTCCTCCGCGGTATCTTTCAAACCGTCGATCCAAGAGTAGCCCACACCGTCAGAGAACTGTTCCTTTTGTCTCCAAAGAATCTCTTCTGGCAAGTATGGTTTCACGTCTGGCTCATCAGAAGTGTCGAAAGCCTTTCTCAAGATGTATTTCTCGATACGGCCCTCAGAAGGCTTGATCATCTTCTCTTCTGGGTCAATGTTCATGCAAACATCCAAAAATTCCTTGTCCAAAAATGGTACACGGGCTTCCAAACCCCAAGCCATAGTTGACTTGTTGGCTCTCAAACAGTCGGCAAAATGTAGGTTTTTCACACGTTGCACACATTCGGAATGGAATTCAGTAGCAGAAGGAGCTTGCGCAAAGTACAGGTATCCACCGAAAATTTCGTCAGAACCTTCACCAGACAACACCATCTTGACACCCTGGGCCTTGATTTTTCTGGAAAGTAGGAACATAGGAGTAGATGCTCTGATAGTGGTAACGTCGTAGGTTTCCAAATGGTAGATTACGTCGTCCAAAGCATCCAATCCTTCTTGCAAAGTGAAAGTGTGTTCATGGTGAATGCAGCCAATGTATTTGGCCACTTTGCGAGCGGCTTGCAAATCTGGAGCGTTTGGCAACCCAATAGCGAAGGAGTGCAGACGCGACCATCCGGCGCTGTGTAGGTTTCCGGCATCGTCGACACCAGCCAAATGTTTGCTCTCAGAGTCGTATTCGGAAGCGTTCAAGGCAGTGTTGGCCTTTTCAGTTTCTCTAGCGGCAATAGAAGCGATCAAAGAAGAGTCCAAACCACCGGACAACAACACACCGTATGGCACCTCGGCCATGAGTCTCTTTCTCACGGCTTTTTCTAGAGAATGACGGATCTTGAGTAGGTCTAGAGGTTCCGAAGGAGTGTGGCCTTCTTGCAACCAGTTAGGGTTGTAGTAGCGAGTAAACTTATCAGTGATAGAGTCGTACACGTGACCAGGAGGGAAAGCGGTGATTTGGTCGCAGTTGTCGGTTAGCGACTTAAGTTCCGACGCAAAGTATACGGTTTTAGGGCTGCTAGAGCTGCGGCCCATGTATAGCGTGGTAATACCAATAGGATCTCTGGCAGCGACGATACGGTCTTTTTTGGCATCGTACAAGGCCCATGCAAACATACCGTCCAAATGCTTAGGGGCGTCAATGTCATACTTCTCGTACAAAGGAAGAATAGGCTCACAGTCCGATAGCGTTTTGTAAGGGTAAGACTGTAGTTCCTCTCTTAGTTGGATGTGGTTGTAAATTTCACCGTTGACGGTCAACGATAGATCACCGTCCTGAGAAGTGATAGGTTGAGCGCCAGAATCTAGACCCACAATTGCTAGTCTTTCGTGTACCAAAATGGTAGAGTTTCTGGTGTAGTTACCAGACCAGTCTGGACCACGGTGTCTAATTTTCTTCGCCAATTGAAGGGCGTCTGATTTGAATTTGTCCACGGACTCATGCTTGTGACAAGCAAAGATACCACACATTTTGGCTCTCTGATTTAAGATTCAAGTGTTAATGATAACAAGAAAAGCTGAAAGTGTTATTCTTGACTTTCAAAGAAGTTTTCGATCTTTTCTAGCGGAATGTTATAATCTAAAGTTCGTCAACGATTGATGGTGAGCATTGATATACTTTTTTTTCCACTTTGATAGTGAGAAGTGAGTCAGATCGAAAAATGACGATATCATTCAAATGTTTTCCCGTCGCCATGACTGACAGAATGCTATCAGCAACAGCTTTAACTAGTCAAGAGGTTGAGAGTCATAGCAAGCAAGCTATTCACTTACTTCGGTAAACTAATTATCGTAGTTGACAGAATTGGTATATACTTTAGGCTCTATAGCACGATTTACTAGTCGTAATTTCTGGCGAGATTCATACAAAGTACGAAGTAGTAGATGAATTGTTGCAACAGTTCCTGAGGAATAGCATGACGTTTGTGAGGAGGGGGGCGAAATGATATTTTATTGCCAGAAAACAAACTTAGAATTGACTTGTCCTACTCTTATTGTGAAATACGTTCCGAGCCGTACGGCTTGTGGTGCAAAATGCAAGCCGTCGGAGTTCCTAGTATTTCAGTATGCTGTTGCCCCGAGAAGCCATTAAGCTGTGCTCTCATGATACAGACCCGGCCCATGCTCTTTACGACCAGATCCACCTTTTCAAAGGGGCTCGAGTTTTCGAACTATAGTAGAGAGTTTACGGACGCTGTCGGCTAGGCTTTCATCCGCAGACACCCTCGTCCAGCTCCTGCTGGACCCGGATCCCAAGTTATTATTTATCAAACAAGAAAAGAGTAAGTACCGAATTACATGACTTCCAGGTTAAAAAAAAAGAATCAGAATTTTCTAACTAGTGTCCTTGGCATTCATAGAATGTAACAAGATTAAAGGCTGCGCAGGAAACACTTCTCCATCAAAACCTCAGCAAAGCCGAGAAGAATTGTTCGATTAAAGACGCAAATAACTTCATCGTCTTCTTAATAAAACTTGGAAGGTCAATAGGGTTTCGAAAGAAAGAATAAACGCATGTAATAAGGAGGTCGCTAAGAAAATTTTACCGCTTATATATATATTATTTATCATTTTGTACGTCGCTGTTAAATAATGAAGATTAGGGCCTCATTGCTAGCACAAGTCTCAGTATTTGTAGAATACAAGTGGAAAATTGCAGGGCATCGAGTACAGGAATCTTAAAGCTACGTGGGTTCACGTTCTTCTATTCTTTGGAGACCTTCAAATGAATCAAACTACGTTGCTCATGCGGAGAAAAATATTGCTCCCGGATGTCATCTAATGAATAAAGAAAGACATAAGATGAAGCAAGAGGGACTTGTATAGTGTGACTAGAAGGCGACTAGTGTTCACGATTAGCTAGCTTCCTACAAACTTGGTAAAGGCCTCGACATCGCGTCGCGGAATTCTAACTATATACATCTGGTATCATTATCTACGTCTGTGACGTCGTTTCGAAAAAAATTTTAGTACAGTAACAGATGGGATGAGATGAGATGAGATGAGATGCGATGAGCAGTGAAAAAGGTTTATAGCGACAACTCGCGCTCCCCGCTGATAGCTCTCAGGAATAGAAACGGTGATCTTAGTTTCGGACACTTCTGACAGCAATTTCGTGTATTTGTTGTTCAACTATGGCGCTTACAAAAGATGAAATTGCTACCTGTGCCAAGCGCCTAGCATCTTCCAATGATAGAAGACACTATAATGATATCGTGAAACTCGTGTCTCAATATCCTACCATGTCGAACGTTGAATTGGGCACTTTTGAAAATGAGGAGCCCACTCTCAGGTATTTGACACTGGCTCTTTTACCAGTTTTTCGAAAGCTTTTTACTAGAGGTCAGTTGAACCCTACTAAGGCGTCCTCTGCGAGTGAAAAACAGTTTTTTCTATGGTGCCGTAAACTGTACAATTCTTTCAAGTCAAAACTGCTACATTGCATATCCACTATACCATTTGAGTCATCTTTGGCCCTAGACTGTCTCGATGCGTACATGCAACTAATTAACCAAGAGGCTATTCATTTGGCATCTCATGAGGACGCTCCTTTTTTCCCCAACAAGACCTTGAAAGCGCTCCTTGTGGCTTTATTCAAATGTGACTTTCCCAGCAGTGTTGACGCAGCCGATGGCCATTCCAAAAACCCTGTTGTGCTGGAATTCGCTCAAAGCTACTATCAAAAGTATGTGGACATTCAATACTACTTTCAAGCGGAGCTAGCTGGCTTGACGCTGGAACCTGACTCTTTAAAGAACCATGATCACACTCAGCTTATGGCCAAATGGCTTTCCATTATGAATCACGATAATCACTACACCAGCGGGGATGCAGACTTGGAGATTTTCGTACCCCAGCCACCGCAAGCGATGGAAAACGAAAATCAGTTCAGAACTAACCTGGAGAAGAACTGGCTATTTTTCCTCAATCTCGGGGGACTTTCTGCAACTCAATACAAAACTACCCTTCTCATCTTACACAAAAGAGTAATACCTCATTTCCACACACCAACCAAGCTCATGGACTTTTTGACCGACTCTTACGATCTAGGAGATCATGTACTTTCGTTACTAGCATTGAATGGGCTGTTCGAACTTATGAAAAGGTACAATCTGGAGTACCCTCGTTTCTACACGAAGCTGTACCATTTGGTAACTCCCGGCCTCATGCACGTAAAGCACAGATCACGCTTTTTGAGATTGACGGATCTTTTCCTGTCGTCTACGCACATTTCGGCGAATTTAATAGCTGCTTTCATCAAGCGACTAGCGCGACTAACGTTGGATGCACCCCCCGGTGCTATAGTTTCTGTGCTACCATTCATTTACAATCTATTAAAAAAGCATCCCACTTGTATGATAATGCTGCATGATCCAGACTACATTTCTAATACTTTCGCGGAACCCGATCAAGTTGCCTTAGTAAAAGAACGCAGAAGCCAGTATCAGGATCCTTACCAAATGGATGAACCTAACCCGGAGTTGACAAATGCTATAGGAAGTTCTCTTTGGGAACTCGATTCTCTCACAAATCATTACCACCCAAACGTGGCGACACTGGCTAAGATTTTCTCTCAGCCCTTCAGAAAGCATAGTTACAACATGGAGGATTTCTTGGATTGGTCTTACGACTCGCTGCTACAGGCTGAAGTGACTCGAAGATTGAAAATTTCACCGGCTCTTGAGTTCGAGGAACAAGGTGCACCTCTCGGCAATTACATAACGTGTGTAAACTGGTAAATTTACTGCACGATTTTTGGCAGGATCGGACTTGGTCATCGAATTCCTCCTTACACAGCGATGGAAAGAAACTAAAGTAAAATTTTTGGTAATTTAAAAAAATGGTCTCTAGCGGGATCGAACCGCTGATCCCCGCGTTATTAGCACGGTGCCTTAACCAACTGGGCCAAGAGACCTTTTTGATGTGGGCCGAACCTCTTGAAGCTTATTTAACGTTAGTTTGGAGCATCTTATATGCTTTAAGATACCACTCTCATATCTTCTGTGTGTCTGCAAATTTTTGATCTGTTTGTATGCTATGTATTTCCCTGGTTTACCTTAATGGTGTAAATATGACTGTTGTGTCACGTGACCGCAAACTGTCAAAACTAGGTCATCGAGGATACGTTTACGTAGGAATTTGCCCTTCATATCAAGTAGATGACAGTAAAAATTAACACTTGAGAGAATCCTGTTGATACTGTGCACATTTTTCATTGGAATCTGTAATCGCATTATCCGATGTTGTCTGTTTCAATTCCTAAAGTCAGTCTCGTAAATTTTAGTTAGCGTATTTCTTCAAAAGAACATTGATAACCGCCATCACCGTTCACAATCAACACCATTTCTTCCTACGATACAGCCGGTTTGTTAGATACAGATGTCAATTTTACACTAGGTACTACCTAGCATAGGTGCAGACGGTTGTTCATATCGCGGATTCCGATTTTGTGTTTATGAACTGTATAGAGGCTTTAAGTTGAATTATGTGTCACTGTAACCAAGAAAGGACAATTCCATAACCTGATGCAAAACAAGACAGATCAAGGTGTCAAAAATGTGTTTTTCACCAAACACTCCACTTGCGCGATGGCACTCTAGATCTACGACCAGACAGAAAATCAAGAGCTCTAGAAGTCCACTTTCTATGAACTTTGGTGTATAGAAATTGTGATTAGGACGATCAAAGACACCATTTATATGAAAAGATTGGTATCAACTGAGAGGGAAGAGCTGGGTCTTTTCAAAATGAGTTTTCTTGAAACACACATTTTTTCCTGTGTTCAATGGACTTTAAAAACACTCAAACAGGGTCTTGCGTTTCTTACAGTGCATTACAGTTTAATTAAAATTTGAATCTTATTCAAGACTTCGAAAAATTTCAACTGCATCAACAGAACAACACCAGAAATATAGACACTCAAAGCTATTCTCTGCGATGGTGGTGAGTGCACAAGCAGCCCAAGAAGCCTTAGACTTCAAAAATGAGGGCAATGAATTTATCAAGCAAAAAGACTATAGTGCAGCAGTGGAAAGTTATTCGAAGGCCATCGAGCGTGACGACACCCAAAGCATTTACTTTTCCAATAGGGCTTTTGCAAGACTGAAGCTCGATAACTTCCTCACCACAGTGGAGGACTGCACCAAGGCTATTGAACTGGACGGGAAAAACATAAAGGCGTTGCATCGAAGAGGACTGGCACATGTTGGACTCTTAGAGTTTAGTCTTGCACGCAAAGACTTCAAAAGGCTTCTTCAGCTAAAACCTAATGAATCTGCAGCGTTAAAAGCCCTAGAAACATGCGAAAAATTCATTCGTCAAGAGAAGTTCATGAAAGCAATCGCTGGGGATGGTGATGTGGCGAAAATAAATACGTGTGCAACAGTACAGCTTTCGTCTTTCGATGGAAACTCCGATTTCCTGAAGTATGAGGGACCTACGTTGGAATTAACTCAATTGGTGAATGACAAAAATGAACCCGCCGGAGCACAGATCACGAATATGTCCCAGGAGTTCGTCTCTTCTATGGTGAATGATCTGTTCCTGAAGGGTAAGAATCTGCCTAAAAAATACGTAGCGGCCATCGTTTCGCATGCAGAGCGTTTATTTCACATGGAACCGTCAGTTGTTGAACTCAACAACGCTACTGAAACCGACGTCAAGATTTCTGTATGCGGTGACACACATGGTCAATTCTACGACGTCTTGAACATTTTCCGCAAATTCGGCAAAGTTGATTCAAAACATTCCTATCTCTTCAATGGTGACTTTGTCGACCGTGGCTCCTGGTCCTGTGAAGTTGCGCTTCTATTCTACTGCCTGAAGATTTTATTTCCCGGGAACATGTTCATAAACAGAGGCAACCATGAAACCGATAATATGAATAAAATCTACGGATTTGAAGACGAGTGTAAGCACAAGTATTCTCAGCGGATTTTCGAGATGTTTTCTAGGAGTTTTGAGGCTCTTCCTCTTGCAACTGTTATCAACGACAAATATCTAGTCATGCATGGTGGTCTCAGCGCTGACAGTTCTGTATCGCTGAAAGATTACAAAAGCATTGATAGATTCTCTCAGCCACCAAGAGAGGGTCCCTTCATGGAGCTGCTATGGTCTGACCCGCAAGCTGGTAAGGGTTTGGGACCCTCAGAACGAGGATTGGGCCATTCTTTTGGACCCGACATCACGGCTGAATTCCTCGCCAAAAACAAGTTATCCAAGATATTCAGGTCCCATGAAGTCAGAATGGGTGGTGTGTTGTTCGAACATGATAAGAAGCTGGTTACCGTTTTTAGCGCGCCAAACTACTGCGATTCTCAAGGCAACTTGGGTGGTATCATCCACGTTGTTCCAGGCATGGGAGTAATAGGCCAGAATGGGAATGATGACGAAGACTTAATGGTCGAGACATTCGGAGCAGTTGAGCATCCAAACGTTAAGCCTATGGCTTACTCTAACGGCGGGCTCGGATTTTAAACAAGCCCTAGCATATTAATATCTCTAGTAATTGCAATGTAATTTTTTCCTCTACCACATCTCAGGTTTCACTGGGGCAGGTAGTGGTGTTGAACACACCAATTTCTTAAAATCATTTTCCACCTTAGAGGCTATAATTTATTATACAAATATGCAGAGTAGATAAGTTGGAGGTGGATGCTTTTTAAAAAGATGTGCTACGCGTATTATGCATATCCTATGAGTCTCCGGCAGCCTTTACAAGATCCAAAAACTTTTCCTTTGATAGATCGTTGAGCATGTCCTTCTTTTCGGCACGGTTCTTAATATCACCGAGCCTTTCAGCACTGTCTCTCTCGGTTTTAACTTGTGTGGATAAAATAGCATTGAACAGTTTCACAACACCCTTCTGTGCAATCTTTCTTAGTCGTCTCTCCTTCTCCAAAACTTCCCTTATTTCGACCCCGGAATCTGTCTCTGCAGATGCAATTGGTATGATATCTTTTGTTCTGGTTTTATTCAGCAGTTTTTTCTTCTCCACCAAAATGGCCTTTTTAGCCTTGGCTTCTAGCTTATCACTTTCCAGTTTCTTCGCTGTGCTCTTCTTACGAGCCATGATCGGATCTTTTCGATCGTGTGCTTTGAGATGTGATCCAAGAATAGCATTAATGGCTGTGGAGAAGTCTGAGGACCCGTCATTATGTTTGCCAAGCTTCGCTTTCTTCTTTTTGGGAAAGTCATCATCCTCTTCTTCGTCTACACTGTCGTCGTCACTGGAAATTTCGTCTTCGTCTTCACTAGAGTCTTCTCCACTGGCATCTTCTTCTGCCAAATCCTCACTTTGAGCACCAGAGTCGTCCTCACTCTTTCTGCCACTTATTTGGTTCTCTGAGTCTCCATTATCGTGGTCTAAGTTGCCGTTGTGACTATCATTCTGTTCAGTCTCAGGGTTTATCTTGTTGTCACTGGCAGGAGTGACATTTTGAGCAGGTTTCTCGATCTTTTTATTAGCCTGAGTTTTCGCGGTTGATTTGCGGTTCGAAGAACCCTTTGATCCCACCATAACAGCTCGCTTGTACAGATTATTCGGAGGTGCTCAAAGGCGATGAGCTCCATTATTCTAAAATTTTTCGAAGTATTAACATATTATTGAGAATATACATCAAATCGATGAGCTGAGGCACGTGACCAGAACTTTTAGTGCGATATTCAACAACCTTTGACGAAATACAATTGAAGCTTATCGAGTGCAATAGGTGAGCACTCGAAGACAGTTTAGTTTTAGCCCTACTAGTTATTGAAGCTATAATATAGTTCCAGGACATTCCATCTCGAAATCAAAACAATAGATCACTATATACGAACACATCATCGAGTCCTTCCACAGACCCATAGATAAAATTAGCTTGTTGGGGGAGTGCATTTGTGACAGCTCTCAATCATCAATAGCTTTATATGATGAGACAAACACCTTTGATCTTATGTCTCTTCGCCTAAAAATATGAGAAAGTGAGTAGATGACGTTGATTTCGAAGTGTCACATAATACGGAAGTGTCACAGAATCCGTTTTCCAGCAAATTTGACATTTGGAGGCCCATTTCAAGCACCTTATCAAGACCGCAATTGTCGTCAAGTGCATTTTTGTCCCCGCAGTTTCTCCTTCCCGAAATTAAATTTAAATCCACTAAACATCACTTTTCTTTAACAACAGTAATAGAAGGGAATAAGTGCCTATACTCGTTAAGAGAATCATATAGAGTCCGGCGTGTCTTGGTAAGATACGCATTTATGCCCTGGAGACTTCAGTTTATCGAAGGATGTGTCATTCAAAGCCTACACAGCTGATTAGCGTCAAAGGAATGCTCCTGTACGTTAATGACACTATGCCATTTAATACAATTGAGACTCTTTCCATCATTGAAAAGTTTTGTATAAACTATGAGCACAACCACGGTAACTCAGACAGGCTAGATGGTACCACCCAATGCTGTTAGTCCGATGATCGTTGGAGAATCAGTAAACTGTAGTTGATACAAGTGTGCCTTGAAATTCCGTCGCTGTCATCTCGTCACGTGACGGAAAATTTAGGATTATGAATGCGACACTAGCTAAAGAGTGTCTCAAAAGGAGCTACAATAATCACATTCCAATTCATCAGCACAAGTGTCTCAGTTTCCGGGCTCTAACATGACAAGCCATGCGTATTTGATTTCGTTCAGCTTATACACTTTGTTTTTGTCGCTATATACGTAGTGTCAGATAATAATTTACTGACGCGTTCTAATTACATGTCTCGAGAGACCAATCACGAAAACAAAACACTACCAACTTTCCCGCCAGTGGCTGAGCTGAGTCCTTTTAACACACCCTTTCTTTACCGACGTCGTCATTTAAGCCAGATCAGGCCCATTCATGGAGTCTTACTATCGGTCTACTACATTGGAATTAGGTACCTTGATGATTCCCGCAGTTCCAAAATCTTTGGTTTAGGTGTAACAATGAACAACGAAGTTCCAAGAACGCCCACTAAGTCAAAAGCACAAGTTGCAGGAGACGCAGAGTCCAGAATACCATCACCAAACGCTACAGAATCTCCCAAGTATCGCAAGAGAAGCTCATCGCCAAAACAATTGCCAGTTAGTGCTTCGGAGCATCAAAGCATTATATCCCACACGAAGAAGCCTAAAAATGATGTTCTTAAGGCAACTAATGGTGATAACAGTTATATGGCTCACTGTGGAGTCGAAGAACAAGGATCTGAAAGCTCTTCGCATATGACAGCATTCTATAAAGAAAATATCCGAATTTTGAACGACTTACAGGATGTAATGTTTCAAAAGAAAGCGAGACTGGATACGCTCAAAGATGAGCTGATGGAAAACAAGAATGAACTCAAAGCTGTATTACTGAAAGTGGAAACTTACAAGGAGGAAAAACATGTCAAATCACAACAGCTCAAACTTAAAATTAATGATGCAAAGAAGCTTCGCGATGAACATAATACCAAAACTAAGTTCATGGTGAAAAACCATGAACTAGAGGGGCAACAACTACGAGCAAAGAGCGTTGCAGAAATGAATCGAAGAGAAAACGAATACAGACAGAAAATTGAAGTTCTCCGACATTCCAGAATCAAACAATTACAGGAGAAGCGTGAAAAACTGCGAGAGGAAATTTCCGGCCTAGATTTCCAGGTGTCCAATAACAAGTCCATTCTTCAGGATGCTCTCAAAGAATGCGAGCAAAAGCACAAATTAAGCAAGGAAGAGGCACTGCGGCTCCACCAAGCAGAACTCGATGGTCTTATCGAAAATAGTAGAGAATTGAGTGCAGAAAATGATTCTTTACGGACCGCCCTAGATTCAAAACTCAAAGTTGCCTTCCGCGCAAAGAACGAAGATTTTGAGCGCTTAAGTTTTAGCTTGCAAGAGCTGGAACAAAAGCTGAAGGCACTTCGCTCTGAAAACGCAAAAATCAGAAATGATACAGAGACTTTTAGCCGTGGTTCGATAGAATCGTTAGCAAAACGAGATGACTTGAAAAAGTACATTTCTGCATCCACATCTGAGCTAGGAGAAATCGAAGAAATCTTGATGAAAGAAGAGACCATGAGGAGGAAGCTTAACAATGAACTGCAGGAATTGCGAGGCAACATACGCGTATTCTGCAGATTGCGACCTAGATCAAATCAAGAGGCTAACCAAGTTTCAAACATTCAGATAGATGATTTCAATGACGATGGCGGTACACAGCAAATGCACATTCGACGAGACTCGAAGTCTCATACTTTCACGTTCGACAAAATATTCGGAGAACGGGACTCTAACAAAGACGTTTTTGACGAAATAGGGCAACTGATACAAAGCTCTTTAGATGGATACAACGTGTGCATTTTCGCTTTCGGCCAGACAGGCTCTGGTAAGACATATACAATGCTCAACCCTAAAGACGGTATTATACCATCCACCTTAAACCATATATTTCTGTGGGTGGACAAACTGAAAAGTCTAGGGTGGTCTTACGATATTTCCGGACAATTTATTGAAATCTACAACGAGAATCTAAGAGACCTTTTGAAAGGTCAGGACGGAGAGTACGAGGAAACGAGTGATAGCGCTAGACTGGAGATTAGACATGACGCCGAATCTTCTACAACCCACCTCGTTAACGCGACCACTTGCAAGTTTGCAAGTCAAGAAATGATCAGTGATGTTCTCTCACGAGCTTCGAAAATGCGGTCGACCGCGGCAACGAAGGCTAATTCAAGATCTTCAAGATCGCATAGTGTTTTCATTATAAAACTCCGGGGATATAACTCCAAATCCGGCGAGCACTCTGTGGGAACACTCAACTTGGTGGATTTGGCGGGTTCAGAACGTATAAACTCCTCTCAACCGGAAGCTGAACGACTGCGGGAAACTCAAAATATCAATAAGTCATTGAGTTGTCTTGGTGATGTTGTACATGCCCTGGGTGCCAAGGACGCTGTTAAACGGCACATCCCTTTCCGGAATTCCAAGTTGACCTACTTGTTACAGTACTCGCTGATCGGAGATTCTAAGACGCTAATGTTCGTTAACGTTTCCCCTTCTCTGAAAAATCTGCCAGAAACGTTAAACTCATTGCGATTCGCTGCCAAAGTGAATTCTACCCAGATGATGAAGTGAAAAACGTCACATTCGTGGCTATGCATTTGAATATATTCGTGCGGTGGATATATAAATAGAGAGGTCATTTCTTGGCATCGGATTTAGTGTCATTTTCAGAAGACTCGGCATCAGATTGTTCATTTAAGAATTTTTGCAATCTTCTTACTGCCCAGTTTTTGCCAATAAATCTGACAGCTGGGTCTGAGCTACCCTCAGAGTCTGTGTATTGTTTCCACCACTGAGGGGATTGAAACCTCTCATCCTCGATCGGAAGATTATGGCCCTCATGACGAACTTCTGCGACATGTGCCCTCAGTTCCGAGGCCAATCTGCTCCGCAAATTTTGTGCATCTTTACCGACCTTCAATTCTTCGGTGAGATCAGTTGGATGCTTTGGATCATGGTATTTTTCGACTAGTTTTTTCCACTCGTCGCGATATGCTTCTATTATTTCGTCATTTATAGGGTTACCGACCATGACTTTGATCTCGGCTCCAAAATTACGCGGAAGATACCGTTCAACTTTCGTCCCCGCTGCAGACTCAGGAGCTATCTTTTCGAACCCTGTGCTGAAGATTGGAACCACGATGGGAGCCTTTGTGCTTTCCAAAATCATACGGGTGATGCCCCATTTGAAGTATCTCATGGAGTTGGCATAGGGAGACTCAAGTTGCAAAACGAAACCTTCTGGATAGACATGGACCCACGAAGGTTTGCTTCTTTTCACAGGAGGAGTATAGTCTTGCGCAAGTTTCGTTAGTGTGCTCATTTGCTTTTGCTGTGGTGTTTCCTTCTCTTCTTGAGCCCAGCTGGGGGTCCATTCGAGATCTAGCGTATCGTCTGGTGAAAGAAGCCTGATTGAAGCGTCAATGGAGCCTTGAAAAGGCCCACCACCAAATCTTATGGTAGACAGCACTTTGCCGAGCGAAAAAAAAGTGGCTAGAGATTTTTTTTGAAAGCAAACGTTGTGGGCACCAAGACACCAACGAATATGATCCAGGTCCGTGTAGATTCGCCATGGGAAAACACCCCATATGAATGGGTCGTCCACCACGGACATATGATTCATGACAGTCATCAATCCACGATTCTCACTTACTGAGCGATCTATTGCAGTCTCAAGTCTTTCAAAATGGGTTAACTGCACATTGTAGAATGTTTTCAAAATGAGTTTCGAGATCCCAACTGTCAAAAGACAAGTGGCATGCGATCCCAATTGCCATAGCGGACTGGTCCGCGGATACTGTGATAAAAAGTCATCGCCTCGCTTTAAAACATCGGGAAGTGACATACCAGAACCCAAAAAATTTCCAGAGTGAGCCTAGAGCTTCAAGAACAAGTTCGAGTACTTAGACCTTAGGATAGGCCTTTACGAGTGTTGTCTACAGCAGTGTGAGTGTGAATGAAGTAAGTAAGCTGAGCCGATTGACCATAATCTCATATATTTCACTCGTATAAGTCGATATCGAGGGTTCGTACATAACTACAATAAAACAAAAGCACGTGATCCAAGTTGATAACTGTACAAGGAAAGCAGGGTCTCCAATGCTTTCAGTTCACCTATGAAATATGAATGTTTGTCGGTAGGAGCCGCTCGGATACCAAGGTATTTGTCTGGACATAGAGAAAGTTTTCTCCGGGTCAATTCATTTTTGACTCTTCAGTTTTCCACGTTTGTCGTATTCCTTGAGAAAGTGATACTTCTTACAATGATGGAGTGACAGACACGCAGTTTTAGAGATCGTTGAATAGCTTCTTCCGTCTCTTTGTCTTCTCAATGGACTTGAAAAATGACGACGTTGCGAGTGATAAAAGTGATCATTATTTCCCAAAAAGACGCTAGTCTGATATTGTCGTTAATTAAATAGCATTGATGATGATCTATGCTGCAGTATAACCATCAAACTATCAACGCTCCGTCGAGTGAAGCCTCTCCATAGAGTAAGAGAGTACTCCTGATGGAAAAATTCACCAATTGGAGAGACAAGGGCACAGGGATTGCACCCTTTGTACCTACGCCACCTCCTTTGTCGCAAGAGAGGGGCTTGACAGGAGCTCTCAACAACTTGAAATTCGTGCTGAAAGCCATATGTGTGCTGCCTCTGGTGCTTGTGGCTTTGATTCTGCCCGAATCTATCTCCAAAAACATATGGCCGACCATTTTGAAAGTACTGGTCAATTGGAGCTCGCAATTGACAACTCAAGGTGTAAAGAAGCGGGACCAACGGGGAGAATTGCCTACCGCTGACAGCGGTATCTACTTGGCGAATTGTAGCAGTCCTTTTGATGCGGTTGCATTGTGGTTCTTAGCCCAGGGCCCCGTCGCATTTTGCGTGCCATTGGGAAACGGAAAGCAGTCTCGAATCGTTCAATTGGGTATTTGGCAGTTTTTACAGTTCGCTCTCAATAACGGGCAGTTGCGCCAAGATGAGTCTCACTTTCAACAAATTAAGACTAAGTCTCAATTAAAAGGCCACGTTGTGTATTTGTTCGCTGAAGGTACGACTTCGAACGGAAAAAGTGTGCTACCTTTTGGTCTAACACAGGAAACATGGGATGAATTCTTGGGCCAAAAAAGCATAAATACCGCAAGTTCTACGTCTTACAGCGGTGACAATAACAACAGACAAGTAGCTGCTGATGTCAAGGTTCACGCCATACTTTTGAAAATCAATAGCTCTCTCACCACGCCTTTGAAACTTGATAAATGGAAATATTTGGTTAGAGCTTCAGCCCAGGGTGTCAGCTACAAGTGTAGAATTATCAAATCGGTAGGTCCAGAGCTGACAAAAGCGCGTGCAGCACTTGTGGGCGGAGATAAATTTCGGCTCGTTGGCAAAGAACTGAACACGGAGTCCAAACGTAAATTTATCAAAGAATTTGGG
The DNA here is from genome assembly GCF_000938715.1 of Lachancea lanzarotensis. Taxonomy (NCBI): domain Eukaryota; kingdom Fungi; phylum Ascomycota; class Saccharomycetes; order Saccharomycetales; family Saccharomycetaceae; genus Lachancea; species Lachancea lanzarotensis. Next base: position 780,602 of record NW_019212879.1, read on the forward strand.
AGCCGTAGACGCTAGTGAGTTAGAAAAAACAAAGGCTACATGGCTCTTAGTAGTATTCGCTACCTGCACCGTGATTGATTTCTTCTCGCAGTTTTTCTCCGTCAAAAATCCACGTCGTACCAACTAAATCGGGAGTCTTACCCTGCGGCCATGTGTTAAGCAGTTTTTGGCGGTCCCGGACTATTGGCTGGAAAAACACCTTATCATTAGTCCTTAAGTACCGGTAATGCAATAAAATCATTAAGGGAATGATAAAGTCTTCCAATGTAAATTGCAGGAAATAATGAAGTCCTGTCGGTTTTGAATCGTTCTTTCTTTTGAAAGGATTGATCTTTGCTTTGATGCTCGTGCTTTCGGACTTCAGCTCATTCCACTTTGCCGAAAACTTGTGCTTCAGTTTCCTGGTTTCTTGTATAAGCTTGAGTTGTTTCGAGGTAATTAAGCCGGTCGACAGACAATCGGTTGCTGCTTCCAACATGCCAATAGCGCTTCCACAATCGTCATTTTTGTAGCGATCCAGTGACAGCAGAATAAAAGTGAGGGCATCGAGATATTGTATCAGAGGCTCACATGCACTTGAAACATGGGTATTGGCCAGTTGTGAACACGCAGATCGACATCCGATGCACAAGCGTGCGTAAAGCAGGCTCGATTTGGCCAAGTCCTTCAGATCAGATTCTTGAAATTCCAGAAGCCGATCGTAACGCATATTGCTTGAATTTTTCGCAGAGTTGACACCGCCATTGGTATTGGGTGTATCGCAAATACGGGATCTGAGCTTTGATAGCGATAGCATGACCACACCCAGCTGTTGCGATATCGTCCAGCATTTCATATACGTTTGCACCAGCCCCAAAGACTGAGGGCTGTTAGCAAGATCTAATCGACGCAAAAATTGCAGAAGCCCTATCGCATTTTTATTATACAAGCCACTGCTTGCCCATGCCTCTTTGGAATCCTCTGTGAACGCTTTTTGAGCAAGCCCTTCTGCGATCTGCTGCAGGAAATAAGCCATATTCGTGATCACCTTGCACTGCAGTTCGTCAAAATGCGAGCTCGATGTTTCAGTACCATATTTGAGAAGTGCACTCGCAAATTGCAAGTGTACGTCGAAGCTATTGAGAAGAGATGAGTTACAGTTATTCACGGCTGTAATGGCCGCTTCGTTTCGCAGCACCACGAGATTTGCGGGAAGAGAATCTTCCTGCGTGATGTCCAAGGGTAGATTGTCAATAACAAGCATATACAAAAGGCTATAGAAAGGTCTTTGGAGTCGATTTTATATACTTCATAGATCTCGCCTGCTATACATTTGGAATAGAGCGTTTGATATATCTCTTTGAAGGTTTCGTAGAAGGTTATAACAAATCAATAATTATTGAATTCAAGGTGTTGTTGGAATAGGAACACTATCCAAAGAAGAGCCATACAGCGGGAGAGCACGATAAATCAATGTACAAGCACTTTCCTGGGGTTCTGAGATTAATGTGTGAGCTTCAAGGTTTCAACCAAGCCTTTTGGGCTCTTGTAGCAACTCGAACTACTCTGTTTGCGTTCTTTCAAGAGTAAACTACACGTTTCACAGGTAACACGACAATTGAAAAATAAAAGAAAGCCGGTATACGAAGCTGTGTTGGTACCAGAACATCGTAAGCTGTAGACAGAGAGCTACCGCGATATCAATAGCCGTCCCTATCTCGCCGAAACAACCATCTCCGTACCTGGGCGGCTATTATGGGAAATGGAGGGTTTTTACGCGAGTACAACAGAAAGTACCATTTCATGCTTAGATAAGCATATGTGCTTACGTAACCACTATTTTCAGCACGTGATAAGGTTTTCTTTCAACACCATAGGGACCGGAACAAGTGGTACATACAACGTGTATCCGGTACCCAATGGGGAGCATCCAAAAACAGCTTTTCTCCACTTCCTGAGTGACGCGCCAATATACCAATTCTCTGGTCGTTCAAGCCATCGATTTTGAAGTTGAATGAGAATACGTATTACCATATTGGCCGATTGCCTGCCATAAAAGCGGTCCAAAGTATTACGAGAAAATGAATGAAAATGGCACGTTATTGCGAACTCTAAAAAGCCACCCCATCTGACTATCATGTGCATCCACTGGCATTCCTTTCCTTATCAGCAAAGGCAAGCACGTTACTTTCATTTCCACTTTAAAGTGCCGTACAAGTTTCCGTTTCCTGCTTCTCATTGGTGTCTTTTGAAAAAAAAAAACAACCTTATCGTTGTTTGTCAGTTCTGCTGCGCATGGTTTCTCAAAAGGGTCCCACTTAATGCGCTAAATCGTGCTGCGAACTCTTATGGGTAGGCTCATCTGGCTAGCAAAGCTGTAGTATACTAGTAAGAAAAACAGTTGAGTCAACTAAGGTTCGTGGAGATGGATGGTATTTTGAGCGGAGAAGAACCTGCGGAAAGTGCCTTAGTGTCGGGCACGGGAAAAAAACTATTCAAGAAGCATCGGACTATAAAAGGTTCAAGGCTTTCTGATGCAGCGTGTAAGGGCCATCAAAATCAGCGTAGGGTCCCTGAAAGAAGGAGGAAATCCAGCAAAGTAAGACTGGAACCTCTACGGATTTCTCTTTTGTCTTCTTCAACAGGATGGGTTATGTGTGGGATGAGACTTATGAGCCGGCAACTGTAGCGTTCATTTTGTTGGGCTCCGCGCTGGTTTTTATCATGATTCCAGGACTTGGATTCTTATACTCAGGTCTAACGCGAAGAAAGTCTGCTCTGGCACAAATATGGATTGTTCTGATGGCCACGCTGGTAGGAATTCTGCAGTGGTATTTTTGGGGGTTTTCGCTGGCGTTCTCCAAGACGGCTAAAAATCACAAGTTTATTGGAAATTTGGACTCGTTTGGGTTCCGAAACGTTTACGGGAAAGTTGACGAAGACAGCGTTTACCCAGAAATTGCCTTTGCCGGATTCCAAGGTCTTTTCATGTGTGTGACTCTCAGCATTATCGCAGGCTGTACAGCTGAAAGGGGTAGACTCCTGCCGCACACTGTCTTTTTATTCTGTTTTGCAACACTTGTCTACTGCCCGGTCACGTACTGGATCTGGGATTCTGATGGATGGGCTTACCGCTGGGGAGTACTAGACTGGGCTGGAGGTGGCCCTGTTGAAGTTCTATCCAGTGTAGGAGGATTTGTCTACTCGGCATTTTTAGGCAAGAGAAAAGAAAGCCTGCTCATCAATTTCAGACCTCACAACGTTTCTATGGTCACCTTGGGCACTTCATTGCTATGGTTCGGATGGTTAGGCTTCAACGCATGCACTTCTTTGAGCCCGAACCTTCGATCTTCTTACGCTTTCATGAACACAAATTTGAGTGCAGCTGTGGGAGGCATGACATGGTGTCTATTGGATTACAGGCTAGAGAAAAAGTGGTCGACCGTGGGTCTATGTTCCGGTATTATTTGTGGCCTAGTGGCTGCTACGCCGAGTTCGGGTTGCATAACACTGTATGGTTCTGTGATACAAGGTATTGTTGCCGGCGTGGTATGTAACTTTGCGACCAAGATCAAGTATTATCTCAAAGTTGACGATTCCATGGATATTCTGGCGGAGCACGGAATCGCTGGTGTTGTGGGGCTAATATTCAACGCATTGTTTGGCGCAGACTGGGTGATCGGCATGGATGGGGCCACCGACCATGACGGTGGGTGGATTTCGCATAATTACAAACAGATGTACAAGCAAATTGCTTACGTGGCAGCTGTGTACGGTTACGGTATTGTTGTAACCGCTATCATTTGTTTTGTGATAAACAAAATTCCTGGTCTGCAACTCAGAGCCAGCGAGGATGCTGAGGAACAGGGCTTAGACGAAGACCAAATCGGCGAGTTTGCATACGATTACGTTGAAGTACGGAGAGACTACTATTCCTGGGGAGCCAATAGACCGGAGGGTTCTTCGGATGACAACGAGTCCCAGCCACAAGAGGAAAAACATACTTGAGTTTATAGATCGGGTAAGTTGTCTTTACACTAAGAAATATTCACGTTTTACTGCTGCATGTAGGATAAGTATATAACCTGGTTCTGAGCGTCTAACTTTAGCATGGCTTTTCGCTTTGGTTTCTAAAAAAATTCCGACCTCGGTGAGGATTGAACTCACGATCTTGCGATTAACAGTCGCACGCCTTAACCAGCTTGGCCACGAAGTCTACTGAATGTGAAGAAATCGGCATTCCGAAAGCGTTATAAAGGAGGAAATTAGACCCATGGAGGACTCGTTATCATGGAGACCGCCAGTATGCTTACTAGATCTGTAATCTAATTTTTAACCTAAAAAGGCCATTACAGAGCTTATGATAAATCAAATACTATATGGAGAGTATTCTACTTTCCTCAGGTGTGCAAAAAGATAAAAAGAACACGTTTCGTAAGCGCATCTGAAGGCTGGCACATGACTATTAAAACTGCTGATACAGTAAGGCTATTCGTCTTTTCTGAAAAGTAGCCACTTTAGTATAGTGGTTAGTACACATCGTTGTGGCCGATGAAACCCTGGTTCGATTCTAGGAAGTGGCATTTAAATTTTTGTGATTTATTTTCATTTTTTTCTGGCGCCAAGAAACATTGTTTTGATTTCGTACCTTTTAGGAAAAACATCAACAATCACGAACTATGTTTCTGGTAAATTGATCTTCAACGTTGACCTTACTTTGGAAACTTGTCGCGTCCGCCAGAAACTCTAGAAGTGGTACATTTGTCCTGCGCTGTTTTCTTGCCTGTCAGGCAGGAGTTGCCCCGAGTTTCCTTTGCAAATTGAAACTATCAATGCTCCAACGACGGGCGCGAAATGGCAACCAGGAGCTGCCTGACTTCAGTAACACCTAGTAGTATAACGTCTTGCGAGCAATTGCTGGGCAAAATTTTTTGGTTTGTCTCCGTGAAAATCCCATAATCAAAGCTATATCAGCAACACAAATTGTGTAAGTGGTGCTATCTGTTTGTAGTTTAGCGGTTGATATGACATTCTGTTGAATCTGTTTTTCAAGTATATCATCAAAAAGGAGCACGTCGAGAAGTAAAACTTGGCTATTCTTTGGTTTGGAGTTTTTGAAGTCTTTTGAAGTTTAGTCGTTCGCTCGTTGTTACGTCTCACCACTAGTCTCTCTGATAGAACCTCTCTCTTGTTTGAACTTCAGAGATCACAGGCAGTTTTTGTCCGTTGAAGCACACTTTTTCGAACAGGATGGTTTCTAAGACTACGGTCAGAGCTGTTTTGCCAGTTCTTATCGCCTCAGGCATTGTGAGTGGCCAGAGTGTTGCAAACAGTGACGCTACCACCACCTACACCTCAACCATTTTGGTTTATACAACACAGGCGAGCTCGGGCCAAGCAAAGCCAGTGGCTTACGCACAGTCGATCTCTGCTTAATGACGCAAGCACGGAAAACTCGGCCACTGTGAACTCTGTTCATTCAATCAGCTCGGCGTCTGTTGCTTCAGTTTCTGCAGAACAGGCTTCTTTGGCCTCGATTTCGTCCGCCAGTGCTGCCAGTGCTTCGTTCGCCTTTGTGGCTTCGGAATCCCAGATCTCAGCGTCTCAGATTTTGATGTTGCAAGCTTCTGTTTCGCTGTCTTCCGCAGCTCAGGCTTCCGCATCTCAGGCTTCTGCATCTCAGGCTTCTGCATCTCAGGCTTCTGCATCTCAGGCTTCTGCGTCCCAGGCATCTATGTCGCAAGCGTCTATGTCGCAAGCGTCTATGTCGCAAGCGTCTGCATCCCTGGCCTCAGTTTCTCAAGCCTCTGCTTTCGAAGTATATGCTTCTCGAGCATCAGCCTCTCTGGCGTTTACTACAGCAGGAGCTAATTTTCCGACTTCGCAAAAAACCGGCCAACGCGTTGAAGCTTCTGTTTCTGGTAACAGTACCATTTCGCAAAGTTCATCTTCCTCCATGCCTATTTCTTCCACTTCTACTGTCAAAACTTCATCTGCAGCTCAAAGTTCTTCATCTGAAGCTCAGATTACATCCTCATCAGTATCTCGAAACTCTTCTAGCACTGCTTCGAGCCACGGTGCAGGCGCTCTTTTAACGTCCAACGGTCTTCTACTGGGCGCCGCTGCAGGTGCTGTACTTGGACTTCTTTGAGATTCTCAAACACGTCTTCACAATCTTTAGAGTCCAATGGTTCGTAGAACCGGGTCTTATGATTTATCCACACTTTACGATTTTGTCAAGGTCATGGCTACCCATGACCTTGACAGCTTTTTGATATTTTTGACCTTATAATGAAACCAATAATCAATTGTACTATTATCTCTCTTCTCATCTTTACTAAAGTTCATGTTACTATAATACATGCTACCTAATTATGCTAATATGTTACCGGTTTCAATTAGAATCCGGCTTGTTCGATAGTTGCTGAAAATATACCATTTCTGGCACCAGGCATGTTGCTCATCCACCTTCCCAGTCTATGCTCTTTACTCACGCTTGCCAAGATGCGAAACGTTTCCCGCCCGTGCTTCCCGCTCTCCACTGCTTGAATGTGCGTTACTACACCGCTGCAACCAGATAACTGACCGAGCAATTCGAACTCCCTGAAGTTTTCTGACAGCTTCCATACTCTCAGCGCACCGTCCCATGAGCCGGATACAAAGACATTGGAGTATGGGATCGCGTATAGAGCGGTGATCCAATAAGGATGAGAGATCTTTTTGTCTTGGAGCTGTTTGTCGCGCTTTTCGGCTTGAACCTCGGCAGATATCTGGGTCGAGTCCGGTAGTGGAACCACCCCATGCGCGCAACGCTGAGTGAAAACAGGTTTTTTCCTGGCAAGAGACCACAAAGAGATGTTACCGTTATCAGAACCAGTGATGAAATGAGAGTCATCCATCATAGAGACGCAATCAATGCTTCCTTCTCCAAAGAACAAGGGGATGTCCTCGCTGCGAGGGGGTACTTCTTTACCATCCTCGGTCGTTTGTGTATTTTGTTTGATCCATTTTTTCGCGAGTCTCTCAGGATCATCTCCGCCTCTAAAAGTAAGCCTTGTCTCGTCAGCAATTTTCCACAACATCGCGGTCCTATCGCGGGACCCTACTGTAACACATCTTTCCATTCCTAGGGCAGAAATTCCAACAACAAGATCTTGATGTCCGTACAATATTTCGAGTTGTGAGAATTGATTAATCGAGTAGGTCCTGATTTTGTAATCGGCACAAGCGGCATAAAGCTGATCAGAATTCTTCCGAAAGGTTAATGAGAGGATTTCACCTCTTCTGTCTTTCGTGGGAATGACCTTGACTGGAGCTAGGGATTCTGTGCTCCACACAATGAGTTTTCTGTCGCGCCCGCCTGTAACGACGTATTTTCCATCTGGAGATGCCACCAAGGTAAGAATTTCATCGTAGTGGCCCTCCGTGGTATTCTCATACTCGAATTTGCTCTCTGGGATGAAACGACGCCCACCTCTGGCGTACTTAAGCTTCTTAGGTCTTGACTCAAAGTTTGTGACATCGTATTTGGTTAACACCATGTCTTTACTGACTGTGTAGGCAAAAAGCTTGGCGCTGTTCTTATGCTGGGATTCCTGGTGCGAGAATTTGTTTATAACTGGCTGATAACACGAAATAGCGGTAAGGCATTTCTCGCCAACTCGACTGAAAGACGTCTTGGCTTCTGACAAGAGTAGCTTGTCGCCGATAAACCTGTAAATACGTCCCTGTTGCTCAGCGACGTCTTGCTTCAATCTGGACGCCACGATTTCACGGTCCAGATCCTTGGCATCGAAGTTATTGTAATCTTCGTCCGCTGAGGCATATTTTTCTTCGGATTTTTCACGAATTTCATTTGACGCTATTTCGTTAGCTTCTGTTTTCAAATTTTCCAAGTATTGTTTTGCCAAACGACGTCTTTTGTCTGCAGCATTTTCCTGTTCGAATTCTTCATCGGAATCGAGCTCTTCCTCTCCATCCAACTCCTCTGAACCTGCTTCAGCATGACTATCGTCTTCATTCGAAGATGGTTCTGTGATTTCTTCGTCCACCACGTTCGCAGCGGGTTCACGAACTTCAGACCTCTTACGTTTCCTATTGTCAGGTTTGATACGTGCCATTTCCAGTGTGAAATCTTGGTATTAATGGTATTATCAAGAGGGATCGGATTTCTGTTGTCTTAGCTCATCTCATGGTAGAAGTTGTAGCTTTTTCTCAAATTTTCTTCACGCAGTAGTTATAGGTGGTGAAAAAAAAAGATCACGTGCAGAACTGATCGTCGTGTCATTGTGAGCTTGACGAACCCTTCCTCTAACAAACAGCGCCTTTTTAACTGTGCATATACTGACTTCTGTTGTTTGCCGTTATATTTCAAAGCTCATCAATTTACCATGCAGCTTTGCGCTCTTTGTTGTTGTATGGAACGTCATGTTCAGACGTTATTCAACTGCTGCTCGTAGCGAGCTTCACGAATATCGTTGACCCTCCTCATCAAGTTCATGAGCTCAGCTCTTTCTGCAATCTTGACAGCTGCATTAAGAGCCTTGTCTTGCTTGAGCTCTTGAGCTAACGTGAGAGCTTTCCCAATATCTTGTTCCGAACAAGCCGTCGCGAAAAGTCGCAGTAGGGATTTGTCGTAGGCTGCATTTAAGGACGCTAGAATCTGGGTCTCGTTTCCGTAAACTTCACCCTCATGCTCTAAAGTGTCCGTCAATAGCTCACTCATGAACTTGGAACGCACAAACTCCTCTTCAGCGGCCATCTGTACTGGGATTTGTAACTCTTGTTCGTTTTCCGCATCGCGACCCAATTGTATTTCACTTTTAATGAGCATTGGAACTCTGACCTCCATTTCAGACGGTAGCGGCATAGGAAAATCAGGCCATACGTGATGACCCTTCACTAGGATGTGGTTGAGCACATTAAAAGTCAAGCCCAACGGCCACACGTGCAGATCCTTGACCTCTCTGCCATTAGAACTTTTCCATAGCTCCAATTTGGTGTCCATGAGTGGGATCCATCTACTCTGCGCAACAGATCTCCATCTTGAAAGGACCAGAAGCACGTCATCTGCTCCGAATACACATGGGTCGCCATAAGCCGAAAAAAAGACAGATTTTATACCCAATGGACTGAATGCAGCGAATGTTTCGCTCAGCTCCTCAACATCATCATTTTCAAGGTCTACTGGAAGCTTGATTGGCAAAGATGTTTCTCTGTTGTAGTATTTGCTGCCAGTCTGGGCATTTTGTTCGAATAAGGTATACGTGATACCATGATGCGGAGAAAAATGAACGGCAAAGACCTTGTAATCTTGGGCAGCCAATGCAACTACAGGGGCTACTTTCTCAATCTCAAGTGGAAGTCCAAATAAGTTGAAAGTTCTGACGTAGCCAAGTGATGTTCCAACGACTATTTTTTTTGAGGTAGCGGCGACCGACGTGATTTTTTCGGAATTTTGCAGGGGAACAAGCTTATTCCAAGACTCAACGTTGTTGTGAGCGCGGTAGTGCAGCCGTCCAATTTTGGATTGTGCGAAAAGTGCTCCATCTTCAGTCAAAGAACAGAGGTCGTATCCATACAGATCTTCGAAATGATATTCTTTGTAGCGCCCCAAGTCGAAAAAAGATGTTGTAACGGTACTTCTAGAAGATGATGAACCCTCGCCTGTCTTGACGGTAAAGGCGTATCCGATGTTATTCATAGTCAAATAGCGTCTATCGGACGTTCCAAATGGCGTGCCTCCTGGTGAGTATGGACGATAGCGGAATCTTTGTGTGCGGATTTCCTTGTTGGATGAGGAAGGTCTGTACGTTGCAGATGCTGGGTACTTTGGTTTTTTTAGAACATAACCAGCGCCATCATCATCGTCAATAAAATCGTCCTCGTCATTAAGATGCAATCTTTTAGTTCCGCTTGCTTCGTCGTCTGTGAATAAACCTTGCGATTCATCCATGTCGTCACGCCCATTCTCTGTAGTACCGGCTTGGTTATAATGATCGGAAGCCTCGCTATGCTCATCTTCAGAATTGACAAAAAGCTTGTTCTCCAAGGGTTTGTCCTTTTCATGCAGGATCGGCGGCTTTTTTATGTTTTCTGCCACATTTCTGATACTGATGATACCACCATTCCAGGTACCGAAATGAAGGTCCAAACTATCGTTTGACTGAAGAGCCCAACTGAGGTTCGTAATATTGTGCTTTATTTCGCGGGTGGTGTGAACCTCACCGGTAGTCGTATCCCAGACTGTTAGTCTGTTGTCAAGGTCGATTGCTGCAAGGTAGGAGCCGTTTTGTGGACTATACCTTATATCAACAAACTCTCTCTTAATTTGGGAATAGGTAAGCGTTTTAATTTGAGCGTAATCCTTCAGATTGTAAATCCTGATGGATCTGTCTTGGCACGGAACGGCGTATTGCAGTCCATGTGGATGCCATTCAACCCGAGAACTTACCCTATTTTCGTCGCAATACTCAGGATCTTTGACTTCGTCCGAATCTTCTTCTGCTTCTGTAGGATCGACAGCCTGTAGAAGTGCATCTTGAAAATCGTCATTATAAAAGTGCGAGGCTATGCAATGGTCAAGCCTATGGGTGTGACGCGGTGTTGTTGACGTCAATGAATAGAAGTGGATACTCCCATTGACTTGGGAAACCGCCAAAACGCTCATTTGCGGGTTGTAAGACAGTTTGCGCACCTGGTCTTCGACTTTTAACGTTGTCTTAACTCGTTCTGATTGGTCAGAAAGCGAAAAAAGTGTAACCTCGAGATCATCTCCGCCAATGGCTATTGTCTTACCATTATGTACAAGTGCCACGTCTCGAACTGGCAGAGCGCACCTCAATAAAAGCCTGCTCTCTGATTCTTGAGAGCTGTACAGATTGACATCACCTTTCATAGACCCCATTATAAAAGTGGAGTTCGACAAAATTGCAATTGATGTAGGGTCTCGACAAGTTTCGAGGACATCGGGCTCTTCCTCCGGTTTGTTCAACTGTAAGATTTTGGTCAATCCGCTTTTATTGACTGCGAAAAGACGAGACCCATCGGTAGAGCATTCGATTGAGGTCTTCGCGCCAGAAGTGAAAATCGACCTATCGATCATGGATGCCATTGCTGCTATTACACCCTTTGAGCGCTACCGCAGTGGGGTTCGATATGGGCTTTCTTTGGTATGTCTTTGGGAGATTTGACGCGTAAATTAAATGTTCGCGATTTTCTGAAAAGCTAGGTGTCAGTATTGGATATAGTGATACCAACACGTGATCAAACAACAACATTCTAATGTTATGTCAAATCCATCATTTGACGTCGAGTCTCAAGCGGTGAGCGTTGAGGGTGGCATACATTGTCACTAAGCTTTTTATCAAGCAGCTTTGGACTGTTGGTGCTGAAAGTTAGATATTCGATGTGAGACCAGGCCAGGACGACACAATCTCAGGTTTTGAAATTGGCAGACAATGGATGCTCAATCCTCACAGATGTCCAGAGTTGTTCGATAAACCCATTTGGTTTTTTATGTCATGGATCCCTACCCTCATACCTAAAAGGGCGAATCGTTCCCCGGCTATATTCTGATTCTCTTTTTTTATTTAATGTTGGTTTGTGTTTGTAGAAACAGCCCGATTTTAGGGCTTCTTTCGCACATCAGATCGAAAAAAACCGTCGTAGCTCATTCGTACACACCCAGCTGAAAGTTTCCTCTAGCGCTGACGAAGCGTCCCTTCATGGTTATTTCATGGTACTCTGTATAAGCGTTGAAAAGTTAATTAAAGATTCACTTTGACATTATTTAAACTTGTCGATAGCGAGGAACACCAGCCGTAGATGGACCTATTTGACGAATCCTGGGACCTTCCGGTGACCAAAAATATCAATAGAGACCTCTTCACGAGTTACGAGGACGGGGAGGTCTTTGACGTCGATAGTTTCCTTCTAGACAACAATTTTCATTATGCACCTCTCGACACACTTTCCAAAGATCTGACGCTTCTGACCCAGGAGATGGACCATGCGCTGCTAGAAGCCTCAAGCGAGAGCTACAAAGATTTTGTAAATCTGTGCGACCAGTTCTCAGATACGGCTGAGACCAGACCAGAACTTCAAAATGTGAAATTGGACCTTACTCAGTTTCTGAACAAATTACGTAAACTGACGGAAACCGACATTCTGAACACCAAAGAAGTCGTAAAAGATACCGTGGATTACCTCGAAACACTCGACAAGCTAGTTGCGGTGTTGGCGGATACTAAAGCGCTCAACTCGGGCCTTCAATTGGGGGAAAAGCTGTGCAACGTCCTAAATTCGCTATGTGCCGATAACCAAACGGGAAACATAGAATTTGCGCTTTGTGGCCAAGTGCTTACACAATTGCATCACATCACTACAAAAGCGCATACTACTCTACAAAACTTACAGCAAATCGATTCCCCGATGATAGTTCAGCTCAGATCTGGGTATCATAGCATCATAGTCGAGTTTCGAGCTTGTCTTCACGTGATGTGTGATAAATGTGTTGCAAATCCTAATGAAACCAAAGAGCTAGTCAGTCAACTCTCTGACATGCTTCTAACAGAACACTAGACGCCGATACACTGCCATCTTGGCCCGAAACGCTTCAGATTTGCGACACCTACTTGATCCATTTCGTGATGATGATTTTGGCCTATCAAAATATATCACCACACACGAATGGCCCTATAAGCCATAGGGCTTTCAAAGCTATATTAGAAAACTTTTCCGTTGAAGTCGTCCCGATCTGACCCCATCTAGCTGATAAAATCGGGGCTAGATGTTCAATTTTGGTGGCTCAGGGACCAATGCTGGCAACACAGCTAACGGCGGATCGCTGTTTGGTAATAAGCCGGCTAGTACGTCTGGGGGCTTTTCCAGTGGGATGAACAGTGGCAACTTATCAGGTCAACAATCAGGATCACTTTTTGGTCAGAATAACAATAACCAGCAGCAGAATCAGAGCTCTGGCGGTCTTTTTGGACAACCAACGTCAGGAACAGCATCTTCATCCTCTGGTGGTCTTTTTGGGAACAAACCGGCCGGAGGTTTCAGCATTGGCCAAAACGCGAACCAACAACAACCGCAGCAGCAGCAGTCCAATGCCCAGAAACCGGGCCAGTTGGGGGGCTCTCTCTTTGGCAACAGTAATACCACGCAACCACAAAGCACAGGAATAGGCTCAGGCGGTCTGTTTGGCAGTAGCCAGCAGCCACAACAACAACAGCAGCAGCAGCCAAATCCTCCTTCAAGTGGTCTCTTTGGGGGAAGTAATCAGCAACAATTTGGTTCAGGGGGGCTTTTTGGAAAGAGCAGTCAGCCTCAAAGTAGCACAACTTCTGGTGGCCTCTTCGGAAACAACCAGCCACAATCTGGTACGCCTGGCGGTTTATTCGGCAGCAGTTCCAACACTAACTCTGGCGGTTTGTTTGGCAATTCCAACAACACCTTTGCCAACAAAAGCTCCACTTCCGGTGGGCTGTTTGGCAATAACAATCAACAACAACAGCAGCAACCCCAGGGGACGTCTCTTTTCGGTAACAATGGGCCTGTCGCTTCTACTAAACCATCTTTTGGCTGGTCTCAGTCCTCTAATTCTCAACCAATTAGCCAACAGGCAAACCAGCCTCAGCTCCAAGATCAGCAGTTACAACAGCAATTGCAATTCCAGCAGCAACAGATACAACAGCAGCAACATTCCAACTTTCCTCAACAGATTCAAGAACAGATAATGAAGTGCAAAGACTCCTGGGATCCCCGATCTTCAAGAAGCAAGCTCAAAACATTCTTCTATAACAAGGTGAACGAAACAGAGGCAATGCTGTATAACAAGCCTTCCGAAATATCTCAGGAAGATTGGGATGAAGCGTTATTACAAAAGCCATCAGCGAGCGTAATACCCGTCCAAGCTTTCGGTTTCGACGATTTAAACGAAAGAAACAAGCTACAAAGAGAAAATGTCGCCCAAGCTCGTCTAATTTTGAATCAGGTACTCGAAAAGCTGATCCAACTTTCTCAAAAACACGATTTGGAGACGGCTTCCAGGATACTGAAGGCCCAGAGTAGAAACGTGAAAATTCAACAGAGGATAATTAAGCTTGGCTCGCAGCTGGCCATCCTGAAAAGCAAAGGTTTGCCGCTATCAGTTGGTGAAGAAAAAATGTGGCTCGAATACGAAAAGCTGCTGAAGCGTAGCAATGATCCTGCTGGTCTTGGTAAAAATAATGAACTTTGGGCAAGGCTGTCTGTGTTGAAGGAACGGTCAAAGACTATTTCGGATCAACTAGACAGCACTTTAGTTGTCATAAGTGAAAACAATGGCTCAGACGTGCAGCCCAAGAGGTCTGGAAAATACGAGGATAGAAGGGTAGACGAAGAACTAGAAACCAGGGTTAACAAGATTGCTGAAATCTTGAGTAATCAGCAACGTGGGCTTTGTTATTTACAAGATGTTCTTGAAAAAGACGAGAAACTCGTCGACAAATATGTAAGTCAACGGTCTGCCTAAAATAGAAATGCATAATGAATGATATAACTTAAGATCATCTGTCAAAACCCTTGAACCCGTGTAATAGGAAGTCAAGGCGACGCAATTCGTCCCTCGCATCTTCTTGTGGAGGTGAAGAGGGTCTGACAGAATCGTCAAGCCAATCTTGCAGCTCTCTAGGAAGAGAATCAAAATCAGAGTACAGAACTGGATCCAAGTAAACATGTCTTGCGTCAGCTGCCAGTTGACCGTTTACATATTCAAAAAAGGTCTCCGCTTCAGGCTTATTTTCCAACCTGACATCGCTTTCATGCGTAGGTTGCCATCTGCGAAAGTTGAAAAATCGACTTCCATGAGGTTGGCCATCGGACTCTTCAGGTTCTTCGTTTGTGTATAGGGCTGGAGGTGCCTCCAGTGACGTGGCAGCCGATGTCTGAATGTGACCAACGGGTGTGCTTTTAAAACTCCACGGGCCTACATTGGTGAAAGGCTCAAGATCTCGAGATCCAGACCGCTTGCGATGCTCATTTTTGGTCCATACTGACTTCAGCTCTTCGAACACCTCCTGTAGCGGTTCATAGTCCTTCAGCGATAGAAACGGGTCCCATTGGGGTGCTTGTGAATTAAGACCTCGTACGGGAAGTGTGAAGCCCCGCAAATTGAATAATATACTTGACAAAGCGTCCAAATTGTTGCTAGAGATCACCAGATCGATTTTGGGCTGGGTTCGGTTAAAACTTTTCTGCCATGCTGCAGCGTTGGATCTAGAATACAGGACATTACCAAGCTTTTGTAGCTCCCAAGTCAAAGCTTGTTGCACCAAAGCTTCGTTCGGTACCGAAACACTCTTATACGCCACCCTCAGTTGTATTATTAAACATTTCGACCGTATGAACCTTTGCAGCATTACCAGCGGGCGGTGCGATTACTAGGAACTGAAAAGTACTTAAATTGATGCTTTTATTTATATACAGGGTTGGCTGGTTTTGAAAATCAGTCGTATACTCGTTAAATACTGCAGGAACCCCGATGCCAGTTGGGAGTTCTAGCCTTAATTTCTCTCTCTTGCTCTGTTTCTTTGAGCAAAGGGCTTTCCATAAGTACACTATTTTAATTCAAAGGTCTTTGCGCTTTTCTCTTTGGAGCCGTCTCCTTATTTCCATTGTTTTCTGATGAAATGCCAAACCATGGGCGACACCCAGAGCAGAGCTGCTGCATAGCCAGCAGTAATTAGAGTCTGGTTCGATTGCTGTTCATGAGCTTTCTTCTCTTCTTCTGAAGGAGGTTGTTGAGGTAGTCCGAACATGGCTTAAAACTATAGAAAGAGTGCTCTTTTTTGGTTTTTAATCAAGCTAAGATCAGAACTAAAGGTTCTGGAAACAACAGACTGGGTCTTGGATACGTTTTGTTCAATTTGAAAGCTGTAGGTTGTCAAGTTAACTAGGATCAATTTCTAGATTTTTCAATGCTTTGAGTTGAAATTTAAAAGGTCACTATTTACATAACTGACACGTCATTATCCACGAACGGGAATTTTCAAGTTCGTGAAATTTGAAAGCTCATCATCAAAGCATTGTATGTCAAACTATCGACAACTTGACCCTAAACAGGGCCAAAAAAGTTGCTGAACGGGTAGTTTTACAGACGTTAGTTGACCATTGATTAATTTGAACTGGATTGAACCCGATAGTGGAGTGCTGACGGAAAAAACGGAGGAAAAAGTGTCAAATTTGAGTACACAATGAGCAGTGAAGAACCCGTTTTAGAAACCAGCCAAAAAGAGGATGAGAATGTGAACGATCTGGCGCTAAAGGCGGTACAACAGGCCGAGGGGTCCACTGATAAAGTGGAGAGACAACGTAAACACATAGATACGGGGACATCGGATGATGAAGACGAGATAGCAGCGAATCGGAGGCTGGACTCGCAACGGATTATTAACAATAGCAATGGTCCAGATGAATTTGGACTTGACCAAACCACCAGAAGACGTCAGGAACTGGAAGATCGGTTGGACCGATTGTTGAAAAAACCAAAATCCCGTAGAACCAGAAGGGATGAAGACGATTTGGAACAGTTTTTGGACGAGCGGATCTTGAGACTCAAAGACGAAATGAATCTGGCAGCGCAAAAAGATATCGAGACCTTGAATCGTAGACTGGAAGGCATCGACGAAACTGCAGTGGCTACGGAAAAGGTCAGGCTGCTTCCCAAAGTGGTGAGCACGTTATCAAAGGCGCATCTGGCAGACACAATACTGGACAATAACTTGTTGCAAAGTGTGCGTATTTGGCTAGAACCGCTGCCAGATGGATCTTTGCCCTCATTCGAAATACAGAAATCGCTGTTTGCTGCTCTGGAAACGCTGCCCATCAAAACAGATCATTTGAAAGAAAGTGGGCTAGGTAAAGTGGTCATCTTCTATACCAAGTCAAAGAGAGTGGAGGCCAAGCTAGCGCGTCTGGCAGACCGTCTAGTCGCAGAATGGACAAGACCCATCATCGGCGCTTCCGACAACTACCGCGATAAGCGGGTAATGAGATTGGAATTTGATGTGGAACAACATAGAAAGAAGGCTATGCTGGACAGTGCCAAAAGCAAGAAAACAAAAAAGAGAAGAGCTGAAGATGACACCAAGGGTAAATCTCCATACGAATTGGCTGCTGCCAGAAGAAACAGGGCAGCAGCGCCATCGCAGACTACAACGGATTACAAGTATGCGCCGGTCAGCAATTTGAACTCAGTTTCTTCTACTGCACGGACTTCTGGAGTTGGGTCGTCGCTGAACAACAGTGAAATGTACAAGAGGTTGAACTCTCGACTCACCAAGAAGGGTAAGAGGAGTAAATAAGTAATTGTTTAAAAGTTCGGTTGGTTCTGAACATCTGGAACGTATGGAGCGTGTGAAATGCTAATGAAACCATGTACCACTTACTACAATATGCACAGGCTGGATCGCTTCAAAAACAACGTATCACTACTGATGTGCAGCAATTCACCGCATACGACGCTTGCAAAAGAGCTGAATTAAGCTATGAGCGTTAACTAAAACGTGCAATATAAATTGGTGTACATAGTACAGTGGGGTTTGTAGTGTTATTGTAGGAAATATGACGGAAAATAGAAAAAGTCATGAAGATTCGCGCGGTTTTCACCAATGCATGAGCCTGGCGATACTTCGCATGCGACCTCGCGCTGTTGCGGGGACTCGCTTACGATCTTGGCTTTTCCTTCTTCTCCTTCCACAAGGCAAGCAAGGAGACACCGGAGACCTTGACGACCTTGAATCTGACACCTGGGATATCACCCTTGGCCTTACCCTTTCTACCGAAACCGGCCAACAAAACTTCGTCGTTTTCGTCGACGAAGTTCAAACAACCATCGTTAGGCACAAAAGCAGTGACTCTCTTACCGTTCTTGATCAACTGGACTCTGACACACTTTCTGATAGCAGAGTTAGGTTGCTTGGATTCGACACCAATCTTTTCCAACACAATACCCTTGGCGTGAGAAGAACCACCGAAAGGAGAAGACTTGAAGGCAGTTCCCAGCAATCTCTTCTTGTAGGATTGTTCGGCCCAACGGCTGTGACATGAGTTAGTACATTGCTCACCAGGGGACGAAGAGAAACGGCTTTCTGGAAATGTCGTAGATCAAAGTTGAGCAAGACCTTTCTAAACTTGTAGGATAGAAAGTTCTCTTAGAAAAATAGCCCGGTGGAGTATTTTCGATACTTGCTTGTGGAACCAACAACCTCGATCATTGCCTTCGTAACGTTTCTTGATTTTTTGCACTATTCAACATACTTGTTTCTTCTGTGGACACGCAACTTTCTAGCGGCGTTCAAACCTCTTGGCTTACCCTTACCCATTGTTGATTGTTGATATGTGGTTTTTCTGTATCTAGAGGTGTAACTTACTGCAAATCGTGTCTTGAATTCGTATATCTAGTTTTTTTCAAGATAGGTAGAACGGGGACTGGGCGATGGATCGGAGGCCTAGGCTGAGGCTAGGCCGGACAGTGAGGAAGTTGCTGGTAAGGACCAATAGGATCTAGGCAGAGGAATAGGGCGGAGTGGTAGTGGAGCGGTTCCAGTGCCAGGCAGGAGTGAGACAGAGCTAGAGAGAGGCACGCGAGAGGTTAGGCAGAGGCAGAGCAAAGCTGCTAGGGAATGGACTATCGAAACAATGCGCCAGGAATGGGACGCACAAAGGATTATTCAGTTATTGAGAGTATGTTTTGTAATTTTTCTAAAATACTTATTATTGATTTTGGTGTACGGATGTTACTTTGAAAAGCAGTCATGGGAGATCTTTAGATGACGTAAGTCGTGTACACGTGATATATATCGAATTAACTATTTTTGTACGAGCACAGTAACGATTGGAGCAGGAGTTCGGCATTTGCACGATGTAGTTGGTAATACACATTGTTCGAATGCTTAATGGTCGAATGAGAATGAAGCACATGTTACACTGCTCTGGACAATTGACCTCTACTCTAGAAAAGATCGCGCACGTGACTTTCAGTGTCGACGATATCAACGCCCGTAGTGATACTAAATACAATCCTAAGACACGATGAGTTGAAACGCAGCATTTTGAATCTTCTCTATTGAGTTCTTTCACTTTACAAGCCCACAGTTCATAACGGCACCTAAACTCATGATTTCATTCATAGAGTCACGTGACCTAAACCATTCAATTTGGGTTTACCAGTCTGGTAGTAGTCCGATGAGCCGCTTGAGCATCACGATAATCTCAACATCAGTTCTTGGGCACCACTTGGAGGTTTTCCATTAAGTCATGCTCCCAGTTGCGCTAGTAGATTATGGGATCGACCACTGCAGAAAAATTGAGCGAGATTTTGGTTGCTCAGTATTTGGCAAAACATGGATATGACGGTGCGCTTTTGAATTTCCTGAAAGAATCGGATCTTTCCAGATCTGCTGTTCAAATCGGCAACGATAACTTCGAGGACCTCGAAGAAATTGTGGCAGAACGAATTGAATTCAACGAAACGAAAATAAATGCGCAACTTGCCAATTTGTCTCTTAACGATGCGATTGCTCCACTAGATCCCAAATTTTACCTACCGTCGTGGGACCATACCCAAAATTTGGTCACAGCAGATATAACACAACAACCCGCATCTTTGGCGGTCGATCTTTCGTTCACCGGAGATTCCCAACTCTCTGTCAGCACTGTTGATCGTAACGTTTATTACTATGGATCTGATCTGAACCTCGCAAAGAAGCTGAAAATAAACTCTGGCGTGGTAAAGCGGTGTGGTACTCTTTCGCGGGATAACGAAACCTGGTATTTTGCTTGTGGTATGCATGGAAACCTGACAATCTTTGATAATAACTTCCAATTTCTAGTAGAACACCAACTACACACACGCATTGTCAAAGATGTCGATTTCTACCATCATAAGGAAACGTCCAAATGCTATTGCTTCAGTTCTGGCCTTGATAACTACGTCAAGGTTCATCTGATTGACCTGAAGACCCTCACAACTACTCTCGTTGCGTCTCTGAAGCTCACGACATCCTGCACGTCTTTCCAGGTCGCACAAACAAAGGAAGAGCTACCGGTCTTACTCCTCACACATCAGGATCATTCTCAGCTTTTCATCTATGCTTTAAACGAAGACCAGTTGGTGGAGACACACAAATTGGCGATGAGCAATGCCCAATTCAGTTCGCATTCTTTCAATGTTCAATCTTCATGCATTTTAAGCTTTCGCGACAACAGAACTGACACCAATCGCGAGCAACTGAATTTTCATTTACCAGTTCTGGAAGATGGATCCATGGTGGCCATTGCTACTTCTCATGTACCTTACATGCGAGTGATAATACTGGAATTACCGATTATCACTTCACAATCCACATCTCGAATTCACTACGATAAAATACTGAGAAACATGGCAACAATGATTCCCCAGGATTCGTTTTCAAGCGCGATCTTGAAAAGCTGCCGGCCATCGAGAGGTTTAATTGTTGGTTCCGATTTTGGTGTGTATGGCATTGACGTTGCGAATTGCGACTCCTGGCCATTAATTCAAGAGGGAAAGAGAGTGAAAGCTCTAGATGCTTTCCAAGACCGATTGGCAATAGCTTATGCTAACTCACAAGTAGACGTCTTTTACTGGCGCCAAGAGGCATAGTTTTTCACGGCCAATGTTCTTAAAATTGTCGATGATGAACAGGTCAATGATCTTCTGATCAACGTTAGACGCATGAAGTAGCTGGATGACTACGATCCAACCATTTGAGGCAACTGACCTGCTGCGATTGAACAATGTCAACTTGGACTCTTTAACGGAAAATTTCCCTATAGAATTTTACTTGGAATACCTGATATTATGGCCAGGGCTCTTTTTCGAAAGTCAAGAGCTGACCAAGAGAGACAAAACCGGTCAATGTGAGATATCGGGCTACATGATGGCTAAAACCGAGGGTAAAGGTAACGACTGGCATTCTCACATTACTGCTGTAACAATAGCACCAGAATTTCGTCGTATTTCTCTGGCATCCGGCTTATGCAACACACTTGAAACTATCACTGACAATCAACCGCACAATGTGAATTTCATCGACCTGTTTGTCAAATGCAACAATAACCTCGCAATCAGTCTCTATGAGAAGCTGGGATACTCGGTGTTCCGGAGGGTTGTCGGGTATTACAATTCTTCCGGAGATCAATACCCAAATGCATTGAATAAAATTCACGACGACAAGGACGCTTTCGACATGCGTAAAGGGATGCAGCGTGACAAGGGACGCAGCACGAGAACCGAAGGTAGAAAAAATCGCTGCTATCCACACGATGTTAGGTTTTGACTAAAAAAATTGGTACATACTGTATACGGTTCGCAAGGATCTCAAGTCCTGGTGAGAAAAAGGGCCATACAAGTCCAATGAGTTTGTTAGAATTCCACTCTTTCGCTGGCAGAGCCGAAATTGTCATTTCTTTTGAATCCACCACGAGCATTACCACGATTGCCTCCACGTTGACCCCCGCGTCCACCACGAAAAGATCCTCTTCCTCCACGGAATCCTCCACGACCACGTCTGTTTCCAACGCTAGCTTGTCCAAATGTATCCATGTTAAGCTCACGTTCTTCTTGCCAGCGCATATTCGTGTTTGTCTCTGTTGATGTGGAGATAGTGTCGAAAAAGGACGATTTGCGATTGTAGAATGCTTCGTCATTGTTCGAAGCAGTATCATTAGAGTGTTGCTGATGAGGAACTGATGAATCGTGGTCGTTCTCGAGCTTGGAATTGTTGGACTGGAAATCGAAATCTTCATTGGGGATCTCGACTTTACGTGGGGGTCCTTGTTTGGGTTTCACGGGAGGTTTAGAACCCGCCACACGGGCCTCTTGTGACTTCTTAGGGTATTGTTGTTTTGCGGTACTGTCATTTTGAGACATTTTACGCTCAACATCGACCGCTGGAGCAGATGGAGCATATACTCCGTAGCCAGTCACTGCTGCAGGTACTTCCACAGCTGGAGCCTGATACTGGGCATTCTGCGGAGCTTGGGAGTTCTGTATCGTACTTGGAGCTCCCTGCTGTTGCTGTTTTTTCTGTTCTTGTTGTGGTTTTTGTTGTAACTGCTTTTGTTGCTGATGCTGTTGATGCTGCTGTTGCTGCTGCTGTGCCAAAATTTCAGGTGGAGGTAAGACCGGCTGCACTTCGTCGAGGGAAATGTCCAGAATGCTCAAATCTTTGACATCATTACCATTGAAAGCAACTGTCTCATAAACGTTAGGATTGGGATATATCTCCTGAGGGCCCCATTGCTTGCGTCCCTCAGTGCCAAAACAGCGTACTTTGTTCAGTGTTACTACACCTTTCTCGGAGTCAATACCTTCCAAAAGACCCACATATCGATTTTCGGTCACCGAGATCAAAGAGATCGTCTTCCCGATGTACTGAGCCATTGCCTTGGTATCTGAAATTGCAATTGTTGTGGACAAAATTGACCCGATTACTGTTTAGTTTGGTTAGATGATGAGTTGTCTATCTAAAACAGTTTGGAAAATTACCATCTAGTAGATTGTCTAGTTCATTACCTAGTCGATGATGAGAAGAGCGAGTAGCTGACGGTGGGTTGCTAGGTGGAATGAAATGGCAGAAGGCTAGGAGACAGTAGCCGTGTCGAGACAATTCTTCCGAAATTATGCTTCAGCGATGTGGTTAGACGCTTTTAAAGGAAATACATGAAGTGGGCTGATGTTACTATAGTGAGGGGGATGATTCGACGGAAAATAACAATGAAGTGCCGGTCACGGATTGATTCGATTACGGTAAACGTTACGAGTTTTTTTTAAAGCCCGAGGAAATTATTGGTAATGCTGGCCGGTGATATAACGTAACGGATAACTTTATTTCACTACTTTGCTTGCACAGCGCTGGGTTTTATCGTCGAACACTAAAGAGAGTAAAACGCATGTAGTGTGCTGTCACTCCATGGGAAATCATAAAGAGGACTTTTATCAAATCGAGTGAGATTGCGACGCTAGCTCAGGTTATCATGAAAGCGTAGCGGGTGTGTCCGTCGGCTGTCGCATTGGCACGAACAAACAGTGGCACTGATCAAATTATAACCACGTGACAGGTAGGTTTCTGTTTATGGAGGATCAAGAGTACATAGAAGCGGAAGAGGGAGAATCCGTTTCAGTTAAGCAGCAAATGTGTTCACAAACGCAAATGTAAAGCGGGTAGTCTCAGCCACCAGACGTCTCATGGAAGGGTTCAAGAATCTAGTAAACTGTAGACAGCAAATTTAAGATCACGTGCTCATGGTGTCAGCGACGCAGTGAGATTATGTGATAAAGTCCTACCAAGACAAGAAATAACAGCGGATTCGCATCAATTGCGTGCAAAGTGTACTAGAAAAGACCTACGTTCATGTAGATCCGGATCTTGCATATTCATCGAATGCTTATGTCCTTGTAACTGCCAATCTTGTCGCGGAAATACCTAATCAAAAATGGAAACTAGCAAAACGTACAACTTCGCTGTCAAGACAACGACAGCGGATCAAAAGCTGAGAGTTCAATTCTAACCAATTTGTTGGTTGGTACCTAAGCCAAGCACCGTCCTTTTGCTTCTCTTTCACCGGAAACTTCTCTTATAATTTGTCACGCGATCTGGTTTTGACCCACAGTTAGCTAAATATATAAAGCACAGGGCTCGAGAAGATTTCAAGGTCATTGGGGAGTTAACTCCATTATCAGACCTAGATCTTGAGCTATAACTTCATTTAAATCTCCTTTTCTAACTAATCGTTGACTGAAAATAATGGGATCGCTTGAAAGTGCGATTACCGGAGCAGTAGCGTCTTGTTTCGCTGATACAGTTGTATACCCTTTAGATGTAGCCAAGACTTTTGTCCAAACTCAAGCCAAACGAGACAAAACAAGAGATCTTGAAGATCGAACCGATGGTGAGGAATTCTACGACAATACTGGCGACGCTTTGATCAAAATATTCAAAAAAAGGGGTTTTTCGGGACTTTACCAAGGGCTTCCTGCGTCTCTTTTGGCGGGATTTCTTCAAAGCTTCTCCTACTTTTTCTGGTATAGCGTTGTCCGAAAAACGTTTTTTAGGTACAAAGCCGCCCGAGGTAAAGTGTCGAAATTCAGCACGCCCGAAGAGCTTATTTTGGGAATTCTGGCCGCTGCAGTTTCTCAACTATTCACAAATCCGATCAATGTCATTTCCAAGCGTCAACAAACTGTTTCTAGATCTGACGGTGCCAGGATCAAAAACATCGTTAAACAAATCGCTAATGATGATACCCATTATACTGGATTTTGGAAAGGTCTGAAAGTTTCTTTAATTCTCACTGTTAACCCTTCCATCACCTATGCGTCTTATGAGAGGCTTAAGGATCTATATTTTACGACGAGCAGCAGTATCCACCAAGGCGAGTTGCTTGATTCGTCTGCACAACTAACGCCCCGTCAGAACTTCATTTTAGGTGTCTTATCCAAGATGATCTCCACAATCATCACCCAGCCACTTATCATATCGAAAGCTTGGCTGCAGCGATCCAATACCAAATTCAAATCGTTTCAAGAGGTCCTGGTGTATCTTTATATGCATGAAGGAGTGCTGGCACTTTGGAAAGGGCTTCTTCCACAAATATTCAAAGGCGTCCTGGTTCAAGGCCTTATGCTTATGCTCAAGGGAGAGTTCACGAAGCTCATGAGACGCCTTTTCTTATTTCTAAGAGTTCTGCGAAATTCAAAGCGTATAACAGCAGTGTCATCAAGGTGAGCCAATGGAAGCTCTATAAATCCGTCTGGCCTAGGGCATCATATAGCGGCATCCTTTGGTGAATACGCTTTGCGGAGAAGCAGGTTTTACTTACGATGTTCATGTGTTTGAGGGGCAGATCGCGAGCTAATATCCAGTTCCATTTTGCTGAAAAACTACAATCGCACAACTGATCTGATGAATGGCATCTTCTTCCAATCGAGGATATTCCAATTTTATTTACATATGGTTTACTTTGCTTTGTTTGATCCGCCTGAAAGCTGGTCTTGTCTGTCTATTTCATCAAGGCTCAATTCGTCCCTGATTCTAACGAGAGATCCCTTCTCTTGAGACTCCTCTTCTTTCATAATCTCTTCCTGCTCCTTGATTTGTGCCATCTTGGCGCTGTTGGTAGCTGCCTCTTCCTCTACCACGTTGACCTTCACTTCGTGATACAGCTCATCGGGGATACCGCTGAGAACATCACACAAAGCATCATATAATGACTTTCTAGAGCTGACATCACCGTACGTGTATGCGGTGGCCATAATTAACAAAGTCGATGGGATCTTGTCTTTCAGCCTCATGGTCAGCCAAATTTCCAGATTGTTTCGCAGCACAGAGTCTTCAACATTCAAATTCCGGATACCACGGGAAGCACAGGCTGTACGCAATTCGGCGGAATCCAGGGCACTTACACCTTCATAAAACAGCGAGAAATCGTCCTTCTTGAGTTCCAGCATCTTATACCGAATGCGGTACCGCAACATAACGTCTGTTCCAAAAGGTTGCAAGTTGATATACTTGGCCAAAGCAACTAAATAGGGTCTTGTGGCATTATCCAGAACGGTATCATCAGTGAACAGACGTGCTACATGAATCAGTTGCTGTCTGGATTCTGGTTCTCCAGTAGCACGAACATGCGTGTAAAAACGGTTGAAGACGGCTTTCTGATCCATGGAGATATCTCCCGGTTTGTAATGAGTCTTCTGATCCTTTATTATGCCTGAGACCAAACCTCTTGTTTCCCTCAAGCTGCTCAGCTTAGAGAGTTTTTCTTTCTTGGATTCATAAGTAGAAGGTAGCATGTTGGGGAAAAGCTTCAACGCAATGGGAAGAAGCAGTTCAGCAAATGGGACCAAGACAAATGCAGAAAATGGTACGAGACGTACCACATCTTGGGTGGTTCTTTTCAATTGCAGGTTTTCACGACGACTCAATTGATGGCCGGCAGCACTCTTCATCAACAATCTCGAGGCAATTTTGATCTCCAAACCTAAAAGCTTAGTGCCATCCCAATAATGGTGAACTTCATGTTTGATTCTTGACCATAGCGGAGGCTTGGGTGCTTCATTATCTACCACTTGAAGATCCAATGGAGCATTCTTGTTCTCATTTGGGTTTTGAGATGCAAAAGTTCTGCATTGGGAACCTAGCGATCTTGGTTTTACTGCAAGGCCTCTGGCTCTTAGTAAGACCTGGGTCCCGTACTTCAGCGACGTTGTCATCAGATATCAACCGAACTACAGGCAAGAAATCAACTGGCAGATCAGTAGTGTGCTGAACTCTAAAAATTTTAGATATAACAACAAGTTATTATTTAAATATGAATAAATTACTGAACACCTGTGTGTGTTAAACAGTATGTTATTCTCATAAACTTTCCTACTAAAACAACTAGCACATCCGAACACCGGTGCACCTATATCTGGAACTTCAATTCATAAAGCCACTACTCCCATTAATCTCATTCATCAAAATCTACACCATCATCATTGTCATTATCATCAACATAATCGTCAACACGATCTTCATTACAGGTCATTATCGTCTTGCCATTATGATTATCAATATTACTGAAAAAACCAGCATATTTTACATTTCAAGCGGTTCTTGTATCGCTCTATCCTTCATCCCTTGCTCTGTTTATGTCCGGGCAAAGAGACGTTGCGTAGCATGGTCTGCAGTTCTTCTTGCTCTAATACCTCGTCTGTAATCTTCTGCGCATTTTCGAGTTCAAAGGTGCCATTGGCAAGTAGAAGACCTGGAATAGAAAACAACGATGAGGACGTAGAAGAGCAAGACGAGCGAACTGCAGAAATGGAATCCAACATACGTGGAAATGTCCCCTGGAAAGGTTTGTGAGGATTCCGGTAAACATGATCCAAAAAATCGAGTAGACCACAGTCAAGAGCCAGTGACGTCTTTTGTAGGGGAACGATGTCGGCACCTTTGTCAATCACTTTGATTTGATCGACAAAAGCGTCGTCCTTGAATTCTTCTACCACGTTGCACGTCTCGTAAACGCGTTCGTAGTTCAGTAGTCTGGAACGGAAATCGCGATAGCACCATTCTTTGTCTGGATTCCGCAAGTAGTCTGGAGACATAGTAACTTTATGCAGAATATTGTTGTGGATGGTCTTTGCGTCATTGCAAATGCTTTCGATGAATATTATGGGTGTCTTTTTGGACGTGTGTGCCCTAATAGTTTCAAAAGTCATGGCTCTTCGTGCGACGGTTGTGTTGGTGGCATCAAATAGAGCCACGCGGTGAGAATCGTGTGACTCTAGCCAAATGCACAGCTTTTGGATGGTGGCTAGCGCGATTTGGTCACGAGCCTGTACGGCGTCTAAGTTTCCTGTGTCAAAGAGCATGTTTGGCGGGACAGACAATTCCGACGAGTATGGCTCATTAGTGCTCATCCGAACCGTATCGTTGTCATCGTCCTCATCTCCATCAGACTCATCAGATTCAGGTTTTTCAACCACGAATTTTTCGTGCAAACGGTAGCCCTGATGGGGATCATCGATGTGATGCCGTTGGCGAGTAACTGTGCGGTACAGTTGAGGAGAACTGCTGTCTGATTCCCCAGTGACCTTCAAAGTCTTAAAACGACGTTCTCTTCCTGCATTAAACAATCGACAGCTCGAACTGTCCTGATATGCGTCTTGATAAAATGCAACTATCTGCTGTGCGATGTACGATTTTCCACGCGCTGGAAGCCCGACCATCACAATAACAACTTTATTGGGCATCTTGGTGAGTGTTTGCCGTACGTTTTCAGTTTTTTGTTCTTGATTCATGGTTTTATCCTAAATAGAAGCGAGATAATGGACCCGCTCAGAATTCGATAACTTGTCTTATAGCGGGTGATTGGTGGATGCGCCCGTATAATCGGAGAAACTTATTGTATGATTGATGAAATTTATTTCCGATGACTCGTTTAAAACGTATGATGATGCGTTCTCCGCATTGTTTCAATTTCAAGCCGTACGGAAAAAAATGTAAGTGTAAGTGTAATGAAATTAGTTTCACGACAATCGCCTGCAATAGAAAAGGAAGAGCAAAAAAATGACACTGTCCAGTTTCAACGTGTTACTTCCCAACATCAACAACAACGTCCCCTCGTTCGTTTTTATAGGGCGTGGTAACGAAATTTTCTTTATGTCAAAAGAAGTTGCTCCAGGATCCCCATCTCGGTTGGGTTTCCTAGAATCCAACCTCTTTTTCCTCAAGAAAAGCTCATTAACTGTCAAACACACGGGCAATTTCTAAGCGGAACGCATGGCATTGTCCGGAGGAGCCAAAATTGAACAATGTTCGGAAAGGCCAAGCTGAAGGGCGGAAAATGCTTTTTGCCCCGCTTTTCCGTGTAGCAAGTTGATCTTTGTCCCTACCATGCCCTCTGTCACTGAGCCCTTCGCGGAAAAACTGGAAGCCGTTCAGGACCTCCGGCCCTACCCGTATTTGGAGGAGTCACCCCGCAGTCCGGTAAAGGGAGAGAGGAAAAAAACCGGAAAAACCGGAATTTTGATGAAAACCGAAGGGAGTGTGGGAGAGAAGTTTCTAGCACGTGATCTACACCTTTTTCGTAGCATCTTGGACGGTTATCGGTTACATAATCAAAGTCCAAGATAGTTCTGGCTGTCTTCGTTCGTAGCGACGAATAAAAATTGCCGCCGAGGATGCGACTAAAAAGACGATTCCCTTACCACTACCACCGTTTTATTCTCATTGAAGCCCAGGTATTATTTTTCGCGTGCAAGTCTCTCACGGTGTTATGAAACGAAACCTAAATCACTTTGTCCTTTAATGACAGCGGGAAATGTGCAACATTTCTGTTGGCGCAGCTAACAGCTCCCTGCTGCCATGAATGGAGGAATAAGAAATGGTTTTGCATGGCAGCGGTGCGTTTACGTCAAGCGGATACTATGACATTGTGATCTTTGTCCAGATCTAAAAACATCAAAATTTGATAAAAACATTTAAAATTTAAGACTTCACTAAGTTTAAGGGCTGATCAATGCTGAAAACACCTTTAGCATAACAGTTTGGGGATTTGATTGAACACAGGGCAAAACTAGTACATCGAGCTTCCGATGCGTCACTCCCCAAATAAACAACTACGAATTCTTACTTACGGGCCGAATTTCAGATGGTTATACGTTTCTCTTCAAAAGATATCAGTAGTCTAACGTCTAAAAAAGTATTTAGCATCATCATTATAGGCCCTGGGTTCCTCGATTCGCTACTCAGTTTTCAAGAAAAGTCTCATTTCCGACTTTGGTCAGCTTCGGTGTTTTCTAACGCCAGAAGGTGTTCAGGTGTCTGAAAAGACCTCGAAATCAAGATACCAGCATACGCAGAGCTACGGGTGCGTATTGATGTGAGTACTACATTGCCTGCACACTAGACACTGGGTACTTGTATGTATGTTGCAGGTGGTAGAAAAGTGATTCAAAATATGTCGTCTTTTTCATATTCTTACTTTCGACATTACCCTGAACGCGGTGAATTTCGATGCCCACAGAGCCTGAAAGGGCTTCGCCATGAGACTTCCTCCCAATACGCACACTGCTACTTTTCCCACGTATATCTTGGTCAACTACGTACTTATAAGTTGTGAATGATATCAGGTTGAAAAAACGGTCCAGATTGGCTGTCTGTATGGCCACTTAGGTGCCATTACTTTCCCTGGGAGATTGATCATCGAAAACTTCGCTTTACAGCCGATGAGTTCATAGCGACACCAAACGATAGTATCGAACGATCATACACAATATCTAGCCATCATCAGATAACATTTTGAGATTTTATTACATACAGACGCCAGTGTTTCTTACCGGTACGCTTGCACCATCAGTATCCGTAATAACCACCAGCAGGGCCTGCTGTTGCTGTTGGAGCGCTACTAACAGCACTTCCAGGTCTTTGGGTCCTGTTGCTGGTCTTCAATAAGGTTTTGAAACCATTGCAGAGCTGGATTACAGTTGGATAGTTATAATTGACCAAGAAAAATCCTGTGTGGGTCAACCTCACGTTCCAAGTGTAGAGCTTACTCTGAGCATTTATCTTAAACATCAGGAAAAACCAACCTGGGTTTTCATAATTGAAGCTGAAGTAGTACACGGATCTGTTGGGATTCACTTTGGAATAGTCTTCAATAAACTTCGTCACCTCTCTCTTTGTGCCTCGTTTGAACTTTTCATTAGACGTGATCTCGTTCAAGAGTCTCACCTTATTTTGCAGGTATTCTACCACGATTTGATCCAAATCATGGTATCTTTGACCTTCCACCAGCAGAATCCGACCTAACGCCAAGGGATTTTCTTTCTCTTGCTCCACTATATCGATATGCTGAAACAAGTCCTTGTCCAGCTTCCAGGTAATCGATAAATGGTCGTCACCACGCGACGACTGTCTTATTACGAAATCACCACGTTCCTTACTTCTTAGGTAATCCTCGGCTTGTTGGCCGTTGAATGGGAAATAATAAGGATGATTGATAACTCTATGAGTTCTTTTAGCGCGAGCTTCGCGCATGGCAATTTTTTTCTCCTCTTCACCATCCTCGAGCTCTTGCTTTAGATCCCAAACAGAAGGATCTTTGCTGTAATGAACAGGCACGAACTGGTGTTTAACATCATGCTCTAGCAGAGATACCTCGGCGCTGATATTTTCATAGTCAATAAAAATCACCTTGGCGGGATATGTCATACCGATCTCGTACAATTCCGACGCAGGCCGTTTCAATTGAGCACCTAAATGACGCTGTGCATTCACAATGCATTCCACCAAAGAATTGGTAGCACAGATGATATCGCTGTGTCTAAAACGCTCAACTTTTACAGGGACAATGCAGCCCTTGAAAAAAGTTTTGTCGGTTTCTCCTGTCAAGGTGGTGAAGACATCCTCACCGTGTAATGGACGAAAATCGTTTCTTAATTCTTCAAAGCCATTCAACAATTCTAAAACTATTGTATTCAGACTGTTGAGTTTCTTTTGTCCAGTATTTTTCTCCAGCTCTTCAGCATAAGCGTCCAGATTGAGCGATTCAAGTTTCGCCTTGCAGTCAGAATCATCTCTCAATATTTCGATGAACTCACTCATTGCGCCTTGTTCATCCTTTTCTGCAATATCGTCAGGGTCATACTCTAGCGCATCGGCAGCAACTTTGGTTGCCAAATGGTAATCTTCTGGATGGATTCTTGTGCTATCTAGTTGATCGTGTTGCAAGTCCTCATACCTCTGATTCTTTTGATTCCAAGAGATGTATAGAAAGCCAGCAGAGTTCATGAATATTGTCTTATGCAAAATGTTGTGAGTAATTAACTGCTGACGGGCCAGAAGAGGCTCGTTCAATCTTTGCAAAGACTCCAAGAAATCGGTCGCTTTCCGCTTACCGAGACCGGAAATATACTGCAGACAGCGAGCGTAATACCCATTATCTGTCGACTTGTTAACCTCAACTCCAACTAGATTGACGAGGTCAACGAAGGATGTTTCGAGTGCCTTCATGAAGTTATCTTTAGTCAATAAAGATTGACTAGGATGGATTGACAAAGACATTAATTCATCCGGAGACAGATTAACGTACTCCAATAGGGGAGAATGCACGTACCTAGCCAGGGCAATGCAGTACTTCACCAATGAGGGTTTGTTCGGAAACTCAGCTATTCCCCTTTCTGAGGATTGGTACCGTGTCGCAAGCTCATCTTCAACATAAATCACGGGGATGTTATGTCCTCTGTTGTCAACAATCTGCTTTTTTTGTATAACTTCTTGAATCTTCCGTACCAGCCGTTGAGTCTTAGGGTTTGGCCCGTTTATAGCAATGACGTTCGGTTGACAAGCCTGTATTATGTTATCCAACGTTTCCTCAAATTTCTCTGGATTGCTTCTGTCGAATGGGTTGTCAACAATCTTGTAGTCACGAACGTAATCGGACTTCCTGTTCACGTAAACTGCAATGATAGCGTCAGAACCAAAACGACCTTGACCGCAAGTAACAGCGAGGACTCTTGGAATCTTGGGATCACGCGGGTTAGGAATATATGGTGCTTGGTCAAGCTTGGTCATGAATTTATGACGTACAGCTTTGGACACGAGCTTTTGACAAGACTTTCTCAAGTCATCTTTGATCTCTTGACTTATTTCCAAAAAAATTTTGTCGAGAGCCGAGAGGAAAGCACCTTTACGGAAATCATTCCATTCTGTCGCAATTTCGGACGTGTTGGTGGTGTCGAGTGCTGTTTGAAACAAATGATCACAATACTGGGCCTGAGATGACATATGGATCTTAACCGTCATTAGGTGCAGGGATTCAGCTTCTAACATTCTCAAGAAGACTTCTGGTTCTTTCCTGAAAAGGACGGGCGTCCGGTTGATCGCATATTTGATATCTTCATAAGGCGAGCCCCGCTGTATTTCCTTTTTACCTTTAACCGATAGCACAACATCGGCGATGTAATACTTGTAAAAATCAGCTCTTACCTTTTCCCTTACCTTTGGATTGTTCGCAATCTCTAGTGAGTAGTATTTTTGAACAGTCTCCAGAGCTAGTTTATGATTCGTCGTAAAAACTTGAAGATCTGCGCTGGACTCTAACATAATGTCAGCAATCACTTGTTGAGGTTTGGAATCTGGGTGATCTATTACGGGATGAATTTGATGCTCTGAGTGGATGTTCTCCCCCACCTGGTCGGATGTTATCCCAATATCATTTACAGCTTTGTATAAAGGACTTGACTTGAACCTTTCATAGCTTGAGTTTTTCATGTGCTTCTTTGTTGATCCGTTACTTTGAGTGAGTAAGGCTTCGTTGATCTCATGAGCAAACTTGAACTCCAGGTAGTTGTAAATGTCTTGTAAGGATGTTAGCTCTGTCATTGACGAGGCTTGGTTTCTAAAGTACTCGTCGACAATTGGGTCCTCAATACCCAATAGCTTGTAGAAATTTTTGACGTAATCTCTCTTGTAGATGATACTGTGAAATTCGGAGTCCATATAAACAATTTCCCATAGATCGTCCTCGTTCAAAACAAACCCGTCTTTCTCTTTAGAAGAGATGTAGTTACGGCGGTAAGCATAAATGAACGGAACCTCCATGTTGTCTTTACTCACAAACTTGATGGCGTTACCCACAGCCTCTTTAAATTCCGAAAGGTCGAAGTCAGGGTCAAAATTTTTGTCCACGCAGAGCTTGTCGCTAATCCAGTTTTTCTCAAGCTCTTGATCCTCAGCGCCCAGTTCTCCGTAATTTTTTAGACCAGCTCTGAGTTCTTGATACCGTTCCGGTATATCGGCCCTTCTTATGACCATATCCTCTTCTGTAAGAAGATTTTTCCTCAGATCTTGCAAATCGTAGATGTCCTGCAGCGTAATTTTTGGTTTTCTCGACTCGTGGGAACCCTCAGCGTCAAATTCATCATCATTGCCTGCAGCTCCATCTCCGCCTTCTACCTGATCGAATTCCTCATTTTCGACTTCCAGGGCCCAATCGTAGTCGTGGCCGTCACCAAAAATGTCGTACATTTCGTCAATCTTTTCTGAAGAAAGACCAGTTATTTGAACGGGTTGATTCATTCTTTGCTCGCGGATCATCTTACGCTCTTCTAGGCGTTGCTGCCGGCTTTCTTCATCTTCGTCAGAAAATTCGTCTTCCTCGATGAAATCGTCCAGTTCGTCGATGGTACCTACGTCTGCGTTTCTCCGACTAGAGGGAGCTGCTTCATCTTCTACCGAAGGTTGCTCTTTTTCGGGACCTTCATCTTCATCCTCAGAAAAAAAATCGTCGAATCTAGAAGCAGTTGTTGGACCTTGGGCAGTAGAATCGCTGGGCTCTTCACTGCCATTATCCCCGGCCCTTTTAAGCCTTTTGAGTTTAGCCTTATTTGAATCTGTGCTTACTGGTCTCTTCACGCCCGCATTTTCCATCAGTAGGTCGAGATCGTCTTCTGAAAGCTTATCGTCTTCGTCCTCTCTAGGTCTTCTTTTATGTTTCTTGCCCCTTTTCCTCCCAGCAGAAGCACGTCCTTCTTCATCATCATCGACAATGAATCCTTCGCGTACTTTCTTGGCTTCTTCTTCGTCTTCGTCAAGATCCTCGTCTTCTTCTGACGAATCGAAAACATCTTCACCTTCTTCTTCATCGCTGGGTGCCTTGTCACCCTCTACATTATCGTCAACCACCAATTCCTTGGTGGGCTGAACGCCTTCATTAGACATCGTTGGCTTTGCTTGACCCCACTAAGACGAATCAGGCCTGTATTCACTTAGGGTTGGGTTCCTTGACGCTGTGTTGATTAGCATTCATCTTGGAAAATTTTTGGTGTTAATTTGACTACATTGACGCCAGGTAAACATAAAGTGATATGAGAGAAGGATGAGCAGAATCCAGTCCTCCACATTCTGATGAGGTTGAGTGTATTGTAGAATCTGATTAGTTGGTAGGTTATTTTATACAGTGGTTGGCGATATCTATAAGAATGAGGGTTTCAGGGGAACTTTTCTGCGGGAATTAGGTTGACGTCCATTGCTCCTGCTTGTTCATTATTACTGGAAAGTTCGCGAGCCTGGCGTTCTTTAAAAGCCTCGTTGTCGGCATAAGATCCATCGCATTTGCATGTGTCTGTGTCAGGATTGACGGGATCTGGAGCGCAACAGCAAGACGCTTTTTTCTTTGTCGTTTGTCCGGCGGAAACATTAGGTTTTTCTAAGGCTGTCGAGGCACGACTAGAACCGCTAGATGATGATGGCTGAGCATCTCTGCCACCATTTTCGTTGTCGTCGTCATCGCAAGGGCAGACTTCACCACCGTTGCAGTTACCTTTTCTTTCCAGTTGTCTTTTTAGCTCCCATCTCGCAATGAGACAGATCTTCCACCTGTTGAAAAAGACTTCGGCCAAAGCCAAACCAAGAATCACGGCAAACACATAGGTGAGCACAAAAGTCATGGCCACCAACATAAGCATGTAGATGAACATAGTGGAGGTGAAGATCAACAACAAACGGATGAAATCATGGCATAGGTCTTTGACGGAGGGCGAAAACACCTGCACGAACAAGTTGGGCACTTTGGGCAGAAACTGGCTCTGGAACTCCAAGTCCTGCGTGTAGTTTTGCGCACCGAGAACGGAGGAGCCGTCGCTTTCTTCCACAAGGCCGGAACCTTGAGCTGGACGGGTCTTAGCAGCAGAGGACGGATTCCACTGTTTGAACCATTTCACCTCGAGACACCAGCTGGTGAAGAGCAGAAACTTGTAAGCAAAAGCAGCGGCAACGATGAGCACAAAGATTCCGAACGCTTCGCCCTTGTTTTTGGCATTCAAATGCGCAAATAGTACCGGGTAGTTCATGTATTTTGGAGTCAGATACGAGTTCATTCCCACCATAGAATCGTCCATTTGCATGGACGAAGAGCCCGTGGACATAGCCATGCCACCAGAGCTGGACATAGTAGCTGCAGACGAAGACATCGGCATCGACATTGACATTGACATTGACATTGCACTGTCGTCCATTCCACCGTGGGCGTTGGCACCAACTGCCAACGCTGCCGCGAGAAAACCAAGCGTTTGCTTGCTGGAAACCATTTTGAATGTAATTCTAGTTTTGAGTTTTCTCACTGATTTCCCAGGTCTTCACATTGTTCAACAGGTGTCTTGTCGGCTTTGTCCAGTCTTTTTATATCTACTGTTCTCATTTTCTATTTGCTCGCCTCGAGCCATAGGTAATTGCTCAATTTTCAGATATTCAAGAGCCTTTAACACGCCTAATTTCATTGTCACCTGGAAAACCAATAGTTGTGGACAATTTGAAGGTGCAACGATTACAAATCTCGACAGAGACAATAGTTACTGTAGATTGAGCAAACAAAAGGTTCTGTGAGCACAACGGATGAGCCTTTTTTCTTTTACTCCCGTAACAGAGCTTGCTCCATGCAATCGAACTGTTCTCGAACGGCCTCGGTGACAGTTTTGAAAATAGTGCTCTATTTCCAATTACCTAAATGGAGGTCTTTTAGGGTTTTTGGACGATTCTTTGGAAATTCTTGCTCTTGTGCTATTTCCGATCGTTGCAACATTCTTGGTAGGCCCAGTCCCGGGTCGCGAAGCTGTCCTTCGTGGAGGATCAACAAGACGAGATGCACTGACGGCTAAAGACCGTCGTTTCTCACGGTCAGAAAACTCATCGTATGCGCCAGATGCGCTGCTGCGCATAACGTGGAGAATTGATTTCCGACGCATTTTGCGTGACTTTTCAGCTGCCAAATACGCGGCCGGATTAGCAACTGCTGGGTTCGAAATGAACGAGGCATCAGTGTTGTCGTCGTCGTTGTTGATGATGTAGTCGGGTTCTGGTGTCAGTGCAGGAACGTGACCAGACGCCAAGTTTCGCGGCGGGGACCTCCTCACAGGTTCGAGACGCTGGCGTACTACTACAGGGACCCGCTTATTTTCGGGGTTCCTCTCTTGATCGTCTTGAAGCGCTATCTGCGACAAAAGGTGCTGTTTCTCTTCTTCGAGACTGTGTAGTGTCTGCTTGAATTCGATCTCCGCCTGCGTATCGTGAGGCATATTAGGAAAATCCACACACCACGAGTTGCACATAAGGCCGTACAACAGTGCACTGACCGATTCGTTCAGATCAACCAAACTTTCGTGTATAAAGTTCATCTGAGTGAAATTACTATCGAGAGTTATCATCGCGTCTGTAAGCTCCCTTAGCTGAGGCAAAAAATACGTTACCACTGAATTGTCCGTTTCTAGACCTTCTGTGTTATTGGTGGTACCAAGGGATGTCCGACGGGAGCCTGGAGTGCTGGAAATTGAAAGCCTATATTCAGTTGCCGTTCGGTGATCCTTTACAGGAGTATTTTGACGTAAAATATTTTTTGGATTCGACATTTCGGTATCAGTTATTTAGATAGCATCCAAGGCCATCCACTAAAAGCTTTGGCGGGTGCTTTCTCGAAACATGTCACCTACTCTTGGATTCGATGCCTTAAAGTGTTTATTGATTCCAGTAACCATTACATCGCGCACGTGATCCAGGTTTTTTGCAGGTGTCAGCGACAGTTCAACTTCAATGGCTAAGGAAGTAGCAGGAATGTTTTCAATGTTGGTAGTTAGTGTCATAGGACAATGCTTGTCCTGTGCTTACATATTTTGAAGATGTGTTATCAAGTTTCAAAATTTTTTCGATAATTTCATGAATTGCTCAAGGCTTACAACGTTTCCACGCATGAGCTGTTCTTGTCATCAACAATTTCTCTGCTGAGTGCCTTTCTTTTCTAATACAATGGAAATTCGATGCTGAGAAGATAAATCAGCCGACAATTTGAACGTGAATTGCTAGCATACTGTGGTAACAAAAGTATCACTTTCGAAAGAGTGAGACCGTCTCAAAACCTTTGGCCTTTACCATATTCATGAACAACTTCTATTTACAGATTCATTTGGACCCAGATTGAGCGTTGAATATTCAAAATACTCTCTAAGGCTTGAACGGACACAATATAGGTAATTCAAACCATGTCATCGCCATTATCACATATATCTACTCGCATGTCTCAATTTGTCGCGTTTAAGCTGATCCTGAGAGACCGCGCCACCCCGGCTACGTCTTAGGGCTACGATCAAAAAGATAGAACTCAAAAATGATAGTCCGTACCAGGTAACCAGGTATTGCAAATGATTGTTTTTCAGATCGATCTTGGGGACCCTGCCAATTGGAACGCCGGCTTTGATAAGCTGCCATTCGTGAAACTCAATGTCTTCAGATTGCGATGATTTGGAGTCAACAGACTCGCCAGCATATTGTGGTGCTGAACTTTTCCAGAACTTCCACCATGAGACCTTACTGTTGCTGGATTTTTGATTTTCACCACCTATTCCTGCGTGTACCCAGTCGTGATCTTTTAAATCGTAAAGGGCTTGCAAATGCAGTGGAGTAGCACCGCATGCCGCTGACATATCTGGGTAATCCACGATCTGCCACAATCTGCTATTCTGGTCTTCCTTATCCCATTGGAACGTACCCTTATTCTTAGAAACTCGCACAAGACACTCGATTTCGATGTTTCCAGTGGGCAGTGATAAATGAAGCATATTTCGATCCGTTGGAACTACTTTGTCGTCCCTGATCCATCCTCTTTCTATCAGAAGTTTTTCACCAGTGTCCTTGCGTATAAATGGCGTGAAGAGCAGGTAGCCCTTGACTTCATTTCTCACACGAGGACCTACAAAGAGCTCTTGGTCGTGTTGAAACTCCCCTTCGATAGTAACTTTACGGTATTCCCAATTTTCAGCATCTTCGGGATCAAAATTCTTGGGCAATGCACAGGGAGGATAGATTAGTCTATCTTCGCAAGAAGCAATCAAGTTGGTCTTCCATTTCAAACGGCGTAGCTGCCATGATCCTAGGTAAAAGGACACAACAGGCATTGCAATCATAAGTCCCAAGAAGATGAATCTTGTAGGGCTGCTGTTTCGAGGTTTATCATTGGGCGTCTTAGTACTTTTGATGGGTTTCCAATCTACACTAGATGTCACTGATCTTTTTCCGGACGTCCTTGGAATAGCCCAGTTCGTTCTCAAAATGGAACGTCTGGCGATGTTTCGTTTCAAGTAGAAGAGAAACATAGGCTGCTGTGGAGATACGACTGTGAACTTTCGGATGTAATCTACCGTGAAGAGCGCCTAATAAGAGATTAGTATTTTGAATTTATTTTTTGGCTATTATATCAGACAGAAAGGTTCTTCAAACCGAAATGATGTAGAAACTGTTCACCAATTTCAGCTTTTGATGCAGTGTTTGGCGCAATAGGAACGCTTTGTTGCTTCAACTATGACCTTTTTCTTTTCCCATGTTATAATGAAAGTTCTTGATGGCAACAGAGTCTACAAATTTAATGACGATTGCAAGTCAGATTCGTAATTGAAACGTCAATAAACCCTTTTGTTGGGTACTTGTCCTATTATATACACGGATTGTCTAATGCTAGTTTTTGGGGCCCAAAAAAGATCAAATAGCTGATCAGCTGGAATAGTATACTTTTCTGACATCGACTACTTTTTTACCTCTCCCCAATGCGATTTCGTCCAGCGTCTTCTGGGACTCTGTGAGGGCTTCGATAGTACCCTTTGCTATGTTCATCTCATTCCTACTTTTGTAGACTTTCCCGCTCAAATCCTTGATTCCGGCGCACTCACAAATCTCGAAAATGATATGATTCACTCGCAAACCGAAACCCGGCTTGACGGACCTGAGAAACAGCTTGACACCGTGGTAGCGGTGATCAACGTCTCCGTAAATAGTTCTGTTCTCGTAACGAGGAATTTCCTTCAAGTTACGCACTGCGTCCCAATGGGCCTTGGAAACCGCTTTGGACATTTCATCTCTTGATTTACCTTCACCCAAACCAACCATACCGTTTTTGTCTCCGACCACCACTAAAGCGTAAAAACTTGGGATCTTACCCTTACCGGTTTGATTCGAGACCCGCTTCATCACCAATGGACGCATTGTTAGTTTGCGGGTTACGAAATCGGGGTTGATACCAGTTTGCCGTTGAAGGCCGCGGGCGATATCAGCTGTGGCAGAGTTTCTGGTTCCGTCGGGACGAGGGAGAGAAGCTCCAGGGGCTATGACCCTCCCGTTGGGAAGCGGTTGACTTATATCGTCAAATGTATATTGCGTGGAAGCGTCAAACGAATGCAGATGCGGCGTACCTGGTTTGTAATCCCAGTAGGAATCGATCTTGGAGAAATCGTCCAAGTAGCCCGGGGCGAACTCCACATTTTCTGAAACTTGGAATTTGGTGCTGGGAGGAATGACCGATTGCGCCAGCTGTATGGACTTGACGATTTCTTTCGGATAGTATTTGGCAAGAAACTCGGGGTCCGGATGCGAGATTGACGCAGGCGATTTCGATGCCTGTTGCAAGGCACGATGCCCAGTGCAAAAAGCACGTTTGAACATGGTGGGGTTGGTTGGGAGTAAGATCAGAATTTGGACAACACTCTTAATTGACCGACCATCCATGGACGTGGACTGGATGGATGGTAGTATTGTATTGTTCTAAATTTTTCATTCCTGTGAGAAATGACCCGTCAGGCGTGATATCACGTGTGTCAAGTCACGATAGGACATTCAACACTACACGTGATCTCGTTCGAGTAGTCTTGTTACACACCCACACACCCAAGGAGTCCTCAATTCATTTGCATATGTGTTCCACGGCGAAAAGTGGTTCGTTGATCCCATGGAGCCAGTTCTCATCGCAACATCGCTTTGTGATTGTTGTTTCTATGTTGTTAGTTACAACCTCGCTAGTCCCTCTCGTCTCTATGCATTACCATTGGTGCTTCTCTGAGTTGCTGTGCGATGTGTGTGTGGGACATGCTATGACCTGTGTTGTCGGATCCCGCAGGGTGATTTTTTGAGACCCGCGAGCACGTGACTTATGCCCGCCACTGTCACAGGTGTGTGTGTGTGTGTGTGTTCACGTACGTGCCACTATAGATGAATTCTTTCACCCTTCTGTGGCTTACGCAGTCGCCAAGACCCGCCCAAAATTGTTAATACCCAGCACAGCCCAATGATACAAGCGCTGTCGTAAACGGGGCTGCCCGTACACAGCGCTCCCTCCGTTCCATACAAAAAACACCCGAGTATTCCCCGTCGTGTTTCAACAGCTCTCTTGAGTGCTCGCGCCATTAGTGTCCCGTAATATTGCGCGCGCGTTCGCTCACGTTTGGCCTGCCCGCGGCCCCATCCACCCGGCGGGTTGGTGGGCTTATGCCCGAAACACGCCCTGTCCGCTCGCCCCCCTCATTGCTTTTTTTCTCCCTTTGGACCTCGTAAATGTCCGGGCACGTCCGCGCCGAGGCCCATTGTCTGGCCGCATGCACGGCCAGCATGCATGCGCTGCATGCATGCATGCAGCACTACGGGCAGCATTGTCAGCCGTGGCACACATAGGCATTATGGTGTTTGTGTTTTATATCCGATCGGTGGGATACCACCCTTGGTGGGCCCCCTCGACCCGATTGTGCATTTTGTATATAAAGAGGAAACTGGAACGCAAATGTCCAAACCCCGGAAGGGTGTCGTTCGCGCGTCAGAGGAGGCCAACAAAAGGGCAAATCGGACGGTGCATTATCTCCCGAGTGGAAGTGCAAGAGCTGAACTACTAACAAGAATTCACAAACAGGATAACGAAAGACTGTTTGTGTGGTAAGTGGTTGAGAAAGAGAGAGAGAGAGAAAGAGAGAGAGAGAGAAATCAGAGAGAAAGTGTGTGGAGCGTGTCATTATCACTGGACTGGTAGACTCGTATCAACGTATATCCTCGTTATAACATTCCTTCTCGCAACTTGAAACGCTGTCAAGAAATAACAGAAACGACAAAAATCAATCATAACAATACTACAATCATGAATCAAACCGGTGTTCGATTGCCCTCCATTAGTGCTCTATTACAAGCATTCCCGGTCACGTGCGCACCATCCTCTTCGTCGTCGACGACGACTTCTCCATCATCACTATTCACGGAGAAGCCGCTGCTGGGTCACGTGGGAGCAACTACTATCGCTCCTACCAGCTGTGGCACTGCTGCCATAGTGGGATTGCCCACTCCGCGTGCATCGGCCGCTGATCTTGCGGCTCACAATCTGCACCACTATCAACACCAGCACCAGCACCAGCACCAGCACCAACACCAACACCAGCTGTCACCTGCGCCCTCACGGTCGTCGTCAACGTCGCTGCTGGAGGTTTCCGGCTTGACACCTCCAATGTCAAGCAGCAATGCCACGACCGCCGCGATGATGGTCGAAGGACCTTTGAAATGCGTGTGTCGC
Source organism: Lachancea lanzarotensis (assembly GCF_000938715.1). Classification (NCBI taxonomy): domain Eukaryota; kingdom Fungi; phylum Ascomycota; class Saccharomycetes; order Saccharomycetales; family Saccharomycetaceae; genus Lachancea; species Lachancea lanzarotensis. The sequence goes on from NW_019212879.1 coordinate 822,500, forward strand.
AACAACACTGAAACAGGCCATCACATCCCGCGGCCCCGCAACGCGTTCATCTTGTTTCGCCAACATATGCACCAACAATTGTTCTCCAAAGACTCATCGCGCCACACGGACCACACTCCACCAGCCACAACGCCTGGTACGCCAGAAAGTAACGGCGCCGTGTCTGGATCTTCAGACGTGTCTTTCAAAACCAATTCGCAGATCTCGCGGGAAATCGGACAGCGTTGGCGTGAATTGCAGGATCACGAACGCAGTTACTGGCAGAATCTCGCATTGCAGGAAAAAGAGGCTCATCGTCTACGGTATCCGGGCTACAAGTACATACCTCGCAAGAGTCGTGCGGGCAAGAGACAACGCAAAGACGGTTGTGAGTTTTGCAAGCTTCGCACAGACACTCAACTTCGTTAAGTTTGGGAAAATCGGGGACGGCAGGCGTAAAGCCATCAAAGCGGGAGACCAGTTTTCAAGATAATTCTTTTTTCTCATTGTTACAGCCGGTCTTGTACGTGAGAAATCCCCGCAGAGAGACGTTACCCACATCGATCGATGATCATGAAATAATGCGGCGGTTTTTTTGAATTTTACTCCCCTCTTTCCCGTTTCTTCTGCGAGCAAGACACATCATAATCATGATCATCATCGTCATCATCATATCATCATCACACACATTAATGGGGACATGGATTAATCAGAAATGACAACTGATTTGTTTTCGACAAACAAACAGTAGCATATAGTGTTAGTAAGTGTAGGACAGTACAACGATCTATTCAATGCTTAAACTAGCCTGATGGCGCGACCCATCAAGATCCTGTTGGAAGACAATCGACGAATACTAATGGGCAGCGTTTGTGTCGAGTCATGTGACTTCACCTCTATTTTCATACTTAGCCGAGGCTTATGCAGTGCGGGTAGGATTTCCATGCAGCTGTATGCCGTGCAGGATACAGGATGCAGGATGCAGCAAGGTTCCTCGGCTAGCTCGAAACTCCCCAAGTTTTCCCCGAAACCCAAAAAAAACACCAAACGAAAAGAAATAGAATAGTCTTTGGACCATTCTTCACACGCGAATCGAGACAATGCCCATTTAGCAACGCACAGAATTAGACGCGGAATCTGAAAAGAAAATGGGACAATCAGATGAAAAGGACTTAAGGAAATTCTCGAAGCTGCGGCGTTAAGCCTTTTTTAGGGACTGTATCCAACGTAACCGTAACCGTCGTCGTATCACCTAAAACATACCACCAATACGTATGACCCACAACACCGACAATGGCCTACAAGGTACCTCTTTACAAAATGGGTTGTTGAATTACAAGAAACTGCTGTATTGAATGAACTATGCGCAAGTGACCATATCCAGGTGGGAACAAACGTTTGTTTCACGGTGATAAGGGTTTAAAAGGCGAAGTAATTTATGTCACAGTATACGAATGACGTATCCTCTTGAATAATGGCTTTTGGCTGGTGGTGGTGACACATTGGAAGAAAGTGATATCTGTGAAAGCGGAGGAAGGGAAACGGAGAGAAGTCGGATAGCTTAAAGTGATCCAAAGTGGTTTTTCCATATTCACAGCCGTATCGCTGTTATTCACCATCGATAGCTGACGCTCTCAATTGTCTTTTGTCGGAAGGAGTCACGTGACAGAGTCACAGGACAAGCATTGTGCAATGAGTAACCCAAGTAAGTGCTGCTTGTTATTCAGTTGCAATGGGTAAGTAAAAGCTTGCTCTTGAGTAAGGAACATGTAACTTACCTGGCGCATGATAGGTTTACTCAAAGGCATTTCCGTGTGAAGGCACACATTTACGAGTAACCTTCAGATGACATGACAGTATACTAGTTGGAATTTTGAGATTTCTTGTTACCCATTGTGCATGTCTAGTGACAGGGCGACAAGGAGACAACTTCGGGTTCTAGATTGAGAGTCGCATGAGCGGCAAGAGAACGATGGCAATGACTAATCTGCATTGCAGAATCGCCATGTCGTTCGCCAAAAGAAAAACAGTCTGAACACCCTCCAAAATTGACCGTCCGATGCAACGACTTCATCTGAATAATTCCTCAAATCTTCATTTTACACAATATTCGAAGACCAATGCCAACGCTTCAGCCAAATTCACTGCAACTCCTCTGTTAACCAGAAATTCAAAACTTTCCCAAGCCTTATTGTGTGAATAAATCCCATCTGTATTTAAGCTCGCCATGACTTGAAACGCTTCGCTAGTCACTGCCCACACCAATCCATTTCGAATCTCTCATTCATCGTAAATTCAACTCCGCAGTCGTCGCCAAATTACGACGTCTTCTACCCATCCATCTACCCAAACCTCCAGTCGTCATAACGTACAAAGTAATACCAGTGGCGAAAATAAATTAATGATCCATCTCTAAAGTCAGGTTGCCAACTTAAGGTTGCGACCTAACTGCACAACTCCAGTCCCAACCCCAGACTCCTATATCATACTATCCCGAATGCTTCGCAACATACTCTTCTCTGCCTCGGGCAGGGGAGGCCGATCTGTTGTAACTGTGAAAAAACTACCTCAAATACCGTTCTACAACAGCTACAGGACAGCAACTAAAGTTGGATCCTTCTCTGGTGTCAGATACCAGCATTCAAAGCCGCCAAATAAGGATTCGCAAGGTGAAAATCGCAACAAAAATGATAAAGATGGCAAGAAAGATCGCGACACAGATGACTTCAAAACTTTGAGCGAATACTTTAAATCACCGCAATTTATGAAAACCGTCTATCTAACAGCAGGACTCACTTTTTTGGTTCATCTGCTAACGTCTCCCACCTCGGATCTGGAAGATGGCCCGGCGCTGACGCTTCAGGAATTTAAAAGCAAATATCTTGAAAAGGGTCTGGTGAAAAAAATGTATGTCGTTAACAAGCAAATGGTGGAAGCAGAACTTGTACCACAGGCCATGGACTCCCTGGGTAGTGGGAATGGTTTCTTCTCTAGGCCAAATACTTCACCCGTAGTAGCGTTCACCATAGGGTCCGTGGATGTTTTTGAACAACAGATCGATGAAATTCAAGATAAGTTGCAAATACCGCCCAACGAACGAATCCCCGTCACCTACGTCGAAAAAGCATCCATTCTGCAGTACTTGTTCCCCTTTGTACCTACCATCATTTTACTGGGAGGTTTATACTTCATCACGAGACGAGCTTCGGGCTCTATGGGTGGAGCTGGTGGAGGTGGTCCCATGGGAGGTATGTTTGGCGTTGGGAAGTCCAAGGCCAAACTTTTCAACAAAGAAACAGATATCAAGGTGAAATTCAAAGACGTTGCTGGATGTATTGAAGCCAAATCCGAAATTATGGAGTTTGTGCATTTCTTACAAAAACCAGATAAGTATCGTGCGTTGGGAGCCAAAATCCCCCGCGGTGCTATTCTCTCTGGCCCACCAGGTACCGGAAAGACTTTACTTGCTAAGGCTACGGCTGGTGAAGCTGGTGTTCCATTTTTGTCAGTATCTGGGTCTGAATTTGTCGAAATGTTTGTCGGTGTAGGTGCCTCCCGTGTACGCGATCTATTTGAAAACGCCAGAAAAATGGCACCTTCCATCATTTTTGTCGATGAGATTGATGCCATCGGGAAAGAAAGAGGGAAAGGTGGTGCCATGGGTGGATCAAATGACGAGCGTGAGGCCACACTTAATCAGTTGTTGGTAGAGATGGATGGTTTCAGTACGAGTGATCAAGTTGTTGTTTTGGCAGGCACTAATAGACCAGACGTTCTGGACGGCGCATTGTTGAGACCTGGAAGGTTCGATCGTCACATTCAGATCGATGCTCCTGACGTCGAAGGCCGCAAAGCTATCTACCAAGTACACCTGAAAAAGCTAAATTTGAGCCCTAAGTATGGCGAACCAGCCGAAAAGGAACTGCTTGCAGGTAAACTTGCCGCACTAACACCAGGGTTTGCCGGCGCTGACATTGCCAATGCATGCAATGAAGCTGCTTTGATCGCAGCTAGGCATCAAAAACCATTTGTCGAGCTTTCAAATTTCGAACAAGCCATTGAAAGAGTCATTGCTGGTCTGGAAAAGAAGTCAAGAGTTCTTTCTCCGGAAGAGAAAAAGACTGTCGCTTACCATGAAGCTGGCCATGCAGTCTGTGGCTGGTACCTACAGCACGCAGATCCGCTATTGAAAGTGAGTATAATTCCTAGGGGCCAAGGTGCTTTAGGTTATGCTCAGTACTTACCTCCTGACCAATATCTTGTTACTCAGGAGCAATTTGAACATCGCATGGTGATGGCTTTAGGGGGGAGAGTCTCTGAAGAACTGCATTTCCCCTTCGTCACCAGCGGAGCGCACGACGACTTCAAGAAAGTCACAAATATGGCTCAGGCAATGGTCACTAAACTTGGAATGTCCCGCACTATCGGGTATGTCGCTTATGATCAAGATGCCGGTGGTGTTCAAGTCAACAAACCATTCAGCGAGAAGACCGCGCGCAAGATTGATCAAGAGGTAAAGAAAATTGTTGACTATGCCCATCAGGCTTGCAAACAGCTCCTGGTCGAACATAGCCAAAACGTGGAACAAGTCGCTCAAGAACTGTTAAAGAAAGAGGTGATAACCAGGGAGGACATGATAAGGTTATTAGGACCTCGACCATTTCCAGAGCGGAATGAGGCATTTGAAAAATACCTGGATCCAAAGAATAGCAACGGAAATGTGGTAAATGCATAAGAAGGCCTAATGATGAAAGAAATTATAACTTGACCTGTAAATAACATTCAAAATCTGTAAAGTAAGGTGATGTGATAACTTTTTTTTTTTTGACAAAGCATTGGGTCAAAAAGTTTCCTCGTCAATGATCAAGTTGTGTGCTGGTTGGTTTACTGCTTCTTGCACTGTGGAAGCAGCTATATTATTCGAGTTTGCAGAAGGGTTTGGAGAACCATTGTGATTGTTGCTAGATTCATCGATGGCTACTTCAAATCCTTCCTCCGTAGCGTACAATATTTGTTGAATTTTACTCAAAAACCGAACGAGTTCCTGAGGATCGCTAGAATACACGCCTTCTTTGCAGAGGTCTTTGGTGGACTGCGACAGGATTTCAATGTCCCGTAGCTTACCGAAATAGAAATCGCGTTCTCGTTCCATTATTGCAATTGCTTCTCTATATTGACCGACTTCCTTTTCCGTACTTTCGAGATTGCTTTGAGCTTGCGAAAGCTTTGTTTGGAGACCCACGACATGTGCTTGTTGCTCCGCTGATGATTTGCGTGACATTAAGCCTGTGGTGGATAATCTTGCAGATCCCATTGACGCTGTATTTCGCAGTGGTCCATTCACACGTTTTTTAACCATACTTGTTGGAGCAGAAGAACTCGATCCGCCGCCCTGGTGGTAACCACCTGTAGATGACGAGATTGATCTCGAAGCCGGAACTCCATCCCCATGTCCCGCAGGAAGTGCTGGGGCCCGATATTTGCGCCTCGATTCTGCATCGTACAAGCTTTCGTCCTTGTTTTGGAACCAAAATTTCTTGAGCCATTGTAAGAACTCCAGGTTGTCTTGAAACCTACATTTTACCAGTTTTTCAACCAAGATGGTTTTTTCAAGTCGATGTTTGGTAAAAGAACTCTGCAAAATCTTGAAATTCGTTAGAAACTCGTATTCTGCCGTTGCATTGAACTTCACTCGATGCATTGGAACATCCCCATATATCGAATCCACAATTTGACAATATGCAGCACCAGTGCCACATTGCTCGATTTTGCCGTAATTAAGCCGTAGAAGTTCGTTCAACCACCCCAACAATTCCGATCGCGATTCACCAACCCCGCTCATAATGTCATTTACCTTGTAGGAGAGCACCGAACCGGAGAATTTTCGTAATCGTTTTGGGAAGCCCTATGGATCTCGAGTGTTGATTGACGCATCACGAATTTGGTGATATTAATTTAATATTACAGGTTTAAGTCAAAACAGATAAATAAGAATGAATAGTTAAACAACGAGAATTCTGACCTTGAACACCTATAAAAGTGGGAGAGGATCACTGAATGCAAAAAACATGTAGTTAATGCGAAATTGGCGAATCGTGGCTTTCGATTCATGTAATTATCGTACAGAAATGTCGCTTTTAAGGAACCTAAAAATTGGTGAAAAGATGTGTGTCAAAACCAAAACTGAGTTGTAACACTACAACCGCAATGATTCAAATTTGGTATTCTAAACTACCATTAGTGATATCACAAGTGAAGCGGTGGAATTTTTTGGAAAGGAAAGGGTTCATTAAACTACACAACGTCATTTTTTGCCTTGTGAACAGAATTGGAGCGTGCGTATTGTGACAAACGCCCTACCCGGTCACAATTTAGCCACCATTGATCTCACTACAACTTAGTATTGAACAATTGCAGTTGTCGAGAAGTCACCCGCCAAAAACCTCGACCCAAGCCTTGAGTCACACCTCGATGATCACCTCAAGGAAAACTGACTCTAGGTCACACCATACGGATGGCTCTTCATTTAAATTAACAATATCTACCTGGAAAACAAGAACCACAACGAATTTCCCTGAAAGCTCCAAGTTTATCCGGAACCAAGACGGGTGGATACCACCTGCAACAGGACCAACAGTGCGCTGAACCCTCCACTAGAAATACGCGATTTAACCATTGCACTTTCCCGTTAGTGTGTGCTCTTTAAAACTCCGCCGCTTGCGGCTGTCGCGACGGTAAAATAGCACTTCTCATTTGCAGTAGACGCTGCTTGATTATTGGCCCAGGTCTTTCAACCTAGAGAAAGAGAGGACGCAACATCCTGGAAGTGTTCTAAAACACACTTTTGGACGCTCATAGTGCTACCTCAGTTGTCCAAAAGGAAAAAAACCTCCCACCCAAGAACCGGCTTTTAGAGGCTTTTCTAATTATTTCATCGCGAAGAGTAACAACCGTTCTTTTCCAGGCGTACTGCTTTGAGACTCTGTATTAAGAAACCCAATTTCGCGTCCCTTTTTTTCCAAATTTGAACGTTTGAGGAATGACCAGCGCCCAACAAACTTTCCCAAAAGCTTCTTTAACTCCTGAAGGTTGTGCCCAGGCAATGGAATTAATGAGATCGAAAATGGAGGCATTGCAACAGGAAGTCCAGGCTCTTAAGGGTCAGTTGTTGCACGAAAAAACTGAGCGTGAATTATTTCAAAAAATGGTCAGAAAACGACTGCGAACCACGATGACTGACTTGGAGACTGTTACCGACACCAATTATTCGAGTCTACAGGAAGAACACGCAGCAATTCGCAACTTTGATGACGTGACTTCACTGCTGAACGCGGCAGAAACCAGTTCAAATTCGGAATCGAGTATTGCACAACACACGCCTACAGCCGTCACACCTAAGGAAGGACAATCCTACATTTCCAATACAAACAACAATTGTAACGCAGAGAAGGTTAATTTCCAAGGTTTTGTTGACTTATCATCTCTAAACCAAGGGATTCCAGACTCTAATGCCGAGCTTACTACTCGACTCACGACTCCGTATCCGCAAGGGGTCTTGCCACCCTTGGCGTTAAAGGACTATGATCAGAATTCAATTGGAGAGGACATTACATCGCTCATCAATGATGCGATGACCCAAAATTTAAAAAAACGAACTTTCTCAAACGATTTTGTCTTGGCTCATCCTCAAAAGGCCAGAGCAGGCGTTGGAACGCAACAGAGCAACTCTTTTGATTTTTGCCCAAACAATCATACACGTCAATTTCCAATTTTACCGTTACGACTAAACACACCTGCAACTCCCTATAACATCCCATCCAATGGTCTTCCTACACCATCCTCTCAATTGGATGAACGCGATATTTTAGACAAATGGGGCATACAGTTTTCTGAGAAGTATACCGCAGTCAGTGAAGTTTGGAACGAATATCATAAGATAGGCTCCAAAGGAGTTTCTATTCGGTCTTTGGAATCATCCTTCTCGACACGGTGGAGAGCTAACCTACGCAAAAATGTTAAGAAGAAATATAGTAGGCGACTGATAATCATAAGGGCTATTGAAACGGGAATGAAAAGAGGCAAGACTTTAAATGAATGCATTGCGATCCTGGAAGAATTCTTGACGGACGCGAAAAAACCAATTTCGTACTTGTATCGGAAGGCAAATTTACCAGCAGACTTTACTTAATTAAATATTTGATATGTATGCTACCATTATGCCAAGGAATGTATATTTGATGAAAGCGCTACAATTTCTCTACCTTGATTAGGGAACCTTCCTCGTAAAGCCTGTTTAAGTCTTGGTGATACTTCTTGGCGGCGTTCACTCTTTTTACTTTAAAAGTGGGAGTGATGGTGTCATCAGCCACCTTGAGAGGTTCCAAACCAACTAGAATATTGTTGATCTTTTCAAAACCCTGAAGACCCGTTAATTCACTGTTCATCATTTTAACAACCTCTTTTCTGTATTCACGGTTATCATTCAATAATTTTATGATGTCCTGACCATGAAAACGTTTTAACGCTGGTAACCGCTGTTTCAGCACAGGTTCGAACGTTTCCAAATCCAACCCTAAAACCGCTACCAAGAACGGCTTGAAAGAATCGCCATGAACAAAAATTTGAGAAATGTAAGGGCAGGACGACAGATACAAATTCTCGATCTTTTCAGGTGCAATGTATTCTCCTTGAGCCAATTTGAAAAAGTTCTTAACCCTATCAATGATGGAAAGACGTCCTTTAGCATCAATGTAGCCCACATCGCCGGTAGAAAACCATCCGTCTTTGCTTAACACTTTCCGCGTTTCCTCGGGGTTCTTGTAATAGCCAGCGAAAATCTGGGGCCCCCGCAACTGAACTTCACCTTTCTGATCACGCTCTGCGTCGTATTTCATCTCTGGTATTGATCTGAGACGGCATTCTGTTGAAATGGCCATACCTCCGCAAGTTCCAGAGTCTTTTTCAAGAGGTTCGCTAATACATATACCAGCAAAAGTTTCTGTTGATCCATAGCCTTGCCTGATCCCAGTGTCCAAGGCACTTTTCATGAACAAAAGGGTGTCGTTGGAGACTGGTGCAGACCCCGTTACCAAAAAAGAAACATTCGTCAATCCTAATGAATCTCTGATCTTGTCGATTAAAACCCTATGAAAGACCACTTGGTTAATAATGGAGCGATCAGGTCCTCCGCGGGTCTGAAACCTTGTACGTTTTTGATCCAATATGTTCGTCGCGACGTTTTTAGTAAGAGCTGAAACAGAGTCTCCCCGAAGACCGTTTTTTATACCAGCTTCGAATTTGGTTAACACTCTTGGTACAAGAGAAAAGGAGTCGGGTTTCAGAATTTTGAGATCTTCCACCAGAACTGCGGGATCCGCCTTGTGTAAAAAGCCTAGACCAACTCCAGACGACAATACATAGCCCGCAATCATTCTTTCAAAAATATGTGCGAGAGGAAGAAAGCACATATCGTATAATTGTTTGCCGCGCTTTTGGGGCGGTACTCGGAAAATGCTCATTACAAAAGTGATTCCAGCGGCGATGTGACTGTGATTCAAAAGAACGCCCTTTGGAGTTCCCGTAGTGCCTGACGTAAATGAGATGGTGTACAATGTACTAGGCTTCGGAGGAATAATTGGCACGTCATTGTTCGCACCAATCTCTTCCACCTGTCTGAGGGTTAAAACTGAAATGCGTTCTCCAGCTTCGTTAGTTGAACGCGGTAGAAGAGGTCCATTGAGCTGACTGAGCTCGTCAGAACTGAGGTCATCCATGCAAATCACGGTGCTCAAATGGGGCAATTGAGGCAGCAAGTCCAAGATAGCATATATTTTGACTTTGGACACGATGAGAACGGGACTTTCGGTGCTGTTGAGGATATATTGCGAGCTGCCGACCCCTAAGGTCTCGTACAAAGCGGTGTTCGCAACCGAATAAGCCTGGCATGCCAGATCAGCGATAATCCACTCCTTGCGGTTGCTCGACCACAAACTGACTATGAAATCGTTTACGTCAAATTTGCGCTGGCGTTTCAAATTTACCACCGTCATGATCCCGCTTCCGAGATTCCGACTGCGTTTCTGGATTTCCTGGTAGCTCTCAAAAACATAGTGATCGCTAAGCTTTCCGGACCCATCCAAAGGCACACGTTGGCCCAAACAGTCGCGGTCGGGGAAACGTTTGACAGCAAAATTGAACAGATCGAAAAAAGTGGTCAATTGCGGGTGCATGCTCGAGACCAAGTGGTCGGGACTAAGCGAACTGCGGTACACAGCGCTATAACCGGGGTTCAGTTCAGACCCTGGAATAGGAACCGATTGTTTCTTCAAAAAACTTCGATAATTCGTATTTTCTGTCAAGGGCATCGCATCGATCAATGCAGAAATATATTCTGGTGAATTGGCATCGTATTGAGACAATTCTTCTTTCAAAGGCCGAAAACTAAGATTTGTCTCCACCAGCTCGGCCAAGCTGATGTAATTATCGCTTTCATGAACGCTCATTTTTCGATAACCGTTCTAAAAGGGTGAACTTGTCCATGGCCCGGTTTGTCGTCCTTTATATACTCCTTCCGAAATGCCCCAAGTCGTCTGGTCTTGAAAAGCTGTCAGTCATGCCTAACATGCCTGCAACAAAGGGCGATCCGGTTTCCCCAATGTCGCAAGTTATATTGTTACATTGACACAAAAGCCGGGGGCCGTACGGAACAAAACTGCGGATGCTGCTGGTGATGCGTTGATGCGGGGGGAATGGGTGTAAAATTCGAAGTTGGTGCACGTGCTTTCACGAGTACATTTTGGAAGTTACTCGTCACATGAGTATATCACTAATATGATTTTGTGACGCGGCGGTTAGGATTCTCTTTAAGGCTTAACCAAGTTGGAATCTGTGCGTGCAAAGGCTATCCGTAAAGGTTTCCCAAAAAACGATTCATGCTGTAATGAAATCATGGCTAGGTTGGCCTCCTGAATGCTTTTAAGCACCACAAACGCCTGTCCTCGCGTTGCCTTTGAGACTTTAACCTCTAGCACCTCGCCAAACGTCGAAAAGATCAAAAACAAATTTTCGCGTAGTGTATGCAGTTTTACAGAATCGTTGAGATTGTTAACATACAACGATTTCTTGGGTTCTGATTGAATTGGCTCGTCGGGGCTCATTTTTTTTGCGTTTTCAGACGACGAAACAGGCTCCGAAGCTCGTTTTTTCGCAGCGGGCATGGTGCACAGCGTAAATGTGTGACGGTTTCCGCAGACGTTCAAAGGGTATCTACCTGAAGTCTTCCAGCTTTGTCGTACGTTCAGTTAAATCCAGGTTTAAGCGCGGAGGTTGATGTTGATGATGAAAGGTCAGTTCATACTTATTATATTAGTTTATTGATATAAGTTTCGTGTATCATGATATCTATCCAGACAGGGCATCGGCGTCTTGGAAGCCATCCATAACGACGTCAGGAACGCCTGGACCTTTACTGAAGGCCATCCCGCCCAAGGAGAGACGCGGTCCAAAGTTTTGTGCAAATTTGGTCTTTGTTTCAGCCACCCACCGGTTGTAGTTGACGAAAAACTGCGGAAGACAATCAGTGGCCATTGTGACTTCCCAGTATCCGCGATCTAGCTGATCCTGTGAGATTTTTAGGTGCCGCAGTAGTGCGCTTTTCACTTGCTCCACGTAGTAAGACTCTTCTCGTAAGCTGTGCTTGCTTAGATAGTGTCCTCCCACCATGGCTGTAAACTTGGTAAATTTCTGGGGCTCACGCTGATCGTAGGAGCTATGCTGCGGTGCCAATGGCTTGAAGTTCTGCTCTATCACCGAGTCAAAAATGACGCCCAGCAGTTGCTCCTTGTTGCTATTCGATTGCGGAACAAGATACCCAAAAGAATGGTATTGTTCCAGAAGATCGGTTTTGGCGAGATAGAAATTTACAAGCACAACGGTATTGGCTTTCACTTGTCGCAGCAGTTGCGCAAGCTGCTTGTCTCGAGTCATTGTAGCCATGACTGCTGGCGTGTTGGTTAACCGGACATGCTCGAGCTCCCTCAGTTGGTGCCCATCTGCAAGCGATATCTGACATTTGCCATTCCCGTCTGTCTCAAGTTGCGAAACCGGGTGACCAAGAACAAACTGAACTTTTGGATTTTTCTGCAGTGCCATATACAACGCTTTCGGGAATCTTTCAAGTCCATTGCGTAAACCAATCATTGGAAGCTTGCGCAACTGGCCGTACAATTCAGATAGCTCTTTAAGATCCTTACCCATTCTTTTCTGATATTGAGCCAAAGCCTCGGGCAGGTCGGACTTCTTTTCATTCGTGCTGGTACCAAGCATTCCCTTTACTAATGACCCATGTTTGGCCTCTAGAGCCAAAAGAGGCGCTAATGTTCGTTGTGCACTTAACTGCTTAATGTCATCGGCATAAATACCATGGAATATGGCGCTGAAAATGTTGTTGCCAACAAGTTCACTTCCAAACCGTCGTTTGATAAAATCAGAGGCACTCTCATCCTCACATGGATACATACGAGATTTGCGGAATGGTTCTGCCAAAAGACCAGTAACGAAATCTCGACTTAGCGAATTTCTCAAAAATTTGACCAAGGACCCAAAAGACGAAGGCACCTGAACTAATGAATCATCCTTGTCGACCAAAAACTTGCGGTTTGCCACAGAGTTTTTTTCGATGTAGTAGACAAATTCTTTCTGGTCCAGTGAGCTCAGTGTGTCGACAATTAATGTAGTTCCTTCCGACTTCCCGCGCAGAGTGCGGGGGCCTTTTTCGATAAGAATTGGTAACTTCTCTTTGTCTTCAATTGTAGCAGAATTGATCCACCCACCGGTCCTTTTGGAACCATCTATAATCGTGATATTGACATCTGGTCTGAATTTGGCCAGAAAATAGCTAAATGAGAGGCCTCCTACTCCTGCTCCAACAACAGCTATGTGAGAATTGGCCGCCAGCTTTGTTGAGCCTACCAGCATCAGTTTGATGGTGATGCTAATGGTTTGTTTGAGTCTTTAACTTGATCAGGACCTTTAACTTGAACAAATGTCAGTATATTTTATATAAAAGAGTACTAAACGACAAAAGTGACTGACCCGTAGCTTCGAAAATGGGGCCACCTGTAGAGCACTCTTTGAGTGGAAGTTACTTTCTGGATATTATAAAAAGAGCTCAAGTCAATAACAAAGTCAAAATTCCAACCTTTGAAGTTCGGCAAGTTTAGTCATTTTCATGCCTGATTTGATTCTTTCTTATCGTAACACCTTGTGTTAGTTGGTCATTGGTCCCGGAAGATTCCAGATCTCTCTTGTGAATATTGTACCGGCACAGTTGGGTACTGTTACTTGAGAGTCAAGCCTTTGAATTGTAAGGAGTTGTCAGACGCTGAAGCCAAAACTTTGTAGCCCATCGCCACCAATCAGAATAAGTACTAAAACCACTCCCAGATAACAGCAACATAGTTTGAAATCTACTTCAGTGGGTTAATAATAAGCCTTACCTTCTAATTCCTAAAGCTTTTTCCTTTGTTTGGCGTAGTGAGCTTAGTCTCCATGAATCTTGGTTCTGGGAAAATTTATTGTGCAGTGGAACGATTTTTGCTTTCTTTCGGGACTCGCTCTCGCCGTCAGAAACTTTATAATAGTGAGGTGCACTTTCTACTAGCCAACGCGGATCTATGGCGGTGACGAAAGACATATACTCTCGAGTCGTCAGAACCAGACTATGGTAAATAACGTAATCATAGTCCTTTCCAAATAGTGAACTTGAAGGATGCACAGCGACAGAAGTGCCATCCGATATTGTTTTGTAACCTGTCTGAGACTCCCTCTTGGCAGCGTTTCTGAAAAATCCAGAAACTAGCGTGCTGCGGATCACATCGACATCTCCACTGCTGTTTGAAATAGAAAGCCTCAATTTTTTGAAGAGGCCCACAAGTTGCAGCTTAACATCCTTTGCCCTCTTCAAATGTCTCTCATGCAGATAATTGTTAACACAAAAAGTTTTCGAGAAGTTGTCGTCCCGCCACCTGTTATAGACATTCAACAACGTCAAGTGATCGCCATAAGGATGGTGAAATCTGGCCTTCTTATTATCTGCTTCTTGTTGCTTATCTCGAGGTCGGTAAAATACGCTTTGCACAGACAGCATGGATATTATCGTTGACAGCTCATCAGAGCAGCCTCTGCTGGTAGATGCTATAAGTGCTTTTGAAAGGGCTGGCTCCATCGGAAATTGAGACATCAAGGCACCGAGTTTAGATAGCTTTCCCTCCTCGTCCAAGGCTTGAAGATTGTATAAATCCTCTAAAGCACCAACCATAGAAACCCGTGGAGGAGGGTCCATAAACTCAAAATTCAGCAAATCATTGATGCCCATTGCTTTTAACATGAGGATTGTATAGGACAAGTTCTGTCTTTGGATCTCTGGAATAGTGTTCGGCATCATTTCGTTCAGAAAAGCTGATTCTGTATACAGCCTATAGCACTTACCAGCGCCAGTTCTACCTGCACGTCCTTTACGTTGATTTGCTTGAGCCTGCGAGATGGGCGATATTATGAGTTGTTCCATTCCCATGCGAGGGTTGTACGTGTTTACTTTTGAAAACCCAGGATCAACAACGTAAAAAATACCATCGATAGTGATAGATGTCTCTGCAATGTTAGTGGCAAATATCACCTTTCGACAATTAGGTGGAGTGGGTTCAAAAATCTTTGATTGGACTTCACTCGGTAGTGCCGAATAAACAGGTAAGATCAATAACTCTTGGATGGTATCTCCTAGTGTCTTCACCCTCTCATACAAGACCTCACAGCATGTATCAATTTCTTCCTGACCTGTCAAGAAGACTAGAATGTCGCCCCTTCCCTCGTTGATGTGAATCTCCATAACCGTATCCAGCGTGGTCTCTATGTAATCCAGCTGCGGTGATTGCGAATACAGAACTTCAACCGGGAACGTTCTTCCTGGTATTTTCAGCACAGGGCAATTGAAAAAGTAAGCGGAGAACTTTTCAGCATCCAATGTCGCAGATGTGACTATGATTCTTAGATCTGGCCTTCGGGCAGCTGCCCCTTTCAAAAGTGCAAACAGAACATCAGTAGCAATAGTTCTTTCGTGGGCCTCATCTAAAAGTATGACTGAATACTTAGACATTAGAGGATCCACCAAAACTTCCTGTTGCAGCATACCATCTGTCATATATTTGATTCTCGTCCTATTCGAAGTTTCGTTTTCAAATCGAATTGTATAACCCACATCCTCGCCCAATCGGCATCCAACCTCTTCGGCGACACGCTTCGCTACAGATATCGCAGCGACCCTTCGTGGCTGTGTACACCCAATGATCCCATTTTTACTGAAACCTTCCTCATCCAAGTACTGTGTTATTTGGGTAGTTTTTCCTGACCCTGTTTCACCCACTATGACTAGAAATTGGTTGTCTCTGATTGCATCCACTAACAGATCCCGCATCTTGAAAACAGGCAAAGACTCTCGTTGGGCTTGGATCGGTAAGCTCGTTCTTTTACCGTACTCAATGTTCTCTTTATTTCTGCTGCGCTCCCACGCTGATAGACAATCTTGCTTATTCTTGTAGTTCAGATCCGATTGGCGGGAACTGGGGTCGTCTACCAGGTTGTGTTTACGCCGCTCATTCTCGACCTCTTTACTCTTCTGGATTTTTTCCGCCCGGTGTTCTGACATCAAGTTTGAACCACTTAGCGCTGTCCTCGTGAGAGACCCTTGTGGGACTTTTGTGAGCTTTGGCATTTCGAGCTTGTGAGAAGCGCTTGCCTCGCCCTTCAGAAACTGAGGTTCGTCGTCTGTTTTCAACTCAACCTCAACTTCCTCTATTGCATTATCTAGAGGTTTCTGGGAAGACCCCCTCTCTTGTTCAAAAGTGTCTTGAAGCTCTGGGTAGTCTTCCGCTGACGCTGCTCCGCTGGAAATGAGTTGACGGATTTCCCACCTCTCCGGTGATGTCAATTTTCTCTTAAGGGTCGATTTTTCTTGCCTGTTTGTATTCCTTCCTCTTTCTTGGCTAGCCTCTTCTTCTCTTCCTGTTCTTTGATCTATATTCTTCATTCGAAGCGAAATCTTCCCATTGTCCTGAATTTTAATGATCTTGACATAAACTTTTTGATCTATGGATACTATGTCAGCTGGATCTCGAATCCTTTTGGGCGCAAGCTCCGAGATGTGCACAAGCCCGTCACTGCGATAAGTGCGGACTCCCAAAATGCGTACAAAACATCCAAATGCCGTGATTTTCTTCACCACTCCCGGATAGACTTTCCCGAGTATAGGTCTTTCGTCAACGCTAGCTTCAGTCCTAATTGTGTCTTGCCCGCTACTGTCTGCCCAGCTACCAGAACTGTCCCATCGTATTTTTTGGTTAGGCATTCCTAGAGCCCCATGATTTCGCTGTTTTGGTTTTTCTTCCTCCATTGCTGCGTATAAAAGTCTCGAAACACCCGGTTCAATACCGCAATCCATAGCTTCCAACTCTGAGGTAAACTCCTCGAGAGATTTGCATTTAGAACATATCTCAACAATAAAATCTGCCACCACGGGATCATCTAGAGAAAGTGCATCATGTAAAATGCGTACCACTTTGGCTGTGGAATCCAAATCCCTGCTTCTGGCGATATCATACACTTTGAACGCCACATCGTGCGAAATATCCACATCTAGCTCATCGATTTTGGTCTGAAACTGTTCTAGGTTAGAACTTTTTCTACAGATGTCATAAACGAATTCTGAGACCGCTGAATCTTGTGTTCTGAGTATCTCCCCAATTTTGAGCAAAACCGGTTCCATGAAGTGGCTTTGCAGAGAACGCGTTGCGATCTTTCCCAAACTGTTTCCCTCTCAGGATAGATTTAAACATCAAGGGCATCGTCAATTTTGAACTGCCCTTTCGTTGATGGTGACCATACAAAAAGTCCATCGCAGTGTGTGCAACGGTAGCCAAGCTCTTATCCTCAGCTGTCTGGTATCTATCCGCCTAAGCCTCGAGCTAACAGCTCTGGAGTAGCTTTTTGAGAATCAAAAACTTAGAAACACTGGTTTTAGAGGCATTATTAGCATAAAAAGTGCGAAGTACATCACTATCGCCATGTTCCTCATCACTCGTGTATCAACCAGGCCATTGACCGGCTGTCGGGATGTTACAAGTGCTCCATTTCAAGCAAGAGCCATGCCTTATATCTACGGTGGCTTTGATCCGTGATCCTTTTGTAGAAAACAGATGATAGACACACGTAGTATTTGAATTTCGAAAAGTGCCTTGTATTTATATGTGTGACTTAAAGGACGATGTTGGATACGGAAGATGTATAAATGTATATACATACATAATTGAACTGTGCTTTGATAAGATCTTGGGGCATGGCAGACATCTCGTTTTTTCGACATGAATTTTTTGTCTTTGATGTAAAATCGCAGTGATCAGAGCCCCAAGATTCGCCGCCAAGTTTGCAAATGCTATTTTATATTTATTGTAATTGTTGTTCATGGGGGGAGAGACCCCCAGATGGCTTACCAATCAGCGACTTCTCGACATCCATCTTTGTCCACCACTTTCACCAGAACGCCCTTGAAATCAACGGGCATTCTGCGCTCAAGCTCCTCAACACACAGTCTCAACAGCTTTAGACCCTCTTCTTGCGTCATGTCGGGACGGTAATGACGATCTAGCAAGGAGAAAGTGTAAAATCCAGAGTATCCATGGGCAGCGTAGGGCAGTTCCACTTTCGTGCCCAAATAATCGATTTGGTAAAGCTCGGTCTTGTCACTGTGTATGTCGTAGCCCGCTAGCAGGACGTTGACTTGGTACGGTTTTCTGGAGCGGATGGATTTGGCCAGCTCTTGTCTCACAAAGCTGGAGACCGCCTGAGGCGATAACTCGTAGTTTTCTCTAATGGAATACAATTGGATATTTGCCTGGATATACTCAGCGAACTGGACAGAATCGCCTGCTTCTCCGTTGAAAGCCATAAGATTGTGTTCAGATAGTTGTCTCGTTTTATCGTCATCGGTCTTGAGTACAGAAATGCCTCGACTTACCGCCTTAGAGGTCGCTACTATCACCGAGTCTTGAACCCTTATACCTAATGCAACATCCATTTTATTAGAGGCGGGAGAATAGCAGTGGAAATATGATTAAAAACAGACGGCAGTTCAATTTAAGTTGGAGCGTATAGTTGTCTGGTGGGAAATGACAATAACCTATTAGTAGAAGCTCTCTAAGTTCTGTCGAAGTTTGTTCTTTGCCACCCGAACTTCCTATGGTTGATGATATTCTACTTTCAAAATCCAGTTCAATAATTAGGCAGGAGATCGCGATATACGAGTGGGTCGCTGGACGAAGAAGAAGTATCGAACTAAGATAGAGGAAGTACACAGTTGAGGTCAAGGCGAGCATCCATAGTTAGGGAAAGCTACATTTCGATACTCACCTGTCAAGATTGGAGCTTCAGTGATACCGATTATGCTAAGATACATAGTTTAGAGTGATCACGTGACTAAATTCAGCTATCAACACACATTAGTTACATGCAACTGATTGCACCAATGCTACCGTGTCTTTAACGGTTATTGGACAGTGTCACGCAAGCGTTCCATTTCACCACAATGACTGAATCAATTGGCTTACCACATTAATTTGACAATCGGTCATTCTCCACCCAGCCATCGGCAATTAAGTGATTCTCAGTTATATAAAAAGTGACATATGGCTCGTCCAGCTCACAAGACCACCTTCCGTACACCATACACGCCTGAAACGTAAACTACCACCTATCTAGCCTACATTGTCCACCCAAGCCCAAATGTACACATATTGTCATCGTCATCTCACCACGACACTGTGGAGACTAAACATGAGTTTTAAAATGACATGAAATAATCCTTTTCCTAACGATAAAAACTTCCCAAGTCACTTCGAACTCAACTAAAAACCAAACCTGGCTTCTACTTGTTTTTAATGACCTTAAATCGATATCGACTTTCAATACATCTCTGACTTATAATATAATTTCCTTTACGCGTCGCTTTATCTATTTCACGCGTATTTTGAAATTCCCTCGTGTGTCATGACCATTATTCGAACTATAACACGACCACCTCCAGACTCAAGACTCATCAGCTAGACGTTGATACCAAAAAGAAGCTTTAGAGAAGCAATCACACCTTCCAATTGGCCCAATGGCAACCCAAACGTTACCCCCGGGAAATGGACCAAGTGCCACAGACATGCAGTACTATTACCAACATCTGTACCCATTCAAATCGGTGTTTCAATGGCTAAATCATTCACCAAAACCTGGTCGCGATATGATGCATAGAGAGCTAGCAATGGCTTTCCGTTCAGGAGCTTACAAAAGATACAACTCGTTCGACTCTGTGCAGGAATTTAAAGCTCAGATTCAGCGGTCAAACCCTGATAGGTTCGAAATCGGAGCTGTCTACAACAAGCCACCGCGCCAAATGGATTCCCTTCTGAAGGCAGACATGAAGCCACTAGAAAAAGAGGTCGTCTTTGATATCGATATGGACGATTATGACGCCCATAGAACTTGTTGCTCGGGGGCCAATGTATGCTCTAAGTGCTGGAAATTCATCTCCTTAGCAATGAAAATCATCAATGTCGCCTTAGAAGAAGACTTTGGTTATACTGATTACATATGGATCTTTTCGGGCAGACGTGGTGCGCATTGCTGGGTCACTGATAGAAGAGCTAGACAGCTCAACGACATACAAAGGAGGAGTGTACTCGATTACATGAACGTTGTGAGAGACAGGAATATTGATAAGCGACAAAACCTCAAACGCCCGTACCATCCTCATTTGATGCGTTCGCTGGAAATACTTAAACCGTTTTTTGTTGAAATCATTCTGCGAGAACAAAACCCGTGGCAGGACGACGCCGTTGCCTTTAATGGACTACTCTCGGGACTGCACGACAAAGTTCTGATAGAGATTCTGAAAAAACACTGGACAAAGAATTCAAATCGCACAAGTGAGCAGAAATGGCAAGACATTGACAATCTGGCAGCAACCCAAATAAAGCACACATCTCCGCTAAAAAAGTCTGACTACTTCAATAGGCTTCGAGAGTGTAAAGAAGACCTTGTTATGGCCACCCTTTACCCTAAGCTGGATGTGGAAGTTACCAAGCAGACAATTCACTTGCTAAAAGCACCATTTTGCATCCATCCGGCCACGGGCAGTGTCTGTGTTCCGATCACAGAAGCATTTACTCCATCTGACGCACCGAAGCTCATAAAACTGCAGAACGAGCTGGAGTCTAATGAAAATAAAGTGGAAAGGACCTCTTTGCAACCCTTTTTACATCAGTTCCAGCAGTTCGTCAATCAAGTCGTTAAAAAGGAGTTGTCAGGTGCCAAAAGAGAAAGGGAGGAAGAAGCTGTCAATGACTTTTAAACGTTTATTCTCGTAAGAGGATATGATCAATAATTCCATCAATGTATTTTTCTAGTAGCGTACATACTACCCACCGCGGTGCTGATTCATCACATAAGAACACACCCGTCAGAATCATCAAGTCTTTTTGATGACTCTATTTCTCTCCGTAATGATATTTTTTGCTGACCGGAATCGTGCGACCATTTTAACAACTGTTGATTCGGATCGTAAACAAATTTCCCCGAAGTTGTTTTAATAATGGTTTGACCCATTGGAAAGTGGAGTTTTGGTAAAAATATCAATGTCCCGCCACGACTGCTATCAGACTTGGGATCAGGCTTCGCATTTATCGTCAATCTGTATTCTTGTCTACTCAAATCAAATTCCGCGTTTTCAAATTCTCCAAATATTTTGACCGGGTACGGACGAAGAATAGCATCAAGCGCTCTTAGCCCATCATAATCGTTATGGAGATCTTCGTCATTCGAGCTATCAACATGACCGTGTGGGATGGTAGAAAAAGAAGATACAACATCAGAGGCGCTATCACTGTCTGAATTAGGTGCCGGGTTTGAAATCTTTATTTCACTCACATTGTCTTTACTCCATATTGAAAAATCCTCATTATTCCAATTATCTCCCCATTCATGAGAATTATCGCTGCAATAGCACCACAAGCTAAATGAGAGATTACTTCCTTCCAGTGCATAGCCTAGAGCGTCGAGTGCTCCAATTTGTGAGCTAAAGTCACCACTTCGGTAAGCTTTTTTGTTATCCATATCGAACGGCATACCGATCTCAGTGAAAAAAACTGGGATGTTGGTACCTAAGGAATCTCTCCCTTCTTCTTTCATTTGTGCAAGCTGCTTCCGAAAGCATTTTCTTATCATATTTTCGCCAAACACAACACTCAATACTGGGTTGGCGTATTTCTCACGCATTATTCCTAATGTATCAACATTGTAAATCCTATTCCAAGATTTGAACATCAGGGACATACCGTCGTAAAAATGGCAAGCATAAATTGTCTTGTCATCTATCAAATCTGTGCCTTTGAGTCGTGGGGGTTCTTGTAGTGTTGGGGGTTGCAGAAACAGAAATGATACAGTATCAAGGCCCCTGAATGCTTTTCGAAATTTCTTGAAGTGGTCAACGAAAAAGGTGTTAATAAAGTATCTCAAGTCCACTTTTGCCCCAGTGCTTGGATCGTGAGCAAAATAATCAGAGATCAGCAGCTCAGATTCTTTAAGCTTTTTTCGGTCCCAAACACCATGTAACCGCCAAACACAGACACCGGCTTCCCATTCAGATCCCCTCTCCCAATGGTAAAGTTGATCGATCTCGTCTCTCATGTCTTTCGAAAGCCAAGCCGAAATTCCCTGAGGGTCTATAGTAGCGGTTCCAGTCTTTCTGGGTCCAAAGACGGTAATGTCATATGTTTCTACTGTTGAAGGCAATCCCTCGCCTAGCTGAAAGGACTGAAAAGCTGTAGGCATTGTCCCTCTTTTGAGCTTGCGATCTTTGGGCAGTTCTGACAAATTAGGATCGGTGAAATATCCTATGTTAGGCTCGTTCATTGTTTCTAAGCCTAATATGCAATGGTCGTTGAAGAGATCGGGGGCTGTCTCCTGAATGCGCTGATAAAAAGTCATAACGGAGCCTATGAATCTGTCCTGCAGATAGTCCTGGATGTTTTGGCCGTTTATGACACATTTGGGTGCGTACTTCTTGCCACCGAAGAATAGAGTGAACATGGTTTGGGCAGCAAGACGGTAGTAATTGGTTGGCCACAGCATTTTGGGGTAAGGTTCCCGTTCTTTTCCCGTATTTGGATTGATGTACGTATTTTGTAGAATCGTAGCTTCTGTGTCTGAAAAGTGCCGTGGCTGGAATCCTGCACAGTAAAATGTCCACAAAGGTGCGCCAGAGCCGCCGGTGAATCGTGACCATACGTCCTGGTGTGGGTCCAAATAGACGTACATCCCCCCGAGATCATTGATTTTTTTCAAAACCTTGATTGTATAGTCCATGAACGCAAAATCGTATTTTTCTGGCCCTTCATGTTCAAGTGCTTCCCACGTAAAGGGGTATCTAATTGTGTTATACCCTAAGGACTTTAGCTTAGAGATGTGGCCCTCAACTTCCTCTAGCTTCAAAGGATGGTTGATGAAGCAGACAGAGTCCGCATCATCATAAAATGATGGTGTTAAAGGGTCGTGGGTTTTGCAGTGAGGTGTGGATGGATATTTCACACTGGGATCCAGATTGACACCTCGCAACTGAATTTGGTTTCCGTCAGGGTCCAAAAACTCACCTTTTTCCGACACCAATACTTTGGCTGGCATGCTTCGATTGTTGTTGGTTCAGAACTTCCCAAAAAAACTCCGAGTCTCGACCTAGAAACCTAGAAGTTTTAAACGAATAACGATTCCTTTACAGCTCCCTTTATAGGAGACTCTTGAGGCTTTAGTCCCAAAAAACCAGAAATTGAGGCGAAACTTGAAAAAGTGAAACTTTGCAGTTTTGGACACACCCCGTAAAGCTCGATTGGATACAACTGCAAGAACGAAGAACGTTTCTTGCACTCTTACCGTTTCTGCCTTATAAATGGGGATCTTTATAATGAGAGGTTTCTCATCTATGGGCTAAGAATCTTCACGTGCTAATGAATGTGATAAAGTTCCTGATAGAATGTTAGTGCCACTCATCATTAGAGGACGTGAGACAGGGAGTTCCGGTACATCGATACCTTAGAATTAATTAAAAGCTCAACTCTTATCGTAGTCTCGGTTGCGTGAAGTTTCATCGACGCATTCGATTGACGTGACGATTAACGCTGCAAAAAAAAAATCGATCGAACTGAGAGGCTTAATTGGTGTTTGTGCTTGGATATTTGTGCTTTTCGAAAGACCGATTGCTTCGTACACTCTTTGGTATAGCTTTGATCAATCTTTGGTATAGATTCAGAAATGCAAAAAATCCTGAAATCCTAAAAATTGATTGGGAAACACTTTCTCCTAACTTGTGTACCGGTCAGTTCAAGGAATGGCAATCTTTCAGTACCTTCAAAAATACCATTTCCCCTTTTAACTTCAAACTCTTCAGATTCGTAACTTCAGTTTCTAGACCTCTGTATCTCAAGTGATGTTGCAAGCTTTCATAATTCCACCTGTACAACTACCTTGTGACGTCATATTGGACTTGGCTTCCCGGTAGATTTATACACCTAACTTTCCCCCGAATGACTTTGAGGCTTATGGGTCGCAGAACTTGTCAAATGACGGAGCATTTATCTTATCTCTAGCCGCCGAAACAAGCCACCGCAACAATTCTTCAAGACGCGTCATTATAGCAGCTACTAGCACTCATTAATTGTTACAAATCGGAGTCTTGAAGCTGCCTTTATCAAGCTTCTGGCTCTCTCCACTGTTGAACTGAACATCTTAGTCCTACCACTTTTACTCTCTATATGAACCACTTCTATTGGCGTCTAGTCTGATCACGTGCTGACTTTTTTGGGTGTATCTCGATATGTATGAGAGTCATGAACATCGCCACAAGGTTCCAGAAGTGTTTTTGAGCTTGAATAATCCCATCAAACATGTCTGTTGGGGTTTATCGTTCTCCCGAGAATGGTTTGCATGAAATTGGTGATAAACTTTTTTTTGAGTCCGACTTTCTAGCTCAAGACCGATTTAAACGCTGTATTAAGGGTTCCGATTTCCAAAATCGATGTATGTTCCTTATAAACAGCTTTTAGAGGTGCAGTTGGGGGTTGAATTTCTCTTTCTGACCCTCAATCGCCACCTGAACGTCCATATTAGCGCTTTCAAGCCATTTTCACCATATAATAACAGCCAATTCAGGAACCCTCGAGCTACTCTTAAACAGACTTTTGACTTCCTAAGGACATAGAGCTTCACAGTTTTGACAGAGACTTTAAACGCTTCAAACACGGAGACAAACGCATATCCTGTGAACCGTCTTAGAGGACGTGCTTTGCGATATCTTGAGGTAGGCTTAACGACATCGAAAATGAATCATAACATGAGTCACCGGGGTTTTTCAACATATTTAGCGCTATATCAAGAGAAGAACAAGGTGACAGAACACCTCTTTTTGAGTACTGCAAACTAGCACTTTTTGTAGAAAACAGACTATGACCAGATTAAATTCCTACGGTCAAGTCATAGGTGACGCTGTACCAAACTGGGATCCCAGACCGCTGCCCGAGAAAGTGACTTTGGAAGGAACACACTGTAGGTTGGAGCCGTTAGACTTCGAGAAGCATGCAAAACAATTGTATGCATCCTACTCCAGTGCGGAAGACGACCGCTCTTGGACTTACGTGCCTATAGGCCCCTTCTCGGATTTTTCTGATTACGCAAAGGTAGCAATCACATTTGCGAGTTCGACCACTGTGTCACACTATGCTATCGTGCACAGCGGTACCGGACATGCAATTGGTACTTTAGCATTGATGAACTGTGATCCTAGCAACGGCTCGGTTGAAATTGGGTATGTGCTTTTTTCACCGAAATTGCAGCGCACTATGGCTTCCACTGAAGCGGTGTACCTGATGATCAAATACGTCTTTGACACTTTGGGATACCGAAGATGTGAATGGAAATGTGACAGCCTTAACATCCCATCACATAGAGCAGCGGAACGCTATGGTTTCAAGGCCGAAGGAACTTTTAGAAATGCTGTTATCTACAAAGGTCGCAGTAGGGATACTCAATGGCACTCAATTACAGATTACGAATGGCCCATCGTTTCGCGCGCTTTCGAAGAATGGCTGAGCGAGAAGAATCATTCAAATGGCCAGCAGAAGGATAAACTTGCAGACATCAGATCAAGGTTGGAGAGCGAGACTGCAAGATGAAATGTGGTCGCATTTATTCTCAGTGCTTCCATAATCCTACCCTTTTCAAATGAAAAAATCAACAGCAAAGAACACTTGAGTGCTTGATAAAGATACTGGGGTCTGTATGGTTCTCTCCGATTGCCAGTCTTGCATTGGTTTCTCGTAGCATTTTGGCCGGCGTGCCTTCACACGCCTAGCAGGCTTTCTGCGCGGTTTCACGAAGTGCTACAGCAAGAAAAGATTTGAATTGAAAGAATGAATATATGACAGTCGTTTGGGCTCCGTAGCCCACTTTTTATCTAGAAGCAAATATGATGGCTTTTGGTAATTTCAACTAAGATAAATATATTATTCTCTCTTTGTTAGAGAGCTCTCAGCCGCATCTTTGATAGGGACAGGAGCATTGGAAGCATCTTCGTCCAATACAATGTCATCGTCAATGGCTTGTCCTGAAGACGATCTCTTCCTCGCTTCTTCCTCTTCTTTCTTGATCAAAGCCTCCTGTTCCTTCAGCACGTTGAGCTTGAACTCATTGTCATCAGAGCGTGACGGAGACTCTTCTTCCTCTTCTTCCTGTACATCTTTTTCTTTTCCTTCTTCATCTGCCTTCGAAATTGGTCCTTTTTCTGCTGCCACTTTTTCTGCCGCAGTCTCGTCACCTGTAGGAACAGTAGTTGCAGAGTCAGAAACAACCTTAGCAGGTTTTTCGGGGCTTTGGGTTGGAGCCGTCTTCTGCGCAGAAGGAGCTGGTTTTTCTTCTTCTGCAGGTATTTGTTGTTTTTGTTCCTTAGACTCACTAACATCTAGCTTGGCGACATTGTAAACTGGGTCTGGAATGGATGACAGCACTTGAAGGATACCGTCGTAATAGAAGTCCATGAGTTCACTGAATTTGGTGTCGTCGACTTTTTGAGCTGAGGTCGAGTGTGCATTGATGTCCTGTTGCTGAAGACCACCGAATGTGTACGCACTACTGAGAATAAGGAGAACACTTGGTACTTTATGTCTCAGCCTTAATTCCAACCACATATTCATGTTCTCGATAAGGTCTTCGCGCTTCACACCGAAGGTCTTGATACCGCGCGAAATGCATGTCTGATAAAGTTCCTCGTTCGAGAGAGACTCGGCGCCTTCATAGTCTATGATCTTGTCATCTTCCATGATGGTTTTGAGGTTGTAACGAATTTGATATCTCAACATATTGTCATTTCCAAATGGACGCAAAGACATGTATTTCGCAATGGCGACCAGTTGAGGTCTTGACAAATTATCAAGAACGCTGTCGTTTTTGAACATCTGGGCAACAGCCAAGATTTCATCATGTGTGAACACATTCTCGTTTCCGTCTTTCGGGGAGTTCAGTTTTTTGAAGAAATTCAAAAATTTCTTCTTCTTTTCGACACTTTCGATGGAGTTGTAGCTGATCAAAGAAGATTCCTCGATGGTTTCCTGTAGGAAATTGGAAGTCTTCTCCCGAATGTCGTTCAACTTTTGCTTCTTCAACTGTTTGGCACTTCCAGATTCATAGGTGGAGGGTAGCAAGTTTGGGAATATCTTCAATGCCACTGGCAGTAGAAGTTCTGCAAAGGGTACGATGAGAAACGCACTGAAAGGAACCAGACGAAACACATCGCCCATGGTTCTTTTCAGTTGGTTTTTTTCACGTCTGGACAGTTCGTAGCCTTCAACAAGTTTCACCAGCAGCTTTGTGGAGATCTTGATTTCGTAGCCGAGAAGTTTGGTTCCGTTGACGTAGTGACGAATTTCATGCTTGATCCGCTGCATGAGAGGTTCCTTTGATTTTGCTTTTGCAGGCGGCGGTGAGCTGGTGGCTTTCTTCTGTTCTTCTGCCTTTGCTTCCGCAACATTCTCCTTCACTGTTTCGGATGCTGGGTTCGTGCTTACAGAGTACCATCTGTGCTGATTTAAAGCTACGCTAAAGGTCGGATTTACCAGCGGTTCCACTCGAAACCCGAGTCTAACGGCATGGGTGATAGGCTGTAGTCGAAGCAGTCTCGAAGTCATGGTTAGGTGTTTGCAATGGCTACAAACACGCTATTTGACCGTGGCTTTTAGAAAAACGGGAAGTGAAGTCTAACTTTCTACTCTGGAGAAAAGCCGAGATTTTAAAATTGAAATCTGGCATCTCGAAGTCACGTTACACGTTCGCTTTGGCTGGAAACGTGTTTGCATAGGATTAGCCCTTTCACATGAGTGAATGGTATAACGTTTAGGCCTCCATAATATCCATCAATGGCTCAAACCATTGAAACAATCCGAAACCCGTATCCACGGTCCAGCTGGGCGTGCTTTCCTTGTACAGATCGCAAGAGGAAACTTTTGAAAACGAGTGTAAACAGGTGAAGGTATGTTACTTTGATGTCTATCTGCCAGTGACGCTAGAAGCCGTTTAAAAAATTCACACTTGCTTCAAGGATTTTGCAAACAGCTCGAAATTCGCTTGCGGGCACACTGCATTTGCCTAAGAATGTCAACAAACGTCTCTCTCGTGTCATTTCTTTCCCTGCAATGGTTTCTATTTTGCTCATGAACGCTCATTGCAATGGCAAACAAAGCTACGAAAGGTTTGGGTAGCCTGATTGAAACTCATACAATCGTTAGTTGTTTGCCTGTCACCTTCATCCGAAGCACTGTTCTAATCCAATATATGTAATATCCAAGCCTGAAATTTAGCTCTACTCAGAAACGTCCCACAATAAAAGACCGTGAACTCAAGCTCGAACCATGCTCACATCGCAGCTATTCGGACTGGTGTGCTACGTGCTGACATATCTACGGTATGCGAGGGACAACTCTCTGTTGAATGTGATTCTCTCGGTCCTGGTAGTAGTATCTTCACAGGTTCTACAACAGATGGTCACTCTGTACTACAAGAAGTCCCAGAAGCCATCTCAGGAGCAAGCCGAGCGTGAGGAACTGACAACCATTTTCAACGTTCTTCTAAAATGCCTTAGATACTACCAGGTCATATTTGTGTTGCAATTTGTGTCGTCACTACTCTACCATTTGACTCTTGACATCGAAAAGGATGTGTGCTCGTGGAAACATGGCTACATTTTCACCGACATCATCGGCGAGTTTGATTGCGGGCGCGGTGGGAAGTGGGCAGTGTTTGCTCTCGATCTGGGTCTTTTACTGTGCCAACATCTAGCGTTTAATGAGTCCTTCACGGTAGGAGGAAGGGATCCTCACGAAACCGTACGAGAGGCCAGCTTGGACGGTTTTAACCCACATGAATATGGCATTTTCAGCATCCTGCGATTCGACTCATTCAAGGTAAATGATACCGCTGTGGTATTTACAACCGAGGGCAACACACTTGGCTCTCAAGCCAACAAGTCTTACGGGAGCGTCGTAACACATGATGGGTGAAGTTGAAGGTCTTCTTTTTTGATGGAAAGAACAAAAAATGTCTATTGAGACCTACCAGTCGCGGAACACATCGTTCGACGATCTCCGAAAAGGATGGTGAAGGGTACCGCTACCAATAATGCCATGCCAGCTAGGAACCGGGGGAAGGGTCAAAATATCAACGAAGATGGTGTTCTCATAGTACCACCTCCAAAATCTGTATCCAATAAGGATCACATGCAGCGACTGAACTACCTTTTCCAGGTGTCTACATACCACACAATGGTGGACGCAAGTGACGAAAGTCACGCCTTATCGCGCATATATATGCGGAACCTCGATTTGATCCAAAAGAAGACGAAAAGCTCGCTAACGCCCGGGATGAAGCGCCAGATCTGCAAGCGATGCCACAGGGTCCAAATCCCTATGAGAACACAGGACATTTCAATTGTGAACGAAAGCAAGGAACAAACTAGAAAAAGCCAGGTTTTAGAGGTGAGGTGTAGATGCGGGTCCAAAAAGCGGTTTCCCTTTGGCCGGGATCCAACCTACAAGACGCATGCTGAGAAGAGTAGTCTTGTCTACATCCAGAAGTAGCCGCAGGACGGCGTTCTATAGCGTTACATTTTACTCTTTAAGGTTTACGAATGAATCTTGCATGAAATCTAAATATTTGGGAATTTTGGGGCCCGCAGTTGAACACATCTACAAGAATGTGTGCTCTTTTTCCCTTACATCTTGTCTAGCAGCGAATTTTCGCGATTCAGGGTAAATCTTATACCCGGGATTTGACTTTCTAAACCAGTTTAGTTTCCAGCTGATTTCATGTGCTATGAGCTCTCCAAACCCAAGCATCAGGCCGTTCAAGAACGGGAGAACAAGATTGACAGAGCAGGAGCCTGCAAAATATAAAACTTTCATCCAATTCTTGTCCTCAGGACGTAAAAGAGCAGACACGCCATCAGATTCAGATTTAGCTGTGTATTGTGTTTCATGTAGTGGTTCTTCGTGCTCATCGCCCTCTTCGACGCCCGTTGGTGCTACGGGCCCGGGAATGGCAGCTGCAGCGAGCTCTTCTGGTATGCGCTCTGCTAACAATTCGGTCATGGGTTCTAAGCAAGAGCAGACGATGAGTGCTTTCAATAGATGTAGTAAAGCGCTGATCTCTGCTCAAAAATCTATTTGATCTTGAACTCAATTCAATTTAACATTGATGTTAAAGTCTTGCAGTAGTTATAAATGATGAGCGACTGCGATGTGTGCATCATGTACGAAATGTAAGTTTTCGAAGCAAACCAAACGCTCATTGACCAAATTCTTCCATGAATACAAATACAGTATAGTCTTAAAAGCGCTGTAGCTTTTAAATAAGGCCCGTTGTAACTCTATGCAAGAAACGTCTCCTAAACAGCATTCAAATATCATTTGTGTCACGTGACTAATTAAATTTATGACAGTTTCCTAAGGGTTCTCGAGGATTAAGACACACCATACCGGCTCCTCCTATAGTTTATATCTACTTCTTAAAGCTACATCTAAACTGACCGCCCTCTTGTTTGAATTACACGAGTTTGATTCCAAAAATCAGTTACATCGTTGTGAACGAAGGACATTTGGTCAATTCGGTGTATATGAATATTAAGAATTAGGAACTTATATATACCAGTTCGCCACCGGGAAAGCACAACTTACAAGTGGACCGTCAAACCGAGGAGATCTAGTGAGAATATCTCTTCAATTGACTGTAAAATGAGTGGTTACGATAGAGCACTGTCGATTTTCTCGTAAGTACAGATTTACAATCTTCAATTGGTGACCGCCCACCTACTAACGTAGCCCGAGTGCAATAGACCCGATGGACATATTTTTCAGGTAGAGTACGCCCTGGAGGCTGTCAAGAGAGGAACATGTGCGGTTGGAATCAAAGGAACAGACTGTGTGGTAGTCGGTTGCGAAAGGAGATCTACTTTGAAGTTACAGGACCCTCGTATCACACCGTCGAAGATCTCTAAAATCGACGCCCATGTAGTGCTCTCGTTTGCTGGACTGAATGCTGACAGTCGAATTCTTATCGAAAAGGCCCGTGTGGAGGCACAGTCGCACAGACTCACACTGGAAGACCCCATCTCTGTCGATTACTTGACAAGATACGTGGCTGGAGTACAACAGAAATACACGCAATCCGGTGGTGTGCGTCCGTTTGGTGTGTCGACACTAATTGCAGGATTCGACGCCAACGACAACACGCCGAAGCTGTATCAGACAGAGCCCAGCGGGATTTACTCTGCGTGGAGCGCTCAGGCCATTGGCAGAAACAGTAAGACGGTACGCGAGTTTCTCGAGAAGAACTACGTGAAAAACGAGCCTCCAGCAACCGAAAAAGACTGTGTCAAACTGACCGTGAAGGCATTGTTAGAAGTGGTGCAGACGGGTGCGAAGAACATCGAAATCACCGTGGTGCGTCCAGGGTCGCAGATTGTCAACCTTTCAAGCGACGACATCGGTCAGTACGTAGACGAAATCGAGCAGGAGAAACAGCAGGAGCTGGAAAAGAAGAAGAAGAAACGCGGCGAGAACTAGCGGTGTATACAGGTGTAAATCGAATCGAATGCATGAACTCTAATGCGCGGTATGATACAATACTGTACAGTTGGCTCGGTGCGTTGTCATCATTGTAGACGGCTCATCGCCTTTATCATTCTATCTCCATGTATAACAATACAAAATCATGTAGGGCAGCACGTAAGGTAACATAACGTGGATAGACATTACAGATTATTTCACAGTAAACCTCTATATCTTTCAAATAATTTCCTGTCTTTCGTGATGCCAAGAAAGCGCAACTGCGATTCTTTAAACACTTCGCCAGTAGAAAAAGGAATATTCAAGTTTGTCGATGCCCCACCCGAATCACCATATGCAATTAGTGCATCCCGCATGAAGTCCAGAATGAAACCACATCCGGTCTACAACAATCTCCACCTAAAGTTTACGGACTTTCAGAAACGCACTGGGCGGCAGAAACTGCCGCTGCTGCACACCATGCAAGAGTCTGAAAACTACACAACACTCGATCCCAGAAACACAACTTCATTGCCACGTCTGCTACGTCTTAATCTGGCGCTTACCGAAATCGGAGACGTCCCTCCGCGTATAGACCTTCTAACCAACCGCGGCGACATAAACGACCTGGCCTTTGGGTTCTTCCCAAGGGATTACAACAACTATTTCAAGATAAATCACGTGGCGTATATTTCACGTGGACGCCTTTTCGTGTGGCACGACCAAACGCGTTGCGAAACGAATTTCCCGTCGTTACGGGATCGCAACAAATGGTTCAGTGGTTACAAGTTTGAGCAGGCATGTGCATACTGTTGGCCTGCGAGTTTTGACGAGTGGGGCATTATGCCCAAGCTAGAAAGTCCATACTCCACTTCGAAGGTTCCCGTGTTGAACCTTTTGGAACTCCCACTTGACCATAACGTCAATGCGCTTTTCTTGGCCGAATACGACGTGATCCGTAAAGGAAAAGGCACCAAGACGCCCGCCTGGTACCTAGAGCTCAAATGTATTCAGCCAAATGCGAGCGCTAAGATCACGTGGCAGACCATATCGAAAGAACGGGCATTAAAACTGCTCATCAGAGAGGGCATGTGCATGAGGTTTTTTAAGACGTGCATACAATGTAAACTGGCCGGATGTGAAACTGTTGTTTATGGAATACGGTCTCGGGACATGGCGCTCGTAGGTGTGCGTCAGTTCCAAGTTAGAGAGCTAGAGGTCAGGCTGTACCAACTGGAACCGAAGCTGTACTGTGATTACTATTTGAAAGCACTAAGCAATGTAGCCGAGCTGGTGCGTACACTGTACCAACAGTGTCATGAAAATCAGTTTTATATGATGACGAAGGACGCTGCCTTGGCACCACTAAAGGTCCGCCCCGTGTCTCGTGACCTGGTGCTATATCCTGAGCCCATGCTTACAGAATTGGATGCGATACTAGAGCGCAATGAAAATGAGCGGAGGACAGAGCCGCGCGATTACAATGGCACTAAGACAAAGTTTGGATTCACGTTTGCTCCGGGAACGGTTCCCGAGCAATTAATAAAGGACGAAATAGCTGAAGCTGATCTTGCCGATCTTGCAGAGGAACTAGAAGCCATTCAAATATGAGTTTTCGCAAAGTGTGGTGTCTGGGTGTTGGTCGCGTGATCCTGAATCGCTTTATTTAGGCGATTTGTCTCGGCTTACCTTCTCCTCAGCAAGATATACTACACCACAGGAGAGCCTATATACTGATGTTAGAAGACATCCGGACGGTCCAAGTGTAAGCTTAAGTTTAAAAGATTCGTCAATGATATCTTAAACTCACTTTAAAGATTCTTGTCGTATTTGACCGTCCACTCAACGTATGCCTATCTATGACGTTATGACGGACTTTTCGATACGTCCCTCTACTATATATGTAAACCTTATCCCTTCAGCTTGGTCATATGCTTACGAGATGATTTCACGAGTTTAATCCCCCTTCGTCAAGGATGTCATCGTAATAATAACGCATTGAAGCATAGCTAGCATATCCCATGCAGAGGACAAAGCGAAGTCGAAAATCTCATCGTTCGGCATCGGAGTTTTGAAAGTCAACGGAAATATGGACCGGAAGGTATAAAAAGAACTGCAGATACCTCAACAGGGAAAGTCACAAAACCAAGTTGAACAAGTGCTTAGGATGGGATTTTCCCGGCAAGCTACGGTTTTGAGATGCGAGAATTGCAAAGAACACGAATATTCCGAAACACTGCTTTTCCAGTGGTTTCGTTCTCTTTGAGTCGGTTTCCCTCAACTGTTCCACGCGATCCGGCTCATCCTCGATGCCCTTACTCTACCCCGTGCTTTACGACCTTCTTCCTTACCTTATCTAGCCTCTTCTCTACTCATCTATCCACTCGCTTCTCCACTCGTCTCTCTACCCACCCCTCCACTCATCTCTCTACCCTCACATCCACTCATTCCGCTACTCGCGACCCAACGTCTTCTGGTCATCTCCTACGACATGCCTTTGTCCCACCACGCGATTAACGTTGTATCTCATTAGAAATTCGATCACCTTCCTACTTTACACAACTCTCCTATACACCTCACAAAAGGCGCACAAAACACACACAAATTCACCTCACCTACAGCCCCCATCGGGCCTTCTCGTTCCGCACATACCATTCACCCATACTAGCGCAGGTTTTGATCCTTTCTAGCGTTTTGTTTACGCGCTTTTACCCCAGTTTGCCAGAAACGATTCGCTTTGCATTCACACTCGGCGGGCCAAAGACCCTGAACTTCGGGTAGCCCATACATGGTTCCGTTACAAGATATTAAGGAAGAGGAACCGGAAACGGTAACGACAACGGCGGCAGCTTTAGCATCGCCCACAGCGGCACACTTCCTACCGGTCACCATTAACACTACTAGTACGGCCACATCGCTGTCACCACCTCAGTTGCAAAGTAATGTATTCGTACGACGTGACGGTGTTGAAAAAGAAGAGAACACTGTCGCCTTTGACGACCGCTGTCGCGATGAACCAGATGCAGCATTCGATGTAAACCCCGATCAGCATCTCTCAAATCCAGCACCAGCCACGCCAGTGCCAGCAACAAAGCTCCACGATGCACGCATGTCGGTCCTGTCGCCTGTTTCTCCACAAGCATCCCCACCAGCGTCACCTCCAACGGCAACGTTCTCGGTGTCCCAAGAGTGTCTTTTGCCACCACTGCCGGAAGACAACACAGATTTAGCATCACCCATGGCGGCGCACCACTCGCAGCTGTCGCTCGATTCCGTCCCCCCGGGTGCGCCATCTTCGTCTTCCCGCAGCACAAGTGTACCCAGTGTGACCAGTCCGGCCGTATCGCGCTCACGAGCACCGTCTGTTGTACGCCGCGCCCTTTCCGGCTCTCCCTTGGCGTCCTCGAACTCTGCATCAGTTTTAGCAACAGCTACAACTCCAAACCCTCCCGACGTGCTATCAGATTCCTTTACAACGACGATGGAACCCTTTGACCTCGCAACAGCGTTTGAAATGCGCGGAGATACTGAACCGAGCTCTTCTTTCGACCTTTCTAAGGCCTTGCAGATCACTCCAGATCCAACCCCTTCTTTGATGAACGCCAGTAGCGATAACAGCGTCACGATCATGGGCAGCACCACCAATAACGGCACTTCCGCAAATTCCAATACCGCACCGAGCTCGCCACATCCAACGCCTCCTAAGCTTTCTTTCAAAAAGAAATTGGCAGCAGCCGGAGGTGTGACTACGGGCCTTACAGACAACACCGCTAGCGGGAAATCTGTTCCGGACTTTCCGCTACAGCATCTTCAACGCTACGGCTCAGTCAGGTCCCGCACCGCGATGTCAGATCTGCCTCGAGTCAGTTCTTCTGGCAACGAACTCCATAACCAGGGCCTCGGTATTGAGAGTGTTGATCTTGCGCCTTTGGCTTCTTCTCAACGGACCCACAAAGCACCACTGCGCAAGTTTAGTGTTGGTAGTAGCAGCAGCTCATCGCGATCGTACCAGGAAAATGACGAAATCGATCTCTTCATACCTCCACCAACGCTCAACACCGATGTTCAGTCTTCGGCGAGTTTGCATGACCTGAAGTCCCCACGATCGTCACTCAACCTTTCAGAAGCCTACAGCGTTAAACACAAAAAAGCGCCGCTGATCAAACGAGCTTCTAGCGCAATATGGCGGAAAGCATCATTGAGCAAGACGTCACCAGCTTCGTCCCCAAAAATTGCAGCATCCCCCGTTTTCCCCACTTACAATGATCTACGAAGCACTTCATCATTTGCCACAATGCCTTACGACGCAAACGATATCGGCCGCAATACAGCTCCAAACGGTGATATCGAGCGTACGGTTAGTCATAAGATGGATAATAAAAATTCTTTGATTAACCCGAAAATGTCCCGTGGTGGATCTCGTTGCGTCAGCAGTCCGGAGCATTTACATCAAGTGTCATCTCTCGCGACGCCTCATGTTGAATGTAGTTCTTCTTCGACACCTAACACCCAATCATTCGGTACTAAGTTCAAAAATGGTTTGACAAGAATAATGAGTGGGAATGCGACGGATAAGACGTTTAGAAACATCGAATCGAATACCGATAGATCTCAAGCACTAACAGCGCTTTCTGCTAATTGGAATGATACTTCAGAAATACAAAACATGGTCGGGCTGAATTCTTCTGAAATCACCTGTTCGAACGGTTCGAATTACACGAAAAATATGAACGGTGGATTTTTACCTCCAAAACTGACATCTGCGAGAATAAACCAAATAGCGTCCGACCATTCTCCACCTAATGCCTCAGGCAAGAAGAAGCAAGGAACCAAAGTTAACGCTGCCTCTAGCATGAACAGTGGTACCACTGCTAAGAATGATAGCGTTTTCAGCAAGAAGAGTGACGAATCGTTAGAGCAAACCTCGGACTCCGAAGAATTGACAGTCGACATAAGCGAGCTGACGAAGACCCTTCCGACGATCACCGTCACGGAAAAGCTAGGTGCCAGGAGTATCACACCAATACAAACACAATCTAATTTGATATTAGACCTGATCTACAAAGACGGTGCAGTGAGCAAATCTTTAGCTAAGAACGGCCGCAAAGATTCCGAAACTCCTCTTCGAATCAGTCTTAAAGAGTACATCGATGTTTTGACCAAGCAGCAACGGGTTGAAGATGAGCGGTTTGCTGTCTTGGAGTACAAATTTGCACACAACGGGTGGTGCTCGCCGGACGACCTGTACAACCTCCAACAGAAGCGCATTATTATCAACAGGAAATGGGCAGAGCGCATTTCTTTCTATCAGGGACGGCTGGAAGCCTGAAAAACGTAGCACCGGCACGTACTACCAAAAATTGCATGATATAAGGAATATATATAGAGATAATTTCACAACGGTTTGACATTTGGACTGAGAACCATCAGTTGCATGGCAGGCAAGCCATTCGATCATACTTAATGTTGGATGAAACTGGGGCAATTATTTACTTTACGATATAAACGTCTATAAGCTGCGTAAGAAGTTTCTTGCGGGAGATAAATAACAACATTACCAACACCGCCGTTTGTTAGGCCGTCGCAGTGTCGCCCTCTTCCTTCAGTCGGCGTCTTTTGATACTGTCGAGCATTTCGCGGGACTTGCGTTCGTTCACCTCCTCCAGCTTAATCTTCCAAAACCTATTTTCGTCCAGTAAGTTGTCGATCGTCGAATACAGTTCTGAGATCTGGCTATTGAGCTGCTTGAGTCGTTCTGCCTTTTCACGCTGTTGTTGTTTCTTGCGCACTCTGAACCGCGCCGAGGCCTCTGTGTTCTTGCGTCTTTTCTCGAGTTCCACTTTCTTAAATTCGTTAAGTTCCTGCTCTGTGTATCGACGTTGAGTAGCACGAATATCTGACGTGCCACCACTACCGGTGGGCAGCTGGGAGGCCGCCTGCAAGTCCAGTTTCTTGAGCCCTTCGAGATCGCCCTTGTTGACCGCACATATGATGTCTTTGGCATTGCCACTGCTCACCAGGAGCAGCGACAACAGTCTGGAGCCCAGCTCCGAGTTGCTAGAGATCAGATCATGAAGCTGGCGGGACAAATCTGGGTTTTCGCCGCCCGTAGCGTGACGCCCTTCTCGTTTCCACTGCTTCGGATGCGGCGGTTGTTCCTTTATTTCTTTGTGTTGCAGCAATTGTAGCTGAGAGTCCTTTTGTTGAGCTTGAGATCCCCGTTGCTCGGCACTTTCATCTTCGCTGCTGGCGTCATCGCTACTACTTTGGTTCAGAAACCGAGTGTACAAATCCTGGAATTTTTCTCGGTATTCCTGGCTACTGGGTGTACCTTTATGCGATGGTGATATTCCTCTATCCAATAAAGGCCCCATCTTTTCGTAGTCCATCTTCTTTCCGGTCCCTCCACAAAATTTAGATCTGCTTACCTTTTTCTTCCTCCTCTTCACAAAACTAACTGGCTCACTACCTAAACTATACCTGTGAAAGGTCTTATTCGACCCCACTAGTGACGATCTCTGCTCTACTTGTCGTCGCTAGCAAGCACTACCTACACCAATCTATACCATCTACAATTAGCGCAAGCATGTACCTTGGATGACTAACTGCCTATATACTTTGTTGATGCCTGTCGAATTCCTGTAAACTCTTGTTGTGGCTTACGAATGCTACATATCCAGTAATTTGTGAACCCAACACTGTCTCTGATGGATTAGCCAGCCCCATACGCTTCTAGTTGGGCTTCGAACACATCCAAACGAGAGTCGTGTGGCTCTAATTAGTTACGGATGTGTACATTGTGTGGTGGCAGTGCTTTCATAGCCGTTAGTTGGCAACATCAATGCTTGGAAAGCCACATCTGGATGAAGCGTGATTTCCTGGATAAGTTCTGCGACGTGCGAGTAGAGGAAGGACAAGATGGCGGGAAAGAAGACGCTGGGTGGTTGGGAGTAACTACAGAGGAAATTTGGTGGGAAGAGACACACCCACCAAGACGATACAAGTTCTGAGATTCTAAGTTTACATACGCAGTTTATAAGTACTTGAGAGAGCTGGTGCAACTGGTGCATTCCTTCCAGACAAACTATAAGTGTGGTAAAATATATATATATACATATATATATATATATATATATTCGTTAGATGAAAGACATCGTTTGTAATGATCACAAGCTACTGGTTGTGTAGAAAAGAATCATAAGCCTGTCAATCCGACATTCTTCTTCTGTTGTCTAGCTGGTCTTCCTATTTCTATGCTGTACTTGACTTTCCCATTTGCAACGCCCTTTTTATACGTTATTCTCGATTCATAAGCAGGGCTAATTATCAAATTCAATTTCTGATTTCATGTAGTGTCTCCGCGCCTCACAATAGGCTGTTGTGTACTCATCTTAGGTCGCTAGAAGCTCTTATTCGCCTGTGTTGAGATAGATGCCTTGCGTTCCAAACTTGACGTTTAGTCATAACAAGACATCGAATGCCTATTAAATAGTATCTATGTATTTTTCTGCTCTCAATGTCATAGTCGCTTCTATGGCCAAGTTGGTAAGGCGCCACACTAGTAATGTGGAGATCATCAGTTCAAATCTGGTTGGAAGCATATTTTTTTATCATTTTTATTAAGAATCTGTATACAGGCATGAGAGGAAAGTGCACATTGGCTACGCTAGCTCATCGGTCAACTGAACCTGTATCATATTGAGGTTCCGACTCTTATGACATGCGAAAGTTCGGTATATCCCGAAGACCGCTATGCTTGACGGTTCTTATTATCAGTTTCGTGCTACTACTGCATCGGCATCACTACTACAGCTTCGAGTTTAAGCCACAGATCAAAATCCCACAAGAGTTGGCCCTACAACGCAGAGCTCTTAGCAATTCTCCATTCGCATTATTTTCGGGACAGGACCGGCACCAACTCGCAGAATCAGGACCATTACAAGGGTTCCGTTCGTGGCCCTTACTGGAAAAATGTCGCTGGTTTTTCTACACTACGTATGCACAGGATTCTTCGTGGACCAATAACCAAATTCTGGAACGCTTTGAAGACTCCCGCGCCGACAATTCCCGTTTATCGCATGTTTTCGAGAGATTGCGTATGTTTGATACATGCTTCGTGGAAGGACAATTGACCATGGCACAGGTACTGCCGTCTGGTGAAGAACCGCTCGATTTCCATCACCGCATGTTCCCGTTTTTAGCTTCATTCTCAACGTTAAAGGACATATGGCCCACCATTTTCCATTTGAATACCTGGAAATCCCTCCCAGCTCAAATCAATCCAGCGTGGAACTCCAACACGCGAGTGCCATTCGATATCGATTCTTCCCGCTCGTTCTGGGAAAACTGGGCCGCATTTTCGTCCGGCAAAGGGCTGGTTATGTCACTAGCAGAAAGACACAAAGATCTTTTCTTTCGATTACTCCGAGTGCTGGACCATCTCGACAACAAGTTCCCTATACAACTGGTTCAGCAAAGCGGCGAACTCTCGCCGGAATTTTTGAAGGCCGTAGGCCGCTTCCTGCAAACCACTAACCAACAGGTGTACCTCATTGAATGTGGATCGACTTTGAATCAAGCCTACGCCCCGCATATGACCTACTTCGTCAACAAATGGATCGCAACCATTTTCAACACATTTTCCGAATTCATCCTCTTGGACGCCGATGTTGTACCGTTTGTCGATCTAGAAACCTTTTTCGCGAATCCTCAATATCAAACTACGGGCTCTCTCTTGTACAAAGATCGCGACATATCAGATGAATTCACCTTTGATTACTGCATCGAAATGTTCCGATATTTAGAACCTTCTACAGAAGCCGTGTTGTTCATGGATCACCGTACAAAAATTAATGCATCTGTTGTGAGCCCCTCAACGTCGAAGTTTGCATCCGAGGAGGAGCTGGTGTACAGCAGGTTTTTCTACAACAAAATTCTGCATAATGTCGACAGCGGTCTTGTGGTCTTGCACAAAGTGCAACAGTTGCCCAGCCTATTGATGTCATTCTTTATGAACCTAGATTCCAAAGCCAGCGGGTGTGTCTACGGTGATAAAGAGCTTTTCTGGATTGGCCACTTGTTTAGTGGCAAGGACTTCTCCATTGACGCCAGATTTGGCGCAGTGGTGGGACCAATACAAACCCAAGACAAATCACCAATTGGAGCAGAATACAAAGTATGTGCCACTCAAATGGGCCACGTAAACGCAGAAAAAGAGCTACTATGGGCTAATGGTGGATTGAAGACCTGCAAAATCCCCACTGCTGCAGATCAGGATTTCGAATCGAAACCCAACTACTTCGAAACTCATTACAGCTCTCTACAACAGCTAGAGGACTTGTATGATACTCCTCTAGTCATAAATGGTTATATCATTCCCGAAATAGTGACAAATCCGTGGCTCAAGGTCAATGAATGCTGCGAATACGCCTATTGCGCAACGGCAAAAATTCCCATGGACCAAGGTACCCAAAACATTGAAAACATGGCTGTTTTCAATAAAACTACGACTGGTCGCTATAATGAAATCGCCGCCATCTGGAACCGCGAGATAGAATCATAAACTGCCATTTTTTCGTTCACACACAACTCATCATAATTCGGAAGAAAACCTTGAATCTCACTTAGCATTCTAACGCAGCGAATAAGAGCTACAGTATTATTCTATCCTGGTTCAAATTGTTCCTTTAAAACCTATGTAAGATATCCAGCGTCGTGCTGTTCAGACCATGTAGAAACATTATCACTTTATACTTACGTGTCGGCATTCTTTTTCTGGCATCTCGAAAAACCCCTATTGAAAAAGTAAATCTATCAAGTGTATGGATCAGATATGTACAACACACTTCTTGAAAAGCTCCAAAGAGTTTCCAAGGCTGGCAATCTGAACTTTATGTTCAATCCGTATCAGACACAGGGTCAAGGCTTTTCCCAAGGCCAGGGAAATGCTTTCAGCCAGCAGTCCACAGGGTTTTATCCGGGGAATGGGCAACAGCAGCAGCAGCCCCAGCAGCCTCAGCAGCCCCATCCTCAACTGAACCAACGTCCAACGACAGAGTTTGGCACTATGCAGCAAAATGTTCCTTCTTCCTTCGGATTTCAGCAACAGCAGCAGCCCCAACAGCAACAACAGCAACAACAACAGCAACAACCACCATTGCCCAACTTCTCAAATGCAGGGAATCAATTTTCGAATTCCTCAGGATTTGGGGGCAATCAACAATCTTACGGCTATCCAGCGAGCAGCAACGGCATCCAACCACAGCAAACGGGGTATTCTCAAGCGCTCCAACCACAACAGACTGGCCAGTTCTCCCAACAAGTCCCTCAGACTTCCTTCTTTAACCAGGCTCAAAACCAGTTCCAGCCTCAAGCTACCCAGTTACAGCAGCAGCAGCAGCAGTCTCAAACTGGTAACTTTTTCGAACAGCCCCTCTCAAACCACCAGTATCAGCAACCACCTTTCCCAAATCAAACACTTCAGTCTCAAAACACAGGCTACTATCCTCCTCAACAGGCACAGCAGCAGCTTCAGCCACAGAGTACCGGCTTCCCTAACCAATCTCAGGGAATGGCTGGATCTCAGCCATTACAATTGCAGCAGACCAATCAGTACTCTCAACAATCCCAGCCAGCACAATCCCATCCAACTGGCTTTTACCCACAGCAGGGACAAAATCTACAACAATCTCAGCAATCCCAGCAGAGCGGATTCCAATCATCGCAACAGCAGCCTCTCCAGCCTCAACAGACTGGCTTTTACGCACAACAACC
This sequence comes from Lachancea lanzarotensis, assembly GCF_000938715.1. NCBI lineage: Eukaryota > Fungi > Ascomycota > Saccharomycetes > Saccharomycetales > Saccharomycetaceae > Lachancea > Lachancea lanzarotensis. The sequence continues at coordinate 864,478 of NW_019212879.1, forward strand.
ACAGCAGACTGGCTTTCATTTCGGAGAGCCTGTACAACCGTTGAAGCCGACTGCCACAGGTTTTGTCAACTCATTTGCTAATAATGGTATTAATGACAGTCTCAAAATTCCTTTGATGCGACTATCATTTATGACAGCTGCCGATCAGGCGAAATTTGAGACTCTGTTCAGATCTTCAGTGCCTCAAGGCTCAAATACAATTTCTGGTGGAGCTTGCAGAGGCATTTTGATGCGCTCCGGTGTATCTCCCTCGCAATTGGCCAAAATATGGACTCTTTGTGACACAAGTAAAGCCGGTGAGCTTTTGTTTCCTGAGTTTGCTCTAGCCATGCATTTGGTAAATGAGGTGATTCAAGGCGATAGTGTTCCCTTCGATTTGAATACGAAGGTTAGAAACGAAGTAGCCAGCTTTGTGGATGCTATCAACGTTAGCATTGCTGGCGGTAGTGAGAGCAACGTTTCCCAGCCGCCTAGAACTCCATTTGACGATCTTACTTTTGGCGTTCAAAACCTTCAGCCACAACCAACTGGGGCCATGCCTCAAATAAGCTTTGGGACACAGTTGCAGCCTCAAAACACGCAGGGACCATTGAATCCCCAATTGACTGGGTACCTACCTCCCACTTCTTTCAACCAGATGCAGCCTCAGCAAACAGGCGGTCAGCTACAACCTCAATTAACTAACCAATTTCAGCAACCGGCAGTTAACGGACCTTTGCAATCTCAGCTGACTGGTGGCTTTTTACAATCACAAGCAACTGGAATGATGCCTCCAACTTCATTCAACCAACCTCTCCAATCTCAGTTGACGGGAGCTGCAAACTTGCAACCCCAAAACACGGGGTCATTCGCTGGACTGTCTTCCGTTTTGACTGGCCAGCCCACTGGTCAACAAGGTGGCCAATTTCTGCCAAGCGCACCTTTTTCGAACTCTTCTTTCCTCCAGTCTCAAACCACAGGATATTTGCCTCCCTCGAACTTCAATCCCACGGCCCCTCTCAGTGCCCAAAAGACGGGATATGGACATAACGAACTCTACAGCCAGACCAATATGGCCAACAAATTCATGCAAGCTGATACTGACTCGCTAACACGCGAAGAGATGTCATTGTTTTATAAGATGTTCGACACCTACGATACTTCAAATAAGGGAATCTTGGGTTCAGACATCGCTGTTGAGATTTTCAGGAAGTCTGGTCTGAATCGAAGTGACTTGGAGCAGATTTGGAATCTTTGTGATACAAACAATAGCGGGCAATTGAATAAGCAAGAGTTTGCCTTGGGGATGCATTTAGTATACAAGAAACTGAAAGGAGGCGAGTTGCCCAATCGACTCCCACCTAGCTTGATCCCCTCAAGTACAAGGATTCTGAATTCAGTCATCAGTCAAATGAAGAACGATACCAATTCGACCAAAAAGGAACCTACGAAGATAGACGGGTTCTCTTTCAAGCACGACGACGATGAGCTTTTACCAAGCTCAAGGAACCGCCGTAAAACTCAGCCAACCCAAATCAATTCACCGCAAGCAAATAGCGCTTCGACCTTTCAGGCCACTCCAAGGGAACCTCTTGATACCTCTCGGTCTTCGCAAGTTGCAGATAAGAACGATGAGTTGGCTATCGAAGATTTGAGTAGGAAGATTCTCGCTCTGCCATTGCCCAACTCAACTTCGGATTATGATGCGAAAGGCTTACCACAGGGTACAAAAGAAAAATTTGATTTACTCACGAACAAAGTGCCACGGCTTCTTGAAGAAATTTCAGAGGTCAATAATCAAATTACGATGGCCAAGATCGATCTATACAGGCAGAGGAATCCTTCTTCTTTGGTTGGCACAGGGCAAAATGGTGAAGTTACAGATGATGACAGGAGAAAAGCCAGGAGTAAAGCTCTGCTGGCCTCGAGGATGGCTGCTTTAACTGGAAAGCCGTCCACTGGTACTGACGTTGATCAACAGGAGCAGAGATATAACGAGGAAGTTGCTAACATTCAATCCCAGAATAGAACCAATAAGTCAATTATAGAAGACATTCAAGCATCGATCTTCGAAATCGCAGCAGCTGTAAATTATGCGATCGAAGGAAAAGCGCCAGTCAGTGGTCGGGAATACGAAAAATGGGAGCTAGGAGTTGGTGTCGATCCTCGAGTGCGCTTTTTACTCTCAAAATTAAACTCTAAGGTGTCCCCACAAACTATTGGCTACCGCGGGGCCAAGAATACGGGGAGTGGCTCCTCTTCGCCAGCTCCAGCAGCAGCATCACAATCAACGCCAAGCGATAGATCCGCGTATTTAAAAGAGCAGGCACAGAGAAAAATGAGAGAGCGTCTTGCAAATCTCGGTCTGGGAAAGAAAAACGTGGCTGTACAGCCAGATAGATCAGGAAAAGACGAGGATGTCAACAGACTCCCTGATCGATTGGATGCCCTCGAATCGAAGCCTAGTAGTACCAGCAGGGAGTCAAATGCGCCCGCAGTAATTTCTTCCAACCCGGTACCTGCGGCTTCTTCGTATCCTACAGAAGGTTTCCAAAGCGAGGTCGTGCAGAATGGTGGTGGCACCCACCTAGCGGCTCACGAGTCTGCCAATCCCGGTCAAAATCTTGATGCTGTTAAGGAAGGTGGGCATTCGTCCGAACAAAGAGATAAAGACCCGAGCGTAAACGTTGCTCCAGCTCCTAAGATAGCAGCTACACCTCAACCTACGACTAATAGTGTGAAACACAATCCATTTGGCGTTCCTCGTGCAGGTTCCGTTGCGTCGACGCCAACGGGTGGAAGAAATCCGTTCTTTAAATCATCACAATCGAGCTCATCTTCATTTGATGCTAAGGCTGCTGAAGCTCAACGGAGAATCCAACGGGGACTAGACGATGACGACGACGATTGGTCTGATGACGACAAAAAGGTGGAGGAGACCACTGCTCGAGGAACTCCAGCTTCCGTGGCATCAGAAGCGGCTCCAGTTGCGCCAGCTACGGCTCCAGTTGCACCAACCCCCGAAGCACCAGCTCCAGTGGCTCCAGCGCCAGTGGCTCCAGCTCCAGTGGCTCCAGCGCCAGTGGCTCCAGCTCCAGTGGCTCCAGCTCCAGTGGCTCCAGCTCCAGTGGCTCCAGCTCCAGTTGCAGCTACCCCAAATGGTCCTGCTCCACCAAACGGTGCACCAGTGCCAATTGCTCCTCCATTACCGCAAATTGGAACTAACCCCGGAAACCCAGTGCAGGATGCTGCTGTTGTACCAGCCAATTTAGCGGTCAAGACGGAAGATGATCAAGGTGACCGTTCCGACGACGATCTTTCGATTCCTGAATCTGTTGATTCGTTCACCGAGGCCCAACCTCCACAAGGAGGAAGTGTTCCTTCCTTCGGTATTCCTCCCCCACCTCCACTTCCCTGATTTTAACGATCCGTATGCAAAAGCGATTTTCCTTCTCTATATGCAATCATATATAATCTGCCATAGGGTCTTTAAAGTCATCATCAGCATTTAAATCATGGGCTGGGTGTGGTTGTTGCCCTTTGAGCTTGAATTCTACCGTCAATGGCTTGCTTGCCGGAACTTTAGAATTTCCCTCTTCAATCAGATCTTTTCGCAGCTCAGCTTTGACAGCATCGACATATTCTTGGTCCACTTTCCGAGGTGTGTAAAAAGTGTGGTCTACACGAAGTACTCGACCACCAACGTTGACCCCATTGAGATTATCGACTGCAAGAATGCTAGACCGTTGATCTTCGTATTTCAGGTAGCCAAAACCTTTTGATTCGCCGGTCTCGTTATCTCTCACAACTTTGACATCCACCGGAACACCAAACTGCGAAAAGATCGTCAAAACATCGCCCTCCGTGAGTTCTTTATTCAATCCTCCAATAAATATATATGCCTGGTCCCTATAGTCGTGATGCCATGAAGCTGACGGTGCAAGTATACCACTTTCTAGCTCCTGTAAACTTAATCTTTGAATCGATTTGATCTGATTCATTATGCCACAGCGTTTTTCTATCAAAGATGTTGTTCCCTCTCCTGCAACGCTGTCTATACTTTTGGTCAAGAAGGAGTCGATTGATGATGGTGATGCGACGAGATCGGTGCCGGTGGGAAATTGGATCAATTTGATTTAAATCTGCTCTTTTCAAGGGTGTTGTACCTTAAGATCATATAGAACTTATCTGAAAGTTGATCAAACTATATCCAATGTCTTCTTACGAATCTAAACTATCTAAGTTTTCAGCTTGCGATGTTTCTGACGGCCTTTTGAACTTGTACAATGATGCATCCGGTGGCTTTCTTCCCAACTTGCATAAATGGTCCGGCCCTGAAAACGGTGTTGTCCTAGGTCGAGCGTATACTGTTCTGTTCGCACCTGTAGACGACCCAAGACCTGAAATTAACTACATCGATGCGGTAGAAGCAGGGAGCGTGATCGTTATCGCCCTTACTATTCCTCTTCAATTGGAAACTGCACCGTACAGTAGAGTATCGCAGGCAATGTACGGCGGTTTAATGTCCCGAAGAGCTCAATACCTGAAATCTAAGGGCACTGTAGTTTTTGGTCGCATCAGAGACGTGGACGAGCAGAGGGAACTTAATTATCCTGTTTACAGCTATGGACTGGGGACCTGTGCGTCCAGACTCGCCGTCAAACCGGTCGAGGTTCAAGTTCCATTGCAGGTCTTAGTGTGCGAATCTAAAATACAGAATATACATCCGGGTGATTACATCTTGGGTGACAACAATGGGGTCGTTCGCATTCCTACGACTAGCGTTGACATGAGCAAACTCATATGTTACATTCAGAAATCAATCGAGGCCGACAAGCTTGTTGTTCAAGATGTTGCAGCAGGGAAACAGCTGAAAAGCTCTCAGAGGGAACGTAGAGCGGTGCTCAAGCAGCTTTGCAAGGACTAGATTTGCCCCAAAAAAGGTTGCAACTTGAACACCAAAATATTTCTAGCGATGCAAATTAGTTTATGGTTCTGTTCCGTTTATCTGGGTTAAAATACTAACGACTTCACTCCATTGGCTCACTTATGCCTTGATTTCTTTTTAGTGGCGTCAGCCACGAGTTCCTCGAATATTTGTGCTTCTTCTTGTTCCACTTTAGAACGTAGAGCTTTCTTGAAGACCTTGCCCAATATCACTAGTGCTTCTGCTCTTCTTATCAAGGTTCTCTTGTCGGTTTGGTTATCTTCTAGAACTTTGTCGCAGACGGATCTCAGTGTAGACATAATTTCGAATTTGGAGCCATGCCACGCTGCTGAAAGGACTTTCCCCATCAGCAGCTGCTCTAGTTGAGCTAGTTCCTCTTGTGTCGGCTTAGCTATTTCCTGGCCTTTGTCATCTCGTAGAATTTCATTTGATTCGGCAACCGCCTTCAGTTTCTCAAGCTCCTGCATCGTATTTTGCGCGTCTAAGGCAGCAGACACGGTTTTAAGGGTATCCATAACAACGCCGCTTTTTGCCTTGATCGACTGGAACACACCTCCAAATCCCCATACGTGTTGCGATTTCAGAAAGATCTGGCCTTTGTCGCAATAAACATAGCCTATAGTGTGCAAAATGTCAAGGCCAAACGATTCCATTTTTAGCATATTCGCTTCTTCCTCGAATTTCTTTGCAAAGGACTCCTTGCAAGCTGCATTATAGTCACTTTCCGTCAAAATCGAAAGCCGGTCACTTAGCAGCTTGCTAAGTTCTTCTATACTCCGTTCCTTTTCGATTTTCTGTTCTTCTTCGAATGCTTCAAGTTTCGTCTTCTTCTTAGGTTTCTCGGGAGCGCTTTCGGTAGCATTTTCTTGAGCTTTCTCGGAAGATTCGGATATGTGCAGTTTCTTTAGAGTTTCAGCCGCACGGTTTGAGTCGTCTAGATCGGCCTTTTCCTCTTCAGATTTTGCTTTCTCATTTGCCTCATCCTGTTCGTCCTCGGCGCTAAGCTCTCCGGTCTTCTGTAGATTTTTCAGAAGAGTCAGCTCTCCGATATAAGAGGAAAAGGCATCACCACCAAAAATCATCGAAAACTGCTCAGCAGCATCTTCAAATCCTTCCTTTGGGATCGCTTCTTCTTTTCCAAACTTATCATACTTTGCACGCAGTTCGTTCTTACTCAAAACTTGGTACGCCTGCGATATAGCCTGGAATCGCTCTGTAGCGCTCGGGTCATTAGGATTTTTATCAGGGTGCTCTTGAATAGACTTTTTCCGATAAGCCTTTTTTATTTCTATAGCTTTGGCATCAGGAGCGACGCCCAACAAGTCGTAATATGCGGTATCAACCACCATACTGGCGAGTTTTGTGGTCCTTCAGCAGGCGGTATGCAACGAGATGTCTTGATCTAGAAGAATAGACATCATAATGAAGTGACTAGTTCGTGAATGGTGACTGATATGTAGCGCTACCGAAAGAAACGGTATCATGAATATGTAACGGTTGATCCTGGGTCCTCAGCACCGGTTGAGTTGCTCCAATCAAGACTTGCCATGTTTTTAAATCTTGTTTGAAATCTCAGCAGTTCTTTTTTTCGCCCTTGCAGTAAACTTCCAACTTTGAACGAACGTACAAATCAGACCACAAATCAGACCTTGCTTCCGCTCAGCTATTTGGAGGTGAGCATCACTTTGCAGAAACATGGAGTTTGTTCTTTATTCTAGCTTGAATCACATCAAAAATGTGCAACATGATCAGTAAATTCATAGGAATCAGGTTTCCTTGAAAGATGTATTTCTCAACAGTCCGAAACGATGTAGAGAATCCTCGTCACGTAGTTGATGCGCAACTTGCGGAGTACTGGGTGAAAACACTCGTTAAAACTACTTGGAACCTCTCATCGCAAACTTCTATGGAAGCAACTAAATTCGAACGCGCGGAAATTGCCCATACACCCATTTTTCTTCTTCATCTTTTAACTCCGTGCCACTTCATGCGGATTTTGATGAACTTCAATCGTCTCCACTCACCCCATTCGAAGTTTTGGACAAAGAGGAAGCTGGCCACCCTCAACTTTCACCTCAAGTATCTCAACCATTTCTGTGATCATTCAGTAGACATCGATTCTCGCTTATGGTGTTACTCTAGCAGGTCATTGAGGTTTTCTCCGATCCTGGTTTCGCTTTTTCTCTGCTCAATGTTGCGGTTTAGTGTTTGAGTATCCTCTCCGCCGCTAATGGAAGATCTTTGCTCATCATCCTCGAGCAAATCATTGACTATATCATAAGTTGCATCGACGTCATCACCTTTTGAGCTCAGGGAGCCGTCCTCTATGTTTGGTTTATCGTCGCTACTTTCCGCATCTATTTTAGCGACTGCTGAAATTTCATCCGGTATACAGACTTTTTGACCTATAACCGCCGCCTTCAAGCCCGAGGCTGGTGTATCTGGCACTTCTCCGTCTTCCGGCCCTCCTTCACGAGTGTTCTCGGCGATTGGAACCTGAATGGGCTCTGTAACCTTAGCTTGAAAGCTCAAGGACCAAGCTTTGACCACTTGGATCTCATAGGGGCTTCCTTTACTTTCGACTTTTTCCACCCCCGCTAGGTGTGTTGGAAGCTTTCGACCTCTCGGGCCTTTTGCTCTTCGTTGTGCGGTTGGTTCCACTCTTTTTTCTGTACTACTTGAACTACTGGTAACAGGCGCTTTGCTAATCTCATTTTCTTTCTGTGGTGCAACGGATTGTGGAATGGGAACGAGCCCACCGCCCATGTTTGGAAGGCCAAAAATTCCATTCAGATTAGATGCAACTTTCGCTCTCCGATCATGCAAAGGCTGCCCATTCCCTTCACCACCTCTCGATTTCGTTTGATCCTGTAACTGTTGCTGCTTGAGCATTTCCTGGAAAGCCGCGATCTTTGAAGATGGCTTCTTTGGCGGAGCTCTCTTAGCAGGTCTCTCTGGTATTTTCGGAGTTAAGATTGGCTGCTCTTTTGGCGGTGAAGAAGAAACGATGTCACTTGAACCTATTGTGGGTTGAGCTGCCACAGAAAGAGGTTCTTCTCCGTTGAGCACCTCGGGGCTTAAATCGGGAGTTTTTGAAATCTCTTTTAGGTGCTCTTTACCGCTGATTACTGCCTCATCCTCTATTAGAGTTGTCGTTTCAGTCTTTCCAAGGTGGAAAGGTATAGGCTCTTTTGAGACGTTTCGGTCCGTCTTCTCAATTGGAGCGCCAACTTTAGCGGAAGTGTCCTTCATAGCTTCTTCGCCAGGGCTTGAGGCTACATTATTTTTAGGGCTCTTTGGATTTTCACTTCGCTGAGTGTCTGCCTCCACATTCACGGAATTTGAGGAAATTGTGGGAGTGGTAACATTGGTCCATACCTTCCCTTCAAATTCTGGAGTGAAATGATTATCGGCTGGCTTTGATTCGCCAATTGATGTTGAAACTTCATCAACAGCTGGAATCGTCTCGTTATCTACTTCAAGCCCACTTGAGTTAGTTTTGCTCAGCTCTATTTGAGAGGGGAGCGGAGTTTTCTCACTTTTTGATCCGATAGTTTCATTCGACTCATTGATGGTATCATCGGGTTGATCTTCATTCCTTGGAAAGTCTTGAGAAACCTTCCTGGACATCTCTTCGATGACCGCATTTTGTCCTGTCTCGCTTGGAGGCTGCACATCCTCTTTTTCGCCGTTATCGTCTAGTTTCACATCAAACTCCTCAGTGTGTCGTCTGATTGGTCTTGTAGAAGGAATTTTGGGGGCTAATTCGTTCAAAAACCCTGTAGTGCGATTTCTCAAGGGTCGACTAGTGGGTATGACAGGCAACTTATTCTCTTGTAAGCCTTCTGAACGCTATCGACGGTTCGTTAGTATCGATTGACGCGATAACCGGGATGTGACTGCAGTTCTTCGAGATGCTTGTCAATCTCACAAAATAACATAACATACTTTTGTGGGTCTCGAAGGAACCACTGGAACCGTAGAATCTTCCGTTTTTCCGTCTGAGCTCATTGGATTGCGAAAGGTTGCCAAAGGTTTGTTGAAAGAGGCTCAACCCCTACCGGATCTGTTTTGATTTATGTAAGGGCACATTAGCATCTCAATTATATCGACAGGTGTCAGAATACATTCCTACACGTGAACAGTGATCGAAGACAACGCACCTTTTTGTAGTACACAGGATAGCTAGCAGCAGTGGATCACGTCCCGAAACCCATCCATTGATTCCTTTATCACAGTTTTTATGTGACATTTATCAGACTTCGCCGTCGTCCAAACATCGACGACAGTGATAGAACATTCTAAGAAAGCGTGAGACATTGGTTCTGTACACAAGGTCGTAATACTTAAGCGAGGTACGGAGGGGTCTTTTGAAATTTGCTGACAAAATGGCTGACTGAAAAGCGTTGTTTCCTAGTCATATTCTCTAGGCCGCATAGTTGAGACGGAAAATGTCGTTGAAGACGTAGTAAGAGCTGCCCTCTGGCATCAAGTGGAATACCTGCGAGAATCTCTGTGCGTTTTGCTCCTCGTCAATCAGAAGATCACCTGTAATCATCACCAACACGTCCCCGTTTGGCGACGCAGGCTGGGCGTCCAAAGTGCTAATTCTGTGGCCCACTTTTTGGAATGGAAGCGATACCAATTTCTCCACAATATCTTTGGCACCTTGTAGCTGTGTGGTCTCGAAGGTCAACATCGACTGCTCACGGTATAGATTTCCCAATTGCGTTCTGTCCGTGTCAAATTGATTGTAATAAAACTCAGTAAACTGTTGTGCTAGGGTGTTGAAATCGACAGACATTGTTGTAGTGAAGGCGGTAGTTGCGGGTATTTATAAGAGCAGGATCAGTAGTAGATGAATCCAAAAAGGCAAGAGTCAGGTTGTTGATCCGTTTTGAAATAAGGATTATCGATATTTCGATATTTCAAAAATTTTCGAGCTTCCGGGTAGCACTAATATATATAGTTCAAAAGTTCGTCTAGCATAGTACCTAAGATCAATTTCAAATATCGAATAGCGAAAAATGGTCTAAAACCGTTCGAAGGGTTGGCAAGTTTAGCAAACATTTAAGATCGAGATTTGAGGGGTTGTGGAGCTCAAAAAGCATATTTAAGACGCTCAATTGTGTTTTTATCGACTTAACTTATTATGGTAGGAAAAAGCTCGCCGTTCAAGAGCTTTACACACCATCGTGGGAACTCCGCTGACGGGACACAACATCGCAAGACTCCATCGATTGGACAGCAAAATCCACCTGTTGCGGGCCATACGAGAAATGCATCACGTTCATCCAATACGTCTGTGAGCTCCAACTTTTTGGCGGAACAATACGAGCGTGACAGAAAAGCTATTTTGAGCAGCTGTTTTACAGAGGACACAACAGCGGGTTCTGGAAACGGCCCAAGGCTTTCCAAGACATATGTGACGCATGTGCGGATCATAGAAGACACACGTTACCCCAGCTCTAGACCACCAGCTTCGTCCCCGCTAACCAACAAGAAAAAAAGGGTGCTCATCGTGAGCGCCTTGACAAATGGGGCTGGAATGCAGATTCATAAAGCGCGTGAAAATAGCAATGGATCGTTTCAGATCGGCAGAACGTGGTCCCTGAAGGAGCTGTTGTGTGTTGAGCGTGACTTAGAACAATCGGAGGGGTTTTTGCTCACCATGGGTAAGCGATACTATTGGGAAACCAATACTGCCAAAGAGCGCACGGTTTTCATTAAAACCCTAATCAAAATATATATGGAAGACTCTGGTGGACGCGTGCCACAATTACTTCACTGGGACCTAGCGCTGTTCTATTTGGACAAAAGCAGCTACCAAAGAGCTTTGATTTCCTCGGCTCAACGTAAGGACCCGCCGAGCTCGGCCTCCGTTACTTCAAGACCACCGACAGCTGGCTCCGGGCAGTCCTCGAGTGCGAGCGCTCTTGATGCACCACCCCATGTCTCTCCTGCCCCGGTAAAGCTTCCAGCACTCGCACAACAACCAAAACAACCGCGGGGTCCGTCAAATGCAATGTCCACACCAATAGCGGCTCCAAAACCTGAGAACCTCCGACAAGAAGTCCCGAAGCCTAGTGCGGCTTCTAAGTCTCAAGTTCGTGGACCTCCTACACAACAAATTGTCAGTCTTTCTCGTACGCCATCCTCTCAACTAAACAGGTCGACACCGTCTTTGAAAAGCCAGAACGAGGCTACCAGCAAACAACCAGGCGTCTCAACCAAAGACGAAAATTCGCAACAGAACCTGAGCTACGTCGAGCCGTTGAATTTGCCATCATCTCAGGCAACACCTACTGCTAATGAAGATCTGAACAGCAAATCCACAGTCTACCATTATGCAGAAGTGAGACGTTCTCAGACTCCTGAATCGAGCAGTTTTTTATCGGAACTCAACTCTGTTCTCAGAGAGCCGTCTAATCCGCCTGATATCAAACCTCATGCTTTGAGCGAAAAACAAGACATCCACTCTACACATGGGAAACCTGCCATCGAGAAGAATGAGATGATCGAATTTGATGACTCAAAAAGATATGCTTCATCGACCGAAGGACCTTCACTCGATGTCGACGAGAATGCTAACGAGCTTTCTTTTGAAAAAGGCGATGAAGTTCGCTATAGCCAGATTTGGACCGAAGAAGAGGATAACTTTAACACAGAACCAGATACACATGAAGTTGGTGACGACAAAAGCGATGACGAACGTCATGCATATCATGAAGTTTCCGTGATTCGGGAAGAGCCTGTTGAATCCGCGGTCGGCGGCGCAAAAAAAGAAGCTTCATCTACAGCTCTTAATGCTCTTGGCGGAATAGAAAATGAGTTGTTGATGGAAACACTTGAAGGTGTCAATTGGTCTGTCGAAGACGACTCTGCCGAACTTCTCTCTAAACTTGCCAACAAACTTGCGAATACCGAGTATCTCCTGAACAAAGAGCTCGTGGCTTTGCCAACCACCAGTTCGGCATTTCCCACTTTCCGGCAGAAGGTCCTCGCGGAATGCGAAAAAGTGGATCCCACCTTGTCATTTTTTGCAATGGAGCTATCAACAGTGTCAAGAGACATCGAATACGTGGAGAATCAAGAAAATGGACTACAAGTTGAGAGTGCCAATAAGAAGATGCTATGGAAGGAGCTCTCAGACGTCTTGAGCTCAGTCTCTGTGGACGAGGTCACGCTGAACAATATTTTAGCGCTTCCTCTAAGTGAAAGAAACTTACAAATGATCGAAAACCTGCTGCAGCCACTTTATACAGCCTTGAAAGCCATTCGTGGCGATGCTGAGGAGAGAGATAGAAACCTGGGCGTTATGAGAGCTTTGATCGAGAGGAGACAAGCTTATGAGATTGTGACAGAACGCTTCATCAAGCGCGTAGCCGACGAAATCCACAATAAATTTGTTAATCTGCAACATGAAAAGGTTGCAATCGACCAGCTCTCAAATGTGCTTTCTAGATTTTTGATGTTTTCCTCAGTAATTCTCTTCACTAAAGACATTGCGTCTGAGGTTTATACAAAAATGATTGATGATGCAGCACACGAAACCCAAATTCTCCTAGACAAAAAATCAGCTCCTCTCCTGAAAAGTCTGGGGGCACGCCTAAAAATGGAAGGCAACAAGGATGCCGTGTCGAGTCTGTCTGATCAGAAAGAGCTACTTAACCGGTGGAAAACCGATCATGCAATGAAACAATTCAGACCAGTGAAGCCAAAAAATGCGGAAACTTTACATGAGTTGATCAGCGCTCTTCAGACAATGGAATCGCTAGCGTTCACCTACCAGAATTTTTTCGGAGCCTTCTTTCATTTAAATGATGGTCTCGTCTTTGAGGAATACGTGGCTACGTACCCTGAGCTAAGCTCTCGACTTCTACCAATGGGGGACATCCAGCCAATTGAATCAGACCGTGAATCTGCACAATTGAAGACTCAATTGATGACAAGAATTTTTCAGTCCATTTACAATGATTTCTTTGGTGAGATTCTGAACTTGTTAAAAAAACGAGCCTCATTAATTCCGCTTGTTCTGCTTTATCTCGAAGGCTCTATCAAACGCTACAGTGAATCAAATCAAGAATTCCTTGTGACCACATTTCAAAAATTCTTCACGAGGTTTGCCGTGGAGTGGCAAGGATATATTGAAGATCAGAGTACGGCAATTGAAAGGGTTTCCATCGATTTTAATTCCAAAGGCGTAACGCCTTTTGCCGTAGGACTGCCCGCTTTTGTCGCGCAAATTGAGGACGAAGTATTTTTCACGAGTGAGGAGTTGCGGATTAACGACTACGAGTATCCGAGATGCCGTGGAATTCTTGACAAGTCTTTCAACGACTTGGGTCAAGCTTTGCTGACGCTTCTTCAGAAAGGTTCGCACATTGCCTCATCAGATAACATGATACCACCTACGACTGCACTGAATGAAACCTCCAAAACGGTCTGGTTGCTTAGAAACTGCAACTGGATGATGGAAGTTTTTCCGAGCTCTGGTAACGAGTCTCTTTTCACTGATTGTCTACAGGCCACTAGACGCATTTTCAACGTTGAAAGGGACAGGTACGCAGAATCCTTGTTACGCAACTCAATGAACCATTTATACAGTTTTGTTGACGGCGCTTACAATCTGATGGAGATGTCGAAAAACCGCGTTGTTACATCTTCACAATGGACCGTCTACAGTCAACAGAATCTGAACAAGATTCTTGAGAGGTATTCCTCCGCGGAAATTACGGCGGTCATCAGCAGACTTTACGAAACGATACAGCAAGACATTCCCAGCAAAGATCAGAACGAGGTAAATGCCGTTCTTTTGGATAGATTGTGGTCATGTACCCAAGGCCAGACAGTTTCGCTCTATTTGAAACTATACACTCTGATTGAGAAGCATTACAAAGGTTGCAGCCCTAAATTTACAAAGAACGACATAATATCTGCCTTCAACTACCATAAGAGCGCAGTTTGATCTCAAAAAGAGTCGAAAGCGATGAGCAGACGCCAAAATCACGTTAGATCCTTCGATACGAAGTGTTTTTAAGTTCATCATAACAAACGCGTCAAATATACAAGTCTTTGGCTATACAAAGATGAGCTTTACTGCAAGAGTGTCAAACAACGAATGAGGTATGGCCAGCGACAATTCCAGCGATGATGAACTAGAATCCTTTCTGGAAAATAATGTTAATAGAAATGTCGAGCACATTGTAACAAGAAAGAGTATACCTCAGCAGAGAGACCTCTTCGGCAAGGTCCTTCCGAACCAACAACGGTACTATGAAGAAGTACAGACAAATGTTACGTATGGGCCCACGCATCATGAGCTCAACATGGACTCTCTAGGAACGTACATCTACCCAACAAACTACGAGGTACGAGAATATCAATTCGAGATCGTGAAGAAGGCTCTCTACGAAAATCTGATTTGTGCCATCCCTACAGGTACAGGTAAAACGTTCATAGCCAGTACGGTGATGTTGAACTACTACCGGTGGACAAAAAAAGCTAAAATCATATTTACGGCGCCCACAAGGCCCCTGGTAGCCCAGCAGATCAAGGCCTGCTTGGGTGTCACTGGAATTCCTCACAACGACACCGCCATTTTGCTGGACAAGACGCGGAAGAACAGAGTAGAGATCTGGGCCTCGAAAAGGGTTTTTTTCACCACACCGCAAGTTGTGGAAAACGATCTCAAAAGAGGCGTGTTGGACCCCAAAGAGGTGGTGTGTTTGGTGATTGACGAGGCGCACAGAGCACGAGGCGCATATTCCTACGTTGAGATCACAAAATTCATGGATCGGTTCAATACATCCTACCGTCTCTTGGCTTTGACCGCAACACCGGCAGCAGATCTAGAAGGTGTACAAGAAATTGTTCAGAATCTGAATATTTCCAGAATCGAGCAGCGAACGGAAGATGATGCGGATGTTTCTCGTTATATGAAAAGGAGGTACAAGGAAGAGATAGACGTTGGCCTGATTCCTGAAATTGAGGATATTATAGAACAGCTTGGTCTGGCTGTTACACCGGTTCTCAAAGAGGCCGTGGAGCTGGGACTTTATGATGACTGCCATCCTTCACAGATAAATGCATTTGTCGCGTTGCAGAAAAGTCAGAAGCTCGTGGCCAACCCTTCCATACCAGAGGGAGTCAAATGGAGGAATTTCTTTATTTTACAGCTTCTGGCTCATGTTGGGCATATGCTGAAAAGACTAAAGATTTATGGGATACAGTCTTTTTACAGATATTTCGAAAACAAACACAAGGAGTTTACAACCAAGTATGGATTGGGGAAATCAACTAATAAAACTGCCGCATCTTTTTACTACAACCCGATTTTGAAGACTGTGATGAAAACTTGCGAGCATCTTTTGGCGAAGCAAGACTTTCTAGGGCATGATAAATTGAGACTTCTTCGACAGGAGCTTCAGGAATTCATACAGGATTGCCAACCAAGTTCAAGGGTCATTGTCTTTACCGAACTGCGAGAGTCTGCGCTGGAGATTGTGAAGATCATCGATTCTATGCATGTTGATGAGCTTCGGCCTCATATATTTATTGGTCAAGCTCGGGGGAAAGAGGGATTCGATGACGAAGAATATACGAGAAAGAACAAGCCGAAAGGCAGGAAAAAGTCGGATCGTGCTCAGCGCTTGGAAGAGGAACAAACCATAGCGGAAGAAAAAAGGAAAGAGAAGGAACAAAAACGTTTGCAAAGATTGGCAAGCCGTACTGGAACTTCGGAAGAAGCTCAGATAACAGGTATGAATCAGAAGCAGCAAAAAGACGTTCTAAAAAAATTCAAATCTGGTCTTTACAACGTTTTGGTGTGTACATCTATTGGCGAAGAAGGTCTAGACATCGGAGAAGTGGATCTGATCATATGTTATGACGCAACTGGCAGTCCGATAAAGAATATCCAAAGAATGGGCAGAACTGGGAGAAAGAGAGACGGTAAAATAGTCCTCCTGCTAAGCGGTTCAGAAAACAAAAAATTTGCCCAGGCGATGGAGGACTACGCAGAGCTACAGCGAATAGTGAGTAGAAACTCCCTGGACTATAGGTCATCTGACAGAATTTTGCCAGTGGGCATAGAGCCTGTCTGTGAAAAGAAATTCATATCCATAGGAGCGGAAGAGGATGAGTTGAACAATATTGACGATTCAGACGAGGTGATCAAGTTCGCGACTCAGTCGATGATGGGAAAACTGGACACTGGGAAAATAAAGGGAGCGAAAAAAACGAAGAAGCCTAGAGAGAAAGCAAAAAGATTTTTCATGCCAGATAACGTTGAGACAGGCATTGTGCCCGCTACGAATTTAGTGAACACGTTCGTTCGTGATGAACATGGCGAGAAAGTCAAGGTTGAAAGACTAAAGAATCAAGCTGACCTAAGATACCAAGTTCTAGATGACATCGCTCTCGAGTCGCCGATTTCATCACCAGTCAAGCCCGAACCTGAACCTGCTAGTCAACTCGAATCACTCAAAATGACAACAGTGCTTGCGCGCCACAAGGCTGCCTTAAGAAATGCAGGAACTGCAGATACAGAAGATACCGCCCTTTTCTCTGACTATCCCATATCCTCCTCAAAACGGCCAGCAAGTTCTGCAACCCCAGTCAATTCCTCCGATGAAGCGATTCCGCCGTTTAAAAGCGCCAAACGTGGTGGGAATACATGGACATTTCCCAATCCGCATCAACAGGCTATTCCTTTGACGGCGAAAAGCCAAGAGAGCAGTACAGGAGGGTACGAAGACATTTACAGAAGCTCATTCGGAGTATCGGATGGACTTTTAAGTTCACAAGAGCGTCAATATTTCGAGGAAAACTACTCTGCGCTTTGCGGTGTTTGCATAGAGACAGTACCAGATTTTGTTGTCAAGGTGAAGACAGGAGATCTGCCGCATTCAGCGAAATCGCGACGGCTGATAAAAGCTTTTAAGAATATGGAGGCCAACACAAGAGAGGGCATAATGGCAATGAGCAAACATAAATCATTAGCCAACGGACTGGAGGTGTCAGGATGCAATAACGATTCTTTGCTTCCTACTTTGCACAATGTCACTGTTGAGGACCGCGATGTCAGATATTTCGCCGGTAGGACGTCATTCTCAAACGCAACGTTGCCAGTTTCAAACGTCCCCCATCTCACCAACCTAAATCAGCTTTCGGACTTGACAGACTCGGATCTTTCAGAAAGTTTCAACTGAGCTAAGGAACTATTAATGATAAATACAAGACATAAACTTCATCTGTCATAGCACCAAATCTGCCGCCAGTGACAGACACAATATACCATGCGTAATTACCAGTCTTCAAAGTCGAATCTTCCAGTCTGGGATCGCCGTAACGGGAAATTACCAAATTTCCGAATAAAAAAATTAGTGTATATAAGAGGGCAATTCCTGCGAGCACCGAACAAAAGCATGCTAGTTCTTAAAAAACCATCCTTATGCACGGGAAATACGCATATCAGTGAGGATTCGTCCGAGATTGTGTTATTGCTGGTTGAAATTAATATTAACCTGACCCGCTCCTCATAGTTTTAAGTGTCCTTTTTACACTGTGGCTATGTAGGGAATTTTTGGAAACTAGTTACGATTTGTAGTTCCTTATTCACAAAGGAGTGTTTCGAAGCATTTGAATCAACTACAAGATTTCGCTGTCTTGCAATTGAGTTGCAAGTTGGTGACGACGTGAGTACACGTCAAGATTTTGAGTTTGCCGGCTTATAAAGCCTTGTAGCCTACTTAATCGTTATTCCCGTAGTTCATGATCTTTCATTTGTATTTACATCGTTTTATACGTGATTCATACTTTAATGTCTCGTGACTCGCTTGTAGATTTAAAAATTGCAACTCTCATTCAATACTTGGTTGGTATCAAGTTTTGCCGATGAGATCAGATTTTAGCGACGTATACAATAGAGGGTGTTGCGGTCAAAGGCATACATATACAACGGCATTTGAATTATGTTCAGAAAGTATGTCATGGCGAAAAGGCTTACTTTTTCGAGCGTCTCCGACTTGTACGTTTACTAACTTTTCGTTTCTTGCCTTCAGATTTTCTAGAGAGGATGTGCACTCCAGGTCTAATGTCAAATCTTCAGTCCAGCGAACTTTGAAAACAAAACTGGTGTCTCAATTTCCCGATTTGGAACCTGTCATCGATGAATTGATTCCCAAAAAAAGTCAGGTCGAACTCTTCAAGTGTGAAGATAAAATTCAACTATATTGCGTTGATGGAGAAGTTTTGTTCTTTCAAAAATTCAATGAGTTGATTCCTACACTAAAATTTGTGCATAGGTTTCCACAAGCTTTCCCCACTGTCCAGGTCGATCGCGGCGCAATCAAATTTGTGTTGTCAGGCGCCAATATTATGTGCCCTGGACTGACATCACCGGGAGCTCACTTGCCTGAGGCGCCTGGTTTTGAAAACGATAGTCTCGTCGTCATTACAGCTGAGAACAAGGAGAGTGCTTTAGCAATCGGAAGACTACTTATGAGCACAGAAGACATCAAATCCATTAATAAGGGCCATGGTGTTGAGCTTTATCATCACCTGGGTGATTGCTTATGGCACTTCAACGTTGACTGAGGCAAGGGCTTCCAAATTTCTCCCATAAAAACAGCTTCGAAGCTATCACAATCTGAAAACTTCGTTCGAACATAAGAATTACGCTTCTTTTCTGATTACATGAATGGTATCGTAGTCTTCCAAATTGAAGGAACTAATAGGCGAGAATTCAAAATTGAATTCGTGTGTAAGGCCTCCGTTTTTAGAGGTGAACTTCAGCTCAAATTCGAATATCGATAACGAGATTTTCTTTGATATAATGTTTTTCATATATCGAACCGAATAACAAGGTAAAACCTTCATTTCTTGAACTTTGTGCTCTTCAATCACCACCTGTAGCACTAAAACTTCGATTTTAGGAACTGAGGTAACAATATTGGTCGGCCGTTTTATTTTGCCGTGTTTCTTGACCAGGTACCGCCATTGTAGTGTATCCTCGTCGATATGAGCTTGCTTTTTGGCTACGAGAGACAAAAAATACAGTTCCGCATCTGTCCTCTTATGTTCGTTGATGAAAGTGCCATTTAAATACTTCAGCTCCCTAATGCGACCAATAACCTGCAGAATTGCGTCCTCATCTTCAATTTCCGTGATAGGGTTACCATTAATTTTGAGACTCTCTAAGTTGGGCAGCTTGATGCATAAATCGTCGACTATCCCCCATGAGCTCAACTGGCAAAAAGATATATCAAGGACTTTTAAGCTCGCACATTTTATAGTAGGAGATTCAGAAATCAAATTGAGAGATATGTTTAGCTTCTCAATGCCAGATGAAAGGACATTGGTAGGGAATTGTTTTAACCCATTATGTGCCATGCTAATTTCTTTGATTGAGGACGAAATCCCGTCAGCTCTGAACCGATGGGTGTTTCTTGCTCCATTAATGCTCAGCTTCTTCAATTTTGGAAATACGGAGCTCAAGTTTTTCAGAGAAGCATCTGCAAACTCACAATCATCAGCTATCAGTTCTTCAATTGTAAAGTCTTCGCTATCAAATTCATTATTGAATGCGGAAAATCTGTTACCGCTCACATTCAATGTTTTCAAGCTTTTGAGGCCACGAGCGATGTTTAGCACTTCTTTAAAATCCGTGAAAAGATTGTAGGAAAGATCTAAATCCTTGAGGCTCTTTAGGTTTCCGGTACACAGACTCAATTCCTGTTCTGTTCCGCTTGTGGATATTCCTCTAGTGGAGAGATTTACAATTTTCAAATTTCTGATGTCTTGGTTCCTCGCGCTTAAAACGTCCAGCCCTAGCATTTCTACTCTCTTGGAGCCAATGTACACATCTGTATTATCCATTCTTCCGGATAAGTACACAGTGTTCAAGGCTTCCACAAAGGAGTTTCTGGCGCAGCTCGCCCTCACTACTTTAGCTTCTTTCAGAAGCGATCCTGCATCATCGATCTCTGTTTCAAAGTATTTTACGCCATTAACTGTCCCAGAATGCTTCCCTCTGCTCGCATCATCCCATTCCAAGCCAAATGCTGTCAGATCGCCCCATTGACGAACTTTTCCGATGTATCGGACGACGCAAAAATGACCATCAACACATAGACGATCGCCTGTACTTAAATTCATTCATTTATGACTCAAGAGAGAGCGGTTGTGGATCTCAAAAATCGTCTACAGGTGTATGAAGTTTACTGTGTTTACTGTGTTTACACTAGGCTTTTTTCTTTGCTCATTTCGATGTACAGATTTTAAAGTCTCGAGCCTTATTTACAACAATTGGTTAAACTTTGAATCTGTGAAAACACTATACTATCGCTTAAACAGATATTGAACTCATTCTACCAGATCTATGATGTTATAATGTACATAATATGTGATTCTATGAACAGATTTTTGTGCTCTTTCCAAACCAAGAGTTTTTCTATTTAGTATCGCTTGCGATGGCACTGTCCAAAGATGCAAATAATCCGTCGAGATCAAATTCCTTTGACCATTCGCTGACAATAGCGGTTTGTTCAGCACTTGGCAAAGGCTTGCTACCCGTGGAGTCACTAGATTGCGCTTTACTTGCTGCCGCGTTGGAAGAATCCTTGGAGGAGTTGGGTAGAACCCACGCCAAGATCTTACCATCTCTCCAGTCATTGAGGACAGATAGACCAGCGCTGTTTAGATTTGGAATACCGCCTTTGCCAATTCTTCCCCTTTTGCGTGCTACATGGATAAGGAATTGTTTCGTGAAGGTATCGGCATCAGGTGCTGGAATAGAAGGGAGCTGATAAAGCTGCTTGAAAGCCTCTGTCATCTCTTCAGATTTCGAGAGCCTTTTGACCATCATGAGAACAGCCGGGTATGAGTCAACAATAAACTTTTGTGGAAGAGCACTTAGAAGGGTCAATTCAGCTTCGCGTTCCTTCTTACTTTTTTTGCTACTTTCACCTGGGAAACAAATACCTGGAGAATCGAGGATTTTCAATTTGTTGTCCACTTTGACTTCACGGAGGGACGTCGTAACACCCGCTTGATTACCTACAGGGCAGACTTTGCTGGATCCTCCTCTGCGAGATGTCAGTGCGTTGATGACAGATGACTTCCCTACATTGGGATAACCGATAACGCCCACCACGATGGATCTCTTGAAGTTGGAGTTATTGGCATATTTTTTCAGACACTCCAGCAAAGCACTGGCAGTTCCGCCTTGCGTCAGCTTTCTGTTGAAAGACGAAGCATTGGTGGCACCGGGGGCGGCTCTCAACGGAATCGTAGGAAAACTTGATTTCAGAAAAGTCAACCATTGCTCAAGCACGAAAGGAGGGATCAAGTCCACCTTGTTAAGGATAAACAGCAGTCTCTTGCTTGGGTTTTGCAGCACAGCTTCTTCCACCTTTCTTGAACGGGTGCCCTCGGGGTCACGGGCGTCCAAAACGTAAAGTACAACATCGGCTGCATCGACTACGGTCTTGAATATCTTGTCGTAGGCCTTACGGGATTTATCGAGCTCGCTGGAAGCTGACTCACCATCAGCGATGTCACTGTCTGCGAAAAAATCGATATCATGCTCTATCACCTCTTGAACTTCTTCATCGTCAGCGTTTGGTGCCGTAACGGTCTGTCCAGAGCCCTCATATTCAGCAGCAGCCTGTTGTGCTGACTCTACAAGAGCGGCCAACCCATTACCACCATCGCTGTCGTCGTCCATGTCGTCGTCCATGAGTTCTTCGCCATTTTCAGCGGCCCGTCTCTTGGCTTCTAGTCGGTTTTGTTTTTTGATCTCCTTTTCTTCGATATCTTGCTGTCTGCGGACTTCGATGGCTTCCAGAATTTTGTTTTTGTAAGGGAAGTTAGCTGGAATACCAGGATCCTTCTTCTTATTCGATTTCCACGTTACGTCTTTTTTGGCGTGTTTTCTCTCTTTTCTGTGTTGCGCAGCAGCCTTTTTCTTGATACCTTCTCTCATCCTCGTGGACGTTCTCTTGGATTGCTTCTTTCTCACTTTCATGCTTGCTTGTTCGTTTCTCAGAGCTTGCTTGTTCGCAACGTCTCTCCTCTTATAAACTCTTAAAGATGAGATGAGATGAGATGAGATGCGACGCTTTATTTCTTAAAATTTTTTCGAATCCCATCCCTTCGGTTCCTGCCGTACTATACGACAAGAGGAAATAATTTGAAGTTAAATTAAGTTGTTGAAACGTTCAAAGCAGTTAGTCAGACTGATGACACTGGAGTGGGACCGATTGGATACAGGAACCGCACTATTGAGGTCTTAGATTTGTGTTTTCAGACTAACTGACTGCGCACTAATAGACAGCTACGGAACTTCTTTGTCACTGTTCTTATATCACAAAGACAAAGGTGTTTTTGTTGAGCAGCAGCAAAATCAATCTAGTGTGTGGTTTCCATCCTTTGCATAGGCGAAAGCATGTCTCTACCTGCAGCAGCATCCGCAAACGCGGCAGCCTCAGCTAGAAGAAAGGGCCCCAATCTCAACATTGTGGTTTCGTGCCCCGAATGCAAGGTCTACCCCCCCAAAGTTGCTGAGCGTTTTAGTGAAGGAGACGTTGTCTGTGCTTTGTGCGGTCTGGTACTTTCCGACAGAATTGTAGATACCAGGTCTGAATGGCGTACGTTTTCAAATGATGACCAGAACGGTGATGATCCAAGTCGTGTTGGTGAGGCCTCCAACCCGCTTCTGGACGGTAACCATTTGTCTACGAGAATAGGCCAAGCTCAAGGAAGCGACATTAAACTGATGAGGGACTTAAGTCGTGCCCAAAGCAAGAGTATTGTCGACAAAAAGGATAATGAGCTGCAAGCTGCTTACGCTAAGATCACGATGATGTGCGACGCGGCGGAATTACCTAAAATTGTGAAAGACTGTGCGAAGGAAGCATACAAGATTTGTCACGAAGAAAGAGTGCTCAAGGGTAAATCACAAGAAAGTATCATGGCTTCTGTTATTTTGGTGGGTTGCAGAAGGGCCGAGGTCGGTAGATCCTTCAAAGAAATTCTCTCCTTGACGAATGTTAAGAAAAAGGAAATTGGTAAGACCTTCACCATCATAAAGAACATATTGAGGGAGAAGAATGCCAACGGCTTTGCAAACATCGATACCTCGACCATCTCCTCCGGTCAAACCTCTGCTGAGACTTTCATCCCTCGTTTTTGCTCTCATTTGGGCCTCTCTGTGCAAATTGCGAACGCTGCTGAGTATATTGCAAAACATTCCAAAGACATCAATGTGTTGGCTGGTAAATCTCCGATTACAATAGCCGCATCCGCTATTTACTTGGCGATTCAGTTGTTCAAAGTTAACATCACCGCCACACAGGTCTCTCACACGCTGCAAGTCACTGAAGGAACCATTAAAGGTGGGTACAAAATCCTATATGAGTACAGACACAAAGTAGTCGACCCTCAACTTGTTGCTTCAGGAAGGATTAATCTAGACAATTTGTCCAAAATTAGTGACAAAGGTGAAAAGATTGCTGAATAGGCGATAGATGAAATCGGTTTTTAAACGTCTTATTATGCTACTAGTATTCAAAGTTTTAAAGGTTTGAAATCATTAAATACTTGAAAGTTTATTCTTCTTGTTCGGCGAAGCGGTCCTAATAAACTTGCTGAAGTCGGCTAACGAAAAAGCGGTACGTAGCTTCACGCGTTCTGGTAAGTTTTGATCCAAGGGAGCACGGTCTTCCATCTGAAAACTTTCTTTTTGTGCATGCATGGCTTCCTCGAGATTAAACATGCTCCTACTACGAACCTGAATGCCGTCTCTTTCCACGCTGCCTCTTGTCGGCCTAAAATAGATTCCTTCTTCCAAGTCGCTCAAGGAATCGACAGAAGAAAATGCCGTGTACTGCAGCTTACCAAATTTAGCCTTCAACTTTGGAAGCAACTTAGCAACAGACTTAGCCATGGCGGGATTATGCTTGAGGAATTTGCGTCCTACTAGAGCGAAGACAACAGCAGCCACAAGTAGAAATACCACTATCGAGAACAAGGACTGCAGAAAAACGTTGTTTCTTTCCTGAATTAAATGAGTCGCACCGGGAATGAATTTTTTATTGAAGTTTTGCATGTCGTTAGTACTAGGTCTAATCCCAACGGGTAAACCGCTCTGACCGTCCGCCACCAGGGCAGAGACATACAAAACGATTTTACCTAAGGTCCATGAGAGCTCATATCCATTGACTGAATCAGTACTTTGAAATGCAGCAGCAGCAGCGACCACTTCTGCCTTATCAACGTCTTCGTCGTCGTCGTTACTGGGCAACTCAATCCCGACTCTTGGCATTTCAAAACCCTCGTGTAAAACAGAAAGGATCCAGTTGGCTTTGAAACAACTGTCTAAAAGAAGCTTCGGAGACAAATCTTTGAATCGTCCAGTTTTGCTCAATTCTTCAACCTCGCCCCAGTCAGTTTCGCAAAACTGTTTGACCTCAAGACTAAAATCATAAAAATTATACTCACCTCCAGTCTGGAAAACATCATTCGCCGTGTACCAAAATTCTGATGTTCCTACAAACTTGTCCTTGTAGAAGTCAATGGCTGGGGCATGGACCCCATCAAATAAACATGGTTCCTCCCTACACGGAGTATCTTTCCTGAGTAGGGGAAAAATCGATTTTGAACAGTGTTCGTAGTTTCCTGAACCGGTCACCTTGAAATCCATATCTTTGAACTTGAACTCGCTGGAAGAGCCCTTGAGCATACAAGGGTCTGTGATCGTGCGGGTAGTATAGTCGTCGTCGTCATAGTCGTTGGTGTTTTCTGGAAGACCGTTGACAGCCTGAGCTAGGTACCTGCTTCTAGCTTGATTGGCACCAAAACCTAACCAGCTACTAACAAAGACTCTCCAATTCTGTGTGTCACCATTGACACTTTTCAAAGTGACCGTGGAGATGTCATCATCGTGTTTCTCAACTTCCGCTTCGTTGCTCGGTACAAAAGCTATTTGCGCAGAAGCACCTCCCATGTCCATGAACCCCGATGACTTGTGAGAGCTCCCACTCTCAGCCTGATAATCATTGAAGTTTCCGAGAAGATAGTTCAGCCCGATCCAACCGTAAACTCCCTCAGTTTCCCCATCAATGACTTGAATCTGGGAATCGCAGTCTTTTATTGCAAAGCTATCGAACTCCTTCATTTCATGACATAAATTATTCAGTATAGCGGACCTCTTTTTTGCTGGGAGAAGTCTCATGCCGGCGGTAGCTTGGACAAAGACAGGTGTCGAATGCAACTGTTCCTTGGGGACGATTTTCTCAGCGAATTCGAGTAGAGGTTTTATGTGTTTCCGAAAGGCCTTTTTAGGCTTCGAAGAAAACGATGATAGACCAGGTGAGGTCTTGTAAGTCCATTCCCTATCTAGGTATATTTTAGGAATGGAATGCTGCTCTTTCTCGCTTGCTTGCTCAGCAGTAACGGTAGGATCCTCCCACTTGTACACATAGACTCTAGAGCCTGATGAGCCAGCATCAATTACAACACCATAGTTGTGCTCAGCAGAGAACTCAGGCATGTTCTCAGGAGTCGAAAGTATCTATCCTTTATGATTCTTGGAAGCTTTGTCAAAATTAGAAAGTATTGGAAAGTTAAATGTGCATAGGCGACAGAAAATATAAAAACCGCCCAAAGGCCATTACCCACTTAACACCTGCAACGTATAGTGGGTCATACCGCAACTAAACGAGCCTATTTTCTCGACTAAAGCGGTCTGCAAACTAGTTTGACTGTTTGGGTGAAGGAAACAACGTTTGAACTCTGTTTGACCTTTGTATACTGATGGTAATATGATCCTGCACACTAGGAGCGATCAAGTAGATTAAACGTGGTTTCATGGCGAGCTGCTGTGCTGCAGATCCGACAATATTTCACCCAAATCGACAGGAATGCCCCAATATGCCTCTTTACACCAATTTTCAATAGATTTTCGAAGGCTGCCCGGCAGAGGTATAAAGCGGACACTGCCCTTAAACTCAGGGTGCTTTTGCACTCGCGTGAAATGCGGTACTTTACACAATTTCGGTACTGTCACGTTTGGTTCGACTATTACCACATCGCCTAATTCGCAACCGGGAGAAAGAGTACAACCAGAGCCCACGATAACCCTTCGACCGATTCGTCGGCAACGAATCTCGCTGCTGTGGCCTATGAGAACGAAGGACCCCAAGGTAAGTGTCTTATGGAGAACTATTTTACTCAACACACTTTCATGATCTTTTCCTTTACAAGCAACCTCAGGGGGCTCTAGGAGACAGAGCTCTTCTAGAATGCAAAACAAGCCCATCGAGATGGCTTCTGTTTTCTCGTTTTGCATGTTGACGTTTCCAACGAGCCTGCATTTCTCTGACACCACACACATCCCTCCCATCACTATTTTTTCACCACCGCGGATCTCGGCCAGCCTGGACAAGCGGTTTCCCGACTTGGTGTCACGCCAAAGCTTCGAGTAATCCATGATATCTCAATCGATCATCGTATTCCACCATTGACTAACTCTTGTCCTGGCCTTCTCACCATCGAGTCTTAACGTGTACGGTGATCAGAGGTGGTTGAAGTCAAATTAACAAAAAAATCAGTTTATGAACAATACAAACCAGAAACGACAACAAACCCGCTTCAAACGCGTAAACGAATTGTAAAGACAATCGAACATCATGAGCGACAAACTCTTCAGATTAGATGCTGGTAAGTAAGCTGAGAAAGACAATGTACATAAAACTCGTTTACTAACAGTCTGTGCGTTTGTTCACAGGATTTCAGCAATATGATTGGGGAAAGGTAGGTTCCACTTCTGCGGTGGCCCAATTTGCCTCGCACTCTGATCCAAGCATCGAGATTGAGGAATCTAAGCCCTATGCCGAACTATGGATGGGAACTCATCACAAGGTACCATCTTTGAACCGCGACTCGAAGAAGAGCCTGTGTGATCTTATTGCAGCAGACCCCGCCAAAATGCTAGGGGCAGAAAACGTCCAAAAGTTTGGTTCCACTAAAGAACTGCCCTTTCTTTTCAAGGTCCTTTCCATCGAAAAAGTTTTGTCAATTCAGGCTCATCCCGACAAAGCTCTAGCCGGAAAGCTGCACTTGAACGACCCTCAAAACTATCCTGATGACAACCACAAGCCAGAGATGGCAATTGCAGTCACAGATTTTGAGGGATTCTGTGGCTTCAAGCCATTGGCCGAGATAGCAGATGAGCTAGAAAAAATTCCGGAGTTCAGAAATGTTGTGGGCGAAGATGTTAGCGAAAAGTTTATCAAGAACTACAATAAATGTCCAAAAGAAAACTCTCCAGAAGATGTCGAGAACAAAGCACTTCTTCAGAGTGTGTTCAACAAGGTTATGACTGCCAGCGAAGAGACTATCATAACTAACGCCAGAGCTTTGATAGAAAGGGCGCACAACTCCCCAGCTGATTTCAATAAGGAAGATTTGCCCGGCCTTCTAATCAGACTCAACAAGCAGTTCCCAGATGATGTTGGGTTGTTCTGCGGCGGGTTACTTTTGAATCATTGCCGTTTGAATGCTGGTGAAGCCATCTTTTTGAGAGCCAAAGATCCTCATGCTTACATCAGCGGTGATATCATTGAATGTATGGCGGCGTCTGACAATGTAGTTAGGGCAGGTTTTACTCCAAAGTTTAAGGACGTTTCCAACCTTGTAGAGATGCTCACTTACACCTACGATTCAGTCGAAGATCAAAAGATGAAATTGGAAGATTTCCCAAGATCTTCAGGAGACGGTAAGACGATCCTTTACAATCCTCCAATCGAAGAATTTGCAGTGTTAGAAACAACTTTCAAAAATGGCCTTGGTGCAAGGAGATTCGAGGGGCTGAACGGCCCTAGCATTGTTATTACTACGAAGGGTTCAGGTTTTATTCAGCACGGGGACACGAAACTTCCAGCTGAGGCGGGATTCGTCTTCTTTATCGCCCCTCACACCGAGGTGGAGTTGATTGCGGCAGATAATGAATTCACCACTTACAGGGCTTTCGTGGAACCAAACTAGAAATGCTATTTATATATGTGTTATATATATCAATCAGTTGACTATCAAGGCTCTGGGCGAACTTTCTAATTTACAGGGTCGTGGGCAAGTTCACCAGTCAATCGCGAGGATGATGTGGCGTGCTTCATGCTGTGCTGTTAGCTGCTCTCCACTTTATGATTCTTTTCTTAATATCACCCTCCGATTGTTGATTTACATTGAGTTTTCTATCCATGAACATTGCACGGAAATTATCTCCATGCTTCTGACTGAGCGCCTTTAACCAAGCCTCTTCCCTTCCGCTGGGCTTGCGGGCACTTTTGATAGCAGGTCGCGAAGCATAATCTTCTAGCTCTTTGACTGTCTCCGTCTTAACTGTAGATTCTTCATCACCAGCCTCATCGACATCACCAGAGCCTGCATTGCTCTGTTTTCTTCCGTACACGACTTTTACGACATTACCGTCCGAATCGCGTATTATGCGAGCTTCACCTTCGGGAATGTCCTCTTCCTCGGGTTCAGAGGTAACATTTTGCTCAGTGGGCGGCGCCTTTTCCTCAGGGCCAAACTCATCCTCGTCATCATCTAAAAAGGACGGTGTAGAGAGCGGCTCCTTCATGACCGATGTACCAAGTTTCGCTTCTTGACCGCCTGCTGGAGTTTGAAGCTTAGATCTTAAACCCAGTATCTCATAGTTTTGAGCAAGGGTGAGAGAATAGTCCCAATTCTTAGCAATGATTGGGTTACCAGATATGTTGATCTTTCTTTGACGATCTTTGTGTTTCCTCGAGGTTTTCTTAATGGAGGACCTTGCCATCTTTCTCTTCCGAACGGAAGCCATCGTGACGTCTTAAGAGGGGTTTGGTACTTGCTTCGTTAGAACGATCTATTGTCGATGCTGCTTCAGCTTGTCTGTACGTGAACAACCAAGCCGAGCTCATCGCCTTCATAAATTTTTTAAGTGGTCGTAGAAGCTATTATCACGTGTCAGTTATAGATGCGTAAAGTGAGGGACGAAATAAGATCGTATATTCATATAGCACGGTACTACAGATAGCATGCTCGCCAGTTCACAACCTACAGGTGCATCACTTTCATGAATAACGCTGCTAGCGAGACAAAAGCGGAATTATTGGAAGAGTTGGAATCATGGAGTAAACACCCTGTACAGGTGAGACGACTGAGCTCGTCGCTCTCAAACCGAGAAAGAAAAGCCTCTGTTCCAAGAGAGCATGACAAAGGAGGGGATAATCTGCTGGGCAATGAAGTTGACTCATGTTCTATATTTCTTCGAAATATTTCAACTGATACGAATGCGTCTGTACTAGAGGAGAAATTTCAGCGTTTTGGCACGATCAACCGTATCACCATATTCAGTAGAAAGTCAGTTGGAAAGCTTAAGTGCTACGCCTATATTGAGTTCGACAATGTGGAATCTGCAGATCGTTCTCTTGCGCTAAATAAATCCACGATCGATGATCGTACAATCGATGTGTTAAAGAAAAGGAACAACGTACCTGGGTGGCGAGGAAATAACAGTCGTTTTTTGAGAGGGCGCTAATTGATATATGTGTCAGAGCCTTCCCTCAATTATTTTTATCCTATGGCTTTGAAGCTGATGAGGTTTAAAGCATCTTTTCAAAACGTTTCACAGCTTCAGGGATAGGCTTGAATCTCAGCCCCTGGAAATATTTCTGAATAGTGCTCGAGATAATGAGAGTCGTTTTCTTGCTGCCGCAACAATCTCTACATTCTAATTCAGTGTTACTCCCGGCGACTAAGTTAAACACTTTTTTGAGTGGCACTCAATTAATTCTTTATCGTGCAGTACTTTAATGAAGAGAAAAATACTAAATAATTTAAAAACAATTTTTAATCAGGTAACTGTCTTGCTTACAAAAATATTATTTAGTTTCGGAAATCTAATGTTTTAACAAAAACACAAATTATAAAACAAATAGTTTTTATTTTTATAACAAGCATTGTTTTGTAAATTTTAAAACAAAAAAATATAAAAAAATAATCACATGATATACTTTTTAGCCACTAACCCGTATGTTCATGGAAGGGTTTTCCCAATGTACTTTCTTGCAACCACGAGACACATCTCACGTTCTTCACGTTATGCTAATTAAATGATTATTCGGGACACATTGAGAAAAAATCACGGCACGGTAAACATTCATCTCCGACTTTTTATTGTAAGAAGCGCTGAAAACTCTCACGAAGACACCGCAGAGACTCCATAATGAAGCTTGGCTATCTACAACTTGGCTTGACTATCGCATTGAAGACATTGCATGTGTTAGGAAGTGATGATGCGTCAGAAGTAGCTCAGGACAGCGCAGCTGAAGTAGATGTACCTCAACGTGCGAACTACGAAATAGTCTACGAGACACTTGAGAAAGGGCCCGGTGGAACAGCCTCATTCTTGGAATTCGATGATGGTGATAATGTTACTTTGCGTTACTCATTTTCAAACAGAGAAAGTGGTAATGTCTCCATTGTCGCAGTTGGCGGTGCCATTTACGATATTACTACTAATGAAATTGCTGCCAACGTAAGTGCTGCTGCCCTTGGACCAATTCCAATCGCGGTTAATGAAACCACCGAATTTCAGCAGATCATTAATCTCATTCTAAAAGAGGGCGACTATGCCCTCTCCCCAGAAATTTACGTAGAAAAGGATCAAGAGACTATGAGAGTAGTGGCAAATCCTAGTCTCTTGAGAATTTTACCGCCAACAATGTCGTTCTTCAACCCCCAGTTTATGTTCATTCAACTCATTTTGGCAACACTTATCGCAGGATTTTCCTATTTTACTTTTGTTAAACCTCGAGATGGCAGTAATGCTCGTATTAACAGCAAGAAGGGTAAAGAATTAGCGGCCGCTAGAATTAAAAAATTTGATTCGTCGTGGCTCCCAGAAAATCACCAATCAAAGCATTCCAATTGAGATTTCACGCCTACATGTAAAAAGGATGTGTTCATTGTTACCAATTTATTTACTGCTCAAAAAACGGCGCTAGACGTTGACATTCATGTCTTGTAGCAGATTTTCTAATCTTTGAAAATCACTTTTATACGTAAAGATATCCTTTCGTGTTATTGATTCTTCTCCATCGTTCTCGTCCCAATTTATTTCATCCAAGTCTTCAACGTCGATATTGTACTTTTTCAAAAGGTAATACCGTATGTCATCAACGAGTTCAATAGTATCCGTCTCTTCTCTTGTTTGCAGCATTGAAGAGCTGCGTAAAATAGCTTCCCTCATTGAGGGCTGTGTCACATAAAATGGGATGTTGTCTGCGATTGTTTTGGCAACATGATGTTCTAACCTCTCAAGACGGAACTCCCAAGCGACATCCAGGACGTCGAAAACTGTGTGCATCTCAAGGAACTCAGAAGATTGAGTTATCGCGACAGCAGTCATGGTTTTCAGCCTGTCAATGAGTAGAGCATCTGACGCACGAAGTACATTAATGGCGCTCTGCCAAGGAATATCGGTTCGATCATAATAGAGGTAGGACAAAATCAATTCAGCAGTCTGACAATCACAGATCGGGAAAGATACCACAGGAAAATTCACCGTCCGATCGAGAATTCCTTCTTGAGTTTGTCGATATAACGTCGTCTCGTCAAAAGATGAGGCGAACATGACTTTGAAGTATTCTGATCGTGTCAAAATCGATCTGTGGCACGGGTATATAAATCCTTCCTCGGAGCTCTCCCTTTTCCGAACAAAAAGAAAAACGTCCGGCATAGTAGGGCCAACCTTCATGCTGTGGAGAACATCTAAAGGTATTCCATTAGTGACACTTACAAGCCGCTTTTCTCGTACGACTGTTGCTGCAAATTCCTGCATTTGTTTCCTCGCCTCCTCCGTAAAACGATGCTGGAATTCAGTCATCAATTTAGATATCTCAACCTGATCCTGCAGGTCGCTCGCCTTCTCCAAAAACTCTGCAAGTCCGTCGAAACCCAGCAACTTGCAGAATCTTCCAACCGCCAGAGAATCCTTGCGACTTATGCCATGCAAAAGCGGGACCAGATACAGGTATTTCGATATAACGTCTAAGCCTACCGGAGGGACGTCTTCAGGTAAATCCAAAGCTATGTGATCGTCCCCCATGGATTGAAGTTGACTTGCAAAGTGGGAACTCCTTGCGAGTAAAAGGAACCGGTGTAGTTTGACTTTTTGCCCAGCTCGATCTTGTAGTATAAGGTCGTGACTCTTGATGCCGCGATCATTGAGTTGTGAGGATAGGTGGGCAGCAAAGGGCTGCTTCAAATCTACAGCTTTCGATATATCGTATTTCAAAAGAATGTTCCGAATAGAGTCAGTCAAAGCACCATATATACAACGGGCGCCTTCGTGTCTATCTCTATCGCAAATGGCACCCCGCTTCAGAAGCAAAGTGACGAGATCCTCATGCCCGCATAAGCTAGCAAGAAATAGCGGGGAATTGTTGAATTCATCGTTATCATTCAAGTTAACTCCTGTTGATATCAACCTGTCAACATTCTCAACATCACCTATTCTGCACCAATAGCACAATTCTTTGAAGTTTTGATCCGTGGAGCGCATGAATGTAGCGTGAAATGGCAGTTCAAATATTCGATCTAAGAGTGTAAATATTATTGTAAAGACAATATAATATGAACTACACACCATAATGAGCAAAACATACATTCGAGTTAAAAAACAATGAAGCTTTTCATTCGAAAAGAGCCTAGATCATTGGCGCTCCTATCCAATGGCTACCTTTTGGTTTTCGAAAAGTCTAGAGCTTCGAATACCGCGCCAGATGGAAAGTACACACAACCCACAACTGTAGTTGTTTCCCTTCCAATTGATGCCTTGAGCGAACATAACTTCACAGAGGTCAAAGGACGCATGTTCAATGGGCTACTTGGTTTGGTGTGTGTGAACAACTACTTATTCGTTGGTCTCATAACAAATATTCAAAAGGTGGCATATCCAAGATGGAGAATCACCAGCGGTCAGGAACGGCAAGATATAGAGTCAATCTATCAGATCCTGAATGTCGAGTTCTTCTGCCTCAATGGTGACACATTTGACTACTGTTTGAACAATAGCAACGAACAGCTAGAAAGGCCATCAAGTGAGCATCCATGTACAGACTTAATGAAGTTATTTAGCGATGGAACATTTTACTACTCAAGAGATTTTGATCTATCGAACACCCTTCAGGAGCGCGGCTTAACGAATGGCTTAGACTATGCAATTGATAATCAGGATCATAATTATATTTGGAACTGCAACATGATTAATGAGGTGGTACAATTGAGGGGTAGGGTTACAGCCTCAGAAAGGTCACTGTTTGATGGTGCCTTATTTCTCACATTCGTCATGAGAGGATTCTGCAAGACGACTATTACCTCTGACAATTCCACATCTTTATCGACTCTCACCATTATATCAAGAATTTCCACGGAAAACAAAGAAAATATCTTTGATTTGGAGGGTATCGACAGAGAAGGGCATGTCTCTAGTTTCATTGAAACTGAAGTTATTTTCTGTTCATCACAGTACATTCTAGCTTACGTTCAAACGCGGGGAAACGTTCCTCTCAACCTTGAGGTTACGGAGGGACAGATTCTTCATGGCAAAAAAGTGAAGTTAGTAGAGGACCCAGCATATTTTCAGGCATCTTTCGACAAACACTTTGACATGCTCGCTTCCAAATATGGTGTGATCAGTGTGCTTAATCTCACCAAACCCAAAAGTGAGTCTCAGCAGATCATGAGTAACGCCTATAGAACATGCGCCGACAAAAAGAGTGTTCGAATCATTAACGTTGACTATGGATCGGATCTCTTAACAAAGCAGACACATAAACTGATCTACTTGCTCAAGCAGGATCTTTATGAGTTCGGAGCTTTTGTTTACGACAACAGCAGAGGGATATACGTGGGTAAGCAAACAGGCTGTTTGCGTATCAGCGCTTTTGATTCTGTAGAGAGGCCAAATGCTGTTGAAAAGTGCGTCAGTAAAGAGGTCATTGAATTGACCATCGGCGAGCTTTCCGAAGTAGAGCTATCAGGCGCCTTCGAAAGCGCTCACGACAAACTTTGGGCGGACAATAACTTTTGGTTGAATAGATTATTCAATGAAAACCTAAAGAATCTCAACAAATACAAGCGGGTTCACTGGAAGCTTTTTAGCACAACTTCTCGAGTGAACCTTTACGACCCACTTCATGTTCACATAACGAAGTTCATGCGCAAGATTAAAAAAGAGTATACTTATCAGAAGAGCATTAATATTTTTACTGGTACATTCAATGTCAACGGTAAAACCCAAGTGGATGACATAAGTGAATGGCTTTTTCCAGATGGCACAGCTTTTGATCAGCTGGCCGATTTTTACGTTCTCGGCTTCGAAGAAGTTGTTGAACTGAGTCCAGGTCAAATGCTTGCGATAGATCCGTATCCCAAGCAATTCTGGGAGCGCAAAGTTTTAGAAACTCTGAATGACGTAGGATCGAAAAGGTACATCCATGCTTGGGGGGGGCAGCTAGGTGGCGTTCTAATGCTTCTATTCATCAGTGAAACAGAACAGAAGAAAGTAAAGCATTTAGAGGGTGACGTTAAAAAAACGGGTTTTGGTGGAATGTCATCCAACAAGGGAGGGGTTGCTGTGCGATTCACCTATTCCACCACAAAATTCTGCATACTTGTTTCACATCTCGCTGCCGGATTGGAAAATGTCGAGCAGCGACATCATGATTTCAAAACTATTGTTAAAAATATTAGATTTGCGGGAGACATTTCTATTAAAGATCACGATGCGATCATATGGATGGGGGACTTCAACTATAGAATCTCTCTGCCGAATGATGAAGTCCGCAAATGCGTACAAGCGGCGGATTTTGGGAGACTTTTTGAAAAAGATCAATTGAATCAACAAATGATCGCAGGGGAAGCGTTTCCGTACTACAATGAAATGGAAATAACATTTCCGCCGACGTATAAATTCGATCCTGGCACCAAAACGTATGATACAAGTGAGAAACTTAGAATTCCAGCTTGGACCGACCGTATTCTGAGTCGTGGCGAATCATTGAAACAACTCGCGTACGGATCAGCAGAAAACATTATTTTTTCTGACCACAGACCGGTCTACGCCACTTTCACTTCGTTGGTCACAGTTGTGGATGAGAACTTAAAGGCTAAGCTGACGGCCGAAATTTATGGAAGGCTCACAGAGCAGCTTTCTGATTTGACTGAAGAGGAACGATTCGCTGTGCTTAATAGCAGCGATCTCATTATGGAGAAATCTGAGAGTGAAGATCCCGTTGGTCCCGAAATTAGGCGAGGTCGAAAATTGCCACCACCAAGTTCCGCGACAAGAAAGTGGTGGATTGGCAGCTCAAAGCAGGCCAAAGTTTCACTCGACGTAGATCCGACCAAGTATAAGATCAATCCACGAAGGACTGCGAACCCTTTCCTGGAAAATAATGAAGAAGCTCGGTTTGTTCGAAGGGAAGCTGACTAGAGGCCCAACCTATATAAAGTTGTAACAGTAATCATTCATCGCTCATGGAATCTATCTTGCCATTCGATTTCTCACCACCATTAGAAACATCCTGGGTTTGCGAAAGAAGGTCATCTAGCTTTCCTTCCAGCTGATCAAGCATCTTTTCAAGTTTTTCTGCCGTCTTCTCACCTTCCTGCAACTGTTTGAAAGTGTCTAAAAAATCTGACGTATTTTCAAGGCTTTCAATATTTGAAGTATGCTGATCTGCGGACATTGTTGGTGGCTCTGATTCTATTTTGTTTAGCTGAATTGACCGTACCCTATTCTTTTTCAAAAGTGTTACGAATTTAAATAACAAAATTTTTATGCACACGTACTACCGTAAAAACATAATACAATTCACGGCTGGTGCGCGGTAACACTAACTCATTTTCGTACTATGCTTGGATTGTTAATCGCGCTAGTTCAGTTGATAGCTTTTACTCAAGCGAAGTCGTCTTCTGGGTCAAGATCATTGGTAATTTTCGACCAAAGGTTGATATATTTGGATGACTACAGCGTGTTCTTGGGCAGCCTGAAGGAGCGCTCATTCGAGCTGGACTACGCGCCTGTGACCAACGATTCTACTCCTGTCGAGCTTTTCGATGGAGAGGCTAGACGTTATGACAACTTAATAGTTTTCCCAATCAAATCAAGACATTTCAACAAGCAATTATCTGCTGAAAAGCTTCTCAACTTCTATAATGAAGGAGGTGAAATTATGGCCATCACAACGCCCGATGGAGTGGCTGACAATGTGCGTGTTTTCTTGAATCAGCTTGGCATTTTTCCCAGTCCGAAAAACTATCAATTAAGGGACTATTTCCAAGACAATAGCGAGCTGGTTTTGCATTTACCGGCATCCAAAGTTCTCAACGAGCATGTGGTCCCCAAAAATGATGGAGAGATTGTCTACCAAGGTTCCGCTGCTCTGCTTGGCGACTCGGACTTGATCATTCCTGTGCTGCAAGCTCCAAGGACGTCGTATTCCGAAGACGGTCAGAAACAGGGTGGAAAGTGGACTATCGGGTCCCAGGGATATCTGGCGGCGTCTTTTCAGACCTTGAAAAACACTCGTTTGTCCTGGGTGGGTAGTGTGGATCTTTTCAGCGATAAAAATTCTGATTCTAATAAACACTTTGTTCAAGAATTGACAAAGTGGACTTTCAAAGAAAAGTCGGTAGTAGAAGTTGTGTGCTCTAACCATGCTCATTCTAATGGTCTTGATTATTCAGATGTCCCTTACAAGATCAAAGACGAAGTCGTTTATAATATCAGCTTGAGAGAATGGGAAGGTGAGAAATGGGTTCCTTTTGTTGCTGATGACATTCAATTTGAGCTTAGAATGGTGGATCCGTACTACCGCATCACCTTGACTCCTATTGGGGACTCGTCTTTTACGTTTCAAACATACACAACAAGCAAGTTTAATCTTCCGGATCACCACGGAATATTCACTTTTGTTGTGGATTACAAAAGGAGCGGGCTATCTTTTTTTACAGATAAAGATGTGAAAGCCATCCGTCATCTAGCAAATGATGAGTATCCAAGAAGTTGGGTTATAACCAATTCCTGGGTTTACCTCACTGCTATATACTCGGTCATCTTTACGTGGGTAATCTTTGTGGCACTTTTTGTGGGAGTCAAGAAGAGTGCTAATGTTCCCATTGAGAAGAAGACAAATTAAAACTAGCTGGCTATAAACATATAGATGAACACGGTACAAATCTTCATTTGAATTCGAAACTCGCCGTTACTGTCTCACTACCTGAATCTTGTTATCTTTCTTCCATTTCTCAAACTCCTCCGCCGTTTTTACCAAATCTGCTTTCATTGTAGATATTGTGCCGGTGAGGTGTTTCTCTTTAGTTTCCAGGACTGGGATGGTAGAACCAACGTCAGTTTCCACTAGAGCTCCACCGATCATTCTGTAACATTTACGTTCCAAATCTGTACCTACTAGCGTTGAAAGGACCACATTATGTTCGTCTTTGTCATTTCCCAGCTCAATGATTTTAGACTGCAGATCCTCCATAATCTGTTTGTACTCATTGTATTTCAACTGTAGGACTGTACGATGTTAGTAAAGATTCGATCGGCATTTCAAACAGAAATCATCTGATTACTTACCATTGGAGCGCTGTTCCATCTCCTCTATGTGCTGATCGTTTTCCTTTTACTTAAACAGCGCCCGAGAGGCATTCTACTAGGTTCAACTATCTCAATTAATATTAAAATGAATCCACCTTAAGAAGAAGAACTCGAAAACATATCGGCAGCAAAATTGAAGGATTTGATAGATCTCTTTTCACTGCCCGTACTATCGTAGCTGAATGCATAACTGGGTGTCTTCCAGAGACCCGCAGGTTTCGATTGGGGCCTTGTTTGGCGCTCACGAGAATCTAGAATACTGGGTCAACCTAAAAGAGATTATACACGAAAAGGCAGCATTCTAAATACGCGAAATTGGCGCCAGTTGGTGGTGCCATCCATCATCTATCGGCTGTTCGTAAAATTGATAGCACAGCACCTTCACTTCTACTCAAACTGTGATACTACGCGTCATTTCATTTTAACGTCAGTTTTAGTTGGTACAAGAAAAGGTCGTGACACGATTGGAGCCGGCTAGCAAAAAAACTCGGCATCTATCTATCAGTAGTAAACCTCATGTGATAAGTAAACGGTGAACACTGACATCATATTCGACTGATCAGACTGAAGTCAGTTTCCTCAGTAGTAGGTGTCTTCAATTCAAGGTGAAGATGAGTAAAATTGAGAAATTAAAAGCGCGACTTTAATCTACCCTAATGTGCACTTGGGCGTTCTCCATATGCACAGATCGCGTTAGTACCAATCCCCTTAGTCTTTTCTTATGTCGAGGATATAGCTATTCTGAACTTATGTAAGTTAGATAGTATTAATGATTCTCAAATTAACCTATTCCAAGCGAGATGATGTCCAAACAAACAAAATCACACTCAAACAATTACAGAACGCTGCCAATAGATTTTTTATTCCGAGCTTCTTTGTAAGTACCAAAGTTGTGAGACTTATCGTTAATATAGCAAGGCGCGTATGGATTCAGAGTCTCCCTGATTGCTATGAACAACGGTGCTAGGATTCACGGCAAGGTCGGTCCGGTTGATAAGCGAAGAACACATGAATTCCGCACAATCAAGAGCTCTGAGTTCTTTCATGCTATCAAGCAGCTTCCCGAGTTGACCCCATCGAAGCAGCTAACCCACGAGGCCACATTTCGCGAAGTTCAGGCAGAATTCAATCAAGTCAGAGCTGATATTGTGAGAATCGACACCCTTGTCGAGAAAGATATCTCTCTCGAAAGAGCTCAAACCAGTCAAATCGAGCTTCAACTGAAATCTTCAGTAGGTCGCCTTAATCACCATTATAAGAAAGTTGAGCGCATACGCGAGAGGCGAGAAAGAACAGCTGAGGCAGAGCAACGGGAATGCATCGGCATGATTTCAGAGCTTGAAAATACACAAGTGCTGCTACAAGAGCAAGTCGAGCTTGTTTTACATAAAGTTGCGAAGAAAGAGAGCGAACTTCCCGTGAAACACAGACTTCTGAATGAACTGTCTTTCAATAAGCGACATTATCCACTGCTTCACGAACTGCTTGAAAGCAGATTTGCATCCGTCACCTCCTCAGAAAATCCTGAGTCTCAAAAGGCTGATAGCACAGTGCGACCGAAAAGCGAGGATGACAATAATAACGGCAGAACTCACGCGGATTCTATCTCAGCAAATTCACCGCCCAAAGAATCCGAGCAACTCGGATTCGCATTTGGCGAGTCACGACAGTCATCAACTCTGAGAAACGCCTTGAAGTCGGAAATACCCCCTCCTAGTCTCATATCTGGGCTTTTTCGTTCAAAATCTTCTGCAGCATCGGCAAGTACCACTTTTCATCAAGCGACTCGGTCCAACCCCATAACAAGCAATACGAGTGAAAGTGACACGTCAGAGATTGTATGATGATTTAAGCATAAGGAGATGAAAATCAAATTCTCATTACCTGGCTCACCTGTTTATCCTGGACGGTACGTTTTGGCCCTGGATGGACGAAATGATATCTTTGAATATTGGGAACAGAGATTGACTGCGATACAGTGCAACTAGATTTGTTTCTTCAGATTTCTGATTTTCTATAAGCTCAACAAAAGTCGGATCGATAGGAACATTTCCAAGGTATGGAATCTCAAATTCTTCACTTAGCTTTTGACCTCCACCGTTAGAAAAAATGTAAGTGCATTCGGCGCAATGTGGGCACACAAACCCCGACATGTTTTCAACTATCCCAAGGATGTCAAAATTTACTTTTCGGCAAAAGTTGATCTCTTTCCTTACATCGGCCGTAGCTACAGTTTGGGGCGTAGTGACAATAATAGCTCCGTCTGGGATGGCCCAACGTAGCTCCTCTGCTATGGAGATGTGCTCATCTGAAGTTCCGGGTGGAGTGTCTATCAAAAGGTAGTCCAATTCTCCCCAAACCACGTCCTTGATAAACTGCTTTATCATTGCGGTTTTTTTCGGTCCTCTCCATACAACGCTGCTCCCCCTGTTGTTCAACAAAAACCCTAAAGAAATCACTTTAAGAGCTCCAGTGCCCTCTTCATATTTAGAAACTGGCATCCACCCCTCATTGGATTGGAAAATCGATTGGCCTTCCAGACCAAACATACGCGGTATCGACGGACCCGTCAGATCGATATCAAGCACACCTACTTTATTCCCCAAACCGGCCAAGGCTAGCGCAATTTGCGTAGTTACTGAACTCTTTCCTACACCGCCCTTTCCTGATAGGATGAGAAGAATATGCTTGACATTCCGCAAGGAAGAAGGAGGGTCTGTGTTCTCGACATTCATGATGCTGTTGTTACAACTTTAAACCTGGATTCTGTTCTAACTAAGCTAACCTAAGTTAGAGGTGATGAGTAAAATGTATTTTTCGTCGAGAAGGATTCGAGATTGTTCTGAGTATCATTATATTTACCTTAATCAAAAGTGAATATGGCCCAGCTTCACACATTCGTTTAAACTTGAACCTGGAAACCCTGGAAAACAGGTATCAGCTACTAATATCAGCACTTTGATGAGTTACTTGTAAGTTTGTTGTCACAGAACCTAGCACGAAGTGGAGACCAATTCTGTTTGTATACTAACTGCATTCTAGAAATCAGGATAATAATTTGCATCAACGAGAAAATGGCAGCCGCACGCAGCTCTTCGATACCAAATTTGATGATAAATCCAGCAGGCCAAGCTCCCCATACGATAAAGGCGGTAATTTAGACTACTCGCAATCGACGCTATCAAATCTGGAGAATCAAAATGAACGTCATGTCAGCGCGATGAGCGAGAGAATAAACGCCCTTAAATCTCTGTCGCTTAAAATGGGTGACGAAATAAGAGGCAGTAACGATACTGTGGAAAAATTAGGGGAGGTATTTGAAGGTACCAGCAATCGTCTAAAAGCTACTTACCGCGACATGATGAAGATGGCAAAGAAGTCGGGAGTACCACTAAAAACATGGCTATTGATATTTTTCATCGTATTTTTATTCTTTATGTGGATATGGATATTTTGAGACCAAATGTCCTTTAGGAGAAAGAGACTATGAACCGAGTTTACGAATGCTGCACTTGCTAATCCTTGCTTTTTTGCTTCCCGAGGATTCCTGTGACATCTCTGCGGTTACGGTACTTGCGTCTGACAGATTGTTTCCTGTAGAGTTGTAACAACCTAGCGAGACTAACTATTACCACGAATAGTAATAGGTATCCCAAAATGCCGAGATTCTCCTGGGAACGGCTAAGAGCATTGAGTAAGAAGTTTTCGGAATTTTTGAGGCTCTCTTTGATGATCCTGCGCTTTTCGTCAACTGTCCCAAAAGCTAACACGGAAAGGGTATTTTTCAAGTCAGAGGACTTCTCGGTGGTTAAAATTTCGCCGTCCTGAGACTTTTCAACGAAAAACGATAGGCTTGTCTTGTCTAGAACGAGAACATCACCGTTTTTTGGACTGTGCCCGCTCGACTTCAGTCCGGCTTGCTTCAAGAGATCACCGTGCAAGGCCAGATCCAAGAAAGTGAATTGGACGCGCTGCTTATCATTATGAGCAATCTCGTGCCGCATTTTTGTAATGATGTCAGAGGAAGGTGCTTGTTTTGATTTTAATGATTCAACAGCTTCTTCCTTTGTAGCCCTTCCTTCCTTCACCTTGTTGAAAAGATAGTTTATGCGGTCAGATTCGTATTCGAGCGCGCTCATTTTGAAATTCTCCAAGAACTTTGAACTTTTTGACAGTTGTGCATTGCTTGAAGTGTCAATGACCTGAATTGCCATAAAATTATAGATCTCTGGGTAATAATTGAGCACCTGCTTGTATGTATCAGGCGTCAGTTGGCTGAGAAGTGGTGCACGGTTTTGGTCAAACCAATTCAAAATGAGGTCCAGTTTTCGCATCTCAGTAGTAGAGTAACCGTTGAGCACATGGGAGATCAAGCTGCCTTGTTTGAAAATGAAGAAAGTAGGTAGCTGAGTAACTGATTTCATTGTAAAGTACTCCTCATTGGGTGACAGTTCGCGGTCCCCCATTGGCAGGTTTATCTTTTTGTACATATCGAGGAACAAAGAGTGTGAAAGAGACTTGAGGTCGTCAGTGCTCTTGTGAAGGTATGCATTTGGGATGTTCGAAACAGGCTCCACGAGATGCTCCAAGACGTCAAAATCTTCAGGTACCGCGGTTTCAGAATCGTAGTTGAAAACAATGTGTATGCTTTCATCCGACTGACTTAGGCCCTTTCTGAGCTCAATAGGTGTTGAGATCAGTTTTCGCAGGGCCTTTCCACTAATTTCCTGCACTTGGGCGTTTGCGCTTGTCCGCAACGCGAAATCCTCTAGCGCACCTAAGCCGTAATCTTGTTTAGTGTAGTAATACAAAGCGCTGGTTTTTTTTTGAGGAACAATTAGAATGACTCGTGGCACTCGGTCGGCTCTGTGATTTTTAATGTCAATCAGATCACTGAAATCTAGCTCTTCACATATGTTACGCTCAGACTCGCAA
This sequence comes from Lachancea lanzarotensis, assembly GCF_000938715.1. Classification (NCBI taxonomy): domain Eukaryota; kingdom Fungi; phylum Ascomycota; class Saccharomycetes; order Saccharomycetales; family Saccharomycetaceae; genus Lachancea; species Lachancea lanzarotensis. The sequence goes on from NW_019212879.1 coordinate 907,062, forward strand.
TTAACATGGGCTGAAACAATGTCTTCAGCCAAAAGTTTGGCAGAAAGCGCGGTCCAGGTTTTCTGGAAGCCATGGCATTGATCGCAATTTTCGAATTCGATTGAGCTGTCGTCCACCGATGTTAAACCTTTAGAGGGCCAAAAAGACACTATATGAGGAACGTCGGCCTTGCCCGATATGAGCTTCAAAAGTGAGGCTCCTTCGAGCTCTTTGCTTTGACTAGTCAGAAGCGACGTTTCTAGATTATCGACATTTTGCGCTTCCTGACGAGCAAACTTGATAAAATGTTCAGCACTTCTTTTAATTTCAGGATAGTCCTTGATGAAACCTCCTGGGCCATACAGTTTTATAGCGGGATACGCACTAATCTTTTCTCTTGCACACAAATCGGCACTTTCTACACAATTAACTTGAACCAAGGAGATGTTCAACTGAGTTCCTTCTATATGAAAGTCTCTCCAAGCTTTTTCCCAAATTGGTGCTAGTGTTTTGCAATGGTGACAGTAAGGGCTGTAAAACTCCACTAAGTGAAGATGTTGCGGTATCTTCTCGTCAAATTCGGCGGCATTTATGGGCTCAGGAAACTTCATCTCATCGATATCTTGCTTGAGAGCATCAGGTCCTTGAGCCAGACCGTATCGAGAAAAGAACAGCGCACCCAGAGTCCAGCCAAATATATGCATCGCTTCCCTTGCTTACCTGGTTTTGTGAATCTTTGAAAGTTTGACTAAGGTTATCCCTCTTCTACACATGTAATATATAATCTAAAAGAGGCCCTTAAGATCAACATTATCGTCGTAAGTGCGTCAGCATGAGTTCATCCATTAACAAAATCAAGCTGAATCAGTCTACAATGAAGTGAGGCTGTTCACATGCATGAGGAATAAATAGTATATGTTATAGTGCGAAACTATCGTTGATTGAGGTCAGATATCTTCTGAAATACTCAAAAGATACCAAAGTTATCGCAGAGGCGGGTACAGTTCTGACGAGATTCGTGGTGAAGCCCGAGTAGAAGCCTCTCAATCCCTCCTTCGTGTAGGTGAGGTAAACAAGCCGTATGAGGGCATGATGTGTGGCTACTTGTGAAGTGCTCTTCCTGTCTATCGGGGGTGCTTTCAGCTGCATCCGCGTGCGAAGAATTTCATGCGGGTACGTAAGTGTGCTAGCGACCATTTTGGATACGCTAGATGCGGTGATAAGACGAAAAATGTCTAGTTTATGGTCTTCGGAATCAATGAAGGACGGTGAGCAGCGGAGCCATACTTTGAGCTTCTCATAGATAGGGAAATGAATGGCTACGTGAAGCAACCCAAATAGCGATGGTAGTAGCCCCGCGTAGAAAGTCTTGAAACCTTCTGTGGTGTATATTCTATAGAAAGCATCAAACGTGCCTCTGTAATTCGTCGAGTTCTTGTCTACATGCGTCTGTAGCATGAGTCTAGTCTTGACCACCCAGACCGGGTTTGTCAAAATGGTGGAAATGGAGCCGGCCGTAAGTGCCGACAATGAATGCGAGAAAAAATCGGAAGAGCCAAATATCTGTGGGTAGCGTTTTTTACTCTTCTCATAGACAGTGAAGTATATCATCCATGTGGGAAAATAGCCCATGACTATTGGCACGAGACCCTTGTATAAGCCACGCACGCCTTCGTCCCGTACAATTGTGCTCAGTGTCCCAACTATGCCATTGTAATACTTGATGGACGCCGGACGTAACCCCTGCGCTTGTAATCTAGTCTTGGCTACGTCGAGGGGACAGACCGTAACACCGGCAAGAAATCCCGCCATAGCTCCAGCTAGGGCGGTAATTTCGAAATCCCCCAATTTTCCTCCTCCTACAGGAATTGAACTATCATTTTCTTTTCCCCCATCACGCCTGGCCCGTCCAAAATCCTCCAGTACGTCTGCGGAAGAGAGCGGGGTGGAACAATCTGGGGCAAATATTTCGTCGAATACAAAATGACGCTCTCCATGTATTTGGTAAAACGGCTTTGGACTTGAGCTTCTTACGGGTGAATCGTTCTCAAAAAATAAGGCGCGACTCATATGACTGTATCGGATCCATAAGCCAAAAGCTCTTGTTCAGTATATCAAGTATCTTTCCGTTATTCTGTTTATTTTTTGAATTCATCTAATTTACTATAGGTTAAAACCTAATGACAGACACCTCATTCAGTGACAACTTAATGCCAGTGTCTTCAAGATAAAAGCTTTTAGCCAAGTGCACGATATCGTAGCATTAGACCTTTGAGAGAATACATAGTATTACGAGGGCACTTGTCACCAACTTCTCGTGAAGCTTTATTTTCAGCATGTGGCTGTTTACAAGATGGAAGTTCAAAATTTCAAGACGACATATTCTTTCGAGCTTCAACGGTACAGCGGTGTCGAGTTCTCAGCTAGGTCTACAAGAAGATGGAAAATTTCAGTATATCTTGATTGCGATTAAAGTGGAATGACTTGGTTACTGTGGTCCTTTCAATTTTCACGGAGAGCCAAAAATAAGACATAGCAAATGGTTTGCACTTGGTAAATTTAGGTTGTCTTTTTTATAGTATCCTTCTCTTCAGCGGTGCGTTGCAGTTGCAAAAAATGACCTTATAGAATTTGGTATAGTAACAAGGTCGCATTAACCTTTTAGCAGATGTTAGGTGTAGTAAACATGTATTAGATTTAGTTTTTGTTTTTTTTTTCATGACGGTGACACTGGAGCCTAGGAAAATGGAAATGATCTCCAACGGGGGTAGAAGCGGTGTCGATAGGCCAGTTCGGGTTCAATTAGAGACAAGATTTAGCAAATTGAGAATCAAAATGGTATATATCCTCGATCCCGTTGTTTCAGGACATACACTCATGTAAAGGGCGGTTCAAGGTCCAGTGTTCTCATATAGAAACGAACGCATTGAATGTCCACATCCATGAAACCCTGTTTTTCATGCTCAATGGACTAGGGACCAACGGTGTGATCGCGAAGAAAGGTAATAATAAACGCCGAACTGCACAAAGTACTCGCTGAAGATCGTCGATTGTTTGAGAACCAGTAATTGCAACAATAAGGGAGAATATTAACAAAGCGTACGAATCGTTGGTCTTTTTAACAAGAGGAAGTACTTATACAAGATCTGTGGCGGTTACTGCACATAGCGCCCTGCTGATTTATTGCACTTTTTACATCCAGCAGTGCTGCGGCTCTCACAAGTCTAAAGAGAGGTTCTTTTCTACTATAGTGATCCTCGTATATGCGCTTCGTGTGGCAATCGTGTCAAGAACAAAGAAACGTTTCTACATATCTGACCGCCAGGAAGATTGCACTTATTCAACGTCTAACTGCCAATTGTACAGTATGTATGTGCGTGAGTCAAATGATTAAAGAACAATTAAATTGTCAAAAAAAACATGAAAAAAACAAAATTTCAAAGAAATAGCCATATTAATCACGAAAAAAAGCTTTTGTTCGTGGGAAATGAATTCGAGCAGTTGCGCGGCCCAAGGTCTCTGAAAGAATATGGGTTCTTCTCACCATCACCTTCGTGCTGCTCGTGCAAGTAAGGTTGCAAATTCAATAGTGGAAGTCCGATTGTCTGTCTGTCGCCCATTTGTCTCCGTGGAGATGCGGACGGCAACAACCCGTATATGGTAGTTCGGCATTCACGGCCCGACGTTCCTCCGATTTGATAATAACTTCACGTCCTGCGTCTTTACTTACAGAGTGACAAATGGGTCATCACCACGCGCAGGCATTGGCTTTGTCTATGTATCCAAAATAGATATTACGTGCGAAGTGACTACACACCGTTTCGTTTAAAGTTTAGATCTGAAGTGGAAAACAGACCTCAGACCTGACAATGAGAGCATATGATTGTCGTTTTTCAATCCGCATACGGATCTCTGGTCCTTGATCCGCTTGTATTGTGTGCTTACAATCGAGAAACGTTACTCTTAAAACTCTCTCTCTGTTCTCGTCATTGTCGTTTTTAACGGTCGGGTCATCTCCAAGCCTTTTTTCATAATCAATGTATTGTGTGTGACTCACGCAAGCATTTTTCCCGCTCAAAAGTCGAAATTGTTGCTGGACTACGGTCTGTTAACTATCGTGCTTAGCTCATCTCCACCCGAGTCCGATCGTTTGGCTAATATTGGAAAGATAGCGTTTATGCGGAATTACGAAATTAAAAAAATTTTCACTTCTCACAGGCTTATCGTCACTTGAGCAGGACTATATAAAGGCAGCTTAATTCTTAGATGACTTACGGAGGAGTCATAATGTTCTGACTTAATCTGATTTTTCTTGACCAAAGACAATCTTTGTTACTGCGGTAAACACAGCAACTCAGTTTTGAGACGCGAATTACGGAACTCCGAAAGTCCCTCTTAAGCAAACTACACACTTCACTCACAAAATAATCAAGCTCCGTCTGTCCTATCCCAGCGGCATTACCTACAACACTACTACTCACAACGCAAGCGATCAGCACTCAAAAATTTAGCATTTTTTTTCACCAAGTTACTTAAGTCCACCTACAAGCACAAGTGTCTAAGCAAAATGGCCTGCTAAATTTTTTTTTCTGATTTAAAAGAGTTAAAAGAAATATATTAGAAAGAACGTTCCAACCATGTCCCAATAACACGAATTCCCAGAATCCAACTGTGAATTTGAATTTTTAGTACATCCTTCGTTTCTTTCTGTCTTTTTACCCCTCCGCGCGCGTAATTGAGTTGTCCCCAACCAGCATCCCGCTCCAAACCCCCAAAATGTCTCCGTAATACATCCACATTCAGTGTCTGCAATGATGCATTGAACCACGACATAACGTCCAACATGGCGAGTTATCAAACTACATTCCTATTTCATTTCAAAGAAACCAAAACCTTATTTTGAAAGTTAAATTTCCATTCGAACTATCCCCAACCTTATCCAATATACAAATGTCTGCTGCTCAGTTTCCCTCACTATTCACTATGACTGCCTTAGAGCAGCAGCCCCGCGTGGCAGCGGAAATGGAGCCAGAAGTGCACCAATCCCATGAGCCCGTTGTCGGTGAGCTCATTTTCGACAAATTTGCCCAATCGAGACCACGTCCAGAATCGTTTTCCGAAGCTGGTGTTTCTGTCAAGACAGAACTGGAAACTCCGCTTCTCGGAAACATTCCCTTGATTAGCAACGGCCTTGAAGATGGCGCGGACGAACTGGATCATTTCTTCGCTTCCAGTGCCGACTCGACACCCTTATTTGGCCTTGAAAGTGTCGAATCTGACCCTCAAACTTGGCAATCTCTCTTTGATGATGACATTGCAGTAAGTGTTGCCGACTCGGGTTTGAACCACATTTCTAACACTGAAGAGGCTTCCGTTGATACTTTCGAAGAGACTTCAACTGCTATTGACCAAAACTCATTTTTGCCAACTCCTGTCATTGAAGAGGCAAAGATTCCTGGCGTTGGTAAGAAGTCTCCATCAACCGGCATGGTGCAGAAACCCTCCAACTTAGACAAGCTGGGATTCGTACCTTACACCCGTAAAAATCGTGCTGCTCCTTTGACGCCTGTCATTCCAAACTCTGATGACCCCGTAACAGTCAAGCGTGCTAGAAACACTGAAGCTGCCAGACGTTCTCGTGCGAGGAAAATGCAGCGTATGAGCCAGCTCGAGGATAAAGTAGAAGAACTTCTGAAGAAAAATAGTGCTTTGGAACACGAAGTTGCTAGTTTGAGATCACTTCTCGGCAACCAATGCTAAATAGCCAATTTTTATTTACATATGCTCAAATTGATGATATAATTTTAAGGATTGATTTATTTGACGTCGGTGTTGAGCAGTTCATTCATCCTAGGTGATCATGTGCTATTAAATTGATGCATTAAGGCTAGCGAGTTGTGCTAATGATTCATTCACTCTGCATATGTTATCAGCCACATAAAGATGCAGGTAGAAAACCGGTTTGACGTTCTGTCCGGAGGAGTAGATGATCCAAATATCAACGCTCATGTAGCGAAAAAAATATCCCGGCTTTCAGAGCTCTCAACCGCCGAAATCTTCGATCTAAAAACGGAAATAGAAAGTGAGCTTGATAACCTGTTCGAGCGCTTGACAGCTCAGGGTGTGGATCTAGAATCAAGCTTAATCACACCCGAGGGTTTTCCACGTTCAGATATTGATGTCCTTCAAGTTCGACTGCTTAGACGTAGCATCAATATGCTTAGAAATGATCTTCGTGCCGTCATAGACCGAGCACAAGAACTTATGGCTTCGCATTTTCAAAAATTAGACGCCAAGACACGCAGGGTAGATGATGGCAGTGCCGTCAACTATCGGATCCCATTTGCTTTGGTCACTGAAGTGGTTCCTGGCAGCCCTGCAGAAAAAGCAGTATGTTATAGTTTAAGGAAACTTAACGCATCAAAGCTCAATACTAACTCAAAGTCTATTCAGGGTTTACTCCATCACGATAAACTTGTCCGTTTTGGTAATATTCATGCGGGAAATAACCAATCGTTATCTGCTTTGGGACAAGTAGTAAAAAATAGTGAAGACAAGGCGCTTGCGGTTCGCGTGCTTCGAGCTGATAACAGGTTTCGCAATTTAACTTTAACACCTTCCAAACACTGGGCAGGAAACGGACTTCTGGGCTGCAGACTGGTGCATGTCTGACCAGGTTATAGTATCTATTTACAACTAGTTTAAAAGCGTTACAAGGTTAACCTCCATGAAGCGTTGAAGTGAAAGATACGATGTCGCCATCTTCTAAAACATATTCCTTTTCGCCTTCTAGCTCCCAATCAGTGTCATTTATAAGAGTAAGGATTCCAGGTCTCACGCTATCATTTTCGATGAATACACACTTGTCTCCAGCGTTTTTGATCATTTTTTCAACTATGTAGTCGATGAGTGTCCCAACTGTTACTTCTTCTCCGCTATTGCTTGGAACATTTAGTTTGTGGGTTCTTTGCTTACCAAAGATAACATCAAGACCTCCTAAAAACTCTACCTTGACGCTTACCATGGCCGAAAGCTTCCTCTCTTAGCTGTGTAACGTGTAGTGTGCTGTAAATTTGGAAAGCGATGAGTTGAGATCTCTTTAAAGACAGACAAAAAAAAATGAAATAATAGATCACTCAATTTTATCATTGCTACTTATCTATCTTTTATTCCTTAAAGTTCACAAAAAGCTTGCGTGGCGTAATGGCAACGCGTCTGACTTCTAATCAGAAGATTGTGGGTTCGACCCCCACCGTGAGTGTTTTTTTAATATACTGCTAGTTTTTTTTGGTTATGGTGTGGGCGAAACCGAACGAGAAAGTAGTGCATGGCGGCCTGAAGCTATTGACGTCCATTAGAGGGGCTAGGAGTGTGATGTGATATTCACGGATTTGAGAAAATGGTGTTTTTCCCCCTCTTTGGAACTACTTTCTAGATATTGGCACTACGACGAAGTTAGAGTGTTTGATATATGATTATAACTTCTCAGTTGCAAATATGATTTAGCGTATTGGCTTGTTTACTTGAGTCTAGCTTTACTGGAAAAAGAATGTTGAGTTAACTTAAGCTTGTCTATATCAGATTTTGGTTAACAAACATTAAACCTATTGGAATTTCAATCTATTCAGCGTCAGCCCATGTCAAAGTGATCACAATCACGTGATATAGCGACAGCGTCAAAATTGAGAAATATATATGTACAATAGCAACGTCATGCTCCAACTCTAAAGACCAGGTAGCCACTTAATCGAGTAGTGGCACCATAAGCGTTCTGGTGATTGAACACTTCTCGCAAATTTGGGGGAGACTGTATTTTGTGTGAAGACACTGCAAAGACAGAGTCCCACGACGAGTACGGCTTAAAAACAAGTAAAGGCGTGTAAGTTAGATTCGAAATCCTGTATCGAAAAGTTACCCATGACCGTCCGTTCCCCAACAGCTGCCAACGTTCGAATGTGAATCTATTAAAACCTACTCATACCCTGCTTAATAAAATATTTCGTTCTGCCGTATTTTTGTCATGCTACGGTTCCAGATAATCGATCCGAAGTAGTGGTGGAACTTAGCGATAGGTTCCATTACATCGGAGCGGACATGATGCTCTACTTTATCTCTTTCGCGTCAAAGAGAACTTTAACCTGAGCGCGACAACTCGTTTTGTGCAATAGGGGTGTGATTCCATGAAGATCCGGCGATCGTTCCCTAAGATTCGAATTTCATGGTCATGCTGTATTGCAAAGCCTAAAACTTTCGCTAGGTTGCAATGCCTTAGAATCTTCTTCGCATGATGTTCTCACAAAGATCTGTCATTGTATTTCACCGTGGCTGACATGATATTATGGTATATATTTATTTTGAGTGCACTTCTTTCAGAAATGAAGCGGTGGCTCAATGGTAGAGCTTTCGACTCCAGTTAAATTCTGGTTTATACGGAAAAATTGCAATCGAAGGGTTGCAGGTTCAATTCCTGTCCGTTTCATTTTTTAAATCTTTTTAAAAACGATCACGTGATAAGCATTTGAACTGTTATTTTGAAAGATCGGTGAATTAGATCAAACAGCAACGTTATTGGAAGCTGTATCTTACTGAACACGTACTTGATAAAAAAGTCCCTGGTAGGAGTGGGATCATGAGATTTTGTAGTATAGATATATTAATGATGCTCTCTCTCCCTTTTATAAAAATCCGCGATAGTTTAGTGGCTAGAATTCGGGCTTGTCGCGCCCGGGACCGGGGTTCAATTCCCCGTCGCGGAGTAATTTTTGAACACGTCTTCAATGTGTTGGTTTTCATTTTTTTTGTACTTTGATTGTCGTGTTTACTGCTTCATTAGGGACCGATTCCATCGTTATTAGAACTGTTAACAACGGTGGTCGTGACATATCTTACAACGGTCGAGCCTGATGTCTAAAGTCATTGTCAGCCACAAGAAGAAACAGAATGAATCATTCTACCTACGCTCATGGATAGAGCCCGAGATTCGCACGCTTGTCGCCATTCATGCCAAATATCCAGCTTGGCCTATCGTCAAGAAATTTACTCCTCCGTGTAAAACGACCAGCATCTCATTGTTCAATCGTTACAATTTACAGGATCCAAGACATTTCGTGAAGATTACGGGATTTCACAACGTGGAAACATTCACCGTCTTTGGGTCAGTGCGCGACGACTTTTGCCAGCTTCTTAGTTGAGTTTACGCCCACATGCGTAACGAACTTCGAGAGACATCACGCGATACGAATAACATCGCAGACGCTTAATACCATTTTACTTATTGGTGATGTGACCATCAAATACGTGTCAGTTTCAGATATCCGTGACACGGCAAAATGGTCGTTGAACCTGAATCTTAACCCTCAAATTTCGGCTCTTCCGGTACTCGTGATCGGACAATGTCTAGCTTTCGATTTGGACCAAGTCGAGGCACGACTAAAATTCCCCTATCTGTACCAACTTGGGTCTTTTGTTGATATATTCGCGCGAGACCTGCGTCCTACTTCCTGACGATCGTAAAGCTTTCGGAATGTCATAGTTGAGTTCTTGATGCGTTTCTTTGCCAAGCACGTGCAAAGAGCCATACAATTTCAAAGGGCTCGAAGGGAAGACGAAAACACCTTGATTGAGCACCTCATAACAGACCAAAAACCAGAGTGAAGGAAGACCCTTTGTAGACATAGCGATCACTTATCGAATGTGTTCCGCAGGGCTAGTAAAACATAACGTTTGGACTCTCATTTTCTACCAATCACTTGATACGTAAACAGAGGCGACCTTGTTTAATATAGAAGCATACGTACATGCTATCATGAAAGAAGATCCACCTACTTGATTCACGACTCGTAGCGAGCCTGTAATACTTTTAAATCGTATTTACTATGGCTTCTAGCATTTACTTCTGCGATACCAAGGGTAAGACGATTTTATCTAGAAGGTATCGTGACGATGTACCAGCATCTGCGATCGAGCGGTTTCCAGCGCTGCTATTAGAAGCAGAGCATGAATCTAGCATAATTCCGCCTTGTTTGACGCATAACGACGTGCAGTATTTGTTCGTTCAGCACAATGACATCTACGTCTTGACGATGAGTCGCTCACTATCTGTGAATGTCGCTCAGATCTTTTCATTTCTTTATAAACTGATCGCAGTGTTGGAAGAGTATGTCAAGACTGTGGAAGAAGAATCGATTCGAGACAACTTTGTGATCATATATGAGCTCTTGGACGAAATGCTGGACTATGGCATTCCACAAATCACAGAAACAAAGATGCTCAAGCAATACATCACGCAGAAATCTTTCAAACTAATAAAATCAGCCAAGAAATCCAAAAATGTGGTACGGCCGCCATCTCAACTTACCAAATCAGTCAGTTGGAGGCCTGAGGGCATTGTGTACAAGAAGAATGAGGCGTTTTTGGATGTTGTGGAGTCGATAAATATGCTAATATCGGCTAACGGCCAGGTTTTGCGTTCTGAGATACTGGGCAAAGTCAGAGTTAAGTCACATCTGTCGGGAATGCCTGACCTGAAACTAGGTCTCAATGACAAGGGCATCTTTTCAAGCGACAACTCTGCTGATAAGCCTGGAGAATCAACAGGAAAGAGAGCCAACATAGAGCTGGAAGACCTCAAATTTCATCAATGTGTCCGCTTGAGCAAATTCGAAAACGAGAAAATCATCACTTTTATCCCACCAGATGGCGATTTCGAACTAATGAATTACAGACTATCTTTGCCCATTAAGCCCCTCATTTGGTGTGATGCCAAAATCCAAGTTCATTCGCAATCCAGGATAGAGATTCATTGTCGGGCCAAGGCGCAAATAAAGAAAAAATCTACTGCCAACAGTGTTGAGATTCTCATACCTGTGCCCGAAGATGCAGATTCACCCAAGTTTCGGTACTCGCATGGATCTTTGAAATATGTTCCAGAGAAAAATGCTATACTATGGAAAATCAAATCTTTTACCGGTGGCAAGGAATACTCATTTGCCGCTCAACTAGGATTACCATCAATGTCAGATGTTGATGTACCCAAGGTGAAACGGCCTATACAGGTGAAGTTCCAAATTCCCTACTTTACGACGTCGGGAATTCAAGTGCGTTATCTCAAAGTTCATGAGCCTAAACTTCAATATCAAAGTTATCCTTGGGTAAGATACATAACAGAAAGCGGTGATGACTACACCATTAGAACAGCATAAAGATAAATTTCAGTTTCTACAGAAAAAGAAGCTCTCTGAACCATGCAACTAACACTGGCATTCATGGAAGAATAGAGCTATTGATACAATTGACACGAGATGAATTTGTTTTACCACGGCCAGGAACGGCTAGTCCTTCTCTTCCACATCGATATTTTCTTCCTCTTCGTCCAAATAATCTTCACCCTCGGTGCCCTCTGCCTGTAGATCTTCCCTCTCAGCGTCAACGCTGTCAAATGCGTTTTCAATATCTTTTTCTTCCCCCACAACGCCTTCGTCTCTTTCGTCTGTCTTTAAGTCCTGAGTCTCGTACTCGACGTCATCTTCTTGGCCGATTTCTTCCAGTTCGGGATCTTCAGCATCATCAGCAGCATATTCGGCACCATCTTGGTCATTGTTTTCATCTTCTTCATCATGCTGCTCCTTTTTAGGACGCCCGCGACCATGAGCCTTGGCAGCAGGCTTGTGGGTAGTCTTATGGGCATCAGCTGCATCATGTCCATCTTCGTCTTTGACTTCTTCATTGTGCTGCTCCTTTTTTGGACGTCCCCGACCGCTGCTACCTCCGTGGGCTTTGGAAGCAGCTTTTATGGCATCCGCAACTGATGATTCTGGGGAGACCCCAATTTTTTTGTCAATAAGCTTACCATTCAAGAACACCCAGTGTGAACGTTGAGTAGAAGTGCCCTTTTTCGCTCCCAGAGGCTCAATCAACTCACGGCCAGGATCAGAGAGAACGTCGAAGGGCAATGACTGCGATTTTTGAAAGTCCTTGAGTGACCTCACATCATCGGCACTAAGTCCAAAGACTTTCGCTATTTTCTTCAATTCGCTCTGGTGATCTTTGTACGCTGACGCCTGTTCAGTGCCTCCGATTGTGCCCGCTTTAGGGTTTGAATAGATTACTACCACTTTGGTCTCGTCGGTCACCTTGGCCAATGATACGTCCTCCCCATCTTGGTTTTTGAGTATCACGTCGGGTATCTTGTCACCTACTTGCAATTCCTTGGAACTGTGGGCTGTACCACTGGATTTTTGTCTCTTGGCAGTATGTTCCCCTGCTGCTGCCTCGTGCTTTCTTTTGATATCATGATGTTCATGATGATCGGGACTCTTTGCTTTGGACGAGCGCCGCAAGGCAACCATTTCTTGCTGTACTGATGTCTCTACTGTCCTTCAAATAAGTAATAGCGACCTTGCCGCTTTAAACTTATGGGTTTTGATAACCCCTAATTGCAAATACTTTCCTGTACTGGTCATTGACACTTTAGTTCAAGTTTATATACGCCAAAAAACTACTCCATAGCTGCTATGTGTTGAGCGCAAACTGGATTTAAGGGCATACACCCAGTCAATGACAAATAACATAATCAATTGCAATCAAACCTTTTGGGTTGGCAATCCAATGAAGAATATTGCTTGCAATTAATCGACCGATGAAAAAATTCCACATTAAGCACCACTGACACATTTATAGTGAGTATTATATATTCAGTCCTCAGCGTGGCTCGTGGTTGCGTAATCATCTTCATCGTCTTCATAACTATGCTCGCTGTAATTGGCGGAGTACCCTTCGTCGTCATCATCATCGTCATCATCGTCATTGTCATTGTCACCACGGTTGTCATCGTAAGTACGGCTCCGCCTAGCCGTGTCCACGAATTTAGTGGTATGCGGCTTGCCCCTATAGTCGCGGCTAGTAGCGAAGGGACTGGCAGTCCTGGTTGCCCTCAATGAGTGATCAGTACTTTTAGGAGGATCCACAGTGGTGTCCGGTTGATCGGTGGTTTCTTGAGAAGCAACATCGTCTGCTTCACCATCCGAACGATGGCGCTCTTCCGCCTCAATCTTCAGCTCGTGAAGAATGTCGAAACACTCTGCAAGTAGCGCATTGAGCGTACCTTGACCTTCTGGGATATTGCCCTCTGAATCGTAAAACTTGCCATCCACACGAAGGTTGTCTAACGACGCAAGCTTCATCTGATATGGATATAACTCTCTGTCGTTCTCCACACCACCCATTCTCTTCAATTCAAGTAAACAGCGACGTACGGTCGATAATTGGTTGTGCATCTTTTGCAAAGCCTCCGAAACAGGTTCTGAGCATTCAAGAAGCTTGTAAATGATAGCGTAGCACCGACGAAGCAAATACAGTAATATAGATTGCCCCTTCGTTTCCGACGAATCCGTTGGAAACTTTCCACCTACTCTCAGCTTGTCAATCTCTGACAGTCTCTTCTGATAGCCAAACAAGTCCGTCTCTCTCAAAGTCCAACGCCTTGTCACCAACAAATTCTCCAGTGTTGTCTTTATGTCTATCAAATTGTCGTAAATGGGTTGAAGTTTCGAGTCCAAACTGACTGCATTGCCGGCGTGATGGAAAAGATCGCGTACGAGGTCATTGCAATCATCCAAGAGCCCATTCAGAACATTTTGTCCTCTTTCTACAACTTCTCCAGTCTCAGACGAGATAAATTTACCGGATGGGTCTCTGCGAGACTCAATTTCCTCTAAATCGGTCTTCAAAGCATGTAGCTTCTCCTGATCAGATTTCTGGAAAGCTGCTGAACATGCAGCCTTCGGTTCACCAGTTCCTGGCTGAGTTTTGGCGGAGGCTGCAAGTGACAAAAGGCCACGTCTGAGCTGGAAAAGTTTCTCCATCGTTGATTGCAGGCCACTATCTATTTCTTCGATTTTAGATTCAATATGTTCATATTCTTGCAAACAATGTTTCAATTTTGCACGCAGTAAAAGATCTTGCTCAATCTTGTTACGGTCTTCTTCATCTTCGACCTTGGTTAAATCGATGGCAATCCCAGTATCGTCGCTTTCAGGAACGCAGGAACTCCGTGCCACAATCTGGGAAATCTCGTCCAATCTCTCTTTGATAGGGCGCAGATCGTGATGGGTGAAAACGTTAGACTCGTCCAAATGCTCTAAAAGCCGTTGTACTGTACTCAAGGAAGCATACGTTGCAGGGGCCGAGTTTTTGAGTCCCACAGTTAAAAAGCTGAGGGACAGTAACTGGAACACATCGTCTAGCACTGAATCCACCCTGTTGTGAAGCTTCACGTTGTGTATTAGCGTTGTCGTACTATCGGCTGGAATGTGGTGTGCGGCCTTCCTGATCGCGTCCAGCTCACACACCTTGGTAAGCACCTGCTGGTATGACTGCAAGACATCTCTGGAGTTCAGGTACTGTGATCTGTTCTGTTTGAGACGTGAAAGAAAGCTCCGAACCTCTAGAAAATATGCCAAACTGGCTTCTTCGGCAGGGGGCACTGGTTGTAGCTGTTTCTGCATTGCAATGACAACAACAGGGTTTTTAATTACAAAACGAAAAAAGTGCCGATTCCGAAGATACGATTGGCCTTCTATCCTATTTGTACTCTTTCCAACACCTTAAGGACCGAGTAGATCAATCCGAAGTCTGGAACGCTAACGGCTCAAAAAAAAAGGTTCCCGCTTTATAAACCCAAAAATCGAAGTTCGAAACCCAACTTTCGAGTATTAATAACCGAGGCTAATCTAAACTTAACTGGTCCAGATGTGTAACAGACCTTCGATACGATCCTGTTGCGTCCTTCAGGAGAATTGTCTTGAATTCAAGAATTTGTTTCTTACCTTCCAAGATAAAGCTATTCAAAATCGCTCAATTATGAAAAAAGTGTTGATAGCACTTTTCACGAAGGGCATTTGGGTTCTTAACTTTAGGAACTTTGACGGCCCTTGTATTATATGACCGTGATGAGTAGAGTTTAAATTGAATTCCAAAAAGATGAGAAAACATGCGGTTCCGATATATATCTCCTGATACTATGGTACAAACGGTATGCGCTGGAAGATGAAGGTTGTGTTTGAGACCAAAAATTTTTTTCACACGCCTTTCCCGATCTCGCCAGCTACTGCTCAAGCGTCAGGATTGGCAACTGTGAGGGTTTTCTGGGCATTTTGATCCGGGACACCGCCCTGATCTACTAGCAGGGACCCGTTGCTGATCCGACGGGTGTCGTCAAAAGGGTTGGGATTGGGACCCTTGGCTGTTGACATCGACGAACGGTACAAAGTTTCGTCAAAATCGACGGGCTTGATGGCTTCTTGGTACTCTTTTTCCATCCGCTCCTGTTCGCGCTTTTTGCTCATACGCCGCAGGACTAACAACACGAGCACGGCAATCGCGGCAGCGCCGCAAACACCTCCCACTACGCCCCCTATAATGGCGCCCAAATTCTTAGGTTTTTGGGATTTGTTGTTACTGTTGTTGTCATTGTTTCCATTCGACGAAGAAGCCGGCGGGCTTGCTGTAACGATTTGTGTGACGAGGCGAACGGAGCCACCGGACGTCTGCGTCGAAGTCACAACGTTGGTGTTGGAATTTGTGGCGGTGGACGACGCACCAGAAGTAGCGGCTGGACTGCTTGATCCAGCGCTTGTGGCGGACTGGGACGAAGTTGAAGCTGCTGCAGAAGAAACTGACGAAGGAGACGACGACGAACCTGAAGCTGATGATGAAGACGATGCCGAAGACGAGGACGAGGACGACGATGCTGCGGAAGATTGCGATCCGGAACTCGACCCACTCACCTCACCTCCTAGGTTCTCTGTGATCCCAAACACCGAAAACGCTGAAGCCCCACCACACATATCCTGTCCGTAACCGTTACATTTCACGTTGCACTGTGAGCTGGTGCTTTGGCTGCTCGTAGGATTTGAGTTCCCACAATAGCAGTCTCCGCCGTTGTGGAGCGCTATGTACTTCGCGTTTACGCCCTTGCATGTATCGTAGCATAGAGAGCTCGTCTGATACTGGTTGTTGTTGTTGAAACTGAAATCTGATGGTAAGCTCGCAAAACAGTTGACGTACGACGTGTCTGCTCTGCAAACCGCCGCTATCGCCAAGCAGATATAGTAGAACTGCATTTCCAATGAGAAGATGATGCTGTTCAAGCGTGTTTCGATGTTCACCTCAAATTTCCCCGCTTTACTGTGTTCGTTGTCGATAGTTTCTTGTTCAGTTTGGTGAAGAATGAGTATCGGTTGGTTAATTTCAAGATAATTTTAACTTATTAGGTGATTATACTTATTATCACGAAATTTCGACATCACTCCAAAATCAGAGCTGACAGTTGTATAAAAAGTGAGAAATGGCAAGCATAGAGCGGGCATCTCCAAACTTGAGTAAGACTACTAGCTCGGGCTTGATCCGCACTTCAAAAACATGGGTCTTACCACCAAGAACAAGGCCCGGACGACGTCCTAAGACGTCTTGGCAAGAAGAAGAGGTGGGTCCGGCTGAAAGTAGCAAAAAGACCAGGAATAGAGACGCGCAACGAGCGTTTCGAGAGCGGCAATCGAAACAGCTCGAAAAACTGGACCAAGAGGTGATGAAATGGAGGGAAAAATGCGCTTTTTACAAGCAGGAAATGACAAAATACGCAGAACAAGTCAAACGGATGGAACAGGAGATTCAGGAGTTGAAATCTAAGGGTAGCAGACGTGAGAATCTGGTAGAAAAATGCGACCTTTGCACACATGACTTGTGTATATGTCGGGACGCGGAACTCGATGCTATAATTGCAGCATTAACGCCTTCTTTGCGGGACAAAATCGATACTTTCAAACCTATGCAGGCAGTGGCTCTTCCGCAATCGTTGCAGGCACCGGCACGGAAACGCAGAAAGCTGAAACCCCAAGAAGAGTCTGAGACTGTGCAAGTTCCCAACCATAGTGCAGCGGTGGTGAGCGAGTCATTAGCTTTTCAGGTCGATAACGAAGGATGTGGGTTTTGCTCGGAATCGTCTGCATGTCTGTGCAAAGATGATTTGATACCTCAGTCTAACTGTCTCTCAACTCATAAACGACTATTAAAACCTACGGGTATGTAAAAGAAATAAAACTGACAAATACCATGTAAGGTGTACAATTACAAAACATAGTTCCAAACATGCAAGAAGGCGCGGAACACTGTTGGAACTTGAACGGCAATCACCGCACTGCCCTTCGATTTGGATGAGCTCTTGGAAGAGCTAGTGGCAGAAGAAGATCGAGAAGCACTGGTGGACGTGGAAGAGCTTTGTGATGATGCAGACGATGAAGAGGACTGCGAGCTGGACTGGGAATTGGATACGCTCGAGCTGCTTGAACCGCTCGAAACCCTGAAGTAATCGCTAATGTTTGCGTCCCCACATCTAAATTGCGTTGGGTATTTTGTGCCCATGGGTTGGCCTGCGCCTTTTGAAAAGAAAGCCGATGCAGCACTTGGCATTGGCGGTAAGGTGTTATTGGCTTCCCAAGTGCCGGACTCGAATGAGGGGCATGTGGACACATTATTGTTTTTGGAGTAGTTACCATCCCCTTCTGGATTAGGATTATTTTGAAATTCAGTTTTTAGATTATTGTAATCCTGGAGGGTGGTTACTGAGTCTTCACCATCGATTTGTACCAAACCGTAATTGTTCGCTTCATTCGAGTACTCGTAGACTAGTCCTCCGGAAAACACAGATGACATTTGCGTCGAGTAGATAGCACCGATTTCCGTAAAAGGTCTTGGGGTAACCTTAGTACACCCAAATTCACTGAGGAAAATCGGAATAGAATAATTTTTGTAGGACTTCATTTTGATGGAGTAGCCTGACAATTGAAACGACGATTGGCCGCACCAAGAGTAGTCGTTTACCCCAAACATATCGATACGAGCATCATCATCGTCGCCGCAGTTGAAATAATGAGCCGCTAGCAAGACGTTTTCAGTGACATCTGCTGCAGAGTAACCCACAGGAATCTGACGGTACTTCCTGGCCCGCATGTACTTCTTCATATCTCTGACAACCGCTTTCACATAGGTAGCGGTGTCTGTGTTAGTTTGATCGTTAATGACCTCGTTCCCGGCGAAAAATCCTAGCACATTGGTATAGTTTGCGAAGGCGTCTACTGTAGCGAAAACTGTCTGCAAATAATCTGCGTTGTAGGAGCATCCGGGGTCAGATCTGGAGATCGAACTGTCCGGGGTATTAACGTCGAGAATTACATAGATTCCGGCGTTTGCAAGCATTTGCATACATTCAGTGTGGTCTTGAGTATTGTCAACGGTGTAGATTCGCACGGCGTTCAGTCCCAAGTCCTGGAACTTGGGTACATCTCTTTTACAAATCTCTATGTCACCCAAGGGATCTGTCAAATTGGAGGATCCACCAGGCTGGTAGTCTACACCACGAATGTAGAACCTCTCGCCCGTCTCGGAGTTGAAAAAAGCATTGCCCTCGATTTCAATAGTCGGCAGACTGTTATTATTGGCAGTCACAAGTGATGCTGAGAACCCCAGAACGGACAGCACTGAACTTAAAGCTCCTATCCGCATAGCCAAGAAACTTATTTTCCGTTTTCTTGAACTTTCGTGATGACTTCAGTCCAATCACGTACTATTCTGTCAGTCAAATCACGAAATATCAGTTTCAAAGACATAAACATTGATTCAAATCTTTGCAGACTAGAAAAACAACATCATCTCTGGAAGACTTGCCAAAAAAAAAAAAGAAAATCTCATCGGATACTGGTCTCGAGCTTAGAAAAATTCGTACAAAAGTCACGTGCTGTTAAAGTATCGATAGTCTTCATACCAGGAACAAAAAATTATGCTTCCAACCAGATTTGAACTGATGATCTCCACATTACTAGTGTGGCGCCTTACCAACTTGGCCATAGAAGCTTTGTTGAAAATCCAATGTGAAACTAGCGTCCTAGAGCGATGTTGCGATCACAAGCACTTAAACACAGCGGTAAGCACAGTATAGGTTGATTCCAAAAGCGAGTAACAGTTACAGTCCAGAAGCTTACGCCTAATTCGTGGAAGAGCATAGACAGCTTTGTATATATGTCTCTTTCCTCTATCGGCTCTTTCCTGTGTGTGTACATGTTTAAGTGAGGTGTTTAGAGTCAAGTAACCGCTCAGGAGTATAAACTTTTGTTTATATACTTATTAAAATATCATTTGTCACGAGTAATACTTTTTGTGTATTCAATAGCGGTCAGAGCATTTTGAAGATATTGACCAATCAATCAGAAGCTAATCTCAATACTTCTCCTTCTTATCGTACCGGCTTCTTTGAACATGCTGGGGAATGATTTAGAATAGTATAGTGTTCATCACGTGCCCAAATGGTTTTTTTCACTTTAGGAACTTGAATATGAATTTGATTTAATGGACATAAAGTAACTCAGAAGCAAACTCACATTTAACCCCAACCGTTGGGCTCTATACCTTATTACAAGTATCGTGCATTTTCTTTTCCTACTAAATTGACACGGTTTCCTTCATTTCCCAACGGTAAGCGCCGTGGCGCAGTGGAAGCGCGCAGGGCTCATAACCCTGATGTCCTCGGATCGAAACCGAGCGGCGCTACTTTAATTTTTTCCACTAGTCTACACACTAGCGTGTGTGTTAAAGGATATTATCTGCCACAGTTGATGAATTGCAACGAATTATTTACTGGAACATGAACATCTAAAGATTGATTCGCTGACGTGAATAATCCTGTTCCTCTCTTTCTTACCACTACAGGGATCTTCACACGTCTATCTTCTCAATTTAGAGCATTAGTTCATAGCCCCGTCTGTACCAGAGAATCATAAGCCAATGGTCGAAGCTTATTATCACGACAACGACGATTCCGTTGACTTCCGGGAACCTCATAACTCTGGCGAAAAGGTATCACTGGAACAGCTAGCCCGTATAGGCGCATTTTACAAATTCTGTCCCACGTTGAAAGAGGTAGACCAGGTGGCCCTCGATAGAGCCTATAAGAACAGGGACACTGTAAGCATTTCTAAAGAAAGTCTGGGCGACGCACTTCTCCCAAAATTGCAAACGTTCTACGCAGAGCATCTGCATGAAGACGAAGAAATCAGATATATCGTGGACGGCGAAGGATACTTCGACGTACGCAATGCATCTGACGACAGATGGATTCGCTGCAAATTGACTCCGGGCGATCTATTGGTGCTTCCTGCCGGTATATATCACAGATTCACACTGACAACCCAAAACTACGTCAAAGCCATTCGTCTATTCAAAGACGAGCCCAAATGGGTTGCTCACTCTCGTCCTGATGCCGACGGAAACCCAATTCGCAGTGAGTATCTCGCCGCACTTCAGTAACTTTTCAAAGTCCAACAACAGGTGTTTGTCGTAATATGTACAGTTCGCTGCTGGCAAGCGTATCTATTGTTTAGTATTTATGGGCTCGAGTATAGACTTTCTCGTTTGAAAGATAGCTTCTCAGTGTAATGAAAGTGTCAATACTGCATAAGATGATTATCGCTTAAGTATACTTCTTGCAAACCTAAACGAATACAAAGAGAAATCGAAAAACAACAAACATTTGATCGGTTATCAAGGAAAGAAGCCTCGTGACATTCCTATTTACATTTCATCTCCAGGCTTTTTGAAGAAGACTTACCTATCGTTTTTGCATTGGAGAATTACTCCGGCCTTGTTACTTCTTACACCTAGAGCTACTTTTTCTCGTATCGAAATTCATGGCAGTTGTGAGCGCGGAAGTGCCATCGGCAAATGGGCCAGGCAGTCCGGGTGGATCTGGATCTGGACCTGGCTCTTATTTGCCTCGAATAGATCAGTTTTACATCCCTGAGTGGCTTACCATGCAGTTTGTGTTGAACAACATGATCAGTTTTACACCACTGCTTTCGTATGGTACAACCGTTATGAGCATTCAAAAATCCAAAACCGCTCTTGGATTCTCTATAGACATCTGTGCAACCATGCTGTTGGCCAGCATTCTGCGCATCTCATATTACCTCATTACGCCCTACGACGTGGTCCTCCTGCGACAGTCTTTGGTGATGATTGTCATCCAGTTGGTTTTACTACGAACCAGTCTTCACTATAGACCCGAGGAGTACAAATACGACAAACTGACACCCGTGGAATCGTTCGCGCAATTATTTCACGACGTGTGGGTCGAGTATTTTCCACTCCATTCTTTTGGATCCGACTGGAAACAGCTGCTGAAATCTCTGTCCTTGAAGGGTCTTCTCCAGTTTGTATACAAGTTATGTCTTGTGGTGGTCTACAAGTTTCTGAAGTTTTTCGATCCAAGCTATCGCCGTTACGGCTCGTTTTGGCAATGGAACCGTGAGATCAGCTTTTGGATGTTCCTATTGTACTTCTCCACTGCTCAACTAACAGTCACATTATTTGTGGCCAAGTTAATGCATTGGACGTCCCTCGCACAGACCATAGGATCGGCAATTGGATCACTGGGTCTCTTCATTGAATCCTTGTTGCCTCTACCTCAGATCTCAATTCTGAATAAACTCAAATCCGTGCAAGGCTTCAAACTTATCCTACTAGTGAGTTGGCTCTGCGGCGACGTCATGAAAATAGGCTATTTGGTTTTTGGCGCAAGCAACATATCCCCGCTTTTCTTATTTTTCGCTTTGTTCCAGATGTCTCTGGATTTTTACATTGCGGGGCAATACGTTTACTACCGTTTCTACTCTCCAAACGAAGCGGAAGACAATACTTCGCATGAGTCAATTGAGCTCTCGTCGCTGAGTTCAGCACAAGCAAAAACGATTGATTCAAATCATCATTAAAACATACCATATTATAGAAAAATAAACATGCGTTAGCCCCAACATCGCACTGGAATTCCAATGCGTCATGATCAACAAGAATACTATTCATACTTGATTGCGAGCTCTTAATTCTCCCTTTTTAGCGTACGCTCTTAAAAGAGCCTGTAGCTGCGATATCTCATTTTCTTCACTCGTTTTTCCACTAGCTTTCGAGTCATTTTTAGCCCCACTCATGAATTTTTTGATGCGGTCAGAGATCTCCTCTGGCGTTGCGTTTGCCGACTTTTTAGAGACCGTTTGACCCTTTAAAGCCGCTAGTTTGTCGCTGAGATATAACATGTACCGTTTACTCAATTTCTCTTGATTCGTAATCTGTCGGATATTAAAAGCAGAAGACCAGGTCATTACATCTAGTGGATGGAAAAATTGCATGTGCTTCCACTCCGCTGATTCCTCATAAAAATTTTGATTTGCTCTTTTCCTTACAAACTGCTTTTCCTGTTCCGTTAAAACGCTCGATTTGTTGCTTGCGATACGCGGCTGTTTGATGGTCGCTGGATGATGCTGTGCTTCATGGTTGACAGTAACCTCGAATCCGATTACATTTTTAGCAGTTTCACTGTTAAGCTGTTCTGTTCTTTTGAGGTAGTCATCAATGTGCTCCGTGTCTTGTAGCTCCTTCTTCAGGTCGGCTTTTTGAAACTGATCAGTTTGATTTTTCGTTAGAGGCGCTACCAGTACATAAAGTACCGGAGCCTTGTATGATTCACCGTTCTCATCGGTTAACCTTTTGGTCTCTGTTTTGAATACCAAACGACATGCATGAAAATTCTCTGGTAAAGCGCCTTCTACCAGTTTCAGTAGTTTGTCTAAAAATTCAATGGAGCTTTTGAATTCTGCATCAGCAACGTTAGATGCGATGGCACGGTCCAAACTTGCGTAGTCGTGCCGTAAAATATATGCCTCCTCGCCGAAAATGGCTTTCAAAGACTCGTTACGTTCGCCCAGTACTTCATGGAATTGTGGACATGCGTAACTATGCAAAATATAGTCCATATCTTCCAATGGCATATACTGAAAGCCAAACATCTTGGAAATGTTATGGTAGGCTATAAAGATACCATCCATACGGCCAATACGTGCTTGCAAGGAGTACTTCAGCATGGTGCTTCGTATTAACTCGAATAGCTCCCTTTCAAAAGACTCAAATTTGCCTAATGTTTGTTGAATTTGGTACCCCGTGTAATTGTTATTTTCTTCGACGTAGGCAATGTCGTGCCTTACCGCTGCAACGGCCCGGGTCTTGAGGTCAAAAACCCCGGTTCCAGGAAGATTAGGATGATACGCATCGAGCTGCGATCGCAGCACAAAGTCTGCAATCTTCGAATAGTGGTAGGCGCCTACGGGTTTGCTAATACTAGCTTGATATCCGTCTGTGGTTTTATCGAAGGTCTGTCTGAATTGCTGCTCTTCAGTTGTGAGAACCGCTTCCAGTGCGTGGCCTAAAAGTGAGAGTACCAATTCCCGATCTGACGATTTATCGGAATCTATGGAGAAGATCGTTTTTTTGGGGTCCATTCTTTTCATGATCACTACAGCAGGAAGCTGGGCGCCCCAGCTGAAAGTAGCCGCCCGCTCACTAAAATTTTTGGAGAGTAACGACATGTTGGTTTTCCGGAAATTAGACAACAGGAAATGCAAATGTGACAGAATGCCTGTCATGGAGCTGGTGGACGAGTAGTATCGTTGCTGGTGAAGTTCCGTGAGCTTGAGCATCTTTTCGTCTCTGGACGCAGCGACAAAGGTGGAAATAGCTTCGAAATCGAAATCGTCAACCCTTATAATGTCTTCAAGCCATTTACTGAAGTTGTAGGATCCAGAGCGGCCGTCTTGAAGCGTATGGAAGTTCATGGGCTGGAAAAGTACTCTTTCCAGCTCGTGACAAAGACGCGGTGGTTTGGTATCTACGTCTTCGAGCGGTTTCATGCTGATTTTGGAGGGCCTGATACGGAATTCAGACCTTAAAGCCCGACGAGGTACGCTCTTTGTATGCGGTTTTGCAGTTTTATTCGATTGGCCCATTTTTTGTTCGCGCGTGAGCATTTTATCGAGCTCTTTGGTATATTTGGGGATTTGGAATGACTTTGAAGGATGAATTTGCATGCTGGTCAAGTTGTTAGCAGTCTTACCAGTCTCCAACGTCTCTGGGAGCTCCAAATCACCGCTGGACCGGCTAATTCGTTGCGAAAGATTCAGAGCTTGCTGTAGCTCCTGTTTGACGTCTGTAACAGCCTTAGAAGCATCAGATCGGTACCGTCGTCTCACTCCATTCCCACAAGCTTTCTGAAACATATTCGGGCTCTTTATCATTGTCACAGAACGGTTTTTCATTCTGTCTTCCCAGCTTTTCTACATTTTTATATCAAGTATGTCAAGTAACACAATATATATAAATTAGATAGATGATCGATACGCTGGCTATAAAGCATTAATGACAGCATATAAGAGAGCACAGAAGTCGATTCCTCCATTCTCCTGTTCTCTTTCATAGTTGTTATAAAAAGCCGAGAATCGCACTTATCCCCGTCTGCTTTTAAACTCTTTCCTTCTTTTAGCTTGTAGCTGTCATGTACGTCGTTTTTTTGCATGGTCACACGCAAGAACGATTAGTCCACGGGTCATCGTTTAATTGATGTTTTTAGTGATAGATAGGACCATCTTCCATGACCTCATCTACCTCCTTTTTGGCTTGATTCTGTATCCTTTTGTGTGTCGAGAAGGGTGCTTCGGGGGATTTGTCCGGATCATGACAAGTGGGCTTGACAATTCAATGACCTATAAATATAAGGGAGAAGAACAGATTCGAACAACACTCGAGGTAAATACAGCAGTCCTGGGAAGAGAAGCATTGGGATTTTCAAGTAACCAGTACACATAGGAGTGTAATTCACTGGCAGAATTTACTTATTAGCTCATATTACATACACAGCTTTATATAACGATCTATATGAGACAGTGGAAAACGGCTTGGAGGCTTGGAAGACGCTTGAACAGTGGTGGGGCGCCAGGAAGGCTGGGATCTGGCGTTTCGGGACACGGCCAAGGTCAGGAGCATCCTTGGGGGATTGTGAAGACGATGTTCAACAAGGAGTCCACGACCGTCACTTACAAAGCACAAAAGGGCACACACACTGACGCTGTGCCACAAGTGACGGTGTCGTTTAGTAACTTGTTTCTGCGGGACTCTTCGCAAAGCTCGAAATCCGTGGATCCGATGTCGGGCCAGAAACTGTTTAGAACCGGCGAACTGCTGGCCAATCCGTCTGCCACCATTCCGCAGAATATCGAAGTTTCGCCCGACAAACAGGCGCTGCGGATCGACTGGGGCGATGGCGACTCCTACAGCTATCCGTTGGCGTTTTTGGACAAGTTTTCAGGCCACCCGATCGACGACCTGGCCGTCATGTCGAGGCCCTTCCAACAGCGGCAACAACCGGTCAAACCAGTGCTTTGGGATCGTGACTTACTGAAACAAAACATCGGGAACCTTTTGTCGGTCAACTACGACGCATATTCTAGTCCCACCAATTCAGACGCTTTGCATCACACGCTCGTCAATCTCCGCAAGTTTGGAATTTCGTTCATTGCCGATATGCCTCAGGAACAGCCAGAAAAACTGCTGAAACAAGTGGCCGAACGTATTGGTCCCATCAGAAACTCGTTTTACGGCGAGACGTTCGACGTAAGGAATAAAGCTGGCGCTGAAAACATCGCATACACCAATCGACCACTTTCTCTGCATCAGGATCTCTTGTACCTGGACCACGCCCCGGGTTGGCAGATCCTCCACGCTATTCAAAACTCGTCTGATGGGAGCGAAGCTGGCATGAGCTACTTTGCTGACGCTTTTAATGCTGCTCGTTTCGTTCGCGACACGGACGCTGATGCCTATGAGGCACTCACTCAATTCCCCATTAACTACCATTACGAACGCAACGAAAACCGCTACTACAACTCAAGACCTCTAATTGTGGAGAACGAAGTCAATGCAGACAATCTGACTTTGTTTGACTACGTTTCACTCATAAAAGAGGTAAACTACTCCCCCATGTTCCAGGCCCCATTCACATTTGGAATTTGGGAGAAACCAAAGGGTCAAGACCTGACTACTGCTAGCGGAAAGCTTACACAACGGCTGTTATTCAAAGATTTTCTACGAGGACTGGCACTATTCGAAAAGTTCATCAACATGCCTGAAAACCAGTTCAGGCTTAAATTGCCAGAGAATGCTTGTGTGATTTTTAACAACAGGCGTTTGCTACATGCCCGGACAGCATTCTCTGGTGAAAGGTGGCTGCGTGGATGCTATTTGGATGATGATGCGGTGAAAAGCAGATTGCAGTACCTTGAAGAAGTAGATGCAGATTTAACTAAGTTAGATAAGTAATTGTTGACACAACTTGTGTTGTTTTCTACCTGCATATTGTGCTGCGCGGTACAAATGTTAATTTCACCCAAGCGTCACTAAAATATTAAAAACAACATTGCCGCTCAATGGTTAACAAATAAGCAACAACTTCACAGGGCCCAATCGACATCATGAAAGGCCAAACCTCCTCGAAGCGCTCTCTCATAGATTATATGAAATGCTCCCCAACTAGGAAAGACTTCGAAGAAGCTTTGGAACCAGAAGTCAGAATTATCAAATTAACCAAACTGCAAAAATCCCATACAGTTGAGTCAGAGATCGATATGCTTTTGTCACTAGCTAAAAACGGCATAGAGCAACATGCCGAACACATAGTGATCACACTTGAGGGTTCAAATGGTCAGGTCAAAAATCCGCTTAACTATCCGTTTTACGGGTTCGAGCGATTGCAGGGCCCTCCAGCAGCGAAAAGCGCAGTATTAATGAGTCTCATGAGCCGCATCTCGGCAATTGCAAAACAGAAAGAAAGTTGTACAATTCGGGACGTTTTCTACATGAATGTCGAGCTTTATCAAAACCAGCAGATAGTTTCAGACTCGTTGCGTGAAATAGCCGACGCATTTCAGGTGACGGATCTGAACGAACTCGGCATATACGCAGCGCAGAAGGGCTTATGTTTTACGCCTGTGGATTTACACTTCGATATCGGGAAGATTATAATCCACAATCAAAAATCGCTGGTTCCGCTTATGAGTCCATCCGTCCACTTCTCGGGCGATTGGTTGCGGGTGAAGCGTATCATCGTAGTCGAGAAGGACGCAATTTTCAGCAAACTTGTGGAAAACGCAAGCGTGTGTAAAGATTGCATATTGATAACGGGTAAAGGATTTCCGGACTGGCTGACTCGTCACTTTCTTCACAAGCTAATGGTGTGCTGTCCGCCCAGAGTCGAATTCGAAATTTACACCGACAGCGATCCTTACGGTATCGACATTGCTCTCAAGTATACTTTCAATTGTGTCAAAACTGAATATCAGTGTCCGCGGCTAACCTACCGCGGGGTAATGATTCAGGACTTGTTACACGATCGGAACGCGGCACGCAATGGACTGCAGCTATTGAATCTATCGGCTCGTGACTTTCGATACGCTTCGAACCTATTGGCGCGTCTGGAAAATACGGCATTGAAGAACTCTAAGAAAAGGGTCCTGACGCGGGAACTACAGCGCCAAATGTTTTACCAAAAAAAGGCAGAGATGAACACAGTCCATGGTGCCAACTTCGCGCAATATCTGCTGGCCAAGTCCCACATTCTGAAATGACAACGTTTGAAAAAAATGGGGCGAGCTGGGAATTGAACCCAGGGCCTCTCGCATGCTTGTGGTTATTGGAGTCCGAGTTAATGCTCGAACTTCGCCCAAAGCGAGAATCATACCACTAGACCACACGCCCAATTAATTGAAAGTCCGTAAATCTTTGAAGACTATGCCGAAGGCAACAAGTCATAATAGAGAGATCTGAGTCGTCGAAGTGAAGTTCGTTGCTAAGTTCGACGTATCATACCAAAGAAGGTAATTACAACGCAAGTCGGGTCTACATATGTCTATGAAGAGTGCGGATACCAAGCCTTCGCGGGATGTGAACAACTACAGCCTCACGCCGATCATCTTTTCGTCAAGAAACGCACCTCAGGTGTTGGAATGAAAATTCAAATGTGTTTTACGAGGCCAAAAGATTATCTATCAATATTTACACTTATTTGAAGCGCTTACAATGCTGATTCATCGGCTCGTTGTATTATTTCTCATAACGCGTTTTTCGTCGATCGTGCGTAACTTGGTATTCCAGATGGGCTCTTAAAAAATGCCCACTCATTTCAGATCTTATGAAAATAACACGCGCTGTATGTTTGGTATTGGAAAACAACAAAAAAGCACACGGTAAGACATGTCTCTACGGTCATTTGGCGTTCTAATCACCGCTCTTGCACTGTGCGCTCTTGGAGTTTCGGCTTCAGGCAGTGCATATTCGCCCATTGCATTGATGCTGCCCTCTTTCACAAAGGAATGTCTGTACTTTGATTTGACATCTCAAGATGATTCGGTGGTAATGAGCTACCAAGTGCTCACTGGTGGGAATTTTGAAATTGACTTTGAGATCACTTCGCCAGACGGTCATGTAATTGCCACTGAAAAGCAGAAGAAGTACTCCGATTTTCTGTTGAAATCGTTCGGTTTGGGCCAATATTCCTTCTGCTTCTCTAATAGCTATGGCACAGCGCTGAAGAAAGTCGAAGTGACACTAGAGCTCGAAAAGGAGGCCCTAGGGGCAAACTCTGCGCCTGAGGACATTCTCTCCAGTCACTCGATCGAAGAAATTGAGAGAAACCTTTCGAAAATCAGCAAAATGATGAACTACTTAAGAGCTAGAGAATGGAGAAACATGGACACCGTTAAGTCTACGGAGAGTAGACTGGTGTGGATGTCCATGCTGGTTATGGGGCTCATGGTTGGCATCAGTGTCATTCAAGCAACGATCGTGCAGTTCTTGTTTAAGGACCGTCAAAAGAATTACGTTTGATGAGTGACAAAATTGTTCTACTGCTGTACATAAAGCAATGAAAGCGTTTCAGACAACGCATGCCAATTTTGCATTGCCGTCGATATATTGGTAATTATGAGACTTGGT
The DNA here is from genome assembly GCF_000938715.1 of Lachancea lanzarotensis. Lineage (NCBI taxonomy): Eukaryota > Fungi > Ascomycota > Saccharomycetes > Saccharomycetales > Saccharomycetaceae > Lachancea > Lachancea lanzarotensis. The sequence goes on from NW_019212879.1 coordinate 935,955, forward strand.
TCTAATCTGGTCGCAATTAGCTCGGTAAGGTGTCTCCACGCAAACCAATAAACGCGTGTCATGAGGCCTATATACATCATGCAAGTGGTGACTTCAAAGCAGGCGATTGGAGGTGTTGATCTCGAAGTCTCGCTCTTTTCATGGTGGGGTGCCGTACATGAAGACCATTTTTATGAATTATCTGATATAACCTAGAAGGAACTTTATTAGCTCTATACACTACACCATTTGCCACCACAACACGGTAAGTATCGATAAGAAGACTCCATGGCTGAAGACGAATCTAAATACATTGAAACTAGTCTTAATAGGGTGCCCAACTATGAAGTTGCGGATCACGCTTTCATCTTGGCCGAACCTCGACTCAAAAATGAACATGAAGCCAGTTTGAAATTCGTGCTGAAAAAGGTTGAAGAAGAGAGAATGGCGCCTTTTTACAAATATCTTTACGAGGAATATCTACCCAAAGGCACATTTCAATGGGACGAAAAACTATATCAGTCGCTTCTAGACCGAAATCAGCAGGAAATTTCCGAATTGAAAGAGCGTTTACAGGAAGTGGAGGAGAAAGACGAAGGAGAATTGGAAAAAGCACAAGCGTGGGTGAAACTGGGGGAATACTATGCACAAATTGGAGATAAAGCCAATGCAGAGGATACTCTGGCAAAAGCTCTTGAAAAAGCAGTTTCTACTGGTTCAAAGATGGACATTATGTTCACGATAACAAGATTAGGATTTTTTTACAATGACCAGCAGTTTGTGAAAGAAAAATTGGAACAGGCCAACAGCATGATTGAGAAAGGCGGTGATTGGGAAAGAAGAAATCGCTACAAGACATACAAGGGCGTGCATTGTTTGGCGGTACGTGATTTCAAGGAGGCCGCCGATCTTTTGGTGGATTCGTTGGCCACCTTCACATCTCTAGAACTGACGTCGTATGAAAACATCGCAACCTATGCCTCGGTAGCAGGTCTATTTGCATTGAAAAGAACCGAATTGAAAGATAAAATTATCGATTCCCCAGAGGTTCTTTCCCTTATGAGCAGTACAAAAGCGTTGCAATCCATTTCGTCTTTGACCATATCGCTTTACACATCCGAGTATTCCAGCTATTTCCCTTATCTGCTTGAAACCTACGAAAATGTTTTGATTCAGAGCAAGTATTTGAACAAACATGCGGATTTCTACGTGCGGGAAATGAGACGCAAAGTTTATGCCCAATTGTTGGAATCGTACAAGACTCTTTCCATCAAGACCATGGCGAGTGCTTTCGGCGTGTCTGTGGACTTTTTGGATGCGGATTTGTGCAAGTTTATTCCTAATAAGCAGCTGAACTGCGTTATCGACAGGGTCAATGGTATTGTAGAAACCAACCGACCAGATAACAAAAATGTACAATATCATATGTTGATCAAGCAAGGTGACGGTTTGCTCACCAAGCTCCAAAAGTACGGCACTGCAGTGAGACTCACAGGTGCCGATCGCATAGTGTAAATGGTAACGTAGATATAATAAGTCAATGAAGAAAGTATCGTGGAAGGGCGCCAACGGTGCACATAAAAACAGATGTCTTTGGCTTAGAAGAAGGCTATCCCAGAGATTTTTATGGGACCCAGCAATCGAGAATTCTGGGCTCTAAACAGAACTTCTTGCTGAACTATACGCGGAACGTATTGCGATCGAGACGCTCGCACCATCGATGCTCGAGTCCTCGTTCCGTCTTCCACTCTCGAATTACTAAACGCCACAAACCAATTGTCATACCATTCCGGATTTATCGTTTCGCTTACTCTTGTTGAGCTATTCTAGACCCTCAAGCCTTATTACTCAACACTGAGGTTCCATCTCATAGTTTGTCATCCTTGAGCTGGACCCAACGTGCTGTATATGCGAGGGCCTGTACGACATGCACTCATACATGCACTCCGCATATAATATGCATACCAGCTGCATGACCCATGCAACCAGGGCAAACGAAATTCTACCCCGCACAGAACAACTTGTCCGGTTTCTCCCCTTCAATCTCCCTCAAAAAGCCTACAATGCTCATTCAATGCTTGGTCGCATTCGACTTAGTATCGCCCTGACCCACCTCCCTCTCTGTTATGTCGATTTAGGTTCGAAAGTCCGGCTCTCCGTTCAACATGAACGAACAACACGCAATCATCATCAGAGCCCCATCGCTTAGTACGTGAATAGAGACTCACCCGCTTACGTCAGAACCACCCTTGGGGCTCCGCAAATATCGGCGAAAGCAACAATTGCAGACTTTTAGGGGAGCTTGAACGAAGAAAAGACACAAAAACGAGCTACCAAACACATGCAAGAAGACGCAAGTGCGTGCATGTGCGTGCATGTCAAAGATGAACGCGCACGGCACAAGCATGCGGAAGCAAAAAACATCTAGTCTGACATATAGCTTTGTTGCTTCAAGGGCTAGACAAAACCGCTGGGCCCATATACGGAGAGCACATTTTACTCCAATTTTTGTGCCAAGGCGATCGATCCAATTGCTCCCTGAAAAAAGTATATAAGGGAAGGTAAAAACCCATGGGGAGAACGATCTGGATTAATTGTTCTCGATTGTGTTTGTGCGTTTCTTGTTGGAATATTTTGATAAAAGCAAGCAGCTAGCCTCAATTCAAGCAAACAGCTAGCGGCCGTTGCACTTATACCTATTTATTTTGTTTGTCTCTACTTCACCACTCACAGTATGATTGATACCAAAAATTCTAGTGGCCAACAGGTGTACTCGTTGGCTAATGGGTTCCCATACTCCCACCACCCTTACGGGGCCCAATATGCCCGTCCCGATGGCCCATTGTTGTTGCAGGACATCCATCTGGTGGAGTCCCTCGCGCACTTTGACCGCGAAAGAATACCGGAACGTGTGGTTCACGCCAAGGGCGGCGGTTGCCGTTTCGAGTTTGAGCTCACAGACTCGCTCTCGGACATCACGTTTGCAGCGCCCTACCAGAAACCGGGCTACAAATGTCCCGGTGTGGTCCGTTTTTCGACTGTCGGTGGTGAACAGGGTACTCCAGACACCCAGCGTGACCCTCGTGGGTTTTCGCTCAAGTTCTACACCGAATGGGGGAACCACGATTGGGTGTTCAACAACACGCCCGTGTTTTTCATTCGCGATGCCAACAAGTTCCCTCATTTTATCCACACCCAAAAGCGTGATCCTCGCTCCCATTTGAACCATGGTGCTGACAGTACCATGTACTGGGACTATTTGACGCAAAATCCAGAATCCATTCATCAAATCACCTACATGTTTGGCGACCGTGGTACCCCTGCCAATTGGGCCAACATGAGTGGCTATTCGGGCCACACTTATAAGTTCAGAAACGACAAGGGCGAACTCACGTATGTGCAAATACACGTTCGTCCCGATGGTGGGTTTAAGTGTTTGAATAATGAGCAGGCCGCTGAATTAGGTGGCTCTAGCCCAGACTTTAACCAGCAAACGTTATTCAAGCAGCTCGAAGCCGGTGAGCGTCCAAGCTACACATGCTACGTGCAGACCATGACCCTCAAGCAAGCAGAGGAATTTCGTTACTCCATTAACGATTTGACTAAGATTTGGCCCCACAAGGAATTCCCCTTGCGTAAATTTGGTAAGATCACCTTGACGCAAAATGTGGACAACTATTTCGAGGAGATTGAACAGATTGCTTTTAGCCCCAGCAACACCTGTATTCCAGGTATTGAGCCCTCCAACGACTCTGTTTTGCAATCGCGTTTGTTTTCGTACCCTGACACTCAGCGCCATCGTTTGGGTGCCAATTATCAGCAGTTGCCGGTCAACAGCCCCAGAAATATGTGTCCTGTCGCTGCAGGCAACTCTGGCTGCCCTTTCTTGGCGGGTAACTTCCAGAGAGATGGACCAGGCGCATTGTACAACCAAAACTCGTATCCAAACTACATTTCAACCCAATACAAGGAGAAGATCCAGTACAAAGACTTAACTAGCGCCAACGTTAGCAAGGATACGTTTGTTGGCGTTGTGCCAAAGAATGTGTCGGATGCAGGTGTGAAGACGCAAGAAGAGGTACGTCAACACGAGGAGATTATCAATGCTAAGATAAACGAATACTACTGGGTCACCGGCGCGTCGCCTCTTGATTTTGAACAGCCAAGAGCTTTGTATGAAAAGGTTTTCGACGATAAGCACAGAGAAAGATTCATTCACAATGTTGTTGGCCACGTTAGCACCGCTTCCAGCGAAATTCAAGCCAGAGTCCCGCAATACTTTGCACTTTTGAATGAAGATCTTGGTGCTGCTATTGCCAAAGGTCTTGGTGTCAAATATGAACCTCTTTCGTTTGAGGAATACGCTAAGCGCTTGAGTCTTGCGTCCTCATATTAAAAAAAATAGAGAGAGACTAATAGTTAGACTTATTTATTATCAATGAACGTTTATGAAGGCGAACTAGAAATGCAAGCAAAAAAGCGGCTTGGAAGTTGTATTGACGTTTGGACAGCGGTGTTATCTCCTGTACTGAAGATTGACTTGCTGTTCTTACAAAATTGAGAAAAAAAATATGGTAGATGCGAGGTTCGAACTCGCGCGGACAAATGTCCAACAGATCTTAAGTCTGTCGCCTTAGACCAACTCGGCCAACCTACCTCTTTAAGCGAGATACTCACTTTCTTAATCATCCTCCGAGGTTCGAACCTCGGAATCGATCTCAAACTGAACCACTGCGCCAAACGTTGTGATCCTGTTGATGGTATGAAAACTAACACGAACATATCGAGCAGCAATATTTTGTGGGGAAAACGTTTACGACAAACCCGTACCTCCAATTTGCTCGAAGACGAGCGCAACACTTAGTAAGGTTTGTTGCATCAAGACGTTTCCTTCGATTTGAATGACATGAACAATCGTAACTGTCACATTTCATTCCCAACACATTTCAGAAATAAAATTCAACGCATATGCAGCAGGTGTGCGTTAGCGCTAGCTGATATAAAACTTGATGTCCTCGTGTATGTGCCTTTATCGGGTTTTCTCAATGCTTCTACATACATGTATATACATATGCTCTAGTCAATTCTTCTCGCCTATGCATTTTCTGCTTTTATAATATTCTCTACGACTGCCAATATTTCGTCACCGCCATGAGATGTGTGACCGGGACTACCCAATTTTTGACCGATAACACTGTCCAGTAAGCCTCTGAGTTCCTTTATCAACACGCCATTCTTGCACCAAGTACGAATAGGCAGCCAATTGTCGATCACCAGTCCCGGAGAATGCGCGGTCGCTTGTAATTCGTACTTGATAGAACCACCAAATAGTAGCAGCGCCAGAGTAGAGGTTGGAGTGATTTCGCGCAAGTATAGCTTGCTGGTCGAGTGAGAACTATTGTAGATAATGAATGGGGCTTTGAGGTAATTTTGGCCGTTCGCTACCGCCTTCGCAGATGTAGCTTCCAAAGCGACATTTTCAGCAGGAGCATCGCTCTTTGTGGAGAAAAAAACAGAGCTTGGATGTAAGAATGCCCTAGTTGCAGGAAGGTTTGTATTTTCAACTTCTGATTCGCGGTCTAGGCCGTACAGATGATCAATGTATTTTTCATTTCGAAGCCAGTATCGAATCATCTTTGCCTCAGGATCCTTCTCTATGGCACCAGAACTGGTATTAACAAATTTTTGGTCTGGAAGCTGTACCCTAGCCACTTGTGGATAAAATGCACCCGTTAAAATGGCCTTGATGATCTCTAAATTATTTGCATTGCGGTTGAGATAGCTGGACTTTCCAAGATCGTAGTTATTAGGTAGAAACCCGATGTCACTCAAGATGCTCAACAATTGAGATCTGGAGGAAGTAATTTCATTCATCTTGTTATAGGACAGATAGTTTTGACCCATAAACTTTCTCCGAGACGCAGAATCCTCGATCGCTAAATACTGGCGCACAACCTCCAAATACGCCAATAAGTCGCCTGCATTACTGTAGCTCTGGCATAAATTTTTTATGGCATCTCGATTGTCTTGCGTGATAGCAAATGGAGATCCACTGCAACTCAAGATGGCAGCAATGTTGATCCCCACATCTGCGCACCCGAAGATTATAGAGTAAATTAGCATTTTTCCATGCTTATAATCCATGAGAGGCATTAAGCTAATGTATTGCCCCAATTCCGTGAGACGGGTATCGTCTTCACCAAGTAAGCCTGCAGCCGTCAGCAGTCGCTCTGATTTTTGTAGTGATTCCGCTGGAGGAGGATCTAGGCCCTTACCTAAGAACGTTATCACATCCTTGATACCCATAGACTTCACCGATAGATATAGAGACTCCAGACTTACGCGCTTGATTTCCGCCACTGGTTGTTCCGACATTTCTGCAAATTTGGTCTTGGAGAAAAGTTTATAGGAGAACCCAGCCCTGACTCTACCTGCTCTACCCCTCCGCTGTTTGGCCTCGGCTTTCGAAACAAAACATTCGATAAGTCTTGTTGTGTTTTCTTGCGCATTGTAGAACATTGATTTAACTCTACCAGAGTCAATGGTCGCCACACAGTCATCAATGGTAATAGAGGTTTCGGCTATGTTCGTGGAAACCACAATTTTTCGCTTTCCCTCAAATCGCTTGAATACGTTCTTCTGATCAGCAGGAAGCAGAGCGGAATGTAACGGCAAAACAATGAGATCGCTAGCACCTTTTGAGCGCTTCAAGATTCTACAACAATTATTAATTTCGCCAACACCAGGAAGAAAGATCACAATTGAGCCATTACTATTCTCTGCCTTCAACTTCAAGTCGATATGAGATACCAAAGATGCGATCAGATCGTAGTCAATCTGACCAGACTGGAAAAACTTGGAATCTGCCTTGGGCGTCAGGTATTCATCTTGTCCGCTTTCCGCATCTTCGTATGATATATTTCTGCGCTTGATCCTGTAATCTAGTGATTCAAGAATATCTTCCAAAAAGTAATCCTGAATTGGAAAAGTTCGACCCTCGATGTGGCAACTTCTCATGTTGCGGAAGTAGTTTGTAAAGACATCAACATTGACTGTGGCACTCATGAGCACAATTTTTAATCCTGGTACTTTCCCTCGCAGATTCTTGAGTAATATGACAATCAGATCGGTATCAACAGACCTTTCGTGGACTTCATCGATGAAGACCACGGTATTTGACAGATACTCTTTGTTTCCCTGTAGGATTTTGACCAAGACACCGGTTGTCATGAATCTAATACTTGTCGTAGCTTTGGTCTTGTTCACACCACGAATGATATATCCTACTTCATTTCCACATGGGGAACATCTTTCGTCAGAAACTCGCTCTGCTAACCCAATAGCTGAAATTCTTCTGGGCTGAGTGCAGATAATCTTGATTTTCCCAAGCTTCCCCTCTTTGGCGATCAATTGATCAAAAACGAATTGGACTATTTGAGTAGATTTACCAGAGCCAGTCTCACCAGTAATAAGTACCACGTCATTTTTGTCAATCAAATCGACTATACTTTTCCGAATTTTCCAAGCAGGTAACTGAGAGCGCTGTTTTTCCATCGCAGCAAACCCAGGCGTCCCAATCCTTTTCTCGTATTCAGATTTCAATGCTATTATCTCTTTGGCATCCAAAGTTCCAACTTTCGGGCCCCTCTTCCGCAATGTAGGACCCTTTGTACTCTGTTCATTTGCATTTTTCGCGGCTTGAGTCAAAGTCTCTGGCAATAACAATCCAGGGCTCTCTATAATACCTGCAATATGCTCTCTGAGCCACTCGTAAATATGGTAGATTATCATATCTCCTAGTAAGCTCGATTCCGTCACGTAGTTTAAGATTTTGGTTAGGATGTTTTGTTTGATGTAATTCGGCAGTTTGTAATCCTTACTGAATGTAGATACAATCAAACCGGGAAGTGTATCGGGGTAGCGTTTTGTTTTGTATACTTTTAGTTTGAGATTGAATTTGTCTATCAAGTCCATTGTATAACAGCTCTTGTCATCACTCAGAACATTAATATTCTCGTCTCCAAAAATACTCTGCAAGCTTTCAAGCTCTTGTATCCATGTCTCATCAGAATCTCTATCAGATATTCCTGAGACCGGTATAATGGGTGCGGCCAAAAGCTTCTCGGTTAGCCTACCAGCTGCCTCGTTTTCGTCATAATCAGTGGTCTCTAAAGCGTAAAGAACTTCATCGTACGAAGCTCCACTTTCCATCAAACGATTGATCATGTTCTGAACTCTTAGCGATAAAGAGGAAATCTCCACTTTCATTTTGGTATCCTGCTGACGTTTATGGAAAAACGGCGGAAGATCGTCCTCTGGCAAATTCAACAAGAGGAATGAGAGTGGATCTTTGTAGTGGAGAGATTCTAGGACATGTGGCTTCCTAAAACCCAAAGATATCAGCTTTTCTTGCAATTTCGTTCTTTCCGTCGTGATTTCACCTACCCACTCCTTAGCACGCCAATCGACGTGGGCTTTTAATGATTTCTCCATCTCGGCACGCGAAGACTCTCTAAGGTCAATAAAAGTAGCTGTATCCCAGACTTTTTGCGGGAATCTAATGACTCTTTTGTCAACTGGCTCGGTTTCTCGTTTCTCATGCTTACGTTTCCCATTTATAGGTTGCTGATCCGCTTCGGCAGATAATGAAGTGATCAGAGTGGGCGTTTGCCGGACCTTTTGCGCCTGCTGTTGTTTCGCATCGCGCTCTTTGTTCTTGAGGTCTTTCGTCTTTCTTTCCAAAAGCAACCTCTTGAAAGGTTCCGGGTCAAAAAGTCTTTCCGCTTGTGCCTGGTCCTGCTTGACGAGGTTTTTTTTAAAGTCGTCCAATTCGTACCATAGAGCTTTGTGGTTTGGCGGTAGCATCATTTGCATGTTGGACATCGAGGCAAGCTTGTACAGAGCTACGGTGGCGGCAAAATGGCGTGCTTCCATGGCCGTTTCCTGGGGTTTCAGGAGCCCCTTTCCGGTGGCTCTATCAAAAGCAGGATCGTACATTTTCACCACCAATGGCTCGTTAGTCTTAGGATCCTTGTGCGATAAACTTGCCGTTGCTATCATTCCATCATTTCCGGCTTTTTTCATGTCGTATTCAACCCTTCCCCATTTGCGTTTTTGGCAAAACTCATGCAGCAAAGTCTGCGGCAACTTACCTGTCCAACTAGACGTGGAAGTCACTTTAGCTCGGTTAAGTAGTCTGGTTTGCTTCATTTCTTCAGTTTCTTCTCTCCTGCCCTTTTTGCCCTTTTTATTGCCAGTAGCTGCCGAGCTTACCGGCTCTGGTACTACTGGCTGGCTCTTGCCATTTTTCTTAGCCATTGGTCGACTTTTATACTCTACCTTTCGTCTTTTAAGTTTGATTCAAACTTCACGATCATGATGCGATGAGATGGGTGTTTTCATTTCGGTGGTGAATTATTGAAAAATAACATGTTAGAAATCGAATCAAGTCGTTGTGAACAGGAAAGGTTCATCAACTTGACGAAACCGATCCGATTCATAAAAGATGAGCAGCCTGTGTCTGCAACGGTTACAAGAGGAAAGGTATGTGATTTGATTCATTTTGGAAGATTGTCCATGTTTTGTGCTTTTTATCGTGGAGAAATGATGAACTCCAAAGTTCAGAAGTTAAAAGGTCAACTGTACTAACCAATGACAACTTTTTGATAGAAAAAAATGGCGGAAGGACCATCCGTTTGGGTTCTTTGCCAAACCATGTAAGAAGCCCGATGGTACGATGAACTTACAAAAATGGGAAGCTGGCATTCCGGGGAGAGATGGTACTTTATGGAAAGATGGTGTTTTCCCAGTTACCATTGAATACCCCGACGATTATCCTTCTAAACCGCCAAAGGTCAAATTTCCAGCAGGTTTCTACCATCCTAACATATACCCAAGCGGTACGGTTTGTTTAAGTATCTTGAATGAGGACCAGGATTGGAGACCGGCCATCACGCTAAAGCAAATCGCCCTTGGTATCCAGGACCTTCTAGACTCTCCCAATCCAGATTCGCCGGCTCAGGAACCAGCTTGGAGAGCGTTTTCCAAGAATAAGAAGGAATACGAAAGGAATGTGATAGAGCAGGCTAAGAAGTATACCAAGTAATTTCGATCCATACCATACAGTATTAAAGTGACATTCTGTTGTCCTACAAACTCACTTTTATGGTTGGAAAATGCTATATGTAATAATATTTTGGGATATCACCGATGCTCTGTTGATTTGTAACTGATGAATCTTTCCAGCGTGCTCAAGGTCGTCTGACATTTTTCTTTCAGTTCGGCATCCTTATTCTTGTCCACAAACTTGAACTTCTGCTTGAGGTTCGGCACTACACTTTCTTGTAGAACACGAACGAATCCGCCTTGCACAAAAACGGGTTCATCATAGTCGAAGTTGGCATCGCAGTAGATGTCAATCAAAACATCGCAAATGTCAACCAAAGTGGCAGGAGAAGATTTACCGCTAGCCATTTGTTCTATCAGAAATTGTCCTATTTGGCGATTGAGATCGACGTGTCCTGGCAACATCGCGATACACCCTAGAACACCACAGCACCTCTGCCTTAGATCTTGTACTTCTTCTTCTTCTAGGCCTTCGATGTCGTTGTATTGAGCTATGATCGATGAGGCGAAATCTACGTTGTCGCACTGCAGGCGCTCCAGGTAAGCGGCTTGAGACTCTTGTACTTGCACTGTCTTTAAGAGCGCCCATGTAACACCCAGCTTACCCAAGCGCAAGCTGAGATCTTTGTCCTCTGTCTCATCGTTCGCAGATAAACGCTCCCATAAAGTTTGCCAAATTTCGTTAGGAAGCTCGAGAAAGTTGATTTGAAGAGTTAGATACAGCCACAGTAAATTGTTCCAAGCGATCAGCACCCGTACCTTGAAATCGTCAAATAACGATTGGAAGACCACCGGAAGGGAAACGGTCAAGCTTCGTATCAGGTCTGTATTCATTGGCTCACCTCCAGCTTCAGAATTTGCGGCAATCAGCTCCAGAGATGCAGTCACAATGTCAAGTGTAACTTCAATACTCTGCAGATGCATTGCCGCCAAAGCCCGCTGTTTGTTGAATTCTTTTATTTTCCCAGAGATCTGATCGTTCGATGAATCTTTGAGTTCGCTATCAATGTCAGCATTTGACAGGACTTTTTTCATCTGCTCTAGATTGATGTTTTCGATTGTAGAACAAACGTTGACTATTATAGCATTGGCCTGCTCCGATGTGATATCTGAGTCCAAGAACTGTAGAAGAACACCTTGAATCAAGACACCCGTCAATTCATTGGCTGTTGTGATTTGCATGGTTGGAAGAGCTTTGACAAATTCCGATAAATACGAGTCGGCAGTCACCGCTTCAATAAAGTCTAGAGATTCAGAACTCAAATCGTACAACAGATCCAAAATGGAATTGAATAGAGAAATTGGGATTCTAAGAGTGAAGCTGCCATTTATACCCTCGAGGCCGTACTCTGCAATCAAGCGCACTACGGCGAAGATCTCCTGTAACTTGCCAGATTTTAAGATATCGCTCAGGATGAAACCGCATCCATTCACCAGCGCAACGATAAGAGACAGTAAATTGTCTCCGAAATCAAAAAGTTGCCTGGTAGACTCCTTCTTGGTTGGAGTATTAGTCGATAGCCATTTGACGGATTTCTCTAGTTTGTGAAATCCGGAGTTGATGCTTTTCCAGATGTCTGATCTCCAAAGAAACGCACAAACGTCGTAGCCCTCCTCAAGGGCCAGATTTCTCAAAAGTCCATGCGCTTCCACTACAATATCCATATTATCGTCTGAAAGCAGCTTGGTTAGCACCAAATGCGCTAGTTTTTCCTTAAGAAACAGTTTCCGCATGTAAGGATCTTCACAAAGCACAACAACATTTCCAAGCGCCATACTTCTGTCGTTTGGAACTGCACTTTGAAGTTGTTTAAGAAGCGGCAGAATCCTCTTAACGTTAACCGCCTCATCGTTCAAAGCTGATTTATCTTTTTTACCTAGCGGTGCGCTTTTGAAGCGAGAAGCTCTAGATCTTCTTTTAGATTTACCCATAGCCAAACAGTTCAAGTCAGGAAAGAGACTGAACTAGTTTTCAGTGTCGGTCTTTGAGAATCTACTATTGCAATGAATGATTGGTTTTGAATGAACTTAGAGTAGTGCGATGAGCTACAGGTCAAATTTTTAGTATGTCAATATTTCAGGGCCTAGATCTCGTTTACGTACATAGTGACTATATTTATGTTCAAGAAAACGGTCAACATTTAGGAGCACAAAGCGCGAACTACGTTCGGCGGCTAAATATTAGACTCGAACTAGAGGATTAGCGCTCTCCAGTCAAATGGCGAAGAGAGCGCTTTTACTATACATATGTGAACCCAAACAGTGGTCGACGGGATTTGCCTAATTTCTGCACAGATTTTACGCTTTGCAAGACCCTTGGGATTCCGTTGAGGATGTCAAGAAAGATGTCTCTGAGGGACGATGACGGTGGAAAATTGAAGAAGAGTGAGGAATAGGGAGAAAAGTTTCATTTAAGTTTTCATGGATGACTGGGGTTCTGAACCATTGTGTAAACACATCTTGGAACAGAATCGTTGAAGTCGAAAGCTTTTGTTTGATCGGTCTGCTCTTATGCCAAAAGGAAAATTCAAAGTCTGAGAAGGACCTGGAAACCAGAATTTCAGAACGATAAAATAGGAACATGAGAACAAAATGTCACTGAGCCGTTGATCGGTTCACTACACAACATGGGCTATGCAGTCAAAAAATAGAGTGAGATGAGATAGCACTACTTAGTGCTATCGTCCATATTACTTTTTTTGATCAAGTTGCTGCTGCTGCTGCTGTTGCAGATCACTCAGAATACCCTTCTGCTGCTGCTGGATTTTTTCCATGTCTTCCCTCAAATCAAGCATCGATTTCGGAGAAACAGGATTCCCCTCTTCGTCATACTGAGGAATCTCCACGTCTGTTCTCAGATTGCCGTCTTTTCTCAGTCTGTCGATGATTATCGGCTCGAAAAATTGCGTTCCAGTGTATATTCCAACAAACCCCACCAGACCGAATGCGGCAACATCGAAGAACCTGATTCTGGGCATGTCTAGTTCTCGCTGACAATCAAACCTTCAAGTGTGAGAAGCCCTGTACTTGTCCTGTTTCCAGTTGTGAACGCTATCCTGTGAATCGTTTTTCAATATATCTAATAACCCACACACATCTGGGTCGAAAAAGTTAGTGGCGTCCTGGAAAACTTGACTTCACGACACTACAACACTTGAAATTGAAGTACAAAAGCGATTCACGTTTAAAAATCGCTGCGTGTTTATGAACCTGGTGAGGGCAACAATTCGTCGACCATTTGAAGAATTGAAAAATAGACTTGTAATCTCAAGACTGTACCCTTGGATAAATAATCAATTCCACACCCACACTCACAGACGACTTTCCCAAACAAAAATGAGTGGGTACCGTGATCTGGGAATTGAATTCCAAAAACCGGTCTTGGATGATCGAAACTACCGTTTTATCGAGTTGCCCAACAAATTGAAGGCACTTTTGATCCAAGACCCAGAAACTGATAAATCAGCAGCGTCGTTGGACGTAAACATTGGGTCGTTCGAAGATCCAGAAGACGTGCCTGGATTGGCACATTTTTGCGAGCATCTTTTGTTTATGGGGAGCTCTAAATTTCCTAACGAAAACGAGTATTCTAGCTATTTGAGCAAACACGGTGGCGGCTCTAACGCATACACAAGTTCGCAAAACACCAACTACTTTTTCCAGGTCAATCACGAAAGCTTGCACGGGGCATTGGACAGATTCTCAGGGTTTTTCAGCTGTCCGTTGTTCAACAAGAACTCCACGGACAAGGAAATAAATGCGGTTGACAGCGAAAACAAGAAAAATGTGCAAAGCGATCTTTGGAGACTTTACCAGCTTGATAAATCACTCACGAGTGACAAACACCCGTTCCACAAGTTTTCAACGGGTAATTTGAAAACACTAGGCAGCATCCCAAGTTCAAAAGGCGTGGACATAAGAGATGAATTGCTAAAATTCTACAACTCCTCATATTCTGCCAATCTGATGAAGCTCTGTGTTCTGGGAAGAGAAGACCTGGATACAATGTCAGAATGGGTGTATGATTTATTCAAAGACGTTCCGAACTCTGATCGTTCGGCTCCTTCTTATAACGCCAAAATGTTACCATCTGATTGCTTGCTGAAGATCATTAGGGCTAAACCAGTAAAGGATTTGAAAAAGGTGGAGGTTACTTTTGCATGTCCAGATGTCGAAAAACTTTGGGAGTCCAAGCCGGGGCACTTTCTGAGCCATCTGATCGGCCACGAAGGCTCGGGATCACTATTGGCTTATTTCAAGGCTAAGGGGTGGGCCAATGAGCTGTCAGCCGGCGCTCACACTGTCTCCGAAGGAAACGCCATTTTCTCTGTCGACATTGATTTGACTGACGAGGGTATTGGGAACTATGAAGAAATAGTAGTTGCGGTATTTCAATATCTCGAAATGCTGAAACAAGACCTTCCGCAGGACTGGATCTTCACAGAACTACGCGACATCGCAGAAGCCAATTTCAAGTTCAAGCAAAAGGGCAATGCTTCTTCTACCGTATCTGCCCTGTCCAAGGCGCTCGAAAAGGACTTCATACCAGCTGGCGATATTCTAAGCACCGGCTTATTGCGTAAATATGAACCCGATGCTGTCATGTCCTTTTTGAATGCTTTGACACCGGAAAACTCTCGTGTGACGCTCATTCACAAAGATGTTCATACTGACCTAGTTGAGAAGTGGTACGGTACGGAATACAGTGTTATTAAGTATCCAGATGGGCTACTAAACAAAGTCAAAGCTCCTGGTTTAAATCCGCGCTTACGTTTACCTCGGCCAAACGAATTTATCTGTACCAATTTCCATGTTGACAGGCTAGAATCAATCGAGCCGTTGCAAGAACCATTGCTGTTGAAAGATGACGGTCAGAGCAAATTGTGGTACAAGAAGGATGACAGGTTCTGGGTTCCCAAAGGTCACGTATATGTCTCGATGAAGCTTCCTCATACTTACTCTAGTGTCATAAACAGCATGCTCACTACTCTTTACGTGGACCTTGTGAATGACAGTTTGAAGGATTTAGAGTACGACTCTCAAGTGGCCAGCTTACACATCACTTTCAGCAAAACAAACCAGGGTCTAGATCTTTCGTTGAGCGGCTACAACCAGAAGATCACTACACTGTTAACAAGATATCTGCAAGGCGTTGCCGAGTTTTCGCCTTCTGAGTCACGGTTTAAAGTATTTCGAGACAAACTCGTTCAGAAATTGAACAATCATTTGTATGAGGTCCCATACTCTCAAGTTTCGGACGTTTACAACTCCATCGTGAATGAGAGATCATGGACCATCGCCGAAAAGATAGAAGTCGCGAAGCAATTGTCTTTCGAGCATTTGAAAAGCTTCGTACCAACCATGTATGAGCAGTTTTTCTTCGAAACACTGGTACACGGAAATTTTAAACAAGATGTCGCCATTGAAATCGACGAGTTGATAAAAATTTTAGCTCCCTCTGACATAAAGGTCAGTCACTTGAAAGGCTCCAAACCTAGATCGGTCTTACTACCAGAAGGAAAAACGTTCTTTTACCAGCAGCAATTGGCAGATGAGAAGAACATAAATTCCTGCATTCAACACATCACGCAGTTGGGTGTGTTTTCCGAGAAGCTTTCTGCCAAGGCTGCATTAGTGGCCCAACTGATTGACGAACCTGCTTTTAACACTTTGAGAACAAAGGAGCAACTGGGATATGTTGTCTTCAGCTCAGCACTGAATACTCATGGCACAATCAATTTAAGGATCCTCATTCAGTCCGAGCGTGATTCGGCATACTTGGAGTCGAGGATTGAATCGTTTTTGGCAAAAACCGAACAAGATATCGAAAAAATGAGTGAGGAGGAATTTGAAGGACACAAGTCAGCCTTGTGTAAGACGTTGTTACAGAAATACAAGAACTTGTCAGAGGAGCACGTCCGCTTCACTACGACGATTTACGTGGGAGAGTACAATTTTGTTCACAAGGAAAGAAAGGCCCGGTTGATTGAATCGCTGACAAAAACGGAAATGCTGCAATTCTACCGCTCGCATGTTATGTCCAAGGCGACGTCTAAGCTGATCATTCATTTGAAGTCACAGGTGCAAGACGAAGAGGCGAAAAAGAGAGATTTCGTGGAGTCACACCCCGCCGGAGAGCAGATCTTGGATATCGGCCGTTTCCAGAGCATGATGAGTTTAGCACCTGCACGTCAACCAGTGAAGAAGATCGAAGTGACACCCAAACTATAAGTTATTTTTCTGTAGTATGGAAAATTTGCCATGGGCGCCAATGACGAAAAGAAGTACATATGTAATAAACAATGTAACAGTCAAGAAAAGGAGCGCACATGCCCAAATATCAAACTACCAGAGCCTCCTACGACGCTCACAATCTATACAAAATCAAGTTAAAATGTAGCCTTTCTTCGACATTCCCGGTCTATCATCCCCTGAGGGACTCACCAACCGCGAACTTCCTAAAATCCAGTCATATTATAAATTGTTCTGGGAAACTCATATTCCAAATTCAAGAAAAGGAATATTGGCAATTAGCAGCTGTTAGAAGACAGACTAAGCTAACTGTGGCATCGTTTCCGTGCATTTTTGATTCAAAGGAGGAAGTAAAAGGTTCAAAAGGTGGTAAGGGAAGAAAGGAACAGAGCCGATCGAGCTTTCTCTTTATATACTTCCAGAACGGTCCGGGTAACCATATTTTAGTAATTAGAATTCAAACCTATCATGAAGCGCGGTAACTAGCACATCACTGCCTTTGAGGGCACTGCATCGAGACAGTTTTAAAGCCAAATTCCGGTAGTTAGGGCTGAGGACGTAAATAGCCGCCCTTTCACTGGGTATATTCCAAATGGGAACATCGAAACGTAATCGGATAAGTTTTCTTTCACTATGTAGATACATGCCAAATAAACAGCTATAGGGAGATGAGCCCAATAGGGAGCTCACCACAAACGTTTACCCATACGCACGCATGGTGCGGGCGAGCGAGCTTTTTATCTGTATTTGTTGAAGCCGATGTCGTTGGCCTTCTCTCTGAAGCATTGACGGCAGATGTTTAGGCCGTACTTTCTGATCAGACCCTGGTGGGAGGCGCAGACACGGCACTGGCGGGAGCCTTTACCGAAGTTTCTTGGGTGGGAGAACCAGACGTTTTCGTGAGCCATTTTGCTACAATGCGGTTAGTATTACGATGTTGAAAAATTGGGCAAAAAAAGCCAAACGAAAGGGAAGAAAAAAGGGTTGACGGAGACGGGTGGGAGGAGCCATTGGCGAAAACGAGTCAAAGCGGGACATGGACAGTCGTTGGTCCTGAATAAAGCTGCCCTTATGTGTGTATGTGTGGTACTGAACCTGTCCTTTAGGCTTTGGACACGCTCAAACGGCTTTTTCCCAGTGACCCACAGCTTTTCCCTACCAATGTACCCACTATTCTGGTGTGAACACCACTTGGAACTTGTGTTTACTCCCAAACACACACACACACACTGACATTCCATTCTCACCACATTCACTCAAACGTTTTTGTTTTTCAAGTCACGACGGCACACTGAGACCCTCTCTCATTCAACCACTCATTCCATTCACTTTACACTGCTGATGCGCGACATACTTTAGCGATAATCTCTTGCTTCTCGTGCTTCAGTCAACGGACGTATACAAGACTGCTAGAATTCAACTTCTTTCACCAAGTTTTCCAGAGATGTGTCCAAGTTTCAATTTTTCGTCAGTGCTAGTGCGGGCGTCCCACACACACAGCGTGGAACTCGTAGTCACGAGTGCTGACGATGTGGAAACGGCTGAGGGAAAAAGTTGCGTGGGTCAAAATAGAAAAAAAACACAACACACGTGAGAATGATCATGTGACGGTTTTGAAAATTTCAAAAATTTCTTGAAAGTGACTTTTTTGAAAAATGTGTGGGTTCTAAAAAGCAGTCACACATGAACGAGATACACGGGACGATGAAAATTTTAGATTATGATTATTACAGTGGGATGGGAACCTTGGAAGAAAATCAAGAGCGATGAGCATAACTACTTGCTCATCGCGGATATTGACAACAGTATAAAACAGTCATAATAGAGGATTAAACCTACTGAAAAGGTGTTTTATCTTGTTTCTCACTATCAGCATCAAAATCGTGTCTTTGAACCGTTGTGTGCTTTTTTGAAACGGTGAAGAAAGACCATATTTGAAGGCTATGGCAGGTCATTCGCACAGATCGTCTGTGAAAAACGGCCACAAGCCGTTCAAATCGAAACATGCCTCGAAGGGCGCTCTCAAAAATATGTACAAGGGCAAAGTGGAAAAAGCAGGTTCTTCCGTTTCTGGAAAAGGCGGCGTGAAGCCGATGTCCAGGCTGCAGCGCAAGAATACGGCCAAACAGGCTCGGGAGCACAAGATCTTGGACTCTCTGAACACCCGTAAACTATTCGAGGGCGCTGGTGGTGCAGAGAAGATTATCACGGTCATCCCATTGACGACGGACGTGGAACCAACAGAGTTGATCGCCAAACTCATTGCAGATGCCGACCCAGAAGCGGACTTTCAAGTGCCTTCTGCACCCTGTATTTTCAGCATCAACGTGAAGAAGTTTCGTTGTAACCTCAAATTCGTCGTTCCCGACACAAGCAACTTCATTAGTGTGCTGGATGCGACTAAAATTGCGGACTTCACGCTGTTTGGACTCAGTGCGACCGCTGAGGTCGATACTGCGTTTGGAGAGCAGATCATCCGTGCCGTGGAATTGCAAGGTATCTCCTCGTACATGGGGTGTGTTGCAAACTTGTCACAGGCCCATCCTAAGGAGAAATTTCAGCTAGATATCAAGCAATCGCTCGAGAGCTTCTTCAAGCATTTCTTCCCCAGTCAAGACCGCATATGCAACCTCGAAAAAGCTTCAGAAGCGGCCAATGCGTTGCGCACCTTGTGCCAGCGGTTCCCTCGCCAAATGAGCTGGAGAGACAACAGAGGTTACATGGTGGCCGATGCTGTCGATTTCATCGAGTCCGCAACTGATGGTGAAGATGGAACTCTAGTCGTAGACGGCACTGTCCGTGGGATTGGGTTCAATGCAGACCGTCTTGTTCATATTCCTGGTCTGGGAGACTTCCAAGTCTCGCAGATCGAAAAAGTTAGCGACTCAAACCGCAAGGCCACTCACAGCAAGAAAAGCGAAACCCTTTCTGAAGCTATGGATCTGATCCCAAAGACGCACTTCTCACCCAGTGCAGAACAAGACACACTAGACGAGTACGCACCTGAGATTGTGGACAATGGCATGGACGCCGATGACGATGGATTTCAATACGACGAACTCAAAGCTGCCCGTTTCGACAACCATGGCTTTTTACCAGGTAGTGAACAAGCCGCGAAAAGGAAAATAGTCCCCAAAGGCACATCAGAATACCAGGCAAGATGGTATCTGGACGATGTAATTGACGCTGCAGACGAAGAGGAACTAACAAACTTGGATGACGCGGATATGGCCATTGATGAGGATGCTGAGGATGGCGTTTCTAGTGATGAAATGGAACAAGAAGTTGGTGAAGAGCAGCTGGAGGATGCAGATGCTCAAGATGAAATGTATGTCGATTTGTCTCCGGAGGAAGAAGAAAGACAGCTCAATGAATATCGCGCGTTGGAAAAAGAAGACCGTGAGTTTCCTGACGAGATCGAACTCCAGCCTTCTCAATCTGCAACAGAAAGACTTAAGAGATACAGGGGGCTAAAGAACCTATACAATTGCACTTGGGATGTCGACGAGTTCGACCCCAACGCTACCCCAGAATGGAAGCGTATCTTGAGGATCGGCAACTATACCAATACCAGAAACAAAATTTG
Organism: Lachancea lanzarotensis; assembly: GCF_000938715.1. Classification (NCBI taxonomy): domain Eukaryota; kingdom Fungi; phylum Ascomycota; class Saccharomycetes; order Saccharomycetales; family Saccharomycetaceae; genus Lachancea; species Lachancea lanzarotensis. The sequence continues at coordinate 955,897 of NW_019212879.1, forward strand.
CAAAGAGTCCATCAAAAACGCCGAGGTGATTGCTGGTGACCGTATCAAGCTGCACATCAAGATGAACAGATCATTCGTCTCCAGGATAAAAGACCCTCGTGAAGAAATTTTGGCTATCTACGGATTGCTGAGACATGAACACAAAAATGCATTAGTGAATTTTTCGATTCAAAGATGGGAGGATTTTGAGGACCCTGTTCCATCAAAAGAGCCATTGTTTGTACAATACGGTATTCGGAGATACAAAATCCAGCCTTTATTCTCATCGACTTCGCATACCCCCAATAACGTCCACAAATACGAGAGATTTCTGCATCAAGATTCGGCTGCAATTGCAACGTGTATTGCGCCAGTCGACTTCACTCAATCCCCTGCCATTTTCTTCAAAGCGTGTCCGGGCGATGCAAAGGGAATCCAGTTTGTGGGCCATGGCTCATTTTTGGGTGTGGATCACACACGTATCATCAGTAAAAGAGTTGTTCTTACCGGTGATCCTTTCAGGTTCCACAAGAACGTTCTCACGGCGCGCTATATGTTTTTCAGACCTGAAGACGTGGAATGGTTCAAGTCTATTCCTCTATTCACCAAGAGTGGCAGATCTGGTTTTATCAAAGAAAGCTTGGGTACCCACGGCTATTTCAAAGCTACTTTCGATGGCAAGCTCTCTGCGCAAGACGTTGTGGCGATGTCCTTATTCAAGAGGGTCTGGCCTCGCACCTCAGAGCCGGTAGATTTTTAAAACTGTACATATAGACGGGTAAAATAGATAAACAGATACTGCAATGGCAATAAGTACAGGAAATTTGGGTGGCTGGGTGGCTGCTCTGGTTCAAAATATTCAGTAAACAAACCACCACTCTCACCGAATCAAATTTGCAATGGCTTCAGTTCTCAAATCCTAAATGAAATAGTTTGACCCATATATCAAAGACGGTGGTGACATTACAATGTACCCAGACATAGAAGAGACGAAAAAGAATGGTTCGAACTCGAGCAAAATCGGCAAAATCAGTATAAATAACAAGTTGAGATCTTTACAGCTCGAAAGTCCAATTGACCGCTTCTTTGTTTGGTTTTTATCAATTGTCATATAGAGCGTTCATAGTGTCACTTTATAGTGACACTTGAATTTTAAGCATTAGACATTCGCAACTTACAATTATTCATCTTTCGAAGCAACTTCCAAATACTCAAAGTTGAGCTCTTTAAACCTCCAGTGTCATCAAAGTTCATTGAAATAGACGTGTTAAAGTCAACTATGAGTGCAGTATTTACTTGCAATGCTTGCTTGATCCAGTTCCGCTCAAGCGACCAGCAAAGATACCATATGAAGACCGAATGGCATAGGTACAACTTGAAGCGGAAAATAGCACAATTAGAGCCCATTCCGGCTGATCTTTTTGCCGAAAAGCTGCAACTATCAGAGAAAGAAAGGGAGAAGAACCAAGTGGACGAGTTTGGGTTTCCAATTTTGAAGACTAGAGAGCAGCAATCACAGCATAAGAACAAAGCAAATTCCAAGCCCAAGAAAAAGAGAGGTCGTCGACTACAAGATGTGTTGAATGCTAGTGAGGATAAAAATGAGCGGTCTGTGTCGCCAGTGGGGTCTGTGGCATCAGAAATATCGAAAATTTCGGTTCATAGCTCGGACTTCGACGATGAAAGGTCACTTGATAACGGTTTCACCACCGATTCGAATGAAGAGTTCACCAGTGATTATGACACAACAGAAACAGAAACAGAAACAGAAACGGAAACAGAGGGGAACGAGAGTGAGGTCGATATCGCTAAAAACAAGCTTCAATTCACACATACAGAGTGTCTCTTCTGTGGTTCGGAAAGTAAGGATATAGAGCGCAACATCAGTCATATGTTCAGATCTCACGGTCTTTACATACCCGAAAGGTCTTTTTTGGTGGATCTAACAGGCCTTATCGATTATTTAATCGATGTGATAGTATATTCTCATCAGTGCCTCTGTTGTTCGTTCCAGGGCAGCAGCTTAGAAAGCATTCGAGCACATATTACTTCCAAGCGTCACGCAAAGCTACCATACGAGACGAAAGACGAGCGCTTACGATTTTCCAAGTTTTACGACTTTTCGTTAGCTGAAGATCATTGGGAAAGCGACTCTAGTGCCTCAGACTCGGAAGGAACCGGCTCTTCTTCTAGCGTCAACGAGCGCATCACCAGGGAGAGACAGGATAGACACCCTAATCATACTCATGCAGAGGTCGACGAAAATGGTGTGGAACTCACTCTACCCACAGGAGTAAGAGCGGGACATCGTCTCATGAGGAGAGGCCAGAGACAAAACTTTCCTCTACAAGCTAATGGCATCAATGGTAACAGGACTCAAACAGTTGGTGATAGAAGGTATCTGGGCGGTGTCACAGATAAAGCCATTAAGAAGAACGACAAAAGAGCCCAGCAGCAGGAAAGACAAAGCATAAACCGCCAAATTAGGACGGAAACCAGACGTAGTAACTTCCAAACGCACTACAGAGACGAGCTGCTACAATGAACACATTTGGATCATTATAGAGACAGTAAGCGCTATCTTCACGCGGCAAGGCCAGGACAAGTATGGTATGTACGTTCAATCTTACTTAGGCGGACGAAAAAGACTATTTACTATATTTATTCGAAATTAGGACTGCCTTTGCGCCAATTATCTGCAGTTTAGGCTGTGGTGGTCGCCAGAGGTTTTCGAAGTTTGACTTAAAAATAGCGGTATCATTTCTCGAGCTTTGAAGCAGAGCTTTCTATCAAGCACCCAGAATGCATAAGAGCGTTTCCCACTTTCACGAATCATGCCGAAGTAGGAAATGATTGGCGGGCCACCCAAGAAAGTTCGAAGAGGTACCATTTTAGCCGCGATGAGCAGAGCTTTTGTACTTTCGGAGACTTATCGAACCTACTTGAATACCCACACCTACCCTCGGTGTATAACAGATCCTGTGTCGTTTTCGTCTTCGGGTCCGTCCACCGGCTGACCGTTATTGATGGACAAGGAGTCTTGGGTCAAGACAGGGTCCCACAAAGCAAACCGTGAATCTTCGACCGCAGTGTCCTTTGGAAAGCTTAATTCGGCCTCACAAACGGCTTTGAAGTGCTCTAGTAGGCCTTGAAACCTGATTCGTTGATTTTGAAGGGAAGCTGTTGAATTGACCGATTCTGTGGACGAATACTCGCCGCCACTATTATTTCCATCCTTTGGCTTATAGAATGGACTGGGTGGTATTTTACGCGCTGCTAACGTACTGACACTACCAAGCCGAGTGTTGAGTATTTTGAATGCCTTCGATTGAGGTAAAACCATTAGTATACCATACAAGCATTTGTAAAGGTATGGATACCGTTCTTGCTCCAGCAATTGTAGCCTCAAACTGGTGAAAACCGGTGATTCCAATAACTGAACAAGTATATCGATTTGAACAAGATCATTCACGGACAGCTCATACTCGACAAAAGTTTGCAGGATATAATAGGCGAGCTCATACTTGCCTGCAAGAAGACATAAAGCCAGCAGTGACGTGGGGTTATGAGACCAGCATTTGAAAAGAGAAGAAAAAAACTCATTATTGGTACCGGCTTTCAATTTTCTTCGCAGCCTTTCAAGCTCAGGTGCTGTAATGAGATTGGTGTTCAGGATTTGAATCATCATTCTAACAAATAAAAGATCGTTTTCTTCCTCTAAGATAGATGAGACCACATTGTAAACCCTCTCAGCCGAAAGTTTTATACCGAGCTGCCTGAAGATATGGTTGGCTCTGGTTTTCAGAAGCCTGCTATCGCTTTTAAAGAGTAAAAGTAGATCCTTGACAAATTTTCTGAAGTATCCCTCATTGGAACTGTTACAGAGATCACTGAGCAGATGCAGCGCTTTGGATACCAGCTGATTGTCCCTATCTGAAAGCGATTTCAGTAAAGTAAAAAAGGTTGTATCACTGTGCTCAAGTAACTGATTGGGAACCTTCTGATAGATCAAAATAAGCCAATCCAGACAAGCGACTTTGGCAACCACATCACTGTCCAAGAAATGTAAGGTTAATGTGTTGACAATAGGACCGTAGTTAATCGCCTCCGGGCCATCGTTGTAATCGAATTTAGCGGTTAGATCGATAAGCTTTCCATTCACCTTTTGAGCCAACTGCCTAACTCTTGGTTCAACGTCGTTCAAAATCTTCAAAAGTAATGAAAGCAGCTTCGACAAAAAGGGCAAAAAGGCCGAAGGGCATATGTCTAAAATTGTTTCAATCCAGGTCAAGACCACCAATTGAATCTCCGGTTCTGAGGATCCCAATGTATTGATCAAAATCTCGATTATTCTGTGGAAATCTAGGTGAACGTCCTCACCAGGCGAGTAAATGTCCCCGTTGACTAGGTCCAAAGACTCCGATCCTTCTACGAAATTGGTGATGGCCTTTTCACAATCTTCACCCTGTATAACGGCAGTACCTTCGCTAAATTTGTTTTCATCGTTGCTTGAAGAAACCCTGCTCTTACTTGGACTTAGGTTTTTTACCATACTCAGTTGTTCAAAGGCAGTAAGCAGTGATTTTTTTCTTTCACTTATCAACGTACCGTCTTGTTTCTTGATAGACGATGCCTCATCGGAATTTATGCGTTGCTGTGCCTTATCGGCTACTCTTTTTTGTACGATGGCTTTAACCTCGGAGATACGTTGCGTTTCATGTAGCAGCAAATCTATGAGCGAATGCGTCACAGTTCTAACGTCCTTGTGAGAATCACCGAGAAAAGTGAAAAGTCCCCCTAGAAAAGATGGCAGGTACGATATCAGTTCCAAGTCTGGGATATTTTCGAGCACTTGTAGCCATGAAACGAGGAACATACGTGTGTCTGGATTGATGGCGTATATCCGTTCGGTCAAAAGAGGAATAAATTTGGGCAATGAGAACGCATGCTCCGGTTCTTGTTTGTACTCTTCGCGCAAAACTTCGCCAGTCTGAGGATCTGTACGAGTTGAGGGTGGAAGATCTTTGGGATCAAGGTTGATGATGCTGATGTAAGTCGAGGCTCTTTCCGCCACAACATCCTTGACAAGACGGTCCAAAAGCTCAGCCGCTCCTCTGACAGACGTTTCCGTGTCTGCACTGATTTTGCAAAGCACGTCGAAAATCTCGTTGAAATACACCAGAATCTCGCCTTTTGCGATCTTCGCGATGTTATATAAACTCTCACAAGCGTAAAACCGCACCTGGTCATTTTGGTCACCAAAACAAGCTAAAACGGGTGGTAAAATACGGTCCAAGTATCGTGCTACCTCGGTTGAGCCCAATGCAATTGCACAGGCTGCAAGGCCCATTAAACCTGCGTTTCTGGCCATTGGCTGGTGCAGCGCATACGCAAAATCACGACACAATTCATCCAAAATATTGTCCACTCTGTCATAATCCTCTTCCGCTAAACATTCCTTGACCAACTTCTCCAAGTTCAACGCCGTAGCTTTCCGTTTTTCGTACAATTTATCATTAAGGCCCTTTACAATAGCTTTGTCTGTAGAAAGCAAGGGGAACGCGACATAGTTAGTATTGTATATATAAATTAAGGTAAAGCACCGCCCAGTTTAACGAGAAGACTGACATACCCATTGAGACAATTTAAATAGATCCCTTGGACGATTAGTTCTTGGATTTTGTAAGTTGTTTTCAGTGTTCATGAATTTTGTTCAATTTATATAGATGTCAAGTTCATTATACAACTTGTATTTGATCCTGGAGAAATCTCGAGACATATAAAAGCAGCTAAAGCTCGATTCGAAGATGCCTCTAGCAGCAAATGTGGCATTGCTGATGCTCCAGATTGTTTTGTACAGGCAGCAAGAGCTTTCCCACGGCGAAAAAGGTGGGAAATTGAACGAGCTATTGGTAGATCCGGTAGTGGATGAAGTTGTACTGGATCGGTTCACCAATCATCGCATAGTGAAGCTTTACGCTCCGGAACTAGAAAAGGTGAGACTTCGTACGATGAAAAAAGAGGTTGCAGATCTGTTTAGCGCGGGTCTTCCGGATAAGAACTTGCCAGTTACGGTTATTACTCTAGCAAATCATTTCTACTATACACGTATAAATGAACTTGAAAAGGACCAAATCCCAAAAATCAACAGGCAGATGGTTAACTTTGTGGAACAACAGGAACAACAGGAACAGGACCATAAAATAGAGACTCCTTAATGCGTGTTACCGCTGATGACGATTCTATTCACCTCAAATTCCCATTTTTGGCTTGGCGTACAAAGCGATGCAAATTTTATTGGTAAATTGATGCATCTCGCGCATCTCATCTCTCAAAAGCTCATCGCATCACATCGAAGTTGAACGATATAGCCGGTTAAAGGTCTTTTGGACTGTATATTTCGACGAGAGGCTTCCAAAATTGTCCTAGATGCGAAACCTTATTACGCTTAATCATGGTGGATTCCAGCCGGCTTCGCTTAGCGTCCCAGACCTGAAATTGCTGACCAGCGTCTTCGATACTTTGTCGGACAGCATTACCTGTGTGCTGGCCGATTTGGACATTGGTGCATTCGAAGTTCATCAGTACACCAAAACAGGGAATTGTAATGTATTGGCGTCGTTCAATATCCAAACGTTTGGAGATGAGCTGCTATCGTTCATTCATTTTGGTGATATCAGTCAACTGGTTTTTGTACTGGGCCAAGGAGATATTGTGACTGCCAGCTACGATTCTGAAACGTACGACTTATCGCTTTCGGTGGTCGAAATAGTTGGATCAATTGAAGGAGGCATAAGAGCAGCCGAATGGTCTCTTGACGAAGAAACTTTGGCCCTGGTCACTTGCGAGCACAACGTCGTGGTTCTCAGCAGGCAGTTTGAGCCTATAGCCGAGCACAAACTCACGAAAGATGATCTCAAGATGTCCAAGCACGTTGATGTAGGATGGGGTAAAAAGGAAACGCAGTTCAGAGGGAAAGGCGCCCGCGCCATGGAAAGAGAGGCCCTCGAAAGCCTCAAGGCGTCGGGATTAAAAGGTACTCAGCTAAGAGATCCAACAATGCCGTATGTGGTCGATACTGGGGTTTTGGGACCAATGGATTCGGGTAATGCTTCGATATCATGGAGGGGCGACTGCGAATATTTCGTAGTGTCCGAGGTCGAAGCAATTCAATCTCAAAACGAAGAGGAAGAACTTACACGGAGAGTCCTCAGAGTCTTTTCGCGTGACGGGCAACTAGATAGTGCTTCAGAACCAGTGGACGGTCAGGAAAATCCCTTGAGTTGGAAGCCACAAGGATCTCTTATTGCGTCTATTCAACGAAAAGACCAGACACCTGGTGAAGAGTCGCTGGATCTAATTTTCTTTGAGAGAAACGGTTTGAGGCATGGTGAATTTGATTGTCGTCTCGCCTTAGATGATAAAGTCACAAATCTGAGTTGGAATTCGACCTCAGAAATACTGGCCATCACGCTTATAGACAGGATCATGCTATGGACGAGCAAAAATTACCATTGGTATTTGAAGCAAGAAATTCAGGGCCAAAACATCCATTATGTAAAGTGGCATCCAGAAAAGGACTTCACGCTTATGTTTGGCGATGAAAATGGTGTCAATGTGGTGGATTTTGCTCATAAACTAGCATTGGGACCCACCTTAGAACCTTTTGACTACGGTACCGTACTTGTGATTGACGGGTCAACGGTCAATATTACGCCGCTTTCTTTGGCTAACGTACCCCCTCCTTTTTATTACAGAGACTTTACAGCACCTTCCAGTGTTATAGACGCTGCCACAAGTATCTCCAATGAGGTTTACGCCGCTATCACTAAAGATGAACTTTGTTTGGCCTCTGTGCCCGGCTTGGAAGACATGAAAAAAGGATTGCATCCCGTTGTCGCCAAAATTATCCCAAAATCAGATTTTGCAGCTGCCTCTGACACTTTGAGACAAGTTGCCTTCATAAACGATAATGTGGTAGGAGTTTTGATAGACTCCCAGAACTTATCACGCATTGCACTGCTCGATGTGTCTGAACTAGAGCAGCCTGAATTGATCATAGTAGCGGACGCTCCGAGTAAGGTCGTTCTACTTCGTGTTGCGTTTGAAAATAATTATCTTATTTTCGAGACCAAGGATTGTAAGGTTTTTCAGCTGGACCAGGAAGGGCAAGTCACAGAGATTGCAACGTTACCGCAGCTTGTCCGCGATATACGTGTCAAAAGAGTAGAAACATTACCTGTGGTTGGTCAAGAACATTTCGACGAGTCTAGGCAAGTAGCTTTTGGTCTTGCTGCTAATGGTAAACTTTATGCTAACGACGTCCTAATAGCCAGTACTGCCACATCGATGGAAATTACAGATAATATGCTGATGTTCACCACTGCACAACACAACTTACAGTTTGCTCATTTGAATTCGACGGACTTCAAACCATTGCCAGTCGTTGGCCAAAGTGTCGATGACGAAAGGATAAGAGCAGTTGAAAGGGGCTCTCTTTTGGTGACAGTTATACCATCAAAGTCATCGGTTGTGTTACAAGCCGCACGAGGTAATTTAGAGGTCATTTGCCCCCGTATCATGGCGCTGGCTGGTGTGAGAAAAAGTATTCTCGCCAAGAGATATTATGATGCCTTCATCACATGCCGTACGCATAGAATTCACTTGGATATTCTTCATGACTATGCTCCTGAACTTTTTATCGATAATCTGCAGCTCTTCATTGAAGACATTGGGAGAGGTGATTATCTTGACTTATTTATATCCTGTTTGACAGAGGAGGACGTCACTGATGTGAAGTACAAAGAGACAACTGATATTGCAATGGATCAGAACTTTGGGCTTACCCCTCCAGCACCGACAGACATGGAGATTTACATGAAGAAGAAAATGTTCAACCCGGAGACTTCCAAAGTAAACAAAATTTGCCGCGCGATTCTCCAAGTCTTCTTGGAAAATTCAGAGTACCGGAAAAAATACTTGCAATCTATTATAACAGCATATGCGTGCCAAAATCCCCCAGATCTAGAAAATGCTTTGTCGCTCATCTCATCTCTCGCGAATGAAGGTGAGAATTGTTTGACCTACCTGTGTTTCTTGCATGACGTTAATGTCCTCTACAAAGTTGCTTTGTCTCTTTATGACATCAAATTAACGCTTGCAATTGCACAAAAATCGCAAATGGACCCTAAAGAGTACCTCCCCTTTTTGCAAACGCTTTACGAACAGGACCCACTTCTACAGAAGTTCATGATTGATGATCACCTAAAACGCCATGAAAAAGCGTTGGATCACCTCTCAGCGATTGAATCCAGTTCGAATGACCTTTCTGATAAAGTTTTGGAGTACGTCGAAACCCATGACCTCTACAAGTATGCTTTGAACCTTTTCAAGTATGATGCTCAGAAACAAAATGCTGTCTATAAGGTCTATGCACCTTTTCTGTCGTCTAACCAGGAATATGGTGAATCTGCAATCATTTATGAAATGCTCGGCGAGTTCAAGGAAGCTATGGAGACCTACACCACTGGCAAAAAGTTCAACGAAGCATTAACAATCGCGTCTCTTCATTTCAAGGACCAGGTGACTGAGGTTGCAGAAGCTTTGGTGTCCTCCTTAACCTTCGATCACAAATACGCAGATGCCGCGGATGTTGAACTCGATTATCTAAAAAACACCAAGGAAGCAATGAGGCTTTATTGCAAAGCTTACCGTTACGAGAAAGCAGCTTTAGTTGGTGCCACGCACGGTTCTTCGGAGCTGATTGAAGAAATTCTTGAGCCTGCTCTAGGCGAAGGCTTTGGTACGATTGCCGAGCTGCTAGCAGACTGCAAAGGTCAAATACTTTCCCAGTTGCGGAGACTGCGCGAACTAAGGCAGAAGAAGGACGAGGATCCGTACTCATTCTACGGGCAAGAAACAGATCAGGCGGATGACATTTCGATCGCAGCATCAGAAACATCGACTAAAGAATCGTTTTTCACTAGGTACACCGGGAAAACAGGCGGGACCGCTAAGACAGGGGCTTCAAGGCGTACTACAAAAAACAAACGTCGCGAGGAACGTAAGCGTGCTCGTGGTAAGAAGGGAACCATCTACGAAGAAGAATACCTCATTCAGTCAATTGGAAGACTTATCGAAAGATTGAGACACTCTGAATCTGAAGCTATCATGTTGATAGAGGCTTTGTTGAGACGAGGAAGAAGAGAAGAAGCGCAACTCATCCAAAAGAATTTCGTTGAAGTGATGACTCTGCTAAAAGATAACGTTCTAGAAATCTACAGCATCAACGAAAAGGATAGGGAGAGAGTTGACGATGAAGGTAACGTGTACCATATACCTGAGATTCCCTTGCCTGATATCAAGCTATTCCCCAGACGTCAAATAATCGATTTTTAAATAATCTATAAATGGATGCACCAAAATCACTCAATATTTTTTGGAATTAGAGCCGTAGAGCCCATCTACGTAATAATTCGTCGAAACGCGGCGCTCATGCTCGAGTATTATGCTTTCTAGCCGTAAAAAGCATTTTTTGAAGGCATCGTTGATGGCCAACTTCTTAGATTTGCTGAAGCTGTCTCCCTTTGTAGCCGCTGTAGTTGATCCGACACCCGATGACTCTGTGTTTGTACCATCTTTGAGCTTTAATCTAACCTTAGCTTCTGAAAGCACTTCATAGCGTTCATTAAGTGACTCAGACGATGGATCTTTAGAAGGAACTGACCTGCAGTTTTCAGCATGAATTTCCAAGACTTCTAGCGACCAACCATCAAAACCTAGTGCTTCGTTTGCATATTGTATGAGAACATGGGCAGGAATCAGTTTTGCCAAAGAGTGTTTTCCATAACGATTACGGTGATATATTTTGCCTGTGTATGACTCTATTTTTGATAGTAGAACACCGATTCTTTGAACAGCCCAAGCACTCGCGGGACGGTCCGTCCATTGCTCGGTGATCTGTAGATCGTCTAAGCACACTTCTTTGAGGCCTGGTCCCATCTCGAAGATGGCCCCATCGTAGGATAAATTAGTTAAATACGCACTCATTTAGGCTTGTCTCTCTGTTCACGTTAAAATTAAGTACACACACTACAGTGCTGTGAGCCACTGAGTTTAAGCTAAAGAGTGAGTGGTCTCAAACAAGGCTCGGCTTGCACATCAAATACCCTACAGGCTACTACTTTCTCCGATGCATCGGAAGACGTGCCAAGTTTTTAGCGTGCGCCATAGTTAATGTCACAAGCTAGTTCTACTAATTCCAGATCACGGAAAAACGACACATACGTATCTTATGACATTAGTTTCGCTCGAGACGACGACACTTCAACCACAGATCCGGATGGCAATTGAATTAGAGTGCGTTGGTAGGTTTGCTCATTTGAGAAACCGCTGTTAAAAATGTTTTGGAATCATTTGTCGATTGTTTAATGCCATTTCTGATCGATGACAGCTTCAACCGAAAGTACATGTCAGATTAACGCCTGGGTGCCATTACTCTAGGAAAAGACTCTCGAGTATCAAGATGAGTTTTACCATATTATTCCCCCCGTTTTCATAGATCTTCTGCATATAAAAATCATCCTCGTGTCGTAAATAAGTGAGTTTAGCGATGAACAGATGATTTCAGCCGTGGGCAATAGTAGAGAGCAGGCTTCTAATGGTAAGTGTCTTAAAACAACGATGGCACCATCTCAAACCGATGACACATATGTCTCTTCAATAGTATCAAAAACAAGCTTTGAATCCACCAAAGATCGAATGAATTTCTGAAAATCACATAAAGCAACCCCACTCCAAATTCCAAAAAAAAGCCCATAACCCCGCCCCATTAGCAACCTTTTGACCCTGTTAGGGCGATCATCATACACATCAAGAGGTCAGCTTTTTAAAGCTTAACAATGAAATCCTCTTTTAACGACAAAAGCCCAGCCCAGAAACGACAAAAAAAGACCGATATACCAGATCAAATACGCTATCACTTAAATGTAGTCACAGCGCTGAAACCAAAATCACATAACTTCCCTACTCTTACCAGTGTTCTTTCTCTGTTCATTTCACTGTCGCTGAATTTATATACTCTGTATTTAAATGAAATCTAGAAGAATGGAAAACACCATCGTTCGTCCATCACAAACAGAACTTAAAGAGAAGCGAGGCTCTCAGGCCGTGAGATGGAATTGATACAAGGGCTTATACAACCCCCCAAGGTCCAAACTGTAGATGACACAATTCCTACTTTATGCGATCGAGTTGAGAATGCCACCTTGCTCAGTGACAGAAGATCGGCAGTATTGGGCCTCAAGTCGTTCAGCAGAAGTTATAGGGAAACGGTAATTGCTTCTGGTCTCAAACCGTTGATCACTACGCTTAAGAAAGATGCAGAGGATGAAGATTCGGTGAAAGCTATTCTAGAGACGTTATTGATCTTATTTATACGTGGTGAAGGCAATGCGGATTTGACACGCAATTGGATTTCGCAAGAATCCAGGGTTAGAAATGGGAAATATCCTTCCCCACTCGTCATGAAGCAAGAACAACTTGAAAACGAGTCGGTGGACCAGTTTTCGCTTTGGATCGCAGATTTCATGACCCAAACGGACGAATTGGTGCATTTGTTCGTGCGTCTGCTGGAAGTTGAAAACTTCCACATAAAGCTGTACACGATTCAACTTTTGGAGGCTTTCATTGCATCTCGTGCGTCCAGAACTCGTGAGGCCATCATATCGCTACCGGTTGGGGTCTCCACACTAGTGGGACTGCTAGAAGATGTCCACGACCCCATCCGTGACGAAGCTGTTTTACTATTAATGGCTCTTGTCAACAACAGCGCACATATTCAACACCTGGTCGCATTTGAGAACATTTTTGAGAAACTTTTCAATATACTGCAGGAGGAAGGTGGTCTTCGCGGGTCCCTAGTGGTCAGCGATTGTTTAACGTTGATTTTGAATATTTTGAAGTACAACACTTCCAATCAAATACTCTTTGTAGAGACCGGCAACCTTCCTCAAATGGCGAAACTTCTAAATGATCCTATGGAGGGGGAATTTCATTGGAATGATCAAAGAGTGCTCAACATAAGAACGGGTTTAACGATTTTAATGCTTAGTGTAGATCCCGACAATAATGCTACGCCTAAACATCAAAAGATGCTCCTAGAGGCACATCTGCTCATGATATCATTGAAACTTGCCCTTTCTCCAACGGTACCGAATTCGGTACGTCCATTTGCACTTCTCGCTGCTGCTGACATGATTCGAGATAATGACATAGTCCAATCCGAACTCCAAAAAATTGATGTTCCATCATTCGACCCCAGCACTACTACGCGAGTTGCAGACGAAACCAGACTGGTGTCTGTGATTGAGCTGGTGATGAATTGGTGTTTTTTTGCCAATTCTATTCATACTTTTGAGATCAGACGAGCCTCTTCAGAGCTCGTCAAAGCATACCTAAAGAACAATCAAAGTTTGCAACTGAGATTTGTTACAGAACAAATAAACATCTATGAAAAGTCAGACCATCTAGACGATGATGCTGACGCAGGTCACTTTATGGCTGGAATTTTCAACGTCATTTTGGAGTACGACCCCGACCTAAAGCTTAATCCCTACAAACTCTACTTTGCATCGGATCTGTTATTTTTTCTTCTACAAGGAGACTCAGAACCTCAAATCAGAGAAATTATCGGAGGGATCGAATGCAAAGGCTTTGAATCAATGGACGAGGTTGGCGAAACAATGAGTCCAGTGCAGACGATTCTAGAGCTATTACTTACTTCGCTTACTTTGGAAGACTCAAGAGTATCTATATCGTACTTATGCCTTTTGATATACTGGCTCTTTGACGATCCTACCGCCGTGAATTCATTTCTTTCTGATAAGACAGTGCTCCAATCATTAATTGCTTACACTTCTCAGATGAAAGAAGACGATGTGACTGTTAATTGCTTGGTTTCGGTCCTCTTAGGGGTTTCTTATGAGTTCTCATCGAAACAAAGTAAAGTAACTCGAGCTGAATACTATGAACTTTTGGTAAAAAGTGTTGGAGTCAATAACTACATGTCAAAAATAAGACAGCTTCAGGAAAACTCCCTTTTCACCGACTCTGAGACGGAGGAAAACTTTCTCGGCGCTTTCGAGACCGATTCCACCGGATTACCAAAAATATACTTCAGTCCATTCTTCACAAGACTTCTGAGAGAAAACTTCTATCAAATCCAAACTGCTTTGAAAAGAGGGCCAACATATGAAAGCGTTGTCAAAGTCTCTTTTGAATCCTTCGAGGACCTTCGCCAGGAAAAAGTTGAATTGGAAGAAGAGCTTTCTAAGCTGGAGAAAGAGTCGAAAAAGGGGATCGAGGAAATCCAAGCTTCGTTGCAGGAAGCTGCGAAGCAATTAAATGAAACGCAGGAGCAAAATAAGCAACGCGCTTCAGAGTTGACTGATAAAACCGAGAAGATTGCCTCTTTTATAGAGCAAGAAGAAGAGTTGAAGCGCGTTTTGGCAGCTTTGCGAGAAGAACACAAAGATCTGGTGCAAGATCGCGACGAAAAAAAAAGTCAGATATCTGGCCTCGAAGAAGAATTATCAGCTAAGGCTGTCACAATGCAGAAACTTGAAAAGGATCTAAAAAGTGCTACGACAGGTCGAAAGTCAGCAGAAGATGGAATCAATAAAATGAACAGAGAGCTTTTCACGCTATCTAAAGAGAATGATCGGTTGAAAACCGAATCTTCAAAAGCTACGGCTGAGCTAGAGAGTAAACTCAAATCTATGCGTAATGATCTGCAAAAGCTAGAAACCAAAAAGAATTCTTTTGAAGAGGAGCTCGGTATTACCGCGTTAAATCTCAAAAAGCTGAGCGAAGATAAAAAGAAGGCGGAATTCGAGAGCAATTCATTGCAAAAGGAGCAGGCAGATCTCAAATCTCGATTAAAAAATCAAGAAGATCTTGTTTCGAAGTTATCTACCAAGCTTAGAGAGCTGGTTGAAACCTGCAAACAGCTCAGCGAATCAAAAGCTGAAAAGGATGCAGAAATAGATACTTTAGCGACAAGAAATCTCGAAGAGGTGTCCAAACTCGAGAATGAACTTAAAAATGTTCAAGATCAATTGAAGATCACAGAAGACAAGAAGCAAAGTCTGGGTGAAGAAATTAAGTCTCTGAACTCCACGAGCAATGAAAGAGACGAGAAGTATCGAACATTGTCTCAACAGAATGAGGGTTTGACAAGGAGATTGAAAATGTATTCGGACTCTCTTTCGGAAATTAAAACTTTCTGCAGCGGCCTCAGAAAAGAGGTCTCCAATATACCGGTAAGAGATAGGCTCCTTTACGAGCGCCTTCAACAATTGCAAGATGATAATGTACAAAAATTCAAAAAAATGTTAGGAACAATGGACGGCTACAAAGCCCAAGTGGTAAGTTCGGAAAACAAAAGAAAAGTTATTTCGGAGAGCTTTGAAAAGTTGCAAACAGTGAAATCTGAACTTGAAGCGAGGGTAGAGAATTCGAATGCGGAACGAATTGAGGCATCCAATGCCTTATCAAAGCAGACCACCGACCATGAAAAACAAATTCAGAGCAAACTTGATAAAATATCTTCCCTCGAAAGAAAGCTGGCGGAGCTAGAAAAAGAAAGAGACGAAGCTATGAAATCTTCCAAAAAGCTTCAATCTGAATTGGTGCATCTGCAAGAAAAATGCGAAGCGCTCAAATTGAGCCGCGAAGCACTTTCCAAGAGTTCTAAAGCTTCCGCGTTAAAAGCGGCAAGCAAAGTGTCGAGTTTGGAGAAAAAGTATGCGCAGCTTTCTGAAGATTATGAACGTTGTCAGGTCGAACAGGAGCGCAGTATAGCTGTAGCGAAGGCTGCAGAATCGAATGCTCTTAACCTTGAAAAAAAGATAGAAGATGCCAATGCGAGTTTGCAGGAACAGAAAAGTGTTGCAGACACTGGTGAACTCAAACTTTCTAAGTTTAAAAGCGACCTTGATGCAGCCCATTCTGAGGTCGACACGAAAGACGCCGAATTGAAAAACACCGAAGCATCGCTCGTTGAATTAAGAGATAGTTTCGCGAGTCTGGAAATTGAACTAGGAAATTTGAAGACAGCATCCGAAAATGAAAAAAGGCATTTATCTGAGGAGGTCGAACGGCTCAAGCATGTAATGAAGGAAAAAAAGGCCGAGTTAGAGGAAGAAAGAAAGCTTCTCGCGGAAGGATCTATGAGCGATGTTCAAAACTACTTGAAGAAAATTAGCGATCTAGAGGCCAAGCTTGAATCATTAGAACATGCCCATGCAGAAAAACTGGGAAAACACGAGGAAATCAAGTCAGAACTAGAGAATCTGCTCAAAAAATCCAAAGAGCAGGGATCTGCAAAGGCCAAAGAATTGGAAGAAGTCAATCAAAAGCTTGTGAAAGTACTAAACTCACAAGAAGAAAACAAAGTAAGTTACAGGAAGCTGGAGGAGTCACAGCGGCTGGAAAATGTGGAGGCTGCTAGTCGAACAAAGGAACTCAACTCGACAATTGAGCAAAAAGAAAAAGATATGACCTCACTCAAGCTTTCATTATCGACAACGGAATCCACAGTGGCGAGCCTTAAACAAAAAATTGCCGATTATGTGGCACAGATTACCAAACTGGAGGAATCGGATAATTCCTTGAAGCTTTGTGTAAAAAGTGCAGAAAAGTCTCTCGATAAATCCCAAGCAGCGGCCAACGCTGCAAAAGATCAGTCTAATGAACAGATTCGCCAGCTTGAGGAGAGCATAATAGCGAACAATGTTACCGTCAACAAACTTAATAGTGATCTGAAGATTAAAAACGAAACTCTGGTATTGCTGGAAAATCAAATGATAGAACTTGTAAATACCACAGAGGTGCAGCAGCAAAGGCTAAAAAAACTAGAAGAAGTTGAATCATCGAATGTCAACTTGGCCAAGGAACTTGAATCTACAAAAGATGAGAACAAAGCTGCAGTAGTTGAAAATAGGCGGTTGAGGGAAGTCAACGAATCTCTTTCCGAGAAGCTCAAACGCTGTGAAAATGATCAGAAAAACAAGAGCGATTATGATGACAAAGACAAGCTTGCCAAAGAATTAAGCATGCAAGTTGAACATTTAAAACTCGAGGTAAAGGACTGGAAGTCGAAAGCATCAGACCGCTCTGAGGTTGACGATTTGATGCTTCTCGTCTCTGAACTTGACGAAAAGAATAGCAAATATCGCGCTAAGCTCGAGCTATTGGGGAATCATTTCTCCTCGGATGAGGAGGAGGAAGACGATGATACAGCAGGCGAAAGCAAATGAGGCAGAATGCAAAAGAATGTGATAGCTGGTAATTCGAAGATTTTTGTGGACCTCTCCGAATCCATATGTTTGAGACTTCGTGGGCCCATCGCTGCGTTCCAAATGGCATTAATAAAGTCCAAACCTTGTATACACATTTAAGTCAGTGTCACCGAGCGTGAAGTACGTTACGGATGTTATCTTCAACCTCTGCGTCTCTCAGGATCATTCATTTTATGAATGCAGATCCCGGGGTCATCAAGATCAGCAATTTTGCCGATATCCTGTGGTGTAATTATAATAGTTTGGGTCCTCTCATCACTAGAGTATTTTGATATAATCAGCTTCGTACCTATCTGGCGATTGACTTGGTCCATGAAAACGTCAAACTCGTCTAACGCAATCACTCTTGACCGCATTGGTCTCCAAGTAGCAAGTAATAATGAAGTCTGAGCAAAAGATTTTTCCCCGCCGGAGAACGTGTCTACGTTACGTGGACTATTATCGTTTGGCGTTTTCATGAACATGTTCAGAACTTTTTTATCAAAATCATAGCTGAGACCGCCAGAGAAATTTCTCCTTTGTAACGACTCTTTAAAATCAACATCTGCGGTGAAGCATGTATCAGATCTTGCAAGATCGAATGACTGCAACCGCTTTCTCAAAGATTCGTTGAGGCATATAATAACTCTATCGACTTCCACATATTTTTTTTCCGCGTCCTCGTATTTCAATTTGGCTTTTTCAAACAGTTCTAGCACTTGGTCTTGCGCCAGCCCAACGCGATGCTCGGCATTTTGAATCTGGCGAGAAATTCTTTCAATTTCTGTATTCGTCTCATCTTTTGTTGAAGGCATTCCTGACCCGAAAGCGGTTTCTCTAGGACAAAAGAGGGTTGCGTTTGATATTTGCCGCTCAATTCCAACCCGGAATTCCTCTTGCGCTTTTTCAGTTTCTTTCGATTTTTGTACGTATTCATGAATCTGCTGAGTGTAAGATGGAACATCCTCGCGCAGTTTCGAGAGTTTTGAATTTCTCTGAGCGCAGAAACTTTTCAAATCTTTCAGGGAATTTTCGGAAGTCTCTACCTGGGCCTTGGATTCGCTCAAGTCTCTCCTCAGGTTTTGTGCTCTCTCGCTTATAGCTTCTAGTTTGGCGTTGATATCAGTAACAGTCAACAAATAACTAGATATAGCGTCTTCGTAGGTTCGCTTTTCGACTTGAATTTGTTCAATGGCTCCCATGTCAATTTCTCTTTCTAATTCGATCCGCAACGCTCCCTCCCGTCTACTCAGCTCTGAAGTCAAGGACCTCAAAGATGATATTTTGGCCTCTATTTCGCTTTTTTGTTTTCGTCTTTCTCTGAGCACGCAATCATTCTGTTGAACTACTTCATTCAGCTGCCTCTCTTCCTCAATTATCAAGCTTTTTAGAAGCGCTATATCGTCTTCTGACGAACTTTGAGTCATCATCTTCAGCGGACCCTCATATTGTAAGGAGTTTACGCTAGTTGCTGAGAGAAAGTTCACAAATCTGTCAGCTTTCACCCATGACAAGGCACGTTTCGCGTTGGTATTTCTCGGCGAATAAAGAAGATTTCGAGCCTCTGTCTTGTCCTTGATCAGGAGTACTTTTTCTATGTTGTTAAAATCCACCAACACAAACTGAGTACCCTCAGAAAACTCTAAAGCATCTATTATGGTCGGATGGTTGACCTTAGGTCTTCCTCCACTGTAGTCAAATGTTGTGGGCCGCCGTGTTATGATGCTTGGGTGTTTTCTTTGGGGCAAGTGTGCTCTGAAAATCTCCCTCAAGATTTGATTGTCCTTGGCATTAGAGACTATGAAAGCTCCGAGGCTATTACCAAGATATGCCTGAATGCATTTTGCCCATTCTCGAAACTCTGCCTTGACTGTTAAGTAGGCACCTAGTGGTCCGATCGGAGGAGTGGAGAAGTGATGCTCCCGGCGCTTCATTTCTCTAACAACTTGATCCATCTTGGGGTCAAAATTGGATAAAAAGTTCTGTTTGCCCGCTACGTAACCGTTTAATTCTTTCTTTTTGGAATATATGCTTTTCTTCCTGTCAAGCAGATCTTTTTCTTGGGCTGATTTTAAGTCTTCTTCTTCTTCATTCATGACTCGCAGTGATTTGTTGTAGTGGGCGAGCTTTTCGTTTGCTACTGATATTTCAACCGTCAAACTATTCATCTCTTGTTTTATCCCCTCTTTGTCGCCACCCGTCTGCCTCCTCAATTGCTCCTCAAGATTAGCTATGCTGGCAGCACAATGATCGATCTTGGTTCGAGCTTCGTCCACCATAGCATTTGTTTCCGAACGGTTGCGTTTGTGAACTTCATATTCTAGCTTCATCTGATTCATTTTTGACCTCACATCTTCGAATAGTTGTTTGTCATCCTGTAGCTTAGTCTGCGCCTTGAGAAGGGCTTCTTCTGAAGCAGACTGGTCAGAAGTGTAGCGCTCAATTTTGTTTTCCGTTTGTGTTTTCTTCATTTGCAACTCAATGATCTTGTCTTGAAATTCGTTGTAATTTTGACCTAGCTTTTGAAGCGAATCCTCATTCTCTACAACGCTAAGCCAAAGCAATTTTCCCTGCAAGACTTTCTTCCGCCTGCCCAAATCGCGGCTTGCGTGTAGCTCCTTCATTAAACGTCTCGAGTCTTGATATTCTTGTCGCAGTAGCTTTACGTTCTTGGCGTGGAATAATAAATGGTCTTGAGCCTTTGTAGCGGTTTCCACAGCCTGATGCAAGTTGGCTTCAATATCTTCAATTAGGGTTCCTCGCATAAAATGTTTGTACTTATCTGCCGGTGTGCTGGCCGTTAGGAAGGACCTTGCAGCGTCTTGTGATAAGAAACACATTGGATTCATAACTGGAATGGCAAAGTAATCTGCGATGGTTTGCAGATCACGTCTCTTGGTGGACACGACGCCATGGTCACCCCTAATGGCAAAAGTTGCCGCCCCATCTTTTTTGATGGTCCTGATAATTGTTATTTCCGTACCATATGTTTCCGGATCGTAGACACCAAAACCTTCATTATTCAATACAATTTCAACTCTTGCCGTGGAACATCCTTCCCTAATAAACTCTTTCAAATTTGTACCACGATTAGTATCTGTGGCCTTGGCTCCGAGCCCTATAGTTATGGCAGTTAAAATGGCGCTTTTACCACTCCCATTGCTCCCAACAATGAAATTGAGTTTACTGCCAAGCTCAAGATGGAAGTTTTCGTGACACATGAAATTGCGGAGCTTGACGCGTTTGATATACCCTGGGAAATGCCAGCTGGACATTGATGAGCCATCAGTACCATCCACTTGCTGTGACCGCTGGGTTTGGGTCATAGGTGCATAGTTTCGAGCTCGCTTTTTTGTTCCGCCGGTTCCGGTAGGAGTTACTAATTGCGTGGGAAACGAGTCGCCATCGAAAGAACTTGACGTTCGTGGACGTTTCCTAGCGTTTAAAGACTCTCCTAAACCTACCAAAGCCATCTCTTGGAGTTGTTAGACCGGATATCAAAGCGATGAGATGCCCTGGATCAATGTCAACAACAGTTCAATATAAACACCATATATATACATGTATAATGTCTAACGCGCCGCGAGTACTGGTACTCGCAAAGTATTCCTGGAGATCATGTGATCCAAACTGTTTCCTATATATTAACAAGCATTAACTACTATGCTTCTCCAGTTATTGTTTGGCGTGCGAAGGTCTTCTTTAGCTTATTGTTCTACGAGTATTATTTAAACCATTAACGTATCTATTTTAGACATTGAAATTAATATTTTGGTGTGAAATTGAACTTTGGGTACATAAGGTTATGTCAATGAATTCGAAAAGGAAGTTTACAAATGATGGCAAGGCACCGGGATTGACAAGAGTATATTTTTGAGTAGCCAGGGCCTTTCTGCTTATTACCTTTCAATGGCGTAAATGTTAGATTCTGTTTTTACGTAACGCGTCAAAGCCATCTAAAAGCGATTAAAGCAACGTGACTCGGTGACAGTCAAAAACTTTCAGAAAGAGTAAAGAAAATGGGACAACCACGAGTACATAATAATACATACAATCAGTTTTTGAGCTTCATTTATGCAATGATTAAGATGGCAGTCTTCCTGTGATGATAGGTTGAGATCGGAAAAGCCAGATCTAGATCACTTTTACCCAATGCGACGCTGACACCTTACCACGTGACTCTATAATCTAGGTGTCTCAATGCTCACATTCCACACTCCAGTAGGAGTCTTCTGTACAATATTGGTTCTTCAAGCTTTTCCTTAGAGACTAAACCATATTTCAGTCGCATCTCAGCCGTCTTTGCCAATTGTTCTCTTAGGCCTGACTTTTTCTGAGCACCAGTCGAAGGCCCTGACCACGCCGACTCGACTTGCAAGCACCAGCCTGCTCTCTCTACTTCTCTTTGTGAGAATGGTGATTGATTGGTCAAAACAATCTGTGCTGCGCGGTCTTGCTAAAGAGCGAGAGACTGACAGTTGTTCAAAACTAATTGCAGACACCAACTCAATTACGATTGATGTCTGACATGATTGGCTGGCTATGCTACAGGGTGTAGATCCAGAAGCTCGTGCTTGTAATATTTAGATTTTCAACCATTTTCCGAGGTTCTAAAGGTCCAATATTGATTAACGACGCATCTAGCCGTCATTATAATATCACCAGCCATCAGTTGTGAATGAAATTAGCAATAGACACAGCTAACAGCTTTAAGAACAGCCACCTGTTGTTTTTTTCGTAAAGCCATCTCTAACTAGTCAGCACTGACGCTCTCAGTCGTCCAATTGTTTCTGTCATCTTTGTTCAAGATTGAGAGCATGAAACTCACTTGTTAAATTAAGCTTATAGTCGTCTATTTCATTCATGAATTATCGCTGGTGATCGTTTATCGTGCTTAATTGTAGTCATCCATATTCGCAACAGATCGCTGTCGCCCTCAAGCATGCCTCCGATATTCACAATTGATCGCTGATACTTTGGATTGCGCAAAAAAATTGATACCCGTATCTACCATTCCCAATTGATCACTGCTGCTCTCAAATGCTCTAAAAAGCTTATAGCTCTCTCTTCTTTTCACAACTGACAGCTGTCGGTCTGAAATGTTCTTCTATGCTTATAGCTCTCCAATCGCGAATAATAACCGACGCTTGCAATACTTGGATTATGCCAGTCGCTATATCTGCTAGCCAAAGCCAGTATATGACGCTCTGAGTTGTCCAACTTTGGTTACTTCATTATCGACTATCCACAGCCGATGGCTGGCGTTCCCAGTTGTGTAGCTATGCTTATAGCCATCATAAGCTTGTCCCAAGTGACAGATCATTCATTATTCAAGCAAAGTTCGAATAAACATCATGAATTCCTGTATGTTCCTCTAATGTTCACAAAACATCACTAACGGCTCAATTGGTTTGTCAAAAAACTTGCTTTGATCTAAGTTTCTCTATTGTTCTTGAATTTTGAGCCTGAGTTCTCAGGATATTGTCGAATTAGTAGTAGTTTACTGAAAAATCAAACCGGTCTTGAATTCACTCAAAACTTACTCGACTTAATTCCTGAAGAATCGTCCTCTCGATCCAATATTACATTCATGCGTGTCTCACATCAATGTTGGAAATGGCTGCGACGGTTTTATGGGACTGTACCGCCTGAAGAAGTCAATCTTGTAGAAATAGGTCAGAAATGGAAATCCAAGGTCTTGAGAGGTCCAACAGTACAAAATGTCACTGAAAAGAAGAAAAAATACATTTTGTCTATGTTTCCATATCCTTCAGGATCACTTCATATCGGCCATTTAAGAGTATACACCATTACGGACGCTTTGAATCGATTTTACAAATTGAATGGATATCAAGTTTTGCATCCGATGGGATGGGATGCTTTTGGACTACCAGCCGAAAATGCAGCCATCGAACGCCAAATAGGTCCCGCTTCATGGACCCAACAGAACATCGCTAAAATGAAGCAACAGCTGAATTCAATGCTGGCCAATTTCGATTGGGATCGCGAAGTAACCACTTGCAGTCCTGATTACTATAAATTCACACAAAAGATCTTTTTAGAGCTTCATAAGCACGGTTTGGCCTACCAAAAAGATGCAGAGATCAATTGGGATCCTGTAGATCAGACTGTTTTGGCAAACGAGCAAGTAGACTCCCAAGGAAGATCGTGGAGATCGGGCGCGGTAGTAGAAAAGCGAAAGTTGAAGCAATGGTTCTTGGGTATAACTAAATTTGCACACAGCTTACAGAAGGATCTACAATTACTCGATGAGTGGCCTCAAAATGTCAAAACAATGCAGAAAAACTGGATCGGAGAGTCCTATGGAACCGAGGTTAAATTTCCATTGTCCCAGAAAGATTCTGGTCAAATAACGGTTTTCACGACAAGAGTAGAAACTGTATTCAGTGTACAGTACATCGCATTAGCCACAAAACATCCATTGGTGGAGAAGGCAGCACTTTCTGATCCAGGACTGAAAAATTTCTTGAAACATGCAGAGTCCTTACCGGAAGACTCTAAAGAGGGTTATCTTCTGAACAGCATTCACGCACAACATCCACTCCTATCTGCTTCTAAAAAAGAGGTGCCAGTCTTTGTGGCACCCTACGTACTTAGCACTTACGGTCATGGTGCTGTTATGGGGTGTCCTGCTCATGACCAGCGCGATTTCACATTTTGGAAGCATAACATG
The DNA here is from genome assembly GCF_000938715.1 of Lachancea lanzarotensis. Taxonomy (NCBI): domain Eukaryota; kingdom Fungi; phylum Ascomycota; class Saccharomycetes; order Saccharomycetales; family Saccharomycetaceae; genus Lachancea; species Lachancea lanzarotensis. The sequence goes on from NW_019212879.1 coordinate 979,909, forward strand.
CCCAAAATCGAGATGAGACCCACTGTCGTACCAAAAAATGACAGTCCTGCAGCTCTGAGGGAACTTCCTTATGTGGGTAAATCAGGCGTTATAAATTGCCCCGGTTCCGACTTCGACGGCATGGACACGCAGGTTGCTTCACAAGCCATAGCCACAGCGCTAGAACAGAAAGGAATGGGAAAGGCGACTGTGACTTACAAGCTGAGAGATTGGCTGATAAGTCGCCAAAGATTTTGGGGTGCCCCAATCCCAATCATTCATTGTGACGATTGTGGATCCGTTCCTGTCCCGGAACAAGACCTACCGGTAAGGCTACCAGCGGTTGGTAGTTTGGCAGGCAAGGGTAGCTCATTGAAAACTATGCATGAGTTCGTGAACACGACTTGTCCTTCTTGTGGCTCCCCTGCCAAGAGAGAAACTGACACTATGGACACTTTTATGGACAGTTCTTGGTATTTTTTCCGCTACACTGATCCCAAAAACACAGAAAAACCCTTTGGCTTTGATGTTGCATCAAAAAATCTCCCTGTTGATCTTTATATTGGAGGAATCGAGCACGCAATTCTGCATTTGCTTTACTCGCGGTTCATTTCCAAATTCTTGGCTTCTGTTGGAAAGTGGGGTGACAAGTTAGGAAATGGCGAGCCATTCAAGAAACTTGTTACTCAAGGTATGGTACACGGGAGAACATTAATCGATCCTGAAACTGGGCGTTTTTTGAAATCAGATGAGGTTACATCAATTGAGGGCGATGACCTCATTATCAAGGCAACGGGACAGAAACCATCAGTTGCCTACGAGAAGATGTCAAAATCCAAGTACAACGGTGCCGATCCTGACCTGTGCATACAAACACATGGTGCTGACGCAACACGGGCTCATATCCTTTTTCAAGCTCCAATTAGCGAGATTTTGAGTTGGGACGAAGCTAAGATTGTTGGTGTCGAGCGCTGGCTACACAAAGTGATTAAGCTCACTCGTAAAAGTGCTATAAAAGATTCGGCGGTCAACGATATGAAAGCACCAACTGCGAGCGACCACGAGATTTGTTTTTTCAATGATGTTCAAAAGCTTCTAAAAAGTATAACGTTTTCTTTCACAGAGTCTTTGTCACTGAATACCGTTGTATCTGACTACATGAAACTTACGAACCTGATTGAGAATGCCCACCACTCTAAGCTTATCAATTCGACACTATTGACCAAATCACTGAAAATCTTAATAACGTCGATGTACCCCATAACACCGACAGTAGCCGAGGAGGCTTTTTCCATTCTTTCTGGGAGCAAAAGCAATGGATGGAATCTATATGTCTGGCCGGAGGCGGAAGCTATAAAAGAGTCCGAGCTTGTGAACTATCAAGTTGTTATTAATGGTAAGATGCGCTTCACTCATAACGCGGCCACTTCTTTCATCAACGACAAAGATTCAGCAATAAAGACCCTACTTTCTTCAAAGGACGGTCAGAAATACCTATCCGGGAAATCTATCAAAAGAGTCATTATGAGAAACAAGGTAATAAGTTTTGTTGTCAACTAGTTGACAACTGAGCATGCATGTAAATAACTAGTAATTGCGAGTCACAGAACTCACACCTCAAGCATTCTTTTCAACTTACTACTATTCCTTTCTGCATAAGTTCATGTTTTGGCGTGTACTGAGCGTGATGTCTCCGGGTTGGCGAAGATAAGAATTCTGCAGCGAGTCCAGTAACTCAAGTCTGGTTGCATCTCTTGCCTAAGACGAAATCAAGATGAACCGCTATCTGTGATATCGTGCAAATAAATATACAAGAATTTCGCAATTCCGCCGTATGCATCATGATGTCTTAATTTGCCAAGTATCGCAAGCTTTAGTTCATGAAAAGAAGAAATCGTATCCAACCAATCTCCAGGGTGAGCCTGTGTGAAATCCGAATACGACTTTTCGCTTAACCTTTGATTGAAGTGAACTCTACTGGTTAGTGCATCCTCTAGGCCCTCAAGGGCGACTCGGGCAGGGAAAGCAAGCGCTGGTATATTTAAAATACCGAACATCAATTCCAATTCTGCATTTGGGAGATCTGAACCTGGTACTTCTAAAATGCGTCTTATAAAATCTTCGGGGATTTTAAATGTAGGTAGACCGTGCCCTAGCTTGTTCCGCCAGAGATAATTGATGAGATCAAGAATACTTTTGTTGCGCGCTTCGGCTATCGACTTTTCATCACATAGCCCTTTCATCACAGATTTAGACGAAAGGTAGGAGCAAACGGTGTTTAGCACAACAGGATCAGAGGATATCATCATCGAGTCTAATGCCGCTTGTGGCAGAAGGCATATCTCAAAGAACCTCTTGTCATTATCATAGCATGCCAACTCGCATAATACTATCACTAGAAGCCTCGAGGTGGTAGTCAAATGTCTGTTACCAATGTGCTTTGATGAGTGTTCAGCAATGCAGGATATGATAAACTTAAGAAGACGGAAGATTTCCGGATTAATCTGCCGCCTCTTGTTCAGTACATGAATTCGATACAATAGGGTTCTGCACCTGTTATAGAAATGTCCTGTCTCGAAATTTGGGGCTAGTCTAAGACCTTTCAGCTTTTCAAGGCTGTCCAATTCAGGTGTACCCGTTTTATGAAGCATAAATTCTCTAAGGTCGTCAATCCAGCTGATGTTTGAAATATGTTGTAATGTAGAAGGTTGTGGGTTTAGCAATTCGGCAACCAACAGCGGCCTGATAATGGACTGGCGGTAGCTCACCATATTAGCATGAATTGAAGCCGTATAAAATTTCAGTCTGGTCCATTCTGACACGCGACTCCAAAACTTGTGGTGGGGATCTAAGGTAGCGAGAAAAACGAGAGAGCTTTCATCACTATTTCTGAACAGCTCCTCCAGGTCGTTTGGTAACGTAAGGAGTTCAAATGAGGCTGCCAGTCGTTCAAGCGTGCCAATATTATGGACTGCAATCTTGGTTAATGATTTTCTCTTAATGGAGGGGATATCTTGCTGTGAACAATTGGCTAATTGGTTGTCGAGTTCTTGCACTAAGTTCTGAAGAGTTGATTGGGAAACTCCATGTGAGTGTTCAACTATAGATGCCCATTTCGACATAAATTCCAAGTCCCAGACTTGACGCTTAAGCGTGTTGAGCCTTCGCTTGTTGCAGTTCAAATGCTCGATTGCATCGTTGATTTGTCTGTTAGGCACTAGACAGTGAAACTTCTCCAGAAGTAGAGTAGCGCAAGCTTTTGCATTTGAATACCCAGTGTTGTCGGCTATCTTGGTGATTAATTGCATGCGCCATGGTTTCACGAGCGGCTTCGTGGTTGACCAAAAGAGCAGATAAGTTATCCACTGCTGTAGGTAGTCTAGTTGCCACAACTGAAGCCAGTGTGAATAAGTATCTTCGAAAACAGTGACATCTTGCATGTAAATGTAAACGTGAACAAGCCATTGGCATAGTTCCGTTTGCAATGCCCTTGGAGTTTCTGATTTATTTGGGGTGGATAGCGATCTTACTCCAAGACGTCTGAGAATTGCGTAAATGGTAGACCTCGGAACCTTGCCATTTGGTAGAAGAGCATCTTTTATCAGCAGAATCTTTGTTGAGATCGATATAGATAAAGTTTCGCACAAAAACCCAATTATGGCATCGAGGTTAAGTGTTGAGATGCCCTCTTTGATGACATGAGTCTTTATTTTAGTTAAAAGTTCATGAATCTGATCCGTTCGAAGACTTTTGTTATCGATTAGCACACGAAAGCAGTCGTCAGCTATCCCCATTCATGAATGAACCGGCAGTTGATAGTATCTAGTGAATTTTGTAGACTGGCAAGGCAAATCTTAAATTCTTGAAATTTAGCTAATATTACTCGCTCTTAAAACATAGGATAACTTACCCAGTTACATTACAGATATTTCAGGATATACTGTCTAGATACTCGTCTATCGTGTATAAAGTCTCATGGACGACCTTTTAGAACTTCCTGGCGTTCACTAGACTTTTAGCGTTCCATTAACGTCGTAAGTTGACCTTGATCTAATGTACGGATCAAGTTGTCTGTAGTTCTCCGTAAGTTCTTGACTAATGGAGATTTTGGCTTTTAGCCATTTTGCAGAAGTCTCATCGTCGGAACTTTCAATCCAATTTTTCGTGGCATCAATGAAGGAATCAATGATTGTTTTACGCTCTTTCAAGAGTTTGTCACGCGTTTCCGTGTCCTTGAGCTTGGCATCTGCGGACTCCTCGGGTTTCACGAATGTATCGTAATCATAGTCGTCATCACCACCCAAATACTTTGGAATGTAGTTATTGGGCACATATTTGGCAAGATCGTCAGTACTTTTGGTGAAAACAATCTTTGACGCAACGACAGGATCCAGCCAGTTTTTAATAATATTCCAAATTGGTGGGAAGATCCAAGGCGCCTTGTGAATGAAAAGGTGGCCCAAACATTCAGGGTAGTGCGCCTCAAAACAGCTGATGAGATATTGCACGGGGGCATAGTCCATGTTGGACATCGAGAAGCCGGTCAAATCGAAAAGAATTGTGGCAGAATCCACAGGCTCCTTGAGAAACATTCTAGCTTGTTCGATGATCAGCAAACAGTACTTTTTCATCTCTTCCTCCGTCTGGTCGCTGGAATGGTGCAATTTAGGCCTTACAACCACCACGGGACGACCCTTGAGGTCGAACCCATGCAATGTAGCCTTGCACAGCTCTATATTTTTGATGTACCCGGTTTCGTCGTTTTTGTAAGCTTCTAATTCACCACCACGAATGATCGCATCGGGATGGCTTTCCTTCAGTCTCCAGTGAAGGGTGTGAGCGATCATCCCAAGAGCTTTATCCGTGTCCCATTTACGGGCTCGAAGAAATCGCAAGATCAAGTTGTCTGGATAGTCGGTACGTAGCATATCCCAGAAATTCTCGCTGACTTCATCTGCCTTCAAATCCTTCAGTGCTGTGTGGATCATGCCAGCTGGATACATTTGCTCGACACTTTCTGCGGAACGACGGGACGTGAATGATCCGTTTCTTACTCTATCACTTGAGGCCTTGGAGTTTTCTGAATTGCTCGAGCCTTTGCGAAATTTGCCAAACAGCTTGCTAGCTGCTTTTTTACCAGGTTTCGAATTCTGTTTTTCTTCTTTGGACGCATTGGAAGTACCACTGCCATTTCCAGCCGCACCAGCACCCGTGGACGCAGTTCCGGCTCCATTGAGCACCTTTTCGCTCTGCACTGCAATGCCCCAATGCTGGAAAAGATGAGCCCATACTTGTTTGAGATGCAGCTGTTCGCTAGCGGAGAGCGTTTGAACCCGACCCTTGGGGATTTCAACAGTCATTGTTCAAGTAAAAGTTCAATTACTCGCAGTTGTCACAGTTGTGTATATCTTTCTAACCTTGTGAACAAACGTTAAACCGTTGGGCCAACAGCTCGTACATTACTCAACATAGAGGGCTTTACAGAAAATTGAGGTTTCTTATACTAGTGTTATACCAGGTGAAATTTTGAAAAAGTTCAAATATTGTTGTCTCCTTTGAAGATCGAACAGAAGATGAAGCAAAGGGTAGACCACTACACCATTGATACAAAACGTCTACAGTGATCAAAATGTCTTTTTTAGCCATAAGTATACTTCTTTCAAGAAGGAAACACGAAGGACTCGAACCCATGCCACAATTCCTGAATTGTGACCATTGAACTACAAAGCTCATTCGTACTAAGCGATACACTTTTTACATACCCAGGTATGTCAAAAGTGTCACGACCAAGCTTTACAAACTAATTACCGCACTCGTTTCTTTTCGTAAAAAAGACATTAGTAGTCAGTCATTTCAACCAAGATGACTCGCATTGACGCATTGACATCCACACTTATATAGAAGCTTCAACGTCAGTCTGTCGGGTTCTTTTCAAGTACTGTTTATCACCTCTGTCTTTTAGCATTGCTACAAATACCTAAGTATATATATACAAACAAGTGGCTATTTCAGCATACCAAAACATCTGACCCATCCGCCATGGTTCAGCAAGACATTGTAGAGACTACAGTGATAAAAAAACAAGAAACCGATTCTTGGCAAGAACGGTTTCTGTACTTAAAACACAGCGAATACCATGCGTCGACGGGCATCGCAGGGATTCTAACGGTCCCCACGTCGTTGCAGTTCGAGTCTATGGCGGAAAAAACGGCGCATGAATCGCAATACGGACTCCCACTGCATAAACTGGTGCTGCTGTGTCACGGCCACTCAGCACATAAAAACACGGTTTACATGCCACTGCTGGCTCGAAAACTAGCTGACATTGGTTACTATGTGTTGCGGATTGATTTTCGCAGTATGGGAGACTCTGAGCCCAACAGAGACAGTCATGTTGGACGCACGATTGCCCAAGACTGCGAAGACATCGAAACAGTGTACCAGTGGGTTCAAACTCAGCAATGTGGTAAGCTGGCGGGTCATCAGCTTGTGCTTGACACCATCGTGGCTCATTCCCGCGGTGTGATGTCCATGTTTGAGTTTGCTCGTTCGCGGTTCGTCCCAAATCTGGTGAACGCTTGTGGACGGTATGTGGCCCACGGTCTGGTGGAAAAATCCCTGAAGCGAAACCCCAATTGGGACCGTGACGGCGGATTCAATTGTACAATTCTTCGCCATGGTAAAATGCAAGAGGTGTGGATCCCTAAAGCAGAAACTATGAGCGCTGCAACGGTGGATACGTCCAAATTTGCAGAAATTGATTCAAGGACCTCCGTGATGTCCATCTACGGGTCTAAAGACTCGATCATCCCGCTCAGCGCTCTGGCCCAGTATTCCAACTTGTTCGAAGGTCGTCATACTGCAGAACTAGTTATGTACGCAGACCATAATTTCTACGGTCTTCCAGAAGACCCCAACGTTGACCAATTACCTCTTCGTAAGGGGCTGGTCAATTACAACGTCAAAACCGTTGAGCGTATTGCGTCTTTCCTTGCACCTGAGCAACAAATGCAAAGGTTCTATAAAACTACGTTCTCAATACAGGACGCTGCAAATCCTTCGAGAACGTTTGCCCGTTGGTGTTTACCCCACGATTTTTCCCACATTTCGAATTTTCGCGATGTGGGGGGCTACGAAACTAGCGATGGTCATCGGGTAAAGCCACGTATTCTTTTCAGATCTGCAAATCCTGTAGATGCCTCGACAGAAGGGTTCCGGTATCTTACTGAAGATTTAAAGATTTCAAAGGTATTTGATCTACGTTTGGCAAAAGAAATTGAAGACAACGGGGCCATTGCTGGCGTTGATGTGGTGAATCTTCCTTTCAACGACCAAAAAGTTGCAGACCCAGAGGACATGTCACTGGTGTACAGAGGAATGTTTTTGTCACCACTCACTTTCCCACAGGCCTACATGGTGATGTTGAAAAATAGTACTGCAGCAGTAGCACACTTTTTCCATTACATCATCGAAGGTCGGTGTGATCGTTCGCATGCGGCTCTAATACATTGTGCAGGCGGTAAGGACCGCACCGGAATTCTGACAATGCTAGTTTTGGGTCTTTTAGGTGTCGACGATGACACAATTGCCAGAGATTATGAGCTCACTACCATTGGGCCGAAGTCCGAAATGAAATTGTACAAGGCGCTTGAAGAACGCGGTGATGGGTTTTACAAGCTTCTGGACTCTGAAAAATTGGCAAAGGAATACAACGCTACTCCTGAATCAATGTGCCGTAATTTGATTTCGTCAAGATATGAGGCAATGCGATTATTTTTGGATGCTTTCAGAAACAAATACAGCTCTTTCGAGAATTACTTCCGGGCGACGGTAAAGTTATCGACACAAGACATTAGATATTTCAGGGATGCATTGCTGGAGCAAAAGGTATAGTGCTTTTTCCAGCACATAAGGGACACATTTGAGTTCGGAATTGGAACCGAAGGGTATATTTATATGGGGCGAAAAGCATGTAGTTGGAGGTGTTTACGATAAATAAACATAACTTATCATTGCAAGCGATATACGGGCAACAGAAACATTTGACCAGGGGGTATTGTGTGACTTAAGAGATTTTCGTAACTTGATGGCAGGTTTAAGAAATAACGCAAAATATGAGACGCCAGTGAGAGGATTCAGTAAAGCGAGTCTACTGCCAGATAAAGTCAGAGTAAATAGGAGCGGATTCGACTAGTGAAAAATAAAAATTTCATTTTCTCTATTCTAAAGAGGGTCTCTTTGGAATCAAGCGTTCCAATGCTGTTCTATATGAAAGGCGAATTACTGAGAAAATCTACGATAGCTTACAATCTTGTGCGCATGCAGAGATTGAAGGGTTGTCTGTAATCGATAGGTAGACAATCCACACATAATACTGCTCTACTTTTTTGAAATTTCCCATCTTCTTTAGCGATGTGCGTCCCACTTTATTACATTATTACCTTTCTGACACTAGCGAGTCCTATTTTGAAAGTGAGAAAAGAACAGAATTGTTTACAAGTCTAACAGTGCAGTTTCAAGGTGAACCACCAGTTCAACGAATTGATATCTCATCCCGTTCGATTCTCACTGTGAAACACAAAGCTTGTTCAAACCTGGCAGGGTTTCTCGACTATTGAAGAAAAACTAAAACTAACAGACAAGATTCCTCGACAAATGAGTAGGATTAGCTCACATCATTGTGAGACATCCATCAAACATAAACAATCATCTTGCAACAGGTCTTATCCGTCTTTGAACTCATCTTGAAACTTTTTGACGGAAAACGAGACCGTCGAACGTGACAAACAAACCCTTAGTAGGTTTGATGAATGGAGCATCTCAAGAAATGAGTTACATGTAGCCAAACTTGACCAGTAAAAGAATCGACTATAAGAATCAATTGAGCATCTTCCAGGCAACACTCCCAATTTCTTATAAGATTCTGGGCAAAGATAATAAGAAGCTGGTATCCTTTGCGTTCATCCTGTTTTTCATAAGCGTCTTTATTCACCGTTGACGTTACTTTATAGAAAATTGGGAAAATTGACACTGGAAAAGTTGTTGAGCCTGGAAGCAAGAACATCATCAAGGGGACTGAACTAACATCTGTCTCAGATGTCAGCAGATCAGATTTATTCTGCCAAATATTCTGGCGTCGATGTTTATGAGTTTATACATCCTACGGGATCCATAATGAAGAGGAAAACCGACGACTGGGTCAACGCTACACATATCTTAAAAGCGGCAAAGTTCGCCAAAGCCAAGAGAACTCGCATACTGGAAAAAGAAGTGATCAAGGACACCCACGAAAAGGTGCAAGGTGGATTCGGAAAGTATCAGGGGACTTGGGTGCCTCTCACCATTGCAAGAGCACTTGCAGATAAATTCGATGTTTTGGACGAGCTCAAACCACTATTCGACTACACGCAATTAGAAGGTTCTGCTTCGCCTCCAAGAGCCCCAAAACATCACCATGCTTCACGGACGGATTCAGGCCGCAAAAAAGCTGTCAGAACCAGTTCTACAATTTCAAATACTGCTGCACACTCTAACTCTTCAACCGGGACCCCAACTGAAGCCACAACGCCGAAAAATGTACCGAAAAAACGCGGCAGACCACCATCGAAAAAAAATAAGAACCTGGGTGGCAGCGTTTTGGAGAGGTCCCAGAGCGATATGACTTTCCCACGTCCTGCAATCCCACTTTCGTCTATCTCATCTAAAAGATTGCCCTCTATACAAAGTCCGCTTCAAAGAACAACAAGTTTAGATCCGACAATAATGCGGGAACAAGACACTCCGCCGCAACACTTCAAGGAACAGGACATCGACGACGGTCTTTCGAGTGACATAGAACGTTCTGAAGCTGTCACAAAAGTAGAAGGAGCTCAATCTTCCTCATCTTCGCTCCCGACTTCACCGAGTGGTCTGTCAGACGACAATACCTTTGACCAACGCACAGGTCCCGGCTTGAGTGGTCGTGACGAACTGGGAAGCACCACTTCTCCTCTTTCGACCATGATACCTCGCTTCAACAGCCAGTCCTTCAACAGCCAAACCTCGGATATTAATACCAAAGTAAATGGATATTTGTCCAAACTAGTGGATTATTTTGTGTCTAGTGACATGCACTCTGAAGAAACCGCACCTTCGGAGCTTTTATATCCTCCTCAAAACAGTGCTCCTTATATTGACGCTTGGATAGACCACGAACATCATACAGCATTCCACTGGGCTTGTGCCATGGGGAATTACGCGATAGTAGAGGCTCTTTATAATGCGGGCGCTAATACGCGCGCCGTTAATCTCCAAGGGGAAAATCCTTTGATTCGGTGCTCTACATTTCATAACTCATTCACCAGGCGTACCTACCCTCGAATACTTCAGCTTTTGAATGAAACCATATTTGACGTTGACTCGAAACTACAAACTGTAGTACATCACATTGTGCAGCGCAAATCGTCGACTCCATCTGCTGTGTTCTACTTGGATGTCCTGCTGTCGAAACTCAAAGATATGTCACCGCAATATCGAATAGAACATCTTATAAATGCTCAGGATCAAGAAGGTGACACTGCAGTTCACATAGCTGCTCGCAATGGAGACAGTAAATTTTTCGAACGGTTGATGCAGCAAGGAGGACTATCCACAATCAAAAACTCAAAAGGTTTAACAGCAACGGAGCTTATGAATCAGACTATACTCTCGTCACAACCGTCTTCTGCTTCAAATGGCAGGTTCAAGCAAGCGCTTACTCCGTTGTCTCCCTCGGAGTTCTTCATGTATCCTTCACAAACTGCTACGAGGCTAAGCCGCGGCATACCCGAAGTGGTTAGCGCGATGAAGGAAATGATCGACTCTTATAACAGATTACATCAAAGCAGGGACGCCGATATAATAAATCTCGAAAAGACACTCAAGGGTATGGTGAAAACAATTTCCAACGTTAACTTGAAAACTTCAGAAGCTTTAGAAGCCGATGACTACCATCGGAGTCCAAATATGGAGGACCTCTTATCGGCACGCACCCAAGAAACTCAGGAGTTACAGATCCAATTGAATCATATTGAAAAAGAAATGTTCAACAGACTTGAAAGACGTCAAGCTAAGCAGTTAGCGAAGCTGGTCCAAGATCAAGAGAGCGAGATTACACAGCATGCCGAGGAACATAGTCAAACTGACAAAACAGAACAATTGAAGCTGGCCCTTCAGTTGTCTCAAATGCAAATGAAAAGGCGAATCATGTTGTCGGAAAGCATGAGGGTCATTGGTGATAATTCCAAGATCTACAAGTACCGTAAAATGATTTCGCATGGAACTGAGATCGATATTACGGATGTAGACCAATCTCTTGACGTGATATTAACTAGTCTAGACAATAATGGTATAGACGTGTAACTTTAAGCAAATTGTAATAATAACAAGTACACAGGAGTTAGAACCGAAGTAGTTACATTAACCTAAAACAAACATTAAATTGTAAACAAGATGTATTTACGGGATAAAAATTCATGAACAATCGACTTCTTTGAGATCGATTTACATGATAATAGCTTCCTTAGGAACGTTGGCGGAAATGGACTTGTGAGGTAGAACCTTACCACCGTTAACGTAAACTTCGTCCTTAACTTCGACATCGTCACCAAGAACGGTGACACCCTCAAGTCTTGCCCACTTACCAACAGTAGAGTTCCAGCCGACAATGGTGGACTTGACCAAAGCGTGGTCCTTGATGTGAGAGTTTTTCAAAACAACGGATCTGGTGATTCTGACACCGTCACCGATAGTGACGTTAGGGCCAATAACCACATCTGGACCAATCTTAGCACTGGCTGAGATTTTGGCAGATGGGTCGACAAGAACGTTACCAACGATGTTGTTACCCTTGGCCACGGATTGTGGACATCTCCTGGACAAAGAGTTTAGGTAAAGCACGGTACCGGACAAGAAGTCCTTGGGTTGACCAACGTCCATCCAGTATCCTTCAAGGTCGAAAGAGTACAAAGACTTCTGCTCGACCAAAATTGGGAAAGTTTCCTTTTCAATGGAAGTGGGCTTCAAGTCGATAAGGTCAATCACCTCTGGGTTCAAAATGTACAAACCGGCGTTGATTCTGTTACCAACAAACTCGACAGGCTTTTCGACAAAACGGTCGATCAAGTTTGGGGTAGCAATGTCATGGACAATGACACCGTACTTAGAAGGCTCGTCGACCTTGGTGGCGACGATGGTACCTTTACCACCGTGGGCCTTGTGGAAGTCAGCCAGCTCTTGGAAAGGGTAGTCACAGATGACGTCTGAGTTTAGCACGAAGAAGGGCGATTTGTCCTTTTTCAACACTTGTTCAGCGAGTTTCAACGGACCAGCCGTGCCCAAAGGTTCAGTTTCCACCGAGAAAGTGATGTTGACGCCGTATTCCTTTTCGTATTTTTGCAAAGTTTCAACCATAACTTCTGGTCTGTAGTTGACGGCCAAAACGATGTCTGTGACGCCTGCGGCGGCCAAAGCCTCGATCTGGTGAAGAATCATAGGTCTGTTACCGAATTCCACCAATGGCTTGGGGACCGTTAAAGTCAATGGTCTCAATCTGGTACCGTAACCTCCGACTAGAATTAGACCTTTCATCTTGCAATATAGAAGAGAATGGTAGGGTATATAAAGATAACGAGTGTTGTTGGAAGGCCAAAAAGCGAACTGAACTAAACTGTTTGTGAAGAGCTCAAAGTCAGACTATAGAGTGCTATCTAAACTTGTCAAAAGTCAAAGAACTAAGAAATATTCAAAACTTTGTCAAAACTTGTTGAAACTTTTCAAAACTTTTCAAATTATATCGATATATATATATTTCTAGACAAAAATAACAATTTGTTCAAACTCAACTGTTTAACGTATAAAAACCCACGTAAACTAAATAACTGAACACGTTAGCTGACGAGAACAACATGGAGAATCTAATAACAAGAAGACATAGCGTCAAGGCCATATGAAAGGGAAGAAAGACGTGTCTCGCATCCTTTTCTCTTAGATCCGTCTGTGTAGTCAGTAAATAATGTAGTAGTAGAAAAGTCTGAACTCAGTACGCCGCCAAAAAGCACCAAAAAAGAAAAACACGACAAGTCTTGTTAGAAGAACGCGACGTGGGTGCAAGAAACCTCCGAAGGTGTGAACATTTCGTTGTTTCGTGGGATTCTAATTTTTTTTTTCTTGCAAGAAAAGGCTGGGCAGAGAGAGAGAGGAACGCTAGATAAGCCTGAAAAGGCTAGGTGGCAGACGGTGCGGCGGGGGCAGGACGCGAAATACGGAAGTTATGCTGCAGGTGTGAGCGGCGGGGACACTAGCCGGGGTTTAGTCGCAGAGAGAGGCAGAGAGAGAAAGAGAAAGAGGGAGACAAAGATCTAGACCTCTCATGAGAGATGACACTGTGTTCTTAATCGGGTAAGCCAGTTGCCCTTTATGGGAAAGGAGCCGTGCGTAGTGCTTCAACAGGACCCACGAAAAACTCTCGAGAAATGACGCTGGCGTCTTAGAAAAGGTGCGAGGAAAATGGTAGGAAATCTCGAGCACAGCACGCAGGGCACGTTGGCTGGTGGTAAATAGAGAGTCAGTGTTGTTGCAAGCACGGTTGATCGCTTGAAAGCGTCAGAGATCTGCTGTGAATAAACAAGACCTCAAGCATGGTTGCGCAATTGTAAGCGTCAGAGATCAGTTGTGAACAAACAAGACCACAACAATAGTTGCGTAATTGGTCGCTGACGCTTTCAATTGTGAACGTGACAATGCTATCAGGAAAGTTAGGAGAATTGAACCTTGTGAGTTCGTGTGAAAGTGAGTAGAGGAGTGACCAGAGGAACGGATAGAGGAGTGACCACAGGAATGGGTAGAGGAGTGCTTGGAGGAATGGGTATAAAAATGGATGGAGAAGTGCATGGAGGACCGGGTCGCGCTAAATATCCATTTACGACGCTCAGTGACGCCCACCTGGATCGAGTGCCTTCGTGAAGCTCCGTATATCAGCTCTAGATATTCGTTAAGGGAATGAACTCCAGCGACTACCAGGATAAAAGATGCCCATCTGCGGATCAATTGATTTCTGAACCCACAGTGGTGAGTCTGCTGGAGGAGAAGCATACCTCTTTCAAAAGTCAAATGTGAGCTCACTCTCACATGCACCAATACTTGTCGGAATACTTCAAACCTCACGATTTTTTTTGCTTGAAGTGCAGTCGAAATTCTGATTGATGGTGCGAGCGATGCGTGGGGACGGTTGGAGATACCAGGTTTCAGGGCAACGAAGCTTGTGTTCTCTTCAAGGACAGCAGTGACTTCGAGAAGTATCCAACGGCAAAGCGATTTTCGTTAGAACAGAGTGTTACAAATCCATCATACCTTAGGAGCTTTGCTCGATAGACCCTTTTCAATACTGGAGAGAGCTTATAGCATGAAGGCTGTTGAACGGGTTTGAGAGGTCTCACTCGTTAATATGACCTCTGCATTTTACGATTGCACTAACAGTTTTTCACGGGCTCCAGCGTCAAAACTATCCGCTGCAAGCATCTCACAACTTCAGACGTTTTTCACAAACTTACGATGGAGTTCTTGTGCGCTAAGAGCATCGAAACTGTCTTCACTTGGTCATAAAAACGGCCCTTCGACTTGAAGAAAGCAGCTTTGCGTGAGGTCATTATCAACATGCACACAAACAAAAACCAACTGGAACAGCCGATTTAAGTTTGGCAACATTTTTTCAATAGTCGAAATTGTAACTTTTACCACCACAACTCATGCATCCATCTCACATTGCATGAATTGGGGTAGAATCCAAAATGTTTGACCTAGATGTTTATGCTAGCGCTTGATCTAAGTTGCCCAGCAAACCTGAGCTCTTTAAAATCGACACGTATTTCAATACTCGCCCTCATCAAAAACAAATAACGTCGTTTTCCAGTAAATAACAAACGGCCTGCTCCCAGCCTTAACTGATCGATAAAAATTACAAAGTCTCTAAAAAAACCTCATTACAACCCCGAACACTCCTAAACTTTGGGGTTAGCTTCAATGTTTTCTTCCACCGTTGAGGAAAATTCGTCCGTGTACTCATCTTCTTCTTCGAAAACATCAGCCTCGAACTTCTTACGCTGTTCCACGAAATCTTCAACTTCTGTCCATCTTTCAAACCAACGCGAGAAATCAAAGTAACCTACGCCCTCAGGCATGCCAGGCACAGGGAACACGTAGCAAATACCACTGTAAAGCGTAAATGACACCAAGAAGCCCACGAAATAGTTGAGATAATAGACGCGCATGGCGTTCTGCGGAACATGAACGTCCAACGATCCCAAAAATCCTAGGAAGTTTGGAACAATCCCCAAAACATATGATAGCACGGCTCTCCAGTTGGTGCCAAATCTCGTACCATACATGTACAAACTGCTTGGTTTGTTGGTGTAACAGTGCTGTAGTTTGATCAAACCTTTTCTCACCACGTAGTAGTCCGCACAGACTACGCCCGAAATAGATGAAAGAAACACCGCATATGCAGACAAAGCAGTTGTGAACTTTGACGAAGAAGCCAACAGGTTCCAAGGACAAATCGCCAGCGAAATGGCCGCGCAGATGTAACCACCTCTTCTGATATTGATAAACTTAGGCAGGATGGCTGTCATGTCAGTACCAACAGAAATAGAGTTAGAGGCTATGTTAGTACCAAGTTGAGCAATACCGAAACACAATGCAATCATGAAGACACCACCTCTATTTCCGGCAGTTTGGTGATCCAAGAATCTACCCAAAACGTCCAATGGCGACCAGTAATTGACCCCATACATGGTGTAAGCAGCCGAAGTGACCAAGATACCGATGATCGAGATAATAGCGTACATCAATGGTAAAATAATCATTTGAGAGTAGATTGACGAATGCCTGGTTTTTGCGAAACGTGAAAAATCTGGGGCGTTCAGGATCAAAGTGGAAAAGTTGTCCAATGCGCTCATGATACTAATGACAAAGTTCCATCCAAGCACTGAACCGGTTGGATGGATTGTGGTTAGGGACCCAAGAGCCAAACGACCGTGAGATTTTTTGAGAGTCCAGATAAGGAAACCAAATGCTGCAAAAGGAGTGATAATACTTTTGACAGTGAACAGATGGCGTAAAGTTTGGGGAGGAAACCAAAGGGCCGGCAATTGGGCCGCCCAAAAGAGCATAAAGCACATGAACCCATAGGTGGTGATGTTTTGCGTATTCATGGTGTTTGGAATCCGTTCTTCCAAGTCGGTGCCGAAAATCGACATCAGCATAAGACTGATTGTCTGGGATCCAATGTAGGTCTGCACACTGTACCACACACAGCCCATGACCACTCTGTTCAACACAATCCACAGCGAAAAGTAGATTCCGTACGCTATTCTCGACGAAATGGGGAAAGCGATGTGATAGAAGTTACCGATACGCGAGTTGACCACCACGAAAAACGCCACACAGATGTACCCGATCCAGATACATACCCAGGTCTGCCACCAGTTCAGCCCCAGCTGCATACCTGTTGCTGAGATCTGCCAGGTGTTGACGTTGAAGGATCCGGAAATCCAGAAAAAAACGTATTGTTTCCAGTCCCACACTCTTCTGCCGGCTTCCACGGGCGCCAAATCGTCGTTGAACAAAAACGATTCCACGATGTTCTCGGCCCGGTTTGCGGAAGCACGCTTTGTTTGGTGCACTTCCAAAAATCTCACAATTTTTTCTCTCCAGTTTTTGGCCGGTTCATCGTACTGGTTTTCAAGACGGCCTGAGCCGACTGCTGCTTTTAGTCTTTGTCCTAGCGTTTTGTGAGTTTGTGGTTTTTTTTCGCTGTCATCGCTGATGTCCAGTTGAGAATCGTCAATTTTCCGATTTTCTGTGGAAACACCGTTTCGTTTGCTCATCATTTCGCTGTTGCTCAAGGGAGACCTATGGGTTAGAATTTCAAATGCTGATGCAGCATCATTAGCAGAGTTCATGGTTGTTCTTGCTTGCAATGCTGATGCACTTTTTTTCTTTCTATGTCCCACTATCGGTGAAAAAAAATGGGCATCGCATACAAGCCGCTGGGCTTTTATCTGAATAATCCTGAACTCAAAAATCAGAAAGCCCAAAAGAAAAAAATGATAAAAAAAATGAGTCCATTGCTGGTCAAGCTACGATCCAGGACTAATCTCGATATTGCCAGTATCTATCGCTCAGTTTGAGTGTATCCAATCTTGTGCTCTACCCCTAGTTTTCGTCGGCGAATTGAAGATATCTGCGAGAGTGTGAGCTACTACAGCTGGAATTAGCGTCATTGTCGTTCTCTTTCGTGAGAGATTAGAGCTGTTAATTTCTTATCTCAGTGTCAAGAAGCTAAATGCGACGGACTTATGGGGGATAGTTGTGGATTTCTACAAACGAAGCGATGTGAAGGGGAAAGAGCGACGGAGCAAGTAGTGGAGAAAAGAGAGCGAGGGGAGAGCGAAGAGCGAGAGGAGCGATAGTGGTTTGTCGTTGAATGGCAAAAAAATTACAAAGATAGGCTTGAAATGAGTGAACTAAGGGGATAGAGACAAAATGGAAAAGACTTGGCAAGTGTTGGGGGTCTCGGACATCTTCAACATGGTCAGTTTCTTTGATATTCTTGATCCATATCTCTCTATTTCTCTCTCCATCTCTCTCTATCTCTCAGTCTCATCTCATCTCATTGTTCAATTCTATCTCTTTTTTTCCTTTTCTTGTCTTCGTAATGGTTTATCTCGAGTGGGTAAAAAGACCCTACAGCAGACACACACAGAACACACAGTACAGGAACCAGGGCAGATCGGTTTTCGGATCAGAAAATGGGTTGTAGTTCTGTACGAAACGGCGGGACTCGAGTACACACGAATTCAGTGACTATGATAGTTGTGAAACTTCAGGACTGGAGACGAATGTGAGGATCCAAGAGCATTTCAAAGCACCGGATTCGCCGGGTTCTTCCCCGGTCTTGTGTGAAACCACTAGTAGACCCCCATAGAATATGGCCAGTTTACTTCGGTGCGGGAAGTGTTACCTTCTCCAACAATACCTGTTAGCGTCAGAAAACAAGCTTCATATTTCAAGTGACTGGTTAGGTGAGGTGGTCTTGGTAGTAAAATTACAAGCAGGTCAGTGGCTTCGCTGAGGTGTTTGCCAGATTGTTGTAATTCGTGTGACATGCCTCGACATATCTTTAAAGCTGGGGCAAATATTGTATCCTGTATGAAGAATTGTTTATATTGATTGCCGTCTTGCATAAACAGAGTTGATCCCACGAAAATGGGTGTCAGCTTCAAAAAGAACCTAAAGAGTAGTGCATTGTCTCGTGTGAACGACTCGTGAGAACGAGATAATATTACTGTCCCCTATTTCTGAGGAAAACATTGAACTTAGACGCTAGATGGTCTATCAAATCTTCGGCTTGTTTCCCGAGCTTCTTTTTGAAAATGTTCTTAACATGGCCAAACCATCGTATTCTTACAAGTACAATCTGCGAAATTGATTCAAGTGCAAGTAACCTCTTCAGACGAAGTTACACCGCATTCTTGTTTGATAGTGCACGTCACAGAACTCGCAAACCTGCTCATCACATTTGTAGCCAAGAAAAGAGTCCATAAGCCGTCTATTTGTTAGGATTAGCTTCGTGTTACCGCTGGTGTTGTTAAACTCTATTCGCGGTTGTGCACGTCATTCAACACGGGTGCTCGTACGGTGAGGAAAGGAGTAAGAAGCCATCGAGCAACAGAGGCCAGTAAGTATATTGACGATACGCCAATGAGGTATGAATATCAGCGTCTGGGGAGTTTCGTGGAAAGGGAACTTGAAGGCTAGATGCTAGCACTAACGTATACGTACGAAGTGATGAGTTCCAGTAAAATGGCGAGTCCAAAATCGAAGAGCACGACAGGATTTGTCTTCAGAACTGTTAGGCAGAATGAAGCAGGCGTTTTCCGTTTGTTTTGCCACATCCGTAGGTTGATTCTTTCAAATGCGTTTGGATCATAGATCACGTGTTTGATGATCGAGGTTGGATTTCTCTTACTCCCACTGCTCATGAACTCCTGATCCAAGCGCGAGTCCGGCCATATCTGAAAGTATAACAGACTCACACATCCTGGAGCTTATTTCCTTCTCCCAGTGTCTTTTTACAACATTGCCCTGGGAAAGGGTCAATGGGCTTATAACACTCTCAAGATTAGTAACATGAACCGTACTTTGAATCGATTGGAATTGTAACGTTACAAGCTCCCATACTTGTAACTTGCCTTCCTCAATTTATCTTGAAGTTCACTTTCTACTAGTATCATCGGCCCGATGCAGATTTAACATTGTGAATTAGAGCCCCTGGCATTTTCAATTCGCATAACATGCTCTATTCTCCATTATTGACAGAATTAACCGCGACATGAAGAATTGAACATGGAACTTCGTGCAGTTTGAAATCTGAAAATTACTTGGCTCTTGCGTAAAAGAAGATCGGCTATTCGATTGCTCACACCTTGCAGCCTTGTCACAAGCCGGATTGGCTTTTAATGATGAAGCCTACTCTGAGGTGTTGATTGTCACATCATTAATTTCTGACCGCTTCAAACAGCAAACAAGAGCCGCTAGAAACACTACCTTGAAGAATGAGAAAATCACCCAAATGAGCCATCAGGAGAAAGCGCTAAATATTTGGACTACTGGCTCAAAAATCGAAGTAGATTCCCGCATTTTTTCTCAATGGTGATTTATTTTTACAATACGAGACGTTCGGGTTGAATGATGCTTTCTCATCAACAAAAAATTCTTGCATAACGCACTTCCACTTCCTTGGAACATCAAGCGCCGGAAATTTACACGGGCGTGAGCTTCAGTAGCCAATACTATCAAGATGAATGCTGCCACTCCTTCATATAGCACACTGGATCAGTAGGCGTCCCAATTGGGAAACTTCTGCCAGCTCAGCGGGCTGCTATTTTTACTCTAGCTGTTAGGTCAGTTAGAGCCATGTCTCATCAACGGAGGTAAAATCAATGGAGAAGACTATACCAGAGGACCTACTTGGTATTTCACGACGCCTTATCCTGAACCTGGGCTTCACAACTCGAGCCACAATTCAAACGGACGGCTAAACTATCGTCGCACTATTGACCACCATCAGTGTTGCAAATGTATCAAACTCATTACAGCAATTATTTATCCATATTGAACATGGAAACTGTATCGTCTTGATCATGTTCTCGAGAAAATGGTTCTCCTATACCCAGATATGAGCTCGAGCACCTAATATAAAACTCCGAGATCTTCGGTGACATCCCACAGCTTACTCCACTGGCTAACTAATTCAAAGGTGAGTCAGTTAGCCCATTTAACCACCTAAGGAGAAACTATCCGTCCTGTCTGCAGAGCATTTCAAGAAATGGCAACTATCTTCATCACTACAATTCATACTCTCTCAACAACATGAAAACGCTCAAATGTATTGGCTCATCCTGAACCTTAATCACTTACAGGACCTCTGAAAGATGTGACAGTCCAGTAACTCAAGTCTCAAGGACATAAAGTAAAAATCGCAGATCTTTATGCTCAAAATTGCAGGGCATCAATTAACTGCCCTGACTTCCACCAGGTTTTGGAAACCGATGAAATGTTCATAATAACTTCCTCGAGCACGGTATATGCAGAAAATGACCTGACTAATGATGTCAAGTTAGAGCAGGAGAAACTCTTGTGGGCAGACACTTTGTTGTGGCATTTTCCATGATGGTGGTTTTCCATAACCGCAATAATGAAGGGCTGCGTGAACGGGTCATTTCTTGCGGAATGGTGTGCGGCGTTGGCGAACACAATGACTACCGGTGGAATGTTAGCTATGGAGAAGGAAAGTTTGCGGGTAAACGTGCAATGATTATGGTCACTATAGGCGGATGGGAAGATCATTGCTCAGATCGTGGGATAAACGGACCTCTGGCCGATTACTCTTTACCGTACATCATGGCGTGCTTTTTTATCCCGATCCCACAAGATGGATACAGAGAAGTTGGATGCAGCTACAGAGAAATTACAAGGGGGTATTTGCACTCTTGCGAGTGACCGATCCATTTACTTTCCGCAGACAAAACTATGGTGACTACATCCTTCCTGCACTCGCACTACACGAGGATATCGAGCCCGGTGTCACAGGACTTCCAGTACATTTGGACAAATTAGAGACGGTGTAAAAACTTGTGGCGGCAGTGCCTCATTGCGGGTCAAGATTTCGGTAAATATTCCAGCCTTGTCGAGTTGTGCTAGCTATGTCAGAGTTAGGTCCGTTGAGTTCTGCTTAGACATGTTGATAATAGACGGTATTCCAGTAAAATAGACAAGCGAAGGTAACGGCTTGAACTCATCGTGTACTGCAAGTGGTTATGACATATCGCTATACAACAAACGTCGCCGAGGAAAGTGGGGTGGAAAAGAACTCGTAATTGAGAGAAATAAGAAGGTTCATTGAAGATATGAACACCAGCGTCTTACTAGTTTCCATTACAATGGAACTTGGAGCCTTCAGGCTACCACTCTTGAATCGAATCTCGAACTATGATTGCCAATGAGTCGGACCTATTGATTCGCAACGCTTCAATTACCTGTTTGTCAAGAGATGTACACTTAACTATATATACATTTGTAGCCTTCTCCTCAGCAAGAACTCGTCCTTGTTAGCTCAGTTGGTAGAGCGTTCGGCTTTTAAGCACGCTTGCAAGGAACCGAAATGTCAGGGGTTCGAGCCCCCTATGAGGAGTTCTTAACTTTTTTTTGGTTTTGGGTCCAACTTGAATTTATGACAGTGAGAGAGGTCCTTGCCAGTCTTTACACATTGTACAATCTCAAATTATACTTACATCTAATCCTGGATGATATCAGTAACTGGTTTTCTTTTTTTAATTTGTGCTAAAAGATGGCAAGGCATTAGGCCTGTAAAGCCCTATATTTCTATGTGAACTGATGCTTTTGTTGTTTACATCAATTCAGAAAAACCTGCAACCAGGTTTTTGGTGAACCCACCTTCCTTGGCAGCGGTCTCGTAGTACCCGTAAATGGTTGTTGTAGCCATCAAAATGGAAGTACCGGAGCCCAAGGTTCCTAGTAGATCGGATCCAACGGAAAGCGCACCAATAGTAGCACCACCAAACGCAGCAGCAGTGGGGATGATTTTCTTCAACTCTCTGTAAACATTTGTTTCTCTCTTTCCGTTAATGACAAGACCCTGATCTTTGAATTGTTTGGCCACATCGCGGGGAGAAGTACCGGAGATCTCAGTCCACGTCTTGGAGAACATAGCACAGGCACCTAGAACAAACGCAACGTAAATGACGGTCTTGATTGGATCCAAAATGGCATCAGAGACAGAAAATGGTGGCTGGATGTAGTACGACAATCCACTCAAAGCCACTTGTTGGCCCGTTGGAGCGCCCGGTCTGGCGCCCCAAACTCCGATGAGACGCACCACAGGGTTAGAAGGAAATTTCTGGTACATGATTTGCGAAATCAAAAAGACGTTAGAAGTCAAAGCACTTTGCAACATGATAGGAGTGTTGGAGGTGTAGAAAAGCTTGATTGGGTAAGCGCCAACTTGACCTCTAGTTCTGGTCGATCTTACCGGCAATTCATAACGGAAACCTTGTAAGTACAACACAAACAAAAACACGGCCACAGTGGATAGAACTTGGAACATGTTGGGCAGGTTTTCCCTGTAGAAGGCTTCAACTAAGGCCCGCTTTTTGTCCCTTCTCACGGAGAGCAAGTGGAAGAAAGCAATCACGGCACCTTCGAACTCGTTACCACGACCGGAGTTGACGGTAGTGGGTGCAAACGCCTTCCAGAAGATTTGTTCTGCGATGTTGGTAGCGGTAAACAAAGAAATGCCTGATCCAAGACCGTAGCCCTTCGCCAAAAGCTCGTCGAGCAACAGCACGATGAACGACGCGAACATGAGTTGGAAGATCAACAACAAAGAGATGGCAATGCCAATGTCTGAGGGTCTACCGTAGTTGCCTGACAGCACCACCACGACGGCTTGGCCGAAAGTGAGCAAAATTGCACACACTTTCTGCGCGATCTGGAACAATTCCCGGTCCTGCTTATTTTCCATGTCAACATGCAACAATTGGGTGCCTTGCAAGAACTGGAAGATCATCGACGATGTGATGATGGGTGTCACTCCCAGTTCCATCAAGGTCCCTCTATTGGATGCCAGCATGGCACGCAGCCAGTACAATGGGTCTGAAGTTTCACTGGAAACAATCCCGTACAGCGGGATTTGGCCAAGCACCAAAAAGATCAGCAAAGACACACCGGTCCAGATCAATTTCTGGTTGTAGGGCACTTTTCTCTCCGGTGCAATCACCTCAGGTAGAAAGGCCTCGAACGGCTTAAACAAGTCCAACAAACGGCCACTCATTGCTCAATTACTACACCAGGAAAAGAACTCTTGGATAAATGGGAAGAATCAAAAGGCGCACGTTAAATTGGGGCGTGAGTATCGTTTCTGGTTCAGATCGTCTAGGATATTATCCAAATGAATACGAAGCTTCCTCTCGTCAACACCAAATGGGCAGTTTTTCGGTCTTTGCCTTCTTTTCTTTAAAGCGCGAAAGTATATCAATAATAATTGATCTTTCCTATTATTTAGGACGGGACACGCTGGCTGGTTAAAAGTTTTAGAAAGAGCCGAAAGCATAGAAGAGTTATTTCGTGCGATGTGATTGTTATGTGGTCACGTGATACTCGCATGATATTCACGTGGATCATAGGCTTTAGCTGTCGGATGAGCTTGAAATTGTAAGTCTATGGGGGAATAGGACTGAGTTCATAGTGTTGCATTGGTTGTTGGATGTTGAGTGCTGTACTTGTTTGAGATTGAGCCAAGGTTTCATGCTTTAGTGCTTGTTTGTCAGAAATTATGGTGTCTTGACAGATTCCATGTCAGCTGCTCCAAGTAGAAATGTTACCATAGACACGGGAGCAGTAGGACGATGTTGTAGAGGTGATGAATCATTGACCGGTGGGTTGATTTGACCATTTTTGTGTACTGTCAGTAGATGCCAGGTTCGATAGATGTTTGCCATTTGTATTTATTGGCAGTAGATGCCAGGTTCGATAGATGTTTGCCATTTGTATTTATTGGCAGTAGATGCCAGGTTCGATTGAATGTCTTCGTGGCGACGGTGAAGGATCAGTATTGGTGACGAACGAGGTAGTAATGGTACCCTTGCTGCTGTTGAACCTCTGTAATGTTCGAGAAATAGCGCGCTTCCGGTAATTTTAGATCGTGGGAAGGGGGCCTTTCGCCTATGCACCACGTTGGAAGCATCATACGAGTCTCGTTTTTAAATGGATATCAGTCCAATGAGTACGCTATCACCCACAAAATCCAGGATCACTCTTGCTATACTACTTCCCTACTGGTCTGCGTATTTTCACACTTTATCGTTTTTCCGCCTTACACTGCTCCACCAGTCAACGACTGACACTACTGGAGTTTCATAACCACCTTCAAACGCTTCAAATTGGACCTCATAACTTCTAGAATCCCATCTCTTGCTTGGAAAAAGCGACCTTTCTTACTTAGGTTTAGCCCTGACAACGTTTTTTCCCGAGTTGGCGGCTAAAACAATGGAAACTTAATCATTTTGGCACAGTTGAACACCCGCTTCTTGATTTCCAACTTGAAAAAGCTATTAAGAAGCCTTGATACCTTCAAAACATCTTTGAAATGTTCACTTTTGACATGTTTTCGATAATTCCCGGATTTTCATAACGATTCCAGTATATCTTCATATGTATATACCACAGATAGACTAACTAATTGAAAATGGAAGGGGTCTCGAACCTCCAAATGACATCTCATGAACAATTAAATAGCTATTCGTTCTTGTAAATCTATATTATAAACAGGTAACTGATCTTCATCGATTAATGACGTTTGACTACCAATATCAGCCACTTGGCTACAGCCAACATGGTACTTCGATGCAAATGCCCTTGTAAAACTTGAAATGCACCAATAGCGGTTTATTTCAAGGAACCCCACACTTGCGTAAGTAATCTCTCAACATGGTCAATCGAAAAAAAATCGCCTCTCTTAGTGACGACCAGTTCATCATATTTCAATATTTTTACGTCTCCAGAAGCCGAAATACGTGGAGATACTAATCGCCAATGCAACTAGGAATGAAGCCGCAGTCAGGGAGAAAATAGGTCTCACACATTGCGCTCCTGGGTATTGACCAATGCACTGTGTGTCGTAAACACGGGCGTAAAGTATACCGAAAACCGTCGATGCAATGGCAGGTGCTACCATGAAGCATCCGTAAGCTGTACCAAACACACTAGAGCCCCAGATACCCAGTGTTAACGTGGGGAATATGGTAAAAAGGCCGCCATAAGAAGCTCCGCTCAAAGCAGAAGCAATACTTATTTGGGTCTTGTTGGTCCCGACATTCAAGATTAGTACTTGACCCGATAAACCAAGCAACATGCATCCATATAGGATCCAAATGCGAGAGATTTTGCGTTGCGAGAGAAAATCGGCAGCCAGACCTGCAAGCAAACGTGTGCAAGTCGAAAGTAAGGCGTAGTACGATAGCACTCGATCCTGGATGTTGCGATCATTTGGAGAAACTAATAATGCGACAGAACCCATATTAGTGAGGAACATTTCAAGTGCACCTATAGTCAGGAAAAACATAAGCAGCGTCAGGTATGTGCTGGGGTCCCTTACGAACTGCGCAATACGTTCCTTGTAGTCCTTTGTAGAGGTGTTGGATTCAGTGGGTAACAGAGGCCGGTGCTCTTCTTGTTCAGCAGCAAGCTTCAACATAGCCACGATACTGGTAGAAATCCATGTCAAGGTCCCAACTACAGCATAAAAATAGGCAAAGGTCCGAAAGACACGCCCCAAGTTTAAATATTCGTAGCCCTGGGAGAACCATTCACGCTTCAAAATTTCAGAGCCAACTAAGGATGACAAGCCGTAAAATGTGGTGGGACAGCTTATCGACAGGAATTTGTATTTTGGGAACAGTTTGGCACAGGTCAAGAGACCGCTGAAAAAAAGTGCGCTTGTAGAGACTCCTATGGCGCAGAAAGCGACGAGTGTGAACGCAAAATGGGCTTCACCATGCTCGAACACGTACGAAGAGTAGGCGTAGCTAGGAACAAAGCCCACTACAGCCAACCAACTCAGTATCACTGGACCATGCGAATCTGACAATATTCCCAGTAACGGAGGGGTCAAGTAACCTCCCAAGTTAACAGCACTGGAGATCAGATTGATCTGGAGTGCCGTATAATGCATGTGGTCTCTCCATGGTTTGGTGAATAGAGATATAATTGTGATCAGACCTGATGCAACGCATGATATTAGGGCAATCAGGAAAGCTACTTTGCGTAGCGTCGAGATGTGAAACCGTGTGTGCAGGCATGATCGAATGTGTAACGTCAACCAATGTTCGATGGATGACAGTGTCATGTCTGTGTGTGTGTGTGTGTGTGTGTGTGCAATCAAGTGATTACTCACGTTGATCTTCGGACTAGTCTATAAAGTTTGTCGATGAATTGATCAATGGTCAAGTTTCTTATTTAGACTATAAGGGAAAGAGGTGAGTCAGTTAAATACACTCGACAAGATCAGCTAGACAGTAAGTCCGTTCAAGTATCCTTGGTGGGGTTAATGTGAGTAAAGGCTATGAACTGAGTGTATGTGTTTTGACTGAGAAGCGATTAATTAGGTTAGTGAGAAAGTAATTAGAGAGGTAGGCAGGGTGGTAGGTTGATGAGAGATGAATAACTTAGTGCCGGGATTGTTTGTAGTTTGTGAGGTTTGCGAGCCCAGAAAAGTAGTGTGGTTTCAATTTTTCAAAGAGCGCGCAACATCAGCCAAACATAGATATTTTTTGGATTTCCACCTGTTGTTGGTGGTGACACCCCAATCAGGAGGACTATTGGATGCATGTCTTGCGTAAATGACGGTGTTGGACGCATTGGCTTGTTTGGTGTAGTTGGCTTGTAAAAACTCCAAAACTTGTTCGGAGTTGAATGCAGGTTTGGATGCTGGTGACTTTTTAGACTTCTTGGTTGTCGAAGTTGGTGCAGTGGTATTGGCACCATGCGATTTCATGGAAGATGCAGTGTTTGTTTTTGTGGGTTTATTTTGTTTGATGGGTGTTGTGGGTAGTGTAGAAGTAGAGGTGGCAGCCGTAGCTGGAGCTGCTTTTGCAGCAGCAGCAGCCCACCCTGTTAGCTTGGGTTTTTGAGTGACCGTTGACATTGTTTTTCGGTAAAGGTGTTAGAGGGAGCCCAGTGAAGAGAAGTGGGCAAAGAAGGTGGTCAACAGGGGTGCGAACTAAAGATTGTTTCTTGTCTGTGAGATGGGAAAAGAGCAGCTAGAGTGTGTGTATGTGTGTGTGCCAGGCGGTGATAAAGACGATCTATTGGGTTATAGTGGGATCGTGAATAGTGATGGAGAAAAACCAAGAACTGAGGTGGGTGTCTAGGTGACCAAGGAGCAGGGCAGGTTTTAAGGAATTCAGACGCGAAGAAGTGGGTGCGAGTTGTGGTTTCTACATAGGTATGGTGGGTGTTGTTACATGTCGTACACAGTGACACAAATAGAAATCTGATTTTCGATCCATGATAGCCCTGAATTCTCGAGCCCAGACAAGGTAAATTCCAACGCCATCCCTTCTTCCAACTGAGAGGAATGCATTCCCCAAAAATTGCAGTGGTAACAGCTCTAAAAACCTATTATTCCCAGATCACTACGCACGAACAATATCTCATCTTTTCGTCTGTATAGCAAATGCTTATATGTAATCTATTTCACCTCATTCTGTCCCAACATGACACCCGATCGCTTTCTTTCACCACACAGCCAAAAATACAACGATCCCTTCTCCTTCTCTGCGTAAATTTACGATCCAGTCATGATCCAACTCTTCCCGGTCTTTCCCATTTCCATTCCCTTCTTTCCTTCCTCCCGTTAGCCCGTCTTTCCCCTACTCTTGTCACTATCTCCTTTCAATGACACAGTTGCCAGACGGGCCCACCAGCTTATAGCCCCATTGTCCAATGGTCTCGAACTTTGATCGCAAAAGGCCCAGAACAAACGCAAATGAACCCACTGGCGCAAGCCTCATATTTAGATCTAGACCTAATCAACTGTTCACACGAGGTTTCCGCTATTCCGTGTATGATACTAGTCAAGATACGACAAGACATTGTGTACATACGTAAGTGTTGTTAACCCGGACTGTGACGTTACTACCCCGGATTGTTAATATTGTAAAGATCGAGCCCAGCCAAACATTATCGCGCGGGTTATCGGTAGTAGGTTTGTAGGCTTGTAAACATTGTTCTTGAAGGTCAGGCCAATAGTAAAAAATGCTTAGGTCCGAGTCCGGAGTTTCTTAAGGCTGTGACAGCACATTCACATACACTCACACACATAACAGCGTTCACCGCTAGTTTTGTGGAAATGCGCGGCGGAGAGGGGTTGTGGTGACACAAGTGTATTAAAGGGATAGGAAGAGACGATGGTATCTGGGAGAGTATATAAAGGGATCGGAATATAGAAGGTTAGAGAACTTACTTGGGAGACGCTATCAAGAACAACGCCTCACTCAACAGTGAGCACTCACTTGTCAGTCTTTAGTTACATATCTAAGTACAAATAATCACCAACCCACCCATTCAAATAATGCCGGCCGCCGTGCAAGCAAGAAGAGACTCAGCAGAATCGATCAACACAGATATCATCACACTGTCGAGATTCATTCTGGAAAGCCAACGCTACGATGCGAAAAACGCTACTGGAGAGTTTTCAATGCTGCTGAACTCCTTGCAGTTCGCTTTCAAGTTCATTTCGCAAACCATCCGGCGTGCGGAGTTGGTCAACCTCATGGGACTGGCAGGTGCGTCCGTTAACGCCACGGGCGACCAACAGAAAAAACTGGATGTTCTGGGTGATGAGATCTTCATCAACGCCATGCGGGCCAGCGGGAACGTCAAAGTGTTGGTCTCCGAAGAGCAAGAAGAATTGATGGTTTTCCGTCACAATCCAGCCACCTACGCGGTTTGTTGCGATCCAATCGACGGATCGTCGAATTTGGACGCCGGTGTTTCGGTGGGGACCATTGTTTCGCTATTCAAGCTGACTCCGGGGTCGCAAGGCAATTCCAAAGATGTGTTGCGTCGCGGTGACGACATGGTCGCCGCTTGTTACGCCATGTACGGTGCTTCCACGCATCTCATGCTTACCACAGGGAAAGGCGTCAACGGGTTCACGCTCGACACCAATTTGGGCGAGTTTATCCTCACATATCCGGACCTCAAACTGCCTTTGCAGCATCCAATCTATTCGGTCAACGAGGGAAACTCCGTGTACTGGGAAGATATGATCCAGCAGTTCTTCCACAATTTGAAGGTGCCCCAGGATGCTCCTAATGGCAAACCTTACTCTTCGCGTTATATCGGGTCGATGGTCGCCGACGTGCATCGTACTTTATTGTATGGTGGGCTCTTTTCGTACCCTTGCGACAAAAAGAGTCCCAAGGGTAAACTACGGCTACTATACGAGGCGTTCCCCATGGCTTTCCTTGTCGAACAAGCCGGAGGTAAAGCCGTTAATGACAAAGGTGAGCGTATCCTGGATTTGACCCCCGAAAACATTCACGACAAGAGCAGCATTTGGTTGGGTAGTAGCCAGGACATCGACCGATTCCTAAAGCATATTGGTAAATGAGTTGGCATCAAAAGAGCATCATATTTGCCGTTTACGTACCTATATTCTATTGTTTCAATGCATGTTTTCCATTCCTCTATCTCAGGGTCCAAGATTACGTGGCCGCAGCCGGTTCATTTTGTTCTTCAATCACCTCCACGACTTCCTCCACCGTATCTTTTGAAGAATTATCCCGGTCTTCAGTAAAGTCGCCCGTTTCAGAGCGTTCGCTCACAGACGCATCGTCAGTGACAGGTTTCGCATCGGGTGGTAAATTTGTGTCGACAATAGCTTTAGAGTAGCCCAAGGACTTGATTTCACGTTCCATGAGTTCCTTCACTCTTTCAGTGAAAGCACTGACGTCCTCTTTCTTAAGGTCTGAGGTGGAAATTGGATCTAAAACCTTGACCGTAATGACACCACGGTTGAAAACCTTGAACTTGGAGTTCATAATGGTGCTTGTATTGGATACCACGATCGGTACAATTGGCACTTTACCCTGCTGGGCGAGATGGAAAGCGCCCTTTTTGAATGGTAACAAGCAAGGCTTGGTAGAATGAGATCTGGTACCTTCTGGGAAGATCCAAATAGCGCGTTTTTTACTTCTAATGTTTTCAATGGCTTTGGATAGAGTTTTGACACTCTTTTCACGATTACCACGGTCCAGGAAGAGAGTTCCGCTCAGACTCATAAACCAGCCCAAAAATGGAACCCATTTTAATGAGCTTTTGGCTGTTACCGTGCACCCTGGAGGAAAAGTTCTACCCAACATTAGAATGTCCAGAGCCGATTGGTGGTTGGCCACGAAAATGGCCGGTAGTTTATCTAGGTTTTCAGGATTGATAACCTCCACGTCTATACCCAAAAATGTTCCCATCACATAGTAAAAAGACCTAGCCGTAGTGTACTGAGCAAGGTGTCTTTTCCCAACTAGAGTGAGAACTATGGATGCTAACACTCCATACAGGGCGCAAGTACTCAATAGCGTCACACCCAGCACGCACCTAAATTGGTACACTATTCTGCCCCAAACACCCATATGGACTGTTGGAAGTGAAAGAAGAGGGACTGAAAATTTGCAAAAGATAGCTTCTTCGTTGTAAGTGAAACAAATTCAAAGTTTTGGAGCGTTTCTTGGATCCAATAACGGTTTACTTCTGCTTTGTTTCCTTTACTTCTTATACTTCACTTTGGGCAGTGAAACTTTTCGGCAGCAGTTTTACCAATGAAAGCTTGACTTTGTAAAATATTCTATAGTCTCCAGCCACGTACAGCTTTTAGACAAGACAAAACTAATGCTAAAGGCTCGAGCTTTGCAATAGAAAATTGCTAGGGTTGTGGATATGTCGTTGTTGGTTTATATGATGGATTGTTGGGTTCGAAGTTGTTTGAAGATGAGGGAACCTACCAGAGGATCGAGTAGATGGTTAGGTAGATAACCAGCTGGAGGACGCCAAGTTGAAGATGCCAAGTAGCTACGGGAAGAGCGGGAAGAGGTAGCTAAACAAGAACAATTCAAGTGCCCTGACTACTAGTTCCAAAACGAATTATAGCAGCTACGAACTAGAAGGAGAGAACCTAAATTTCACCAAGACAAGCAAGCTGGCAAATTTAGCGGTGCAAATGCCGTACTTGAAGTACGAAAGATATTTGAATTGGTAACCAGAGAACTTCGATCGTACTCTCCTTCTCGGCAACCTTGAACGATTTATGTCAGTTTTCTTACATTGCGTCAGGATAAATCGGCTTTCCGAATTTCGCATTCATGTGGGAGATATGACAATTTAGAGATGGATCACAATTACTAAAGAGGTTTTCAGGTCATTTTTAGCATTGGTGTGTGGCTTATGGCTCTAGCAAGGCCTTCGAGTGCTGGAAACGCTCTTGCATGAGTTGGCATTTTCCGGCATCGTAGAAAGGTACCGATTGCAGATCTCACCAAATTACCGTCAAGTACATCATCGTTTCAACTAACTGGACTAGCCTCATCTTTATCGTTTCGCGATGATTCGATGAATGTGCTGGCACATTGTAGAGTATACCCACTCTCTACCGTAAGTTACGGGTTCCGCCTTTTCTTTCAAAGCTATTTTCGAAGCTTTTCACTAACGTCGTGTCTCCTCAGTTTTACAAACCGGTTGCCATTAATATTGACTGGCTCGGTAAGGACTCGTTTGGCAATGCGATACTGGACTGCGAACAGCAACCCGGTGCTCAAAAACTCAAGCCGGCAGGGTTTCTGCACCTAATAGAGCACAGTTTTACGCCTACAACCTTTAAAGAGGAGCTCTTGACGAGATTGGTGGATAATTGTCCCGATCAGAGTTTCATCTTGGTGATTGATCTGATATCTTGTTTGAAGCCTCTGCTTTCGCAATTGCAGCTAGATGACAAAGACGTAGCATATCTGAACTCGGCATCGCTTGTTAATTTTGACTCGCTCATCAATTTTCTTGTGCAACTCAATGAAAGTCCACAGGATGCATTATCCCGTTGTCGAAAACAAGTCTCGTTGCAGTATCAGCTGGCAGGAATCGTCATTGACAACATTTCATACTACACGCATGATGCGGCCTCTTATGATCTTCTATTCAAAGTTCTGCGTTTACTAAGAGCCAGATATGGTTGCTGTATCGTTACAGTAGGATACGGTCTGGAGTTCTACAATGGCGTCGAGAAGGGATTGGCTGAGACATCTGTTCAACCTTATGAAATTCCAACCCGTCTGCCCATTTCATACGTCAAGAACATGGACTGCGTCTTGCTAAGGGACACGGAGACCGTTGCAAGAGTTCTCGATGTTAAGTGATTCGAACTCTCTTTTGACTGGCGATGAGCTGCTGCATTTCCTACGGTATAGGCTCAATAAAGATCCTTCGTACGAAGGGTTTTTCAACTTCTTCAATTTTAGACGATGAGCATTGTCGATCAGAATACACACCTCTCGAAAACTTTTACCTGTTGGTGACAAAAGAAAGGGTCTTCTGAGTGTTTATTTCAATAATTCGCTTTGATTCAGGCTGGAAAACTGTACAAAAGTTTACTTGTGAACCGAAATAACTCAGATTTCAAATCAGAGCATTAACAAAACCTAACTTGGTGAAAAAAAAGCTAAAAAGTTAGGAATATGAGTGACGTCAAAACAACTGATGAAGCTTCTGTGAGACGTAACTCGTACACTGCTGTTGAGTTTACCCCTGAAGTGGAGAAACAATGCTTGAAACAGCTTGAGTTTTACTTTTCTGAATTCAATTTGCCCTACGACAAATTTCTGCGCACCACTGCTGAGAAAAATGAAGGATGGATCCCCATTTCCACCATCGCTACGTTCAACAGAATGAAGAAATTTCGTCCGGTAGACAAAGTGGTCGAAACTTTGCGTAATTCCACCGTGCTGGAAGTAAGCGAAGACGGTGAAAACGTCAAGAGACGTGTGCCGCTAGATCTTCAACACGATGCCAGACTCGAAAGAAGCAAAAGGATGGTCACAGTGCAGAACTTTGACTTTTCGAAAGATGGCCAAGACAAATTGAGCGAGCAAGAGAAAACTGAACTCCAAGAAAACGTAGAAAGCTTTTTTGGCAAGCTTGGTTCCGTGAGTCAAGTCCGTTTGAAAAAAGACCATCGTAAGAATTTCAATGGTACAGTCATCGTGGAATTCGCCAGCGAGAAAGATGCCGAACAGTTTGTCGACACGTACGGCGCCGATAAAGAAGTACTCTCCTATGAAGGACGCAAGCTAGACGTCCTCTCTAAGAAGCAATACGATCAACAACGTGAAGCAACACGTAGTAAAAACTTCAGTGGATCAGGCCAACGTTCCCGTTCTTTTACCGGTCACAGAAAGAACATGCCTAAACAGAAGAGATCAAGAGACGCCCCTAAGGCTGAGGGAGAACAGTCCGAATCCACTCCCAAACAGGATGAGGAACCAGTTGCTTCCGAGTCCGCTGTACAGTAAATCTGTTTAATTCACTACCAACACACGTACACATAGATGCATTGTGACAAATGTGGACTGTGTAAATATAATTTAACAGAACATCCCAACGATACAAGAACTTGTTGATTTTTTTTCAATTTACGGACCTATTTACCTTTCGAGTCGTCAAAGTCATCTTGTCTGCACGTTTGTACCACCCGCCGTTTTCCGCGGGCATTGGTTTAGGATGGACATCATTAATACGGCTTGTAATCGTGTAATCCCAACCCGCTGTTATTGTAGTTTTTATTTGAGGTTTATAAGTGCCAGCTTTAAAGAAGGTGCAGGCACTTGTAGGATTGATTCGAGTCCATTGTGTTGCCGTGACTGTAGATCCCGGCTGGGTTTGCATGGCTGCAAAAAGGGTGGATCCGGTTTGTGACGCATAGGGAAGTTTGAATGAAGCAGAGTCTATCGGTGGTGGTGGCCCATCTGGGCCTATTTTCATAGTTTCAGGCGTTGGTCCCTGTGGTTCGTTCACAGGCGGTGCTGCTTTATTCCCCTGCAATCCAGTAATAGTAAACCTGTTTGAGTAGTGAATGGTAATCCATTCAGGAGAAACGGCCACCACTTGTACAAAATAAGTACCACTTGCGCCAGCGTTTGTGTCAACGGTTACAGTATATTTGTTAGCGGTTACTTCGCCCGCGGAAACTGTCGCCAGCGTAGTAACAGCCTCAATTTTATTATTTGGACCGGAACACAGAGTGAAAACGTATTGCGTAACTGAACTCAAATCTGGTACGTTACCAGCGTCTGTCCATTCTACATCAAAGGATGCAGAATTTGAAGAAACTGAAATCTGGTCACCACTACCTGGTTTTACAACGGCAAGATCCGCTGCAACCAAGCAAAGGTATATTTGAATTAGGGAAATTAGTGAACGTAATGGCATGGCGTTGGATGCGTCACTTTTGAGAGTTGTAATGAGTTTGGTGGGATATTTTTGAACATGAGACTGGACGTATTTAAATACGCAAGTGGGAAAGTGAAACTTCTAAGGTATTTCGTGGTGTATGTGGTCTCGACTTTAATGAGAAGGCTAATGTAGCAGAAACAAAATTGTTGATGATCGCTGACGCTGACATCTTGCTGGCGCCAGTAGGAAACAACGTATCGTTGGATATGACGAGGACTGAGCGGCAGGGTAGTGAGCACCGTTCGCCGTGTGTATGACAAGCATTATAGGTGGGATCAATGTCATCTGGAAGAGATGTATGTGAAGAATTTGGGATGACAGTTTTCAAGGCGATGTTTTTACGTATACGATAGAGGTGCAAACTCAAGATTTCAATTTTATGTGACTTCTGACCTGTGGGAACTAAGTGTAGTGCACAGAATGGGACAAATAAAGTCTGGTATTCCATGATGTCACGGTTTGTAGTGTCAAGTTGTAAAGAGTCGTTTCTGTGACGGGCTGGTGAGACGAGCTCTTTCGCGATTTTTGTCTGACAGTGCAGGTGACCGCACAGCAAGGAGTAGGCGTGTACGATTAGATTCAAGAGGCAAAAGACTACTGAGTGACTGGATGGGATTGCTTTAGATTATGAAATCTGTCAAGACTCAAGACGTGCTGGGTGGCTGGACCGCTATCTCCAGACATTCAATACATCTGGATAAGCATGTGGTAAGCGAAAGTACACGATGTTTCCGTATTTGTGATCCATTTTGAGTATCCATGGTTGACTGGAATAGATACCCGTTCCGTACAGAGCGACGACCCGTTTGGTATCCGGTTAGGGTGTGATAACGGAAGAGTAGATTCGAGTAGACCCGTAAGAGATGGTCAGTGCGCGAAGCATTACAATCACAGACAGTACCTGTTATCCTCAGATGTAGGCTCTCCATTTCCAAAGACTAGCAGTTTGAAATGAGGAAACCATGTATGAAAGGACACTGGCTTCAGCGCTCACTTCGTTGAGGTATTTCATGTGGATATTGATTTGATAGATCACGGAACTGGAGAACCCACAAGAAAGAAGGTGGAATGTTGTCTACATGTTACCGCTAAGGTTGAACAACTCTAGCGGTGAGTTTACTCGTCATTCCACACGGCTACTCATACTCGTCCCCAGTCCTGGTGGTAATGAATCTGGGCCCTCGCGGAGACGTACTCCACGTTTAAGCCAGCAGAGCCAGACTTGTGGGCGTAGAGAATCCAAGCAGTGTTAAACTGGGATGGATTAGCTACATTTTGAATTGCTTGTTTATTGATTTTGCCGGAACCTCTGTCTGCCTGGCGTCAGATCCATGACGAGCTGATCACGTACACGTGACAGAGGACAGCGTCAGAATCTGGAACAAGTACCGATCTAACGGAAAGGGCGTCTATTAAACCAAGTGATAACACTTGCAATCAATCGAGTGCACCCGGAACGCTTGAAAGTTCTCATATTCGTCAGCAACGGAACATCTCAGAGAACTTGTATGAGAAGAGACGTTTTGTCTACCCTGCAAGCTCATTTCATTCATGCTAAATAGATTACGGAGAGATAACTCTAACTCAATAAACAATAGTTTACACCTTACAAGAATGGACAAGAATCACCCAAGATATGGGACGTTTATCGTGAAGCGAAACTCCAGAGACAAAGTCCCAACATGACTATAAACAAATCTATTCAAATTCGTTCAAATAGCGCGAGTGACATCGGCGTCTAGCGGCTTTTGAAGGCTTGTTACTACCTTTACGCACACGTACGAAGTGATATACTCATAATAGAGCGCACTCAGCAGACTCGAGTACATATTTCGACCCACGAGCAGACTCCCACACCACCAGTACGCTCTATATCCCCTTGGGGTCATCTAAACAACACAACCATAACCAAGGTCGGTCGCTCCACCACTCACTTCGTTGAAACAATTCAATGTCAATTGGCATTCGCTAAATTGAAGAACAGGAACACTTACCAAAACCCTCACCAACCACCCTCACCAATCACCCTCACCAACCACCCTTGTACACAAGAAAGAAGGTCCTTACGTACCTTGTCCACATGTTACCGCTGAAGTTGAACAACTCTATACCCACGGATCTAAACTCGATCCCTACTCGTCCCCTACTCGTCCCCTACTCGTCCCCTACTCGTCCCGTACTCGTCCCGTACTCGTCCCGTACTCGTCCCCTCCCCTGCCCCCATTTCTTTTTCTTTTCTTCTTTTGTGGCCCCCCCTCCCCTTTTCTTTTCTTTTCTTTTCTGCTTTTTTTCGGCTTGTCCTCCTCGTCTCTCTTTTTCTTTTCGCGTCTGGAGTCTCTCGAGCCCGAGGCTCGCCCAACACCTTGCATAACCACTTTTCTTCTCACCGTTGCTCGATCCCACCTCAACAAACACGGGTAAAGAAGAGGACACCGAGGAAGAGCAGGGAAAAAAAAGCACACACAGAGAGAGAGAGAGAGAGAGAGAAAAAAAAAGAATGCCCAAAAAAACCCGTCGCGTACCTATCACGCGGATCTTCACAGACGTGTAGGTAATAATAACGATCGTAAGCAGTATATATATTTCGATATATATTTCGATATATATATATATGTATATACATGTACGTTTACGGAGGACCCGTTTCTCTCTTTTATTAAGCACCCGGGAGACTGTTCAGACGCCAGCTTGTGCGAACCACTCTCTCTAGTTCTCACCATTAGCCTCCGATGACAGCAGGATTTCAAAGATTTGCGTCTGCTACGCAAACAGAAACGGATGGTAAAAATGACGACCACCACACGAAAAACCCAGACACCACGGCCTCGGCCTCATCCGAACAAAAATACGCTATCAACGCACACGGCCAAGTGTTCAAAGTGCCTGATTACACCATCAAGGACGTGCTTTCGGCGATACCTGCCGAATGCTACCAACGAAGCTTGCTGCGGTCGCTAGGCTTTGTGGCACGCGATATCTTGGGGATGGTCTCGCTTGCGGTTGTCGCGCACCGGTGGGCGGGTCCTTGGCTGCAAGCGGCCGAGGCACCCTTGCTGGTGCGTTTCCTGTTTTGGAACGCGTATGCGGCAGCTCTAGGCGCGTTTGGCACCGGACTGTGGATCATGGCCCATGAGTGCGGCCACCAGGCGTTCTCCGACTACGGAGCCGTCAACGATTTTGTTGGATGGCTTCTACACTCGTATCTGTTGGTGCCTTATTTCTCCTGGAAGTACTCGCACTCCAAGCACCACAAGGCCACCGGCCATCTGCATCGCGATATGGTGTTTTTGCCGCCCACCAAACAGGAGTTCTGGCAGACTCGGGGCTGGGCCGCGGAACTGGCGGAAGTCACGGAAGACTCCCCGCTGCGCACACTAGCAGAGCTAGTGGCGCAGCAGCTCGGCGGCTGGCTGATGCATCTGGTGACAAACGTCACCGGACAACGGTACCCAGACGCGCCCGCATGGACGCGTAACCATTTTTGGCCGCTGTCGCCATTGTTCGAGACCAAAGACGCGCTGTACATTGTGCTGAGCGATCTGGGGATCTTGGCACAATGTCTGGTGTTACGTATGTGGTATGTGCGGTTTGGAGCATGGTCTGTGGCTATCAACTGGCTAGTGCCATATCTGTGGGTTAATCACTGGCTGGTGTTCATCACGTATCTGCAACACACAGACCACACACTTCCACACTACGATCAGTCTCAATGGACGTTTGCCAAAGGCGCAGCGGCCACCATCGATCGTAGATTGCCATTTGTGGGACCACACATTTTCCACGACATCATCGAGACTCACGTGCTGCACCATTTTGTGAGCCGGATTCCATTTTACAATGCACGTCCTGCGTCTGAGGCCATTCGTCGTGTCATGGGCGAACACTACCGTTCCACGGACGAAAACATGTTTAAATCGTTCTGGAAAGTGGCCCGTGGATGCCAGTACGTCGATGGTGACAACGGGGTCTACATGTTCCGTAACGTCAACAACCAGGGCGTGGGCATGGGCTCTGATGGCGTTACGGAAGAGATCAAGCGCTAGTGTGTTTTGTGGTGGCAGTAAGGAAGGTGCTTCAGGGACGAAGCAGTATAATTATAATTGATAGAGATTCATATTTTTTTTTCTGAGCTACGTAGTAAAGTATTATTGTCTATAATGGACAGGGTTGGTTTTTCAAGATTTAATTACGGGATTATATGAGTGTTTCGTACAGAGTGATGTTTAATCCATCGGAGTTTTATGTTCCTAATTCGAAGGCAGCAGTAATGGCAGTTTTGCTGGAATGTGTGGGCCAAGACGGCTCGAAGTTTCAGTGGAACGTAGCACCAAAGGCGTCAAACCCTGTTCATCTCGACAATAAAATTGGACTAATCGTCAAGAAAACATGTGTGAGAGAGAACCTATCGAGAAGCAATTTTGAAATCTGGTCTTCGCACTGCCGTCAAGATCAGCTTGTGCATCCTTGTCAGGGCGAGAAATACCTCAGTCGTAGTTTTCTGTTGGGATTGGTAAACTGTATGGTACAGTGCCAATTGCGTAATCAGAAAATGACATACTAGTACAAAATGACATATTAAGCGCTAAGGTGAAATAGACCAACCGTAAAGATATGAAACAGCAATACGTCAACAAGCAGTACAGGACTTCTATTAAGTAGTCTTTACTAATGGGCTGAGAGCCAGGACGTTACCTACTGTTTGCTATTGTTGCTCCAAGAAATCGTTTAAATATCCGTGATTTGGTAAAACAGAATGTACCAGACTTATCACCGAGAGATAAATAGAATCATAACCATAGCCATTCACTTATAACAAATCATGGCTGAGCAAACAAAGCAGTTTAACTACTCGAACACTGCCGACGTAGTCGAGCCTCAACATGGTAGCGCCGCTTGACCTACCATATCCGTACCCAGCGGCCCGGTACCATTGTCTCCATGCATATGCGTTTGCCCTGACATTTGCGACGCCTGTCAAAACTCGTGTTTTAGAGTAACACTACTTCTATGTTGCCGTTGTTCATCCAGGTTTAATTGCAATCGCAATCGCAAGTCCAAATCATCGTTAGTCTGTCATGTCGCTGTTGATGGCCTTTGAAATACCTAATCAAGACGCCATGTTTGTATAATTCAGCAACAGTTGGGGTAGTCGTCTACGATAACCGTTGTCAGTCAATCTCTTAGGTTACTTGGAGTCTTTTGTATATACTTGCATCATACTCACTTTAGTCCCGATATGCTGTCGACAACTATACTACCCGTGTTACAACCATAGATAACCCACACGTTCGCCCGTAAGATATTCTCAGGCATTCTGTTTGTTGTCTTTCTCAGCGCCCACAAGTGGTCGCCACGGTGTTTCGCCTATATCAACGATAGACAGCTGTTTCCCGCCTTCTCCTACACATGACTGAGAGTGCCATATTTAGGGAACGGTGCTAGTTATTCTCGGCCTGTGTTGCTCAGTTACTTCTCATTGATACTGTATGCGACGCATGACAGCCAACCGTCCCCGTCTAAATGTGGTAGAGTGCCACCAGTTATACTCAGAGTGAATATTGTCGTATCTATGTGCCTATATTTAACCACACACACACACACACACACACACACACACACACACACACACTAGCACAGACTAATCAAACCTACCAGTGACCATAGTTTCGTTAACTTCATCTTGCGCGTCGATGATTCTCTTTCTGTACCTATCTGCTATAGCCTTGCTAGAGGTAATGCGCATTAGCCAGTAATATATGCTCTCGTCTATGATATGGAAAGGTGTAAAAAGAAGTAATGCTATGATGGCCAAAGCTATTATCATGATAAAATGTATGATGCACAAGAACAAACTATTGCTATCCAAGGTAAGGGAACAGTTGAACTAAAGTTCGATAAGGTCGTACAACTGGAAGCATATCTATCCTCGGAAATATGCTGTGATATTATATCGACTTACTAACTCGAAAAGTTTGGAGTATTCCCACATTTTCAATCGCGACAATTACAAACTAAGGATGGTAAAAGAGTCGCAAACCTCATCAAAACGCAAGAGGCCTACTGGAGTTCACCCGAGACCATCATAAATGCTAAACAAATCAGGTATATCAGAAATACAAAAAACCTAATGTCGCTATACCAGTTTCATGAATCTCCAAGTCACATCAATGTGAAATACATCAAAAAATCTGTGGAACTTGGGTTGATAGCGGATATCACATCACAAGATGTAAACTGGAGCGATCTAGACAGTTTCAGCTGCGAATTCTGTTTAGCAGGAAAGGGAAGGAAAAATAAATTCTAATTCAAACTCAAATTTCGTTAGACACGGACATGTTGTGAACGCCAGAGAACGGTACCAGAAGCAGTACAATAATTTTGAGTTTCTACGCGCAGACGTTTTTGGACCAATGCACAAAATGCCATCCGGTACCCCAAATATTTCATAATGTTCACAGACGAACGTAGCAAATACAGATGGGTTTTTCCATCATATCATAAGGACGAAGAATCGATTGTTGATGTTCTTGAAAATCTCGTCTATCACATATTCACTCAGCACCGTATTAAGGTTAAATCTTTCCAAAAGGATAATGGAAGCGAGTACACCAACAATTCCATCAGAGCTTTTCTCGATAAGAAGGGTATTAACTTGCATTACACGTCAGTCAGAGATTCTGCATCAAATGGGATAGCTGAAAGAGTGAGTGTCCCGTTAATAAACGATCGCCGATCTATTTTACACATATCCAAAATGCCAAAACATTTGTTGTTTGAAGCCACCAAGGTTGCATGCCATCATCGAAACTGTTTCTCAAACCCCAAGTTGAAGACTTCGTCACGTTCTGTAGCAGGTTAAGCTGCTATCAACGCACGTAAACTACCGCCTTTTGGACAACCATGTATGGTGCATGATTATACAGCACTTAACAAAAAGTTATAGGCACGAAGTATCCTAGGGCATATCCTCAGAAATATAAAACGTCATAAGGCTTCAGAATATATTTGCCAACTATCGGTATAATAGTGGAAACCCAGAACTATAATATCGTCAACACACACAGCAGTCACCTGCCTCATGATTATTATGACATAGACGTTGATCAATCTGATGATGAAGAACTATTAAACGATCAGACGTCTGCATCAGACGACGAACTAGAAGAACAGGTGGAGTCAGAACATGAAGTAGAGACCACTTCTACAACGACAGATCCACCTCTCGTATCTTCGAAATACGAATATGTAACTCTCTCTCAATGGTTCGCATTACTAGGGGTCTGGAGAAATTACCATACGACAACATTCCAGGTGCTTCGCAACAAGAATGAACAAATATATAAGCACTTTATCTGGCTCACTGGCAATTAAGATCAGTGTAAGGCACTTGAACAAGTGGTACAATCAACGACATCAAACTATGCTAGCATTTTGAGTAATAATTTCGTAGCTGTATCCGATCACGTGATCTAAACTTCCTTTCGAGACGCCAGAATTACAGGTCTCCACAAGTATTTGAAGCATTTCGTCAACATTTCTATTCTTCTATCTTATTTTCTTTTCTATCCCTATATACATGACGTTCCCTATGCTTTGAATATTGCCCACTATTTCCCCACATGTTTCTCTAACCACTCGTCTACGTTATTGAACTCCTGTTCACAGTGCCGGCACTTTCCAGGAACAGATGCTCGGTCTCTTTTGCGGGTTCCCGATGGATATTTGAAGTGCAGAGCCTTCAAATGATTTTTGTATGTGTCACGTCGTGAGAAAATCCCCGTTGGATGACACGTAGTCAGCGCGGATCCGGTTTCAGCTGAGTCCATGCGTTTCTCATTGGCAACGCTATTGTAAGGACACCGAAATGCCCTCTTTCCAAGAAGTGTTGTTAACCCATTACCAGGAGATGCGTCGTCGGTAGTGATATATGGGCTTTCTGAGCTTTGATACCTGTCATCAGGTCCACGAGTAGGATCGTAGCCACTGACAATCTCTTCTTTCAAATGTCTTACTTGATGTCGTTGAATATCGTTTGGTCGAGCAAAGCTACGATCGCAAGTGGGGCATTTGTGTGGTTTTTGTCCTGGCCGCTGATGGATTGACCTGTATACTTTTGGGGTCCCATAAACCTCAGGGCAAACAAGACAGTTTTCTCTACATTTTAGCACAGCTGGATCGTTGTTAACTGCTGGTAAGCCCAAATGTGGTTGTAGTTCTTCTGCCGGGTGCGGTGTACGGACGTTCATTGCTGGCAACGTGACAGCTTTGGGTCTGTCACTTTCGTTAGTAGTGATCAAAAGACCCATAGAATTCTCAAAGTTTCGATTCTGTGGACTATTGTTCGCCATTGTGAAATTTGGAGAGCGCAAAACGTCTACACTATGCTCTCTCAACATCGCTTGAGGGGATAGCTCTGGTAAAAATGGGTCACGTGATTCTCGCATTTCCGACGACATCGAAATATAACGAATACTACTACTGTGACGAGTGTCATTAAGTAAGTGATCAAATGAAGATATGGGTGGAAGTTGAACAGTAGGAGTATTGTGATGTACCTCCATACTCTCATCCTCTTCTTCGTCATTCACAGGTATCATGACAGGCTAAATAAGAGTAGTAAACCATAGGGGCGCTCCACACTCAAGTCCAAAAAAATGCCCTTCAAGTTACCTCAACTGCTCACTGTTACCATTTATATCATCAGTGTTACCATAGTAGTTGTGCTATCCGAAACTGGAAACCAGGCTCACTTCAAGCAGTTTTCCAGAAATTTTGCCGCAACTGGATCCGCACGTCTCACATGCACGTCCATCACTTTTCGGAGAATATCGCCGATCTTGCATCTGCATGCCACGCTGCATGCAGTATAGGGAAATTTCCCTACTTGACTTACGTCCTACAATCCACCTCAACTACGTTACGTGAAAGAGTGACCACGTAAGTTCCCGGTCGACGGTTAGCAAGCTTTCGATACTATCACTGTTGAGAAATGGAACATCAAGAGCAGAGAGTAAGATAAATGCGTTTTGGCAGGATCTACAAGCAGAAGCTGAGGAAACCAAACAAACACGATCATGCCAAAAACTGCAGGCAGTGGCAGTGCAGTGCTAGAAGGCATTGGAACGAGTGCCAACTGTCTCTGATGATTCGAGTGCTTGGGTTCAAGTGATTTCCACGACAAATTTCTGTATTCGATATCTTGGTATTTTTTTTTTCGTCATTTCTTGCCAGCTTAACCTCGAGGAATTCTCATAATGTAAATATTTCCATGCAATAGATAATGCAGGGCTGTAG
The DNA here is from genome assembly GCF_000938715.1 of Lachancea lanzarotensis. Lineage (NCBI taxonomy): Eukaryota > Fungi > Ascomycota > Saccharomycetes > Saccharomycetales > Saccharomycetaceae > Lachancea > Lachancea lanzarotensis. Next base: position 1,023,832 of record NW_019212879.1, read on the forward strand.
ACTCGCCTCTTTTTTGCGTGTGGTTATGTGTATTCCGCTTCGGAACCACAAGCTTATAACATCGTAGAGCATCTTCCTGTCCTTTTTTTTTTTTCTGAGCTTTACGGACTTTGAGGACACGGCTATGCTAGAAGGCTCTGTTACGGAGTCAAACCGTCTCCTTTCGGACTTCCGTACTTTCGCAACGTAGTCTTTCAGGTCTATACTTGCGCATTGCATGGCGCATACCGTAAAATGTAGTTCCGAGCCATGCATAGAAGAAATAACCGATTTCAGCTGCATGCATGCTGCGGGCTCATGCACGACGTTATATACGGCTGATGTCTTGAAAGCGGAAGCACGTCAGTAAAATCATAAAGTGATATGGTACGATTTAGGGGAAGCCCGGTGGACAGAAAGGTACAGAGTGATATGAGAGTGACAATAAAGAGAGTATTGGTTGAGAGCCTATGAATACCAGTCTTACAGTATGCGATAGCCGTATTTTTTATACGTGCGTTAGCATCCCAATACTTTGTCCAGCTAAACCACTCTCACAGTCGCTTCTAGTGACTGCTTTCTCCCAGGGTACTCTTCGTATCTATGTCTGTACTCGCTTACGTAATTCGTCTTTTTTGGATTACGCACATCAAGAGCATGTTATAGCATCACACGCACACTTGGCCAGTACGGTTCACCAAGCTTTCAAACAGTCTTGCGTGATGAATATTGTATTCTACAAAGACGATAGCCATAGATTGTAAGGCCTGATATCCGTCTTACATAACCTCGCCTAAGTTACAATTCTTGATACAGCAATAAATTCACCTATCGATGCAAGTTTCATCGTGTGGTTCGCCACAACAGAGCTCGCGACTTTAAGCCTTTCTGGAAGTCGCCTTGGTGGCATGGACGTTGTTTCCGGTGGTAGCAGCGGTAGTGGCCTGCTCGGCGACTTGAGCAGCGGCGCGAACAGCGGCATTCTTCTTGGAAGCACCTCTACGGTAGCTCTGAATGTAGAATGAGATGAAAAGCACCAAGTAAGAAGTAAGGATCAAGTATCCGTAGGCAGCAGCGTCCTGGGTGCCGTAACAGGTGCCCTTGTTGGGCAAAATACTGTCGAAGTACTTGTGGGCGTAAAAAGTGTAAGTGGCGAAATACACAAAAACCAAATCGATCAGAAATTGAGTGATTTGGAATCTTGTAACCCACTCTTTCCACCACACTCTGATGCCACGAGCACTTAGGAAGTAGTACCAGTACATGACCACGTGGACGCCCAAGTTCAAACTGATTGGAACCCATTCAACAGAGGTTCTACCGGTCAATTGGGTGTAGCACAACAAAGCGGTGGCACCGTGGTGATAAGTGTGGAGAAACAAGAGCTTTTTGCGCTTCAAGATCAAAAACACGGTATCGATCAGTTCCACGTATTTGGTCAAGTAGTTCAGGTAATACAAAGTCACCAGTTTAGGCGCAAACGCATCCTTGGAGCAGATGGACCAGAACAAGCCGTGTTCCGCAACCATGGGCACCAATTGCTCGACCAGCAACAGCAATAGGACCAACGACACGGAAGTCAAAACCAAGTTGTGAAGCTGAAACAAAAAGCTCAGTTTCACAGCGGACGCGTTGGATGCACGTAGAATAGCCTGTCCACCAAAAATAACAATGTAGTAAACGATAATCACGCCGATGGCCTGGTACCCGTTGGCCATGAACGTCTTGTTGTAGATAAAATCAAAATCCTCCGCAGGGTATCCAGCGTACTTTTCGAACGCCTTGCTGAAAATGGGCCACAGCTCCAAACCGAAAGGATGCGCCACGGATGGAACGTGCAAATTGATCCACGAGTACGCTTCTGTCTTCTTCAAAACCTGTTCTGCGTATGGTTGGATCTGCGTCTTCAACTGGTCCGCATACGGTCCAATTTGAGTCCGGATCTGTTCCGCATACGGTTCAATTTGGGCCTTTAGCTGCTGCGCTAAAGGCTGGATCTGCGTCTTTAGTTGTTCCATTTTTGAGACTTCAAAAGACAATTCCACACAACCGGCTGAATCGACTATCCAGAAACACCAAAACACCAAAAACTTCTAAAAATTCAACTTTTTCAAAACTTTAGAAACTTTAACAATCAAATGGGAAAGAAACAGAAATTGTTGATGGGTTTCCTCAAACTGAATCTTGGGAAAAAAAATTTGTACGCGTGGTTCAATGTCGAGTGTTTCCCAAGGAAAAAAAAAAAAAAATTCAAATAGTGATGATGAATGATGATGAAGTTCGAGATCATGTGAACTAGGTTTTATGCTGGTAGTGAAATGGAGGATGTTGGATCATTTGCTCCAGAAGTCAAGGGACACCACTGTATCGTAGCCGTTTTCATCCTCGTAAGCGTATAGAATCTGCTGAGATGTGGCCTGCAACAAACGTATTTTGTCTCCTAGGACGCAGCGCACAAGTTCACCGGTGTCGATCTTGCGAATCTCGATGAAATTGGGGTCAAACGCCAAGATGTAGGGATACCAGATGGTGAACTTCTGTGGTTCACCCTCCCAGTGGATCACGTAAGATTCCTTCTTGCGCCAGCCTTGACTGTTCACGAAAAATGCAAATTCCGAGTAGCAAAGGAGAAACATGGACGTGCCAACACGGTAGATGGACAGCGGTTTCAACACGTCTTTGAAGGCAAAGTCCAAAGAGGTGTCTGCGGGATCCAACAGAGGTTCGTGTACGTTTTGCGACACGGAAACAATCTGGAAGCCTTTCTTGCAGCCGATGCACAAATTGGTCTTGAGGAAAGAAATCGAAACTGGTTCAGATTCAAAAACAATCTCATGCACTTTACGCTTCACATTCTTCTTGCCCTCTGCCAGCATGGGATGGTCGTGCTCGAAATATTTGATGGAATGCGATGAACTATGTGCCGTAACCACAAGCCGTTTCCCATCGCAGTCGCCTTCAGAAAAGAAATTGACATGATTTACAAGCTCCTTTGCATGCTTCTTGAAATACTGCGTGCCGTCTTTCTGCTCCTTCAGTAAATCCAACGGACAGCTATACAGCTTCTTGTCCATCAGCACCAGAATCGATTGAAACTCTTCAAGCACCGCTACCTGTGTAATGCTTCTGTGAAGAAAACGAATAGGACTTGCAAAATAGGTTGTGGCCTCGTGTCCATGTGCAGAAACCTCTCGCTTGGTGTCACTGACGTATAACCCTAGATTAGTAGCGATCAAAAGTTTGCGCCCCCCATCACACGAAGCGACACTGTTGATTTTATTGCTGAAATCGAAAAATCTGCTACTGACTTTTGTGACATTGAATATGTCATTCGAAGCCTGTAGAAGAGCCTGCTCTTGTTTGATCTTTTCCGAAAGAGTTTGCATCGCTGCGTACTGTGCTGCATACAGCGTGACTTGATACTTGTGTTTTGCCCCATAATATAGGAATGTGATTGCGTTTCTTGGGTTGCTGTTATGGCTGTCGGTAGGAATAACAACCCCAGAGCTTTCAGGCGACAGATTCACATATCTTCTGATTGGGGGCATGTCCTCCGCTGCACAAACAAATAAGAGAGGAAGCGGAATTGGTCTTTGGAAAACCTTATGTTGCTGCCACTTATTAACGGCTTTAGCCTTGAGAAATAGAAGCATATTGTCCAAAAGATAAAATTGAATGTCACCACCAAAAGTACTGTCGGATTTTGTCAACTCTTTCCTCGAAAGAACTCCTTCGTGTTTGATCTTTCTCTTGCCATTGTTGAGCCCCAAATTGACATACTCGTTCTTGAATAAAATCTTTTGCTTCAAAAGCTCGATATCATGCCTGTCCTGCGAAGCTCCACTAGCACGGTCGATTCTTGTCATGAATTCTCGAAGTGCTTCCAAAGCCTTGTTTAGATTTTCTAAATCTCTCTTATTCTTTTCCGGGTCGGATGATTTTATGATTTCTCGCACCAGCAAGATATAGCGGCCCGGTCTTGACACACCTTGCGACAGAAAAGAATCTATTCCATGCCTTAAAGATGAGTTCATCAAGTCCTCATCGAATCTAGCAAAGTACGGGTTGACTGACCTTTGTGTTTCTATAAGGTACTTTGCATAGGGTCTCGACGCAACGTACATCACAAAGGGCTCAAAAAATGGTATAAATCTGAGGAATAAGTCACCGATGCCGTCCGCTATAGTAGAAGATTTTTGTCGATCACTCAAGCTATCCAGAAAGCGTCTGTTCACTGAATAGATATCATTTACATGCGCGAACACATGCTTAAGGAAATTTTTCCTGATGTCGGATGCAATGATATTTGTTTCAGCAAGCGATTTCATAAATGTGTCTCTAATGACCTCCAGAGACTTGACGAAGTTCTTCTCTGTGATAAATACTTCATAAATCGCTTCTTGTCTTTTTATTTCTTTTTTCGAAAGTGAAGACCATACTTCTTCTGGGACGGAACTTGTCCATGAAGGTTTCTCCTCTTCTTCGTCATCCACGGCCATCGAAATATTACGCTTTAATCCAGTATTTGGTTTGAGGTTCAATCGGGCTTGCTGCTCCAAGCGACGAGGGCACGAAATGGAATAACAAAGTCTGTTTCGCGAGCAAGTTGGCACGTAACACTCTGCAAGAAGGGTAAATACACCGTTGACCTGGTGCATTTTGGCAGGATCTATTTGTTTTTCAAAAACTTCACTAGCAACAGAATTAGTTGATGCCGATGTTGCGAGGGTAGATTTGGATGCATGAGACGAGATGTGAGAATTGAGTGACCCCATCAATAAAGGGTCTTGAGATGCCGGAACCATGCCTGTTGATCCACCACCAATTATGCGGGAGTTCCCAGTAAATTCGTAAACTTCATTAGGTGAATCTCGCAGCCTATGTTCGTAAACCACGTCGTGAAATAGTTTCTGAGCGTCAAGGGCCCGACCTAGAAGAAGGGCCAGATTACGATCAGATGTTCTGACAATTGAGCAAATGATATCAACCGCTTGCTGGCCTGTAAATGTATCCCTGTAGAGAAGGCCATCCTTTTTGTGCTCACCTAATTGTATAGATTTTTTGAATCGGGTTGCAACGCGGGAAAGCATGGCGGGATAAACCTGAGGCCTCTTCATGGAGGTTGCGCTCAAAATTGGCTTGGAGTGTAAAGATGCGCTGCTTTGTCGGTGGAAATGCAGAGAAGAGGATGACAACTTCCTAGTGTTTGGGTTTGTTTGAGAGCTATTAAGTGATGCTGATGAGTTTCTTGACTTCAAGCCCAATCCAAGTGGTAGTTGTCCAGAGTTAGTGGCGTGGTGTGGATGATGCGAATGATTCTGATACTGAGTCTCGTAGAATGGATTAGTGGACGCTGAATGTTTTTGCGACACGGTACGACCATTGGAAGTTTTTTGTTGAAGAGAATTTGCAAAGTTCTTCAAGGACGATGAGGTGAAAGACATAGACCTCGAACTAGGACTGTTAGCATTACCTCCACCTGAGGCGGGATAATTGGCATGATGCAGATCTGGAATGCTCTCCTTCGAACTCGGTTTCGAGAAAAATCCAAAATTCTGTAGTGGAGATTTTTTTTGACCTGCAGCTGAACCATGCGGTTCGGAGTAGGTGTTTAAAATATGTTTTTTTGTGTAGTCTTGTGTGGTGCCTACAGCAAACTGGCTATGAGAAGACTTGAGCTTCGGAGCATCGCTTTGGAACCTCTGTGGAGAGTAGCTAGCCGGCTGCGATGTTGCAACAGACTTATGAGGTGCCAGCTTCGGACCCAAGGGCATAGTATCCAACGGCGGCGGTGGGACACGCCGATTGTGTTCAGGAGCCGCTTTGCGGGCTGATGGTAACCCCTGTGCAGAAAAGGGAGTTTGGGCCTGCGAATTTTCTAATGTGCGCTCAGCGACCATTGCTCCCGCACCCTGCGGCCTCTGAACTAAGCCCGCGCTATCGTCATTGCTGGACAAGCTTTGAGTATCTGAAACAGACCGCATATCTGCATCATTCGACAATATATAGTTTTGCACTTCCATAGGGACCATGTCATCTTGTATATCCCCAATAATGGCGTCTTGTAGCAGGTCTATGTGTTCGAACCGGTTGGGAACTGCAATTTGCTGATTGTGAGCATTGGCATGGCTTTTGCTGTCCTGTGGCGGACGTTCTACGCCAAATATCTCGCTGTATATCTCGTGTCCGTTTCTAACAGACTGCCAGTCCTGTGACATGCGTGGTCTCGAATTTTACTTTGATATATGCAAGTGGTGCTATTTCTTCAGCGTTCTCTGCCGTATTTCCGTGCGCCCCTATGGCTTGCTCTCAGTTGGTCTTCTAACCCACGGATTACGGTACAAACACACTTTCTGGAGAACTTGATATCAGCAGTTCTTACCAAAACGGTTCAAAGGTTTCTGGTGAGCTGGTTTTGTTTAATAGTGGCTTCTCTATGTTTCGTATTTTCGGTGGGAATGATTGATTGTCCAATGATTTGAACAATTAACATAGCCCGGTACTCATACAAAAAATTGTGTGCTTACACCCCGAAGTACGATGAGTACAGATTTTACATCATGTGATTGTGATGAGATGGTGAACGGAGTTTGGAGTCGCAACACCAGAGCGGCCTGTCAAATGGGCAGTGGTGTCTAGTGTTGTTGGGATGGAGTTAGTTTGGTTATTTCGAATATTACTGACTGTTCAGGCTCTCAGGAAGAGCTGTTGAGCTCATGTTGATGATGGCTGTGCAACAGAGGAATTTCAACCCACGCGCGACGGATACACTGCATTAGATGGGCATTCACTAAGGCCTGAGATAAAAGCCGTGTAGAAAAGAAAGACACGGTCAATGCTCGTCCGAAGGAAAACTCAAATATTCATATGCTTGTCGTCAATCTGCAATCCTTAAAGGATACAAATTGGTCATGGTACAACCGTCAAATGGAAACAAACATCACCCCATAGACTTGTCATTACGTCCGTCCTCAAAGTCAAATGGGGAAAAAGGACAATAAAATGACCCAAACTACGGTTTCTTCCACCAGCCTTTTTACCACGGAGGTCGATGGCCAACTTGAAAGACCTCCCAGATAGCATTTATGCCAATCTCAATTGCTTCAATAACAGAAGATGACAGTTCTGCTTCAAACCTCATCATTATTCATCCGATCAAATTTTGTCTCTTCTTTTTGTAGCCCTTATTCCACAAACAGAGAAACAAAAGCCTCGCGTATAGATTCTCAATCTTTAATCTGCCATTTTGAGCTTCTTCAAAGTCTTCTTGATGTTCTTTCTCTCCAAATGTGAAAACAGCCGCCGAGGTAGAAATCCAAAAACTGTCGTGGAAATCCCGTCAAAAGTCAACATTATCTCCTGTTTTCAGCATATATGCTCAAAAACGCTCTATTATTCAGGCTTCCAGTGACCTTTTCCCCCATTCACCAATCGAAATAGCGTAGCACAGTAGCTTTCAATGGTTGTTTTGGTGTCGGGATAAGTAAAGAACGACCTTACTATATATATAGTGGCATCCCTTATTCTTAAGCAGATTCTCAGTTACGTCTACAGTGATATCTAAATTAATTAAATATCCGGCCTACTTGAGTTAAGATTTAACCTCGAGAACATGTCTATAAAGGGATCAAGAGCTAGTGGATCTGAACTGTGTCAAAGAGCACATTATCTCCCCAAAGTTTACTTTGATAGTTTTTTGGTAATTTTCTAAGTTCACATCAGCGGTGTCAGCTTTCTGTCTACACTGAAAAGTCAAAAACAGAAGGAAATTTCAACAGCTCCAAATTCAAACCTTTCCTATCATGCCAGTAAGTTATTCTTTATCATCGGTTTTCAATTGTCTTTGCATCGTCTCCTAACATCTAGGTATTCAGGCTTACAACTCCACGTTCGCTGCGGACTCCCAAAATGATCGCATGGTCGGAAACGTGGTACTGCTGCCCCTAAAGACGAATTTTCGGGGACCAGCATACCAGGCAAATTCGGATTATGATATTATCGATGAGTGTCTGGACCTTTTCAGAGCCAATTCCTTTTTCAAAAACTTTGAAATTCGATCACCGGCGGACCGCATTTTGATCTACGGTATTCTATTCGTTAACGAATGTCTATCACAACTAAGACCTACCACATCCTACAATGAAGCCCTAAAATTGCTCACAAATGTGGCGCTAGACGATTTTGCGGTCCCAGGTACGCCTGGTTTTCCCATGAATAACGTGTACACCGTGCCAGTTCAAAATCACGCCGATATGGATCTGCTCAAATCATACATCCAGCAGTTCCGTCAGGAGCTTGGAACACGTTTGCTCGAAAGACTATACGTGGATTCCAAGGAGAGGCCCTCCAAGTTCTGGCTTGCCTTCACTAGAAGACGCTTCATGAACAAGTCTTTGTAAATGCTATATAGTGCTTACTCATACTTCGGGTCTCAATCTTCAATAAAGCTCGTAGGCATGTCATCAATACACGAATATGAAACTGTCCACAACATCCGGTATACACTATTCTACTTCTTTGACGCATCTTGAAAAAGTTGCATGGCACGTTTCTGTACCTGGTCTGTGGCTCTCTTAACGTCATTCACGTCCAAATTTAAATCTGATTCGTTCGCTTTGAAGTTGGTGATCATAGCACGCGTGCTTTCTAAGTCTGCGAGCACCTCAGGATATAAATCACTTTTCGTGATGGTCTCCTTAAATTGTTTAAATGCATTCTCGGTATCCGAGATCATGATATCAGCCTTTGTAATAAGCTCCACTCTTTGTCTTATCAAGTTGTCCAGTTCTTTATTGGCATTGGCATCTTCGACCAATTTATTAATTTCCTCTTCTGTGAGACCCGAATTCGCTACAACCGTAATGGATTTTTCTTTGCCAGTGCCAGTTTCTGCAGCCGATACATTGATGATACCATCCGCATCAATGTCAAACGTCACTCCTATTTGTGGGACACCTTTGGGCATCGGTGTGATTCCTGCAAGAGTAAAATCCCCAATTAGTTTATTATTTTTGACCAAGCCTCTCTCTCCTTGAAAAACTCTTATATCGACACCTGTCTGACCATCGACACCAGTGCTGAAAACTTCAGTTTTTTTAACAGGTACAGTGGTATTACGTGGGATAAGTGGAGAAAAAACCCCTCCGTAGGTTTCAATTCCTAGAGTCAACGGCGTCACGTCTAGTAGTAGGACATTTTTTATCTCCCCTGAAAGAACTCCTCCTTGTATTGCTGCCCCTAGAGCTACAGTCTCATCGGGATTCACAGTAGTATTAACTTGCTTCTCAAAAACTTCAGAGACAGTAGATCTGATCTTGGGCATCCTCGTCATGCCGCCTACCATAATTACCTCCTCAATTTCTTCTGGCTCAATTTCCGCATCTTTCAGGGCTCTCTTAACAGGGGGAATAGTTTTCTCTATAAGGCTTAACGTCATTTTGTCAAGCTGGCTTTCAGAAAGTTGTATCTCAAGGTGTTTGTTATTATGCAAAAACGGAATATCGACACTAGTGTGTTTGACGTGAGACAAATCTATCTTTGCTTGCTCGGAAGCTGCTCTGATCCGTTGCATTGCTTCCCGATTTTTTAAAAGATCTTCTTTGACAACGTCTGGATTGGCTTCAATAAACTTATCGGTAATGTAGTTAATCACAACGTTGTCGAAGTCTTCACCACCTAAATGGGTGTCACCGTTAGTAGCCCGGACTTCAAAAACGCCACTTTCGATATCCAGAATAGAGATATCAAAGGTTCCTCCACCTAAATCGTAAACGGCAATTACACCGGAATATTCGCTCGTATTAAGACCAAAGCTCAATGCTGCCGCTGTGGGTTCATTCACAACCCTGAGGACGTTCAGCCCTGCCATTTTTCCAGCATCTTTGGTGGCTTGTCTCTGGGAGTCGTTAAAATAAGCAGGAACTGTAATGACAGCTTTGTTGATCTCTTCGTTTAAGTATTTTTCTGCCGTTTTCCTTAAATAGCTTAAGACTGCTGAACTTATTTCTCCCGGCGATTTAATTTCTCCTGTCGATGTCGATAAATATGCTTGCTTGTTGCTAGGATTTTCTAACACTTTGAAAGGCATGTGCTTCAAGTCCTTTTGGATTTCAGCATCTTGAAATGAGCGTCCAATGAGCCTTTTTGTAGCATAGAAGGTATTTTCGGGGTTGATCAGCGCTTGTCTTTTAGCGGCTTCACCTACAACATAGGTACCATTCTTTACGTCGTATCCTACTACAGAAGGAGTCGTTCTTCTTCCTTCATCATTTTCTATAATTGTTACTGACTTGAGGTCTAACGGATCTCTAATGTATGCAACTGCACTATTTGTCGTACCTAAATCAATTCCTATTACTTTGGAGCTAGCCCACCTTGCAATCCGTGTTTGTGGAAAGCCGAATCTAAGTCTTGAAGAAGCCCTGAGCATCGAGTTGAGCTAGATATCTCTACAGTCTGGCAGTTAAGCTGGATCCTCCACGACAGCAACTGGAAAGGTGATTGATACCTTTGGCAACTTATATTAATATGTACTGTATGTTACAATGATGATTATACGTTAATGGTGATACTACCCAGAGGCCGAACAGGACAAACCAAAAGTAGCACCGGATACTAGAAGGGTACCTTCCTGATACCGTGAAGACTCAATTGAGAAACTTGGGAAGGAAGGGACGAATCAAGCCATTTATAAATAGCTTTTCCCAAATGACTGTCATATGTCCTCTGCTGGATTAGCTAATTTACGACATTTGGTCATGGCACTCAGCTGTCGAACATTCAACGTGTTTGTTATCCACGTCATTGTCGCAAGGAAAGCTTTTTTGTGAGATAAACATGTTTTAGTCCATAGAGACTTTACAGTGCTTTCCTGGGACCCCAATTTTGCCTTTTCTATATGGAGACCCTGGAACGCATTTTGAAAAAACAACCATTCGGTAACGAAAAAAAAAAAACATTCTGAAGCCTTGGGTATAGTGTCAGTTGAGAGTTCACCACCTCGTAACATGCAGCGGTGTAAAGGTCTGTTTCCTTAGTCCCGCTTGGTAGGGTCACGTGCATTGTGTCTAATTCGTTAAGAACCTTGGCTGGCGCCAGGATTTGGTTGAGCCTCAATTAAGCTATTGAGATCCCTGGCGCTACACTTGAGTCCGTGTATTAGTTTTATAGCGAATGTAAAGTGCTTTCTTGGGTCCCTTTGCCAAATTTACCACTGGAAACCGCGATTTTCTTCAACTGCTCGATAATGCAGATTCTTTACTGACCCTCAGGAATTGCTAGAATTTCGGCAAATCTCTATGTGCGTAGCGTACATCTGACTTAGAACAAATTTGTGGGTGCCTTCATCAAAATGTGAAAAAAACAATCCAAGGTCAGATAGTGACAGACAATGCAGTAATTCTTGAATAACTCCTAATGAAATCCGTTCAGGTTCCAATATCCTTGTGTCATCTTTCAAAAGAACCGTTAGTTCTCCAAATGGATTCAACAGATTGACATATTGAGAACCTCTAGGAGATGTTTTAGTGGCTACAATGACCTGTGCGAGATCTCGGTCTTTCTCTTGGACTATCCTCCCGACCAGAGACAAGTCACTCTCGCCAGCAGAGTACCTGGAAAACAATAAATACAAACTTCGAGGCCCATTTAAAAAGGTAGCAGAATTTTCTTCTTCTGGTTCTGCTTCCACGTCAATCATATGATGCACTACGAGGCGATCATGAGGGTACCGGGAATTTGTAAACCTCAGAAAAGCTTTTCCCAGCAGCCCGCTTATTTGGCCTTGGAAAGATGTCCTCCATAATTTCCAATACATCTGATAGTACTCATAGTCCAAACATTGAGCTGGAATCCTGCTATGTGGCATCAATGTCCGAAGAGACACCATCCGTTTATCAGAGGCCATATCCCAATAAGACTTCTTGCAGTGAGGTGAAAATTCGTCGAATATTTTGCACAATAGGTCTTGTAGTTTTAGTGGCTGTAGCATTTTTGGCAATACGGAGGACAAAACCGCGTGTCTATCAGGCACTGAATGCTGCATGGATTCTACAAGGTTTTTTCTGGTGAAAATTCTCGGATATCCCGATTGTGAAATTGCAACATACGTTTCGCCACTACGGATGCGCTCATCTCGAACAATTAGAAAACTCTCACATAACATGGTTTCAATGTTGTACCTTGTTGAAATCATCTGTATAATTGCCAGTAGCAAAATCGGATGGCCTCTCGCCTCCCCTGCATAAACCCTCAACAGTAGAAAATCGTCTAGAAAATATCGAGTTTGCTGGGGAAGTTGATCGGCTCGGGCCATGTCCAAAGCCTGAAAGAGATATTTCATGATGTTGTCCAGCCGTAGTGTGGGTGGTAGCTTCATAAACTGCGACCGGTCTTCAAAATTCTGGCTCAAACGCAAATCAACCTGCGCAAATATTTTGTTTCTATGCGATAAAAGACGGTCGAAGGCAATATCCATAGTTGCCAAGGGAAGAAAAACGGTTGCTTCGGCGTAATGGACCCACTCATTGGCTTCTGCAGCAAATGCTTGATTCACAAGCTGGAAAAAACTCCTATGTCGCAGCATTTGGAGCAGCTGTCGCCCAAGATATGTGACAACAAAACTGCGTCGGTCTATGTAGCCCTCAAATTCCATTTTTCGCAACAACGGTACCATTAAGATGCCATATTTTGACAGTCCAGCCATCAAATCTCCATAATTGTCCCATTTTTGCGATTTATCTTTCACAATGCTGAAAAGCGTATTCATGACATGTGTATCAATTCGATTTCGGTACCTGAAATAGTAGAACCAATCGTCTTTTGGCTGAAGTCTTGAAGGACCATCGAGCTGCTGAGCTAAAATATCCTCTTTCTCAACTTTCAACCATCTTGTGTAGCATCTTGAAGCCCAAATCGATTGGGTTTTGACCAGCTCGTTAAACTTATGCGAGCAAAGTCTTAAACTTAATAAATCTTGACTATTCAGATGTCCGAATACACTCAGCCAAATCTCTTTCGGTATATCAAATGCTGAAGATCCCATTAAATTACCTGAATTTGAGGATCTGAGTATAAGATCTTGCCAAGGTTTCCAGTTTCAAGGTAACGAAAGCGATTGAATGAGATGACATGACATGATCAGAATCTTTAATTAATTTAGTCTCATTCGAGGTTTTTCAAATACACACCCTTCTACAAGACGGTTCGAGCGTCCATCATCTTTCCCTGATCAGTAATCCAGCTCTGAGCCGGGCAGTATTGTTAGTGTTGGGGTGGCTTTCAAATGTTCTCGCTCGGTAAGCTATCTAACAACTCTGTTCAACCGGTTTATTTCGATATTAGGTTGAAATCGCCATACAAGAATATATTACTGATCCATGGGACCCCGTTGGAAGCATCACCAATCCCGATTTGTGGCCACTTGATATTATCCATCCCAGAGGCTGTTACGGTGAAAAAGATCTCTTTAAAGCTGGTAGGTACTTTCAAGCTGGAATTTCTGCAAGTAGGCCATCACAAGAATTCAAGTCTTGCAAGCGTGGTGAAAGAACGCAAGACTATTTTTGAGTGTGTATGGAACAATCTTCTTGTTTCGCCAGATGGGGTAATCACCGTGGGATCTGCGGAAGATGGAAATCCAGTATCGCACAGTAGTAGCTCCCAGGCAAGCTCGAGCTCTGCATTGTCGAGCACTTCCCTGAACAGCCTGCTGAAACCAATGAAAAAAACGGCATCGAGCCCGGTTCTTCACCTGCCACCTAATGGGGTAAGTTTCACTCCTTATGATGGTGTGGAAACTATTCCGGGACAATCGTTTGTTTTGAGAGAGGGGAACTACGAGCTCCCGTTTAAGGTGTCACTTCCCCCTCACACAGCAGAGACCATTGAAGGACTCCAGGCCGGCTCTGTGCTGTACAAGTTTGAGGCACATGTGGATCGAGGCAATTTTAAGACTTCGTTCGCTAAACACAAATATCTACGCATTTTCCGCACACTATCACCAAACAACTTGGCTGTTGGGGAGGAAATGAGCGTGGCCAAAAGCTGGCCTGACAGACTTCAATACGAAATTTCTATTCCTAGTCGCGCTATCCCAATTGGTGGCGTAACGCCTGTTACAATAAACTTATACCCTTTTCAAAAGGGCTATCGACTTCTCAAGATAGACGCAAATTTGATTCAATACTATGCATTCAAAGATGAGAATGGGCAACTATATGATGATGAGAACGTTGTGATGCACCAAGGGATGACCAAATTCCATGATTTGAGCGGTTGTGATCCCTCAAGAGATAACCTCATCACGGATAAAATCGAGCTGGAATCTTCTCTCAGCTTCCCCAAGAGCTTGAAGCAAGTGACGCAGGATTGTGATATTGGAGTTGATTCCATAAGAGTTCGTCATAAATTGAGCATAAAGATTTGTTTGAAAAGAAAAGTGGGCGACGAGGACAAAACTACAGAAATCAAGGCAAATATTCCGATTTTTTTGTATGTGTCACCACATGTTTCCATGGAAGGACGCCTGGTGTTGCTGGACAATGCAGGCACAATTCATTTCCGCCCTGGAGAAGGAGTGCGTATTTTTGAAAGACAGAATCCCGCTGGGCATTCTCAAAATTCTGTCCCGTTGAACAACTTGCAGCGGTTAGAAGATGGATCGCTAGCCGTAAATTACTTCCCTCTGGAAGATGTCGAAGCTCCTCCCACTTACTCTAATCACATGTATGATCAGTTGTACGATGGAGCGGAAAGCTCTGCTTGTCACACTCCGGAACTCACGCGAAGCAGGACAACAAGTCCAGTTCAAAACCGCCCCTTACTAAGAGCTACAACTGAGAGCAGTCTTTTGCTTGACAATCTCACAAGATCGGCTCAGGATCTTTCACTTGAAGAGCTCAACAAGGTCCCCGACTACGAACAGGTAGGAGAAGATGCAGAAGACGAACCAGCCTTACCTTTTCTAGAACTGACACCCTCTTATGAAAACACTGATGGAGCCCCGCACTTTGGGAATGCGCCTGGTGAACCTATAAGCGTCGCAGCTCACAGGCCAGGTCATGTTTTCCATGGCGGGTTGGCAAACTTTATGCATAGTAGGTCCCGAAATCAAGATCACGATTACTTGGCTATATCATCTTCTACCAGGCGAGCAGCGAGAGCTGGTCGTAGTGGTAGCTCGACGCCTTGAATTCAAAGTTCTGGTAATTGCAACTATATCTGCTCACAGCTTTGCAAAACATGCATTGATGCCGCTACGCTGAAGGAATGAGCAGCTTTGAGGTGACTCTTGCTCACCGTCAGTTCGCCATATTGGCATTTACAATTGATTCAAAATCTGTTTGATTCTAGTATACAGGGGTTAATACAACGAGACACTATACCTATAACAATTAGTAGACAAAGCCCAAAATTTTACCGGCGACGTGCTTTCTTCTAGCCTCTTCGTGATCCATGATTCCAGCGGAGGTAGTCAAAATTACGTATCCGAATTGTCTTGCTGGGAGAAGGTTTTCAGTCCATTTCTCAATGTCGTTGAACTTGATATTGAAACGTGGAGAAATAACACCACATTTGTTTAGTCTACCATTCAACTGAACAACGATCTTCCCAGATCTGTGGTCGTCAATGTATTCAAATTCGCCAATGTAGCCTGAAAACGTTAGTATGAGGATGATCGTTAACTTTCAAGTTATCTAAGGACACGATTTCCACCTTTTGGTTTAGAGTTTAGATGTCGAGAAAAAGTAAACGAGTTGGAACCATTGCTTGAGTTCCAGTCGTGTAAGAAGCATTTTCAAATCGTTATTATCCCGGACGCTTAAAAGACAGTATGGGACTGAAATTGCACAGTTTTACACTGCCCGAGCAAACCATCCAGTTATCAGTCCGGTTTTCAACCAAAAGGCAGAATGCGTCTCGAAAATTCACATGAATAATTGGAATAAGGATCTCCAGTTAAAAAGATTGACCAATAAACATACCATGCTTTTGCATCACTTGCAAGAACTTGATGATGACCTTTGAAGAAGGTCTAATCAAAACCTGACGTTTACCAGTTTTTTCGGCATTGTTGATGGAGTTAAGAGCGTCTGCTAGAACTGATGCACGGGCCATTTTTTCACTGAAGCAAATTAACTGTTAGTACTGTAAATCAAAAGCACTTTGCCTTCATTTTTTTCTCTTTAAGCTACGGGGCGAGAAATGAAAAATGAGCAGTTGCATGAATGAGTTTAAAGAAGTATCGTGAGTATCCAAATAGTCATTGGAGTCACAACACCGTTCCCTTGGGTCTGATAGACCACTGCTCAGGGAACCCCAGATACAAAAGGTATCGAGACATGCCACTTCATAATAGCGCCTATTCAACAGAACAGAACGGCTACTATTTCAACTTGTCGTCGAAGAGGCACTTATGCTCGATTCTTGCATCATATATTTCAGCTTTCGCGAATTTCGCGAGCTTGCCTAACGTAAAGAAAAAAATACAACATTGTCTAATTTTGTTATTCGTTGGCATTGGCACTTTCTGCAAGCCCAAGATCAAGAAGGAACCACGATTTCTTCTTCAAACATGAAGGGTATTCATGCTTGATTCATTGGTGTCATACCTTTATAATTCAGTTGATGCGTTGTTTCGTTCTAAAAAGTGGCGACCAGAGGAGAAAGTGATCAGAAAATTTTCATCTTTTTATATACCCGCGTGTTCGTACAGCGCGATGCCTGTTTCTGGTCAAGAAGAGAATGCATTGACATCAAAACATTAGACTTTGACAGCATACTAAGGCCTGTCTTAGAGTTTTGAACTGGGCACTTTTAATGCTTCCAGGCTACTATTGGCACTCAGTAGAGAAACTTTTCTCTGTTCTGTGGCTTTCAGGCCAAACCCAATAGCGCATGAGCAGACAATGATATCCGTTCACCTTTTGTCTTTGCCGCTTTGATAGAGCCATCAAGGAGATTGGTGATCCATTTGACTGATTACCGGAAAATTCGTTTTTTGAATTGGCGTTTCACGTTTTTCATCTCGGCAAAAGCTTCCCTAGATGTCTTGAGGAACCTTGTATTCTTCTGAGCACAATAATTCCGCTTTCATCCGTCTAACGATAGTATGAAGTATATGACAACGGTGCGGGGCACAACTGAAGTTGAGTGATAGTTTGCAATTGCATTCATGACCTCACCACTCACACACCTCGATTCGTGTCCCAACGAACTCTCTCCCAACATCTTTTTACATGGGTGTGGATTACCACTACAATTTCCTATCTCTCCTCGCCAAGATTTGAGCCAGACTAGCATAAAGATCAAGTCAGCTTTGGCAGAAAGTTGAATTTTTGAATCATTAGTGGGTCCTTTGACTACTGAGTCAGGTTATCATGACTCAAATTAATCAAGACTCTAACGAGATACATGAAAAATTACAGCAGGCAAATGAAGCGGATGAACTCAACAAAGACTGTACACCAAAATGTATTTAAACACAGAGATATTTGGCCTCCACAAATTGCATCTGGATAGTCAGCGCCTCAAGGCGGTTTGTTTCAAAGTAAAAGTCACCTCTTAGAGCACTTTACTCAGGATTCAATGCGTTCCTTTTCAAAGCAGCGTACATATCTTCCAACCCTGCGTGTTCTACCAGAAGAACAACTACTGTACGATGGCAGTGAAGGTTCTGTGAGCACTGTGGATGAGCATGACGAGACACTTGATTTTGGCAAAGGTGACGGAACTAATGTTGAAGCGGAAATTGAGAGTGAATCTCGGGACAATGAGAAAGTGCAACATGGTGTTCCATATGAACTGCGCGACGAAAAGGGCCGCAAATGGTGGAAATACTTTGACGAGTTTGAGTATCGTGCCAACTCAGAATACAGGAAAAAGCGCACTTGGTATACATTTCTATACCCAAACCATTTGACACAAACCAAAGCAGAACGTACGTTGCTTTACAAGCTAGATCTTATGATTGGTCTCTACTTTTTGATGTTATGCTGGTGCAAATCTCTTGACACCAACAACTACATCAACGCTTACTTTTCAGGAATGCAAAAGGACCTCAACATGACTAAAAACGATTACATCAATACCACTGCCATCTCTAACGTAGGTGCAATTGTGCTGCAGCTGCCATTCATGTACTTTCTACCAAGATTCCCTGCCCATCTCATATTGCCCATCATGGACTTGGGATGGTCCTTTTTTACCTTTGCCTGCTACAGAGCCAACTCTTTGGCTGAACTGAGAGCTTACCGTTTCATGGTCAGTGCATTCGGTTCCGCTTACTATCCAGTTTCTCAAATTGTTCTCGGTGCCTGGTACGCCCCTGATGAGATCAGCTCCAGAGTATGCCTCTTTTTCTGCGGCCAGCTGCTGGGAGGTGTGACATCAGGATTGTTGCAAGCCAGAACTTATAAAGATCTAAATGGAGTCCATGGCCTTGCTGGGTGGAGATGGATGTTTTTGATCGATGGAATTGCCATCTCCATTCCATGTGCTATCATTGGGTATTTTGTTATTCCAGGCGTTCCTTCGAAATGCTACTCCTTATTTTTAAGCGACGATGAAATTCGAGTTGCTCGTGCCAGAAATAAGAGACTACAGATCAAAGATGCTGTCGACAGCAGCAAATTGCTATCTTTGTTCTCTTGGAAAATTTGGAAAAAAGTGTTTTTCACACCAGCCTTCTGGGTCTTAGTCGTATTTGACACTTGCTCATGGAATAACATGACCGCGTTTAGCGGAAGTTTCTTATTTTGGTTGAAAACCGATCACAACTTTTCTGTGGTAAAAATCAATAATCTAAGTGTGCTTCCGGCATGTCTTGGATTTGTTTTTGTGTTTTTCTGCGCCTGGGGTGCTGACTTGTTCCGCACGAAATGGATATTCATGGTCTTCTCACAAGCTATGAATTGCATTTCCTGTGCCATTTTGATCAAATGGGATGTTTCCAATAGTGCTAAGTGGTTTGCGTTTTTGATCACCTACTTTTCTGTTGCTGCGTCTCCATGCTTGTGGTCCTTCATCAACGACTTCCTAAGATTGGACCCGCAATTGAAGGCAGTGACGTGGATCGCCATTTACAGTTTTTCGCAGTCTACTTACGCTTGGATCCCAACTTTGGCATGGAAAACAGTGGAACAACCCCGCTTCAAGACGGGTTACACCGTGAGTTTGATTTTCTCGATTGTCTACGGTTTGTGGACCTTTGTGGTGTTGTACTTTTACAAGAGAAACGAGAAGAAAAACGCACTTGGCAACGGTATAATCCTCTACAACAGTGATCATGGTGAAGCGCCTCCTGCGTTCATCGAAACGGAAATGGAGAAAAGAGGCGAATACTATTTCTTGAAGGAGAAGAGTAAGGAAAAGCAAGACATTTAGTGCCGATAGAAACTCGGCTTACTGTAATTGTTTTGTTTTTTCAGGTTTTTAATATATATAGAAGGAGGTCTTATATAATATAGTTGGTAATAGAATCTGTTAAAATCATAGCAGGTAATATTATAGAAGGCCTATTTTCTTGAGCTCTTCGCTCAGAGTACCATTTTTTTCGAACCGGTGCAGTTCGCGCTCTGTACCCCAAACTTTCCCGTTTACGAAAATGGTTGGTAGGTTTCTGATTCCTGCCACCTGCTCGAACGCATCTCTGTATTTCAGCTGAGTGGCCCTGTCGAAAGCACCGATTTCGAACAACAGAATTTTGTCTAGGACACCAAACTTTTTCCAGATCGAATTAGCGTAAACACAATCAGGGCAGTAATTGGCGGACAATTGAACAAATTTCTGAGACGAAATGACTTCTTTAGCTTCGTTAACGTATTCAGACATGGTTATTTTCAACTACAAACAAGTAAGTTCCCAAGTCAGTTCGAAAAAACGGTCTAATTTGAAAAATTAAAAACACAGCTGACTGAATCTTAGAGATTCAAGTCTACCGGATGGTCTACTTCATTCCTTCTTTTATACATTTCTGTCGGGAACTGATTAACTTCTCTTATAGCGGACGCAGCTGCGTTTTTATTTACCATGTTGGCCGCCAATTCATAGATAGTTGAGCACTTGGTACGTAAGAGCTTCAATAATTTAAGAAGTGACTACTAAACTACAGCGTAAAAGACCAGCCACACCATTGATGACTATCCATACGGACTTCTGTTCGATACCTAAGATTCGCTCCTTTAAAACTTGGTCAGGATGTCTTCTGAAAGAGCGTGTATGCTTTGCGGAGTAGTATTAACAACGGCAGAGTTCACAAAGGATGGATGTCCGAACTGTCAAGGAATATTTGACGAAGCAGGTGTAAGCACAATGGAGTGTACTTCTCCTTCCTTTGAAGGCCTCGTTGGAATGTGCAAGCCCACCAAATCGTGGGTTGCTAAGTGGATCAGCGTAGATCCTTATGTACCCGGGATGTACGCCATCAAGGTTGATGGAAGATTACCGGTGGAAGTCTCTGACATGTTGCCGCACTATAAACCAAGGGATGGGACTCAGGTAGATTGAAAAAGCGGAAAACAAGCTACAGAAAAAATGTACATAGTGGTATCGGGATCGTCGCGAGCAGCAAAGACGGCAATCAGACAAGGAAAGAAAGCGATTTTCAATGTGTCCGTTTCGTTCACGAATTGTATGCCAAAAAATTGGTGGGAAACCACTAAAGCTAGCTCACTGGAATCACGTTCATCAATGGTTTGGCTGATCCAGTTGCGATTAGCGTTTGAAGTATGTGAAATCGTGAGATGATGTTCTTATAATTTTTCAATATATATAGAGAGAAGAAAAGCCGCAGACATTTCAGAAGAACTTTTAAATACGGCAATCGACACACGAGTTGGTCACCACAATTACCAATCCTCCATACCAAGCGCTTCAGCTTCACAAATGTGAAACGAAGCCAAAGTGTGATTCCCACAAATAGATATCACTGTGTACGTTGAGAAGTTTTGCAGGGAAGAATAGTATTAAATTCCCCGTTACGTCAAGCTCGGCGGAAAACTGCATGCTCGACTGTGAAATAAGATCGAGGTTGGTAGCCTGTTCTACTTGATTTCTTCACTTTCAAATGCTTTCGATAGCTACTACCCGAAAATTTGTAGCACCTGGTCTTGTTAGAACGGCTCTTGCAAAACCATGTCAGACCCGATCTATCGCTTTCTTCAATGAAGTTGCCGAATCCTTCGTACTTTTACATGAGTTAAGTGGGCTACCATGGATTTTCCTAGTTCCAGCGACGACCTTCAGTCTCAGAACAATTTTTACGCTCCCATTCAGTATCTGGCAGCGTCGAAGAATTGTCAAACAGCAAGAGCTACGGAAAGTGACACAGGCAACAACTCCAGTGGTGAAATTACGACTGGCCGCTGCTACGCAGCGCCAGCAAATGGAATCACAATCTAGCTCAGCGGTATTGCAGAAAAAACCACCTTTAACGCCGGAACAAATTACTTTACTGGCGCTCAAGGAAACCAGAACCCGTCAAAAAAAGCTTTTCGAAGACAATAAGGTCCAACTGTGGAAAAATTTCATTTTACCACTGGTTCAAGTGCCGCTATGGGTATCTGTCTCGATGGGACTCAGAAACCTGACAGATCATCGGTTGATTGACACAAATCTCTCATCAGTACCGCCCTCATTGCATGGGTCGAATATGCACGAAATAATAAGTCAGATTGGTTCGCTTGACCTTAGCGTCCCGTTAGATAACCTCCCCATGCTTGCACCGCTATGCTTGGGTCTACTGGCGCTCATGAATGTGGAGAATAACGGTAGAATGATGACCACAACGACAGCGGGGGCGATGGGAATTAAGGTGGCATTGAGTCCGAACTCTAAGCTTTCACAAAGCACCCAAAGTGTCTTGAACATTTCTCGACTGAGTTGCATTTTTTTCATGGGTGTTTCGACCCAAGCTCCTTTTCTATTGTCCATCTACTGGATCAGCTCTCAGTTGTATTCGTTGGTTCAAAACGCATTTTTGGACATGCTCTGGCCTTACCAAAGGTAGAAAGGAGACTGAAATATATTGTCCTTACGAAGAATGAAAACGTACTATACAGGATGGGAACTAAAACTCGATAGATATGCTGTGGGCTAATTTGGTACTGACAGAGATGCATTATTTGGAGTCATTTTTCTTTTGTTTTGCCAGTTCTTTTCTGGTACCCTTCAAAAGCTCCAAATGTCCAACTCGGCTAGCTATCAGTTTCTCAGTCGACACAGTCAGCGATGAGACCTTATTCAGTTTTTTAAGATGTGATAAGGATTTCTTCTTGGACTTGATTTGCAGAGGAGCAGCTTTCCGCAGGTTTTTCTGCATCTTTGTTACTCTTCTGGGGTCCTTGGCTTGTTTGGTGACTTTGAGAGCTTTTTGTGGCATGGAGGTTGATGGATTGTTGAAACGATTGTTACCGATCTTATGGTAGGCGGGTACAATGCGATGAGCGATGAGGTCTTCCCCGATGTGAAGATTTTCAGATTACTTGGAAGAATTAGCTCCATCTTCGTGTTTGGTGATAACCCTCACCAAAACTGGATTTGAATAGTTCTGTCGCTGTTGCGGCAACGCGACCGTTAGGCGATACTTTAATGCTCAGCATTCACTATCAACAATTGAGATGATACGTTCTCTCTTAATTGCAGTGGCTCGCATACTCGGAAACCAAATTTAATTTAAGAGAGAAACGGGTTAACGAGCGAAAGGCTTTCAAACCGATTACGTCGAATCATCGGTATAATCTCTCTAACTGGTTGTTTGACTTTTGGCTCTAAATGTCAAGAAGCTCAAATGAATGATCGACGATCCCGACAATTTCGTCACGTGACTATTTTTGACAGAGTCAAAATATATGATTTTTCTAAGGAAGAGGTGGTAAGAAAAGGGATATAACTAACGAAACCCAGAAGAATGCATTACGAAACTATGCCATCTCGTTAAGTTATAGCTCGGAAGCAAGACAATTAGCCTAAGAGCAGGATTTTAGCTGTGTTCATCTTTTCAAAAATGAATCGAATAGTGTGAAATTCAATTCCCTTACTTTCCCAATTTAATAATTATATTCCCTGCATGAAGAAGTTAAAAATTGAAAAATTCCAGATATTGAAAATCGAATTAAATGCAAATATAAAATCTGGAATATCATCCAAGATAGTCTGCTTTCTATCGTTTCCTGAATCGGTAGAAAAGTGATTCACTTTTCAAGAGACCAAGCCCTTCCATAAGCATACGCCATGTCGGTTATCACTTTCCCAGGGCCCCAGGCTTTGAGTGCCTTTAGAGTGGAAAACTTGATCAAGGGCATCGAATCGTATTGCAATAGCTCTTCCGTTATTTCGGAAGTGCGGTCGTGCTACATCCACTACGTCGATGTTGAGGGGAAGCAACCACTAACAGAGGAAGCCACCAAGCTACTGGAAGTTCTTTTGACGTACGATATCGCCTTGGACGAAAGCGACGTTTATGCCCAGGAACTCAAGACCGCGGTGCAAAACAACTCAGCAGAATTGAGTTCCGACACTTATCTCATCAGGATTCTACCTAGACCTGGCACGATCTCACCATGGTCTTCCAAAGCAACCAACATTGCGCGTGTTTGTGGGCTGGACGCGAACATTGGTCGTATTGAGCGTGGTGAGGCTCTGCTGATCAAGACTGTTCCTGGATTCCCACTTTTGGAAAACTTGAATGATATCTCTTTGAAGTCGTGCTACGATAGAATGACCCAAAAGCTGTATGTGCTGGAGTCACCTCAACCGGAGACTATGTTCTCACATCAGTCGCCAAAACCTCTGGCCCATGTCCCACTAGCCTCTGACAGTTCGGCTTCTCCCAGAACAATTCTCGAGAAAGCCAACCAAGACCTTGGTCTTGCTCTAGACAAAGGCGAAATCGACTACCTTATTCACGCATTTGTTGAGACACTGCATAGAGATCCTTCCGATGTAGAGCTGTTCATGTTCGCCCAAGTTAACTCCGAACATTGTCGTCACAAAATCTTCAACGCTGAATGGACCATCGATGGTCTGAAGAAGGATTTGTCACTCTTCAAGATGATTAGAAACACACACGCTCACACATCCGAATATACCATTAGCGCGTACTCTGATAATTCTGCTGTCTTAGAAACCGGTAACGAAGCTTACTACTACGCACCTGATTTCAAATCTAAAGAGTGGAAAGCTGTCAAGGAAAACGTGCCTATGCTAGTGAAAGTTGAAACTCACAACCATCCAACCGCTGTTTCGCCTTTTTCTGGGGCTGCCACAGGTTCTGGTGGTGAAATCAGAGACGAAGGTGCCACCGGAAGAGGTTCCAAGTCCAAGTGTGGACTAAGCGGCTTTGCAGTTAGTGATCTGTTGATTCCAGGTCACAAACAGCCCTGGGAGCTGGATGTTGGAAAGCCCAACCACATCGCTTCTTCTTTAGATATTATGATCGAAGCACCATTGGGTTCCGCAGCCTTCAATAACGAATTTGGTAGACCATGTATCAATGGGTACTTCAGAACTCTAACCACTAAAGTTTCGAACTCTGAAAACAAAGAAGAAATCAGAGGATTTCATAAGCCTGTTATGCTTGCAGGGGGTTTGGGTGCTGTTAGACCTCAATTTGCCTTGAAAAACAAGCCAATAACACCTGGCTCATGTCTGATCGTTCTAGGTGGTGAATCGATGCTCATCGGTCTCGGCGGGGGGGCTGCGTCTTCTGTCAACGCTGGTGAAGCCTCTGTGGACCTAGATTTTGCCTCCGTGCAAAGAGGAAACCCCGAAATGGAGCGTCGTTGTCAGCAAGTTATTGATGCATGCATTTCGTTGAATTCCGGAAATCCAATTCAGTCCATCCATGATGTTGGTGCTGGGGGTCTGTCAAATGCTTTGCCTGAGCTTGTCCATGACAACAACCTAGGCGCCAAGTTCGACATAAGAAAAGTTTTGTCTTTGGAACCTGGTATGTCGCCGGTTGAAATCTGGTGTAATGAATCCCAGGAGCGTTATGTTCTTGGCGTGTCACAACAAAACTTGAGTTTGTTCGAGGAAATCTGTGAAAGAGAAAGAGCACCTTACGCTGTTGTAGGACATGCGACCGCAGAGCAAAGACTGATTGTTGAAGACTCGCGTTTGAACGAAACCCCAATCGATCTAGAGATGTCGGTTTTGTTTGGCAAACCTCCTAAAATGACTAGAGAAGCTTTGACTCAACCACTAGCTCTTCCTGAAGCTAATCTGGATGTAATTCCTTCGCTTGAAGATGCTGTCAATAGAGTCCTGAGCTTGCCATCTGTTGGGTCCAAATCCTTTTTGGTCACTATTGGTGACAGAACTGTTACTGGGCTTGTTGATAGAGACCAGTTCGTTGGTCCATGGCAAGTCCCTGTTGCAGACGTTGGTGTGACCGGAACTGCTCTGGGTGACCAAATTTGCCGTTCAGGTGAAGCTCTGGCGATGGGAGAAAGACCAACCAACGCTTTAATTTCGGCCGGTGCATCTGCGAAACTATCTGTGGCGGAGTCGCTACTAAATCTGCTAGCTGCTGATGTGAAGTCCTTGAAGCATATCAAACTTTCAGCCAATTGGATGTCACCTGCTTCTCATCAAGGTGAAGGCGCTAAACTCTACGAAGCCGTCCAGGCAATTGGTATCGATTTATGTCCCGACTTGGACATCGCCATCCCTGTTGGTAAAGACTCCATGTCCATGAAAATGAAATGGGGTGAAAAAGAGGTCACCGCTCCTCTCACACTGAACATTACAGCTTTTGGTCCCGTCAACGACACTTCTAACACTTGGACCCCAGTTTTGAGAAGAGAGGAAGGTACTGTTTTGGTTCTCGTTGACCTCGCCGCTGGACTAGCCAAACATTCTCTTGGCGGTTCTGCTCTACTCCAGGTCTACAACCAGGTTGGTAACACTTCGCCCACTGTGCATAACAACAAGGTATTCAAGGGCTTGCTAGAAGCATTGCTGGATCTACATCAGACCGATTTAGTATACTCTTACCACGATAGATCTGATGGTGGATTGTTTGTTACTTTGGCTGAAATGGCATTCGCTTCTAGATGTGGTCTTGACATCATTCTAGATAAATCGTCTGATGTTTACACTCCACTTTTCAACGAAGAGCTCGGTTGCGTTTTCCAAATTTCTGAGGATAAGATCACGGATCTTGAGGAGCTCTTTAACAAACGTGGAGTTTCTTCTCAATACATTTCGATTGTTGGTAGACCTAGATTTGACTCGCAGAAAATAACAGTCACAGATAAATCTGGTTTTGTTCAATTTGAGAGTGAAAGATCATTACTGCAAAAGACATGGACTGCAACCTCTTATCAAATCCAGAAAATGAGAGACAATCCAATTACTGCTGATCAGGAATTTTCCAGTATCGCTGATGATAAGGACCCTGGTGTGCATTATTCTTTGACTTATGATCCTGTTGACGAAATGGGACTCGCTAAACTTGCCTCTTCCAGGCCAAAGGTGGCAATTCTAAGAGAACAAGGTGTCAATGGACAAATGGAAATGGCTTGGTGCTTCCAGCAAGCTGGTTTCACTGCGATTGACGTTACAATGACAGACTTGCTAGAAGGAAGAGTCCACTTGGATGACTTTGTCGGTTTTGCGGCATGCGGTGGGTTCTCCTATGGTGACGTGCTTGGTGCCGGTGCCGGGTGGGCAAAGTCTGTCTTATATCATGAAGGGCTTCGTAAGCAATTCGTCAGATTTTTCAACGAAAGAGACGACACCTTCGCTTTTGGTGCTTGTAATGGTTGTCAATTTTTGAGTAGACTAAAAGATATTATTCCAGGATGCGAAAACTGGCCCAGCTTCGAAAGAAATGCAAGTGAGCAGTACGAGGCCCGTGTTGCAATGGTTGAAATATCACAAGACGAAGGTTGCAAAACGGACAGCATCTTTTTCAATGGTATGATCGGCTCTAAACTACCTATTGCGGTTGCGCATGGCGAAGGTAGGGCTGCATTTAAAAACGAAACCGAAATGGAGAAGTTCGAACAACAAGGCCTATCCAGCATTAGATACGTGGATAATTATGGGAATGTTACCAAAAACTATCCCTTCAATCCTAACGGTGCCACGAACAGCATCGCTGGTGTAAGATCTCCAAACGGAAGGGTCCTTGCGATGATGCCTCATCCTGAGCGTGTTTGCAGACTAGAAGCCAACTCTTGGTACCCTTCGGAAAAATACGATGAATGGCAAGGATATGGACCTTGGATAAGAATGTTCAGGTCTGTCAGAAAGTGGGTTGGATAAGGATAGTATAATACAATAAACACAGTAGAACATGTATAATAATGATGCTCAATCGTGAGTACAGGTTATACCGAATAGTGTGAAAGTACCGCTCGATATGTGCATGAGAATTGATGATAAAGGCTCTATATAAAAGTAAGATCGTGATGGTATATTGCGAAATTCTACAAAATGAACGATGATAGCATGTTGAATATGAAGCCATTCGATTAGGCAGCCTTTTTGGCTCTAAGCTCAGCTCTTTTCTTCATTCTTTCTTCTCTCTCCGCTTTAGCTTCAGGACCGGCCTCAGTGTCCAAACTGAAGTCCCACCAGGTGAAAGAAGAGGCGTAGTTGCCAATGAAGTAATGGTGGTGTAGGTCATGATGAGCTGCACCTGCCCATAGCGGTAGGAACTTGTTGAGGGACCATGGGAAGTCATAACCAGAGTGAGAATCAACAGCCTGGAAAAGTCTTAGGGTAATCCACACGCAAAGAGTGAACAAATGTAGGTTACCGGTGTACATCACATACAGGATGGGCATACCAACGGTACCAAATCCAAGCGATAGGGTTTCTACTGGGTGGGCATATTCAGCAGTGAGTCCAAAGGGCGCTGCGTAACGATGGTGCTGCTTGTGGATGTACTTGTAGAAAACACCGTAATGGAACAAACGGTGGGCCCAGTAATGCCAAGTGTCTTCTAGGATGAAAAAGAGACCGATTTGGAAAGCCATGGTTTTAAGAGAGGGGAAAGGTACGGACACAGAAATGCCCAACTTCTGGCACATTGGATGGAAAGTCCAGATGGGGATAGCCTCAACGAGAAAATGGGACAGTAGAACGGATTTCAAGCAGTGCCATTGCTCCTTGGCGCTTGGAATTTTGGTAGGCTGGATTTTGTAGCGACGGAAAAATGGGATTTGATCGATGATGGCCCAGGGTAGACATCTGAAGAAATACATGAATTCGTGCAGCACGAAAAACATGAGACCCGTGGCCAAGATGTCGTTGTTCATGTAAACGTACCAGGACGCCCAAACCTGTGCTATTAGTCCCAGCTCCGGTTGGCTTGACTGAACGTTGTGCAAAGTGGTGAGATACGACCCGCTATGGGCCAAACTCGATGCCAATGTGGCATTTTCGAAAACTGCAGACATTGAGGGCTATCTAAATCGGCGAAAAAAAAATGAAATGAACAGCTCTTGTAAAATCGAGCCCTATTTCAACGAAATCCTATGGTTTTTGACCGTTTTTGATCGTTTTTGTTCGTTTTTTTTCGAGAAACTCGGTGTGCCAATTTTGGTTGGCTGTTGAGAGCTCTTTGGTTCGAAACTAATTCCACGAATACCACTTTTGAGGTGGCTATCTGAGAACTTCTTGAAGTTTGGTTACAAAAGGCGTTTGTTCCAAGAGATGAGGTGCCAAAATCGTGGGTTCCTTATATACACCATACATATAACCCGAAATACAGGAAATTTGCAATGCTGTCTTTAAACGACGCTGATGAGATGGTCTCGAAGATAATGCGAAAAAAAAAAATATTAAACGATGGGAAATTGAGTTGATAATTGACATGCGTCGTGTGGGACGATACAAGGTAGGAAAGGAGGCGTAGAGTGCAGGAATAGAAGCCGGACGGAGCAAGGAGGAGGAGGAGTCTAAACTGATGGTTTAGGAAGAGACGCATAGGGACGGAATTTGCGAAAGAAGATGGAAAATGAAAAATCGCGTTCGTAGATGTAGATCCCTTTGTACGAATTGTTAGTTTTCGCTGGTCATTTCAAGAGTAACAGAATGGGGGCATAGCCTTAAGAGGGGGGATTGCTATTAAGACGTGCTTGTACATATTTTAGCTTCCGGATAATGAGCATGGACATCGGGAAACGTTGGGTAGTGGTGGTTCCTGTTATGTATCACTTTTCACGGATGTGTCGTTTATTGTCTCTCAAAACTGCGATGTCAACCGTACAATCAAGATCAGGCCATTATGCTTGTCAATATCGGCAAAAGGCTTGTGTTTTACGAGACACCTGAAGAACGGTTTGAAGGATTTCTTTAAATGGAAGGTGGGGAATTAATGATTATATCGGGAGCAAGGGAATTCGTACTGCAATCGTCAAAGTCCAAAAGAGGTTGATTGATGTGAAAGTTGATTCAACACTGGGCTCAAGAAGATTCGATTACAAAACTGCATATCAGGGGAGAGGCGTTGTGATTAGCATATAATGCCAGTGTTTGAAAGTATATCACGTGACCAGAGACATATGACGGTAAAGGTGAAAAGTGACATAACAAGATCACCATTCCTTCACACCTGACAACAGCACAGCTGTCTACTGTCTTAAGCAGCAAGTCAACTTACCGTTTCGATTCCAACATATCATACCGCGTGCACTGACCCATCGACCGAACAGAGAGAATCAAATATCCAATTTTTTTCAAAAGCTTGCTTGTGCCACCACATCCAGCAAAGTGTCTTTCCGACCATCATAAATACACCAAAACTCTCAACTCTTACAAACACCGCCTTCACTATCCTGAACCCTCACTCAAACAGTCTTCATATAGATCATTTGACACGTTATCAACTATTAACTTAATAATACTTCAACATTGAATTCCGGTTCTCATCGCGATGACCTCACATACACACGAGCCAGACCGCTGTATCGATGTCTCAGCTATGTTACATTTTAGATGCCTCTTGCATGGAGAAGGGCATCGGTAACGTCAAGAGATGGTTTGAAGGGGATCAGAATCGCCAGTTTTCTCAAATTAGCTTCTATATTCCAACTTTCACTCTACAAGAACTAGATTTTTTGAAGTATCGCAGGAACAGTTACACTGCCAAAGAAGCACTACGATTTATTGACGGAACAGACTTCCCACAAAGCGTGGACTTGATAATTGAGTTCCCTGAGCTTCTCGATACCATACCATGGTCAAACGTACTTGAACATCAAGCTTTCGAAGTACCTGAATTTGATTTGAAACCCAATTCACCTCATTCACTACCCCGTCGTCTGCGAAATTTGCTTAAAAGCTGTACCTACAAATGTCATTTAGAAGGTAGCAACAACCAGACTTGGACATTGGTCACTGAAGATCCACAGATTCGTCGCCTTGCCGATGCATTTGGCATTCCACATTGTTCGCTCGTCGCAGCAGACCAAGAAATTTGCAAAAAACTCGACAAAAGAGCTTTCCAACAAAGCGTCAAGTTCAGCGACTCTTTGAAAAAGACAAGTGTCAAGGGCTCATCTGGTGGGAAAGATGTGTACCGCGCCAAGTTTGACCAGGTTATGTACGCGAGCCGAGGCCCTGGTAACCTATGGAAGCCTTGAAATCCGACCCAACTACAAATAGAGCATGCTATGACCACTGCAAAAAGTCTTGCACCAGGTTTGGACAAAAACCGGTGTACTCTCCTCACAAGCGCTAACAGAAGTTGTCTTTACTCGTTTAGCGTTTTCGACAGTGATCGGAGCCGCAGCAAAGTGCTCTCTTGCCTCTGGAAACCTCCACTGTTTAAAACACACTGCTGCTAAATTTACTAACACAATATCTCTATGCAGAGATATCTCAGACATTTCTACAAGTTTACGTCTGTGACGCTACGTACAGTTTCCCTATAGCTCAGCAAGCCAGAAATACAAGAAACTTTATCTAATTTTTGATCCATCGTTGCATTTTCAGAATATGTCAATAGTTGTATTCATCGAACGGAGTACTTAAACGCCTGCCCTAACATTAGAGATGCCAGAAAAAAAGCTAAGAATAAATTCATCATTATGCAACAATGGAACAATTGTATACCAATTGCTAGGAGGAATCCTTTCCTTCTACAAGATTAGATATCGCGTTAGTTAACGCTCCAAGTCCTGACCTTCAATCTGGTATGTTCAAGTGATCGATTCAGTTAATAAAAATCTTGTCTTTTATATATACTCTAAAATTATTATGTGAATTACGTAATCATAATTAATTTAGTACGAGATTCGAAAAATGCTGAGATGTAGGGCTTGGCTGAGATGACGAACTGGAAGTTTGATCGATTTCATCGGGATTCCAGTATGAAATGAATAGTAGGGACTGGATTATAAAACTGTAATTCAATGCGGCAGAAATCGTCCCAAATACAGTGTAGAATCGATAAAGTCCTTGTACGGCACAGTAGCGATGCCTTCTTGATTAGTATCAAACTTTCGAAACATCTTGGTGAGGCGCATAAGCCAAACAAGAGCCTCTACGAAACGATCGAACTTGAGTTCTTTACCGTTTTTGGCTGGGTCAATGAACTCTGCGTACTGATCAAAAAGATTTTCGCTGACGTCGAACGGTACGAGGTATCCCAGCTCTTGCAGACTGTTATGGAACTCGCTAGCAGAGATTGTGAAGCTGCCATTGATGTCGTTGTCCACATATACTTTCCTCCATTTCTTGACCCGCTTGTAAAGAGAGACGAATTCCGCATGGTTGACGGTACCAAACCTCGAGGCCCCAAATAGATTGATGAGTGCGTCGACGGAAGAAATGCAGAAATGCGTGTTATCGTCGTTTTGTAATAGGTTTTGAAGCTCTTCGGCAGTCAACCGTCCTCGCTGCTTGACGTCATGGTTGTGGAACAGTTGTGTTGCAATTTGTGAATCTACCGCATCCCGTTGGTCTCCACCATCCAGTGAAGCTCTGGGACGTGGTGGATCTGCCAGAGGTGGAGAAGGAGGTGGTGGTGTTTTGCGTCTCTGCGCTACGTTAGGTATTGGTCTCGTCCGAGGAACGCGGTTCACTGACGGGGGAATTGGTTGATAACGACCACCGTTCGACACATTTTGTTGAGGATACGGTTGTGGGGCTGCGTTATATCGGACTGGCGGTATTTGTGGCATTGATTGAGTTGCGGGAATCCCGTTATATGGAGCGTTGGCCATGGGGCGCTGCATTGTGGGTGTTATTACCGGAGCAGAACTTTGTCTTGAATTGTGAACAGGCGGTAGGTATTCATATTTTCTAGCACGTCTTCTACGCTCCTCATCGTCCGCCCTTTGACCGGCTTTCATTGCTTCTTCAGGTGTAGCATACAACTATTTGAGCAAATGTTAAATGTTAGTATATCGTTATAGGGGCGATAAGCCAAGCAATCAAATCGGTGTTCAAACTTACCGGTAGATTATCACCTCCAGCGTAATTGAGCCTTCTGGCACACATTGTGGGTAGTTGGAAAATGAGGACTTTTATCGGGAGAATAGTGTGTTGATTAAGTCATCGCTTATTTAACTAGCTCTGTATATGCTAATTGAAGTTAATTTTAGACCCTGACATTATCATGGATCACGTGACTAGAGAGATACATCAAATGTTAACTTTTGCTTGGTTAAATGCTAACCAGAGACGTCCAGAGTCTCTGCTTCATTGATTGTACACGGCAATGGGGCTACATGGCATGCTGAGAGTGGAGGGCTTCGACGCTTATATATTTTTTCAAACTAGACTTTGACTTTTTATTTTTGGAGTACGCGACCCAGAAACAACCGAGATGAATGTCTATCACGTTGGATCAAATCTGTGACCACGTATCAATCCCTGGTGTCCCCTTGAATGACGCTTTTGAAGTATTTTTTTGGAGTTTCTGAGAGCCTTTAGTTCTGATCGTTTTGAACGTGTGTGTCATTGGCAAATCAACGTAGTGCGGAAACCACCATCCTGGACTAGAGGAAACCCTCA
The DNA here is from genome assembly GCF_000938715.1 of Lachancea lanzarotensis. Classification (NCBI taxonomy): domain Eukaryota; kingdom Fungi; phylum Ascomycota; class Saccharomycetes; order Saccharomycetales; family Saccharomycetaceae; genus Lachancea; species Lachancea lanzarotensis. Next base: position 1,056,784 of record NW_019212879.1, read on the forward strand.
TGAGTGGGTAAAAATTCGAAACGATGGGGGCTCACGCCCATTATATGCTTTGAAAACCAATTGATGTTGTGTTGTTATAGTTTAGATAGTGCTTTATACTAAAACATTATACAGTTTTTTTTGGACAGAAACCCCGGACTCTTGGAATCGACGTTTTCCCACTCTGCATTTTGACGTGCAGGCAGCACGAATGAATGTGTTTGCCCGTCGTTTAGTATCTTCTTTGAGGTCTTTGGTCCTGAGATCTCTCCTGCAAGTAAGTGGCTGGGACAATGTTCTCAGGCAAGTGCAAGTAGTCTCTCAAGTATTCCACACCTTCGTCGGTCAAGGTGTAGTAGTAGTATTGCCACGAGAACTGGGTCTTGACGTAGCCCTTGGAGGTCAACGACTGCAAGGCCTTGATGACGTACAAGTTCTTGGTGTCGATCTCATCGTGCTTTGGCTGGTTGAAGTCCTTCTTGGCAACAACGGCACCTTCTGTTTTGATACAAATGACTTGTTAGTAACTATCGTTTGAGGTAAAATTAAGAATGTCGAGGAAAACAGTAGCGGGACACAATAGACAGGTCTTTTGAAAAGTGGTATTTTGAAAAGTAGTCTTAACACCCGCGAACAACCACACTTCTGCCAACTTGACAGTGAAATAGTAATTATCTTAGAAACTCGCAAAAATGACACCGTCTTGGGTCTATACTTCAATAGCTTGACATTTTTTTCAGACAGCCTTCATTCTGTGCTCACCGCCTTTCCTACGCCTTTCGAACAATGCGCAACGTACCTTGAAACAAGTGTCTGTGGATCTTAGTTCTTTCTTCCTTAGGAATCAACATGTTGGAACTTGGTCTGTGGAATCTTGAGCGTGTTTTTCCAAACCTTTACGTATCCTGTTTTAACTGGTTTTAAACTAGCTGATAGATACACTGTTCACTGCCCGCTATTGCACGATGGACTGGATTCCGGATTGGAACCCAACGCAGTAGCCCAAAGTTCCATGATACTTTTTTTTTGCGTGGGTTGCGAATCGGTGATTTTTCGATTGGGATGTGACTGCTTTTTTGATAGTTTTTTTTCAAAAGTTTGTGAAATATTTAGAAGATAATGGAAGGATCACGTGACTCTAAGATTTGGATAGCGTTCTTCTCTTGTAGTGTGGGATGTCTACTGGCTATTGGCTGACGATCATAGATCTACGTAGCGGTTACATTTGACACGTTCAGATGAGAGATGCAAATTTGTTCTCGCTTGATTTTTGGGAGCACGAGGGGATTTTGTTCAAGAACAATTATGAATCACAACCTTGACAAGCGTTTAATAGTGTAGCAAGACGACGACTATCATATCAGTCAATGTGCTTCTTATGCTAAAGGGTGCTTTGAAAAACCGTTGTCGTTATAAGTGCCACTTCTGTTCTTTAATAACGTATGTCATTTCATATTTAAGTGACACTAATGTAATGACAGGAAACGACTGGGGCACATTTGAGTTGTGGAGAACCGAATCCAAAGTTTTCAAGGTAGCCTCGAGACCAGAAAGAATGGAAAATTACATGACGTCGATCAAAAACGTCTTCAACGCCGTGAAATTCACTTTCCTCAAAATTAGAGCCCTTGTCACGGGCGTGTTCAGGTGTACTTAACGATATAAAGTGCTAAAAGGTTTCCCAGGCTCCTACACAATTATCCAGTAACGAACTACTCGTGAGTAGAATGATGACGACGACCTTCCGAGCTACTGATTCACATTTATCACGTGACCTTTCCATTGGTGTATTCGATTTCGTCATATATTGGATATGTGATAGACATGTAATACTGACATTAAAGTACTTCCCTTAACCTTTTAGATCAAAGCCAGCCGTGGCTAGAGATAATGCCGATCCAACTATGGGGCAAAGATCAAATCAAAATCATCTATGAAAATGCCGCTGGCAACAACATTTCCGCTCTAGAACCTCCCTTTCAACAACACACATTTCGAGATCAGGATGATGATGATGAATTGGGTCACTATTCACGACTGGAGTTTCCAAGTCTTTATAGAAGGGTGCTCATCAGGACCAAGCGTCAGGTCTCAAGGTTGGGCGCCATTCGTATCCTGCGCATTGATCTGGTCCATTGGACAATGCTTCTTGTATGGCTAAGTTTGCTAGCCAAATTTTCGACCACTTATACGCGATTATACGTGCGTTCAGCGTTACTGACGACAATATGCACCAATGCGCTTTTATTTGGTACATCCGACATTCTTGCACAATGTATCCATCAAAATGGCCTTGATGAATCACTTCGGATGCCGCTGGGCCCCGCCCAATTTTCAAATCAGCATGATGAGCTCGACCTCGAAGATAGCGTATCGATCTTCAATGACTATGGCCCGGCACTCTCAAATGGTCGTTCAGAAGACCGCATCGTTTTGGAACCTTCCCATCATTTTGCATTTTTCCGATGGGCATGCTTCATGGCCTGGGGGTCCGGCCTGGCTTTTTTCCAACTACCATGGTATCGCATCCTCAACTATCTGTACACAGAAGACCCTAGCATTGTTCAAACAATAGAAAGAGTTTTGTCGGATCAACTTGTTTACTCTCCGATCTCTCTTTTCTGTTTCTTTGCTTATTCCAACTTCGTCATGGAAAGAGGCGATGCCTCAACGCTTAAAACCAAAGTCGAAAATGTGTATCTTGGTACGCTGGGCTACAATTACATGTTGTGGCCCCCTGTGCAATTTATCAACTTTATGCTGATGCCCAAGAATTTGCAGGTTCCTTTCAGTTCATCAATTGGCGTTATGTGGAATTGTTTCCTGTCCATGCGCAATGCCTCTACAGCACAAAAAACTTAGTGGTGCAAGCGTCTCTTTTACATCTATTAGCATTATACACCTTCTAACTTCTCATTATTCAAAATGTTCTTGTATTTTTTGCTGCTGGTTTTCTTCTTGAGCATCTTTTTACATTTGCTGGGCAACGTCAACTGGACGTAGAAGTTTATGATGGCCCAAACCGCCAAAAACATCTTGAACTTACCAGAAATCTCAGACAATTGAAAAGCATTACCTAACCAGCCATGCGCGGAAATCATCATCAATACAATATTCAGGATCAGTGAGACCACGACGTCTGTGATAAAACCAATGTTTTTCGACATAGGCTCGCGATATGGAGGGCCAACTGACAGCACTACAGCCGTGAACACATACTGAAACGAAGAGTAGAAGAATAACACGGTATTATCAGATGATTGAACAGCATCGTCACCCCCAACAACCGGACTCTGGTACCAATCCATCCTTTGGCAGATCAACCAGGGCACAACTTGGAAAAATAAAATTATCAAGATGTTGGCGATAAGTGGTACCAAAATTTTTGGTGACACCAAATTCGCCGATGGCCTCTTTTTCACGAGCTTATCATAAGGTTTCGACCATGACATGAATATCGCAATCGGTACAATCAGGAACAAATCAATGTATAGAAATTGAAAATCACCCAAATTTATTCCACGGCTGTACAAGATGGTCACAGAGATAAACTGGATAGCAGAGTAAAGACTCATGTACTGGAAACATGAGAATGAAGTTGTAAGTGACGCACGGCCCTCCTTAATCACACTCAGCATACAACTTATGTCGTATGAGTTGGATGTGAAGGGAGCTGCTACAGATGCTTCCGCCTCTGATAAAGACACACCAACATCCGCAGCTTTTAGGGCACCACAATCGTTTGCGCCGTCACCACAAAAGCCGACAACGTAATCAAGTCTTTGAAGTTGACCCACCAACTCGTGCTTTTCATCTGGAGACATTCTTGCATATACCGAACTATTGAGGAGGACCTCATGAATGTAAGACTCGGGTAGAATCTCATTGTTTTTGAATAGTAGCCTGAAGACATCACCCGTTACAGCAACTGTGTAGTCAAGACTTCCATTTGTCGGCTTTAGCGTCATGCCATCGAGATATACCTCCGGGTCGTCGACATCTTGCCAGATAATCAAGTCTTGGTTTGGACTTACATTATCATTTATAAAGGGGACAAAAACATGCTTTTCTGTGATCAATCCACTTTCCCGACCAACTGAAATGGCTGTCAGAACATTATCACCAGTGCACATAATGTTTCTTATATTAGCCTGGCTTAAAGTAGAGAGCGTTCCCTTAGTAGCAGGTTTTAGTTTATTCTCAAAAACAATGAGCCCCAGAAATTCCATATTCGATTCTACTTCCTCTCTGCCCACCTTTTGAGCATAGCGCCATGTATGCTTTGGAAGAGTTTTGCCCGCACAAGCTATCACACGATAACCGTTGTGCGTATAGTACTGCAGAAGTTGATCATAATTCGCAGGCAGGGTAGACTTGTGGCAGATTTCTGATATAACTTCGGGTGCCCCTTTGGCAAAAGCCCAAAAAACGCTATCGCCGTAAGGCTTAACAATCACACTCATTCTCCTCAGTTCTGATATAAACTCAAAGCTGCGAACAACACCTAGAAGGTTATGCGGATCATTTTCTGTGAATATATTATTCGGGTCATCGGAATTAGGATGCACAACGGCAGGGGCAATACCGCTATTCTCAGGAAGAGTGCTTTTATCATTGCGCTCCTCATTCAAAGAGTGGAAACTCTGTTCCTGCAAGTCTTCCTGGTACGACCAATTAGTGAATTGGAACATTTTGAAATCGAGTGGATCCCCTAATAACTCTCCATCAACTAAACGAAGGGAGTGGCAAGTCAACAAAGACACCAAAAAATTTCTAGACTTAAAGTCCAATGGTGAGCTACAGTCGTTGAGTGAAAACTTGGAGAATAAGCCCTGTACGCTTGGGATCAGTTCTCCAAACCCTAAACTGTGTTGATCGTGAGGCGCAGACACATGTACACCTAAAACATCTAAACCATCTTCAGTTAGAGTACCGGTTTTGTCGAAGCACATAACATCAATTTTCCCGCCCACATTGACCCTCGTAGGTGCGATGCAAAAAATTCCCTTTCGTTTTAATCGTGATATTGCAAAACTAGAGCCAATAGAAAGAGTTGCCGGTAAAGCTGGCGGTACTACAATAGTAATGATATCCAAGGCTCGCAAGACAATCACCCTGTACTGCAATCCCAGTCTAATGAAGTTGACACAGCTCACCGAAAACCCCACCATAGCAATCAATGTCATGAAGCCAATGTACTTGAAAGAGTCCTCATAAAATTTGAAGCCTGTTGGTCTTGGAAAAATCATTGAGCGCAGAAGAGAACCTTTCGTCGTGGAGAATCCAGTCCTCACAGCCATAGCCAGCGCAGTAGATTGACCACTCGAGATGCGAACCCTGATGATAGTGGTTCCGTTGAAAAGAAATGACTTGGCCAGAAAACTGGATATTTGGGTCTTTTGGAAGTCATCGAGCAACTGTGCGATGGTACTGTCCGTTGCAGGAATCTTAGTTACTGGAACCGATTCTCCCGTCAGCATGGACTCGTTAATAATACAGTCACCGGTCAGTAACAAAGAATCGCAAGGAAATGAAGTTATTGACGGATCAGAAATCTCGTAAATATCACCAGGAACTAAATCAGAGGAGTTTATTTGAACCCAAAATCCATCGCGGTAAACCCTGACTTCGGCGTGAGAGTGAGATATTTCTGCTAGCCGCTGCGATGCCTTCTTAGTTTCCAAAAGTGTATCTGTGACTGATAGGACTGAAATAATCAAAATACAAGCAGCATAGTAGTAGTAATTGTCTGCCAGCCATAGAAAGATGGAAAATATTTGGAAAACATAAAACGGGTGAAGAACTTCATCGAACAAAATTTGGCCCGTCGTTTTTTGTTTGAGGTTCACGTTGTTTTTCCCAAAAGCCAAAACTCTATCTTCAACAACAGAATTGGTTAATCCCGCTCGGTCGGCATCGAGAGTTAGCCAGTCTGGGTCTGTCCAATTACTGTTTGTCTTGAAAACATCATCAACAGGCGTGTAAATGAGGTTGAAGTACCTGTATGAAAAGTGAATCATTATAGGAATATTAGGGTTATCTTCACCCTCGTGATGATAGCGATGACGATGATTTTGAGATAAATCCGCTTCACGTCCTCGTTCCGTAGGCAGTAAGGTACTGAGTGGTCTGTTGTACCATCTCCTCGCGACTGTGATTATCGCAAGTTCTCCGAATTCATTTTCCACGACCACCCATTGAGCTTTGGCCAGAGCCGTTTTCTTGCCGCACAAGGATACCTTGTAGCGCGGTACCCATCTCAGTACCAAGTAGAATAATCCCAGAGTCAAAACACTCAATAAATAATAAATGGATAGACCAACCTTAGATGATCGAAATCCAGCAATACCCACAACCAGGTCTTCTTCTGCAATGTAGAACCGCTGAACATGCAGATGAGGGATAAAATTTGGGTAAAATTTGTCATGATACTCGGGCTTCAAGAATTCGCTATGATAAGCAGAGCTCTTCTTTCTGCGATCAGAGGTCTGATCTTGAACAGATTCTTGATCGTCATCCGTCAAGAACCGGCGTCTACTTGAACTGCTTTCGGACGAGTGACGGCTATGCATTGATATCCGATCCGCTTCTTCTTCAATGTGCGCAGGGATTCTATTTCTATAACTGTATCTTGACGAACTTGAAGAAGAATGAGGAGAGGTACCAAGAATGGCATCTTGTGCATCTTCTCTGTTGTGTCTTGACTGGAGAGCAGAGTTTTCGAGTGGGGAAGCCCTTGATCGGGTCGAGGATCGAGACCTAAAGGACGTCAAAGAGTGCCCTGTAGTACTGCGCACCGACGACCTGCTGGATGAAAGTCCATAATGTAGTCGCTCCTGTTCATAGGTCGGAGTTCCATCCCAGTTCACATCATAATCGGCAGTTTCCAGAGTGGAGGAAACCCCCTCTGCGAGTTCTATTTCTTCCTCCGAAAAATAGCGGAAGTTTCGTGTCCGTGACGACGCTCTAGATCTGGTCGACGAATTGGGCCCCGAAAGTAAGGACTCTGTTTCGTGAGAAGCATGTCCGCGCGAGTCATTATTAGAATATCCAGGACTTCCCAAGCGATGGCTAGCAAACGAGTGCGGATGATGGAACGAAACGATTGAACTTGGCACTGTTTCAAAAGTTGCACCAGCATAAGCCTCTGTAGAATTATGATCAACAACCGTTGCCGAAGTCAACGTATTAGAACTGGAAGCCGTTCTGGTCGATGAAAACGAGGGCCGGCCTGATACATGCGACCCTTGCGGTTGACTCTCGCGACCATGCACTGAATAAGAGTGCGACATTGGGGTTCAGACCCTTGAAAAGAGTCCCTGTTTGCTCTTTTCTTGTCCGTTCAAAGTTGTGGTGATGCGATAATACACTTGATATTCACATAGTTGATTTGAGCATATCGTACAAAATTACTTTAAAGCTGTGAATAACGTCAGAATTTGAAATAAGCAACAGCAACCAACCCAAAGAGATTCCTATTCGTTCTCAGCATAGCTACCAAAACCCGTTCTAAAAATGTAGTTGTGATCTCAAAGTTTTCTGGAAATTTTGAAAATGCCTGTCACATTATAAGTTCCTTTTATTATATTGAAGTGATCTTAGATCATGAGACGTTACGAAATAGGGGTCGCACTTCCACAACCTTGTTCCCCCAATCTTGCACGATATTAGGCTTTCTTTTCCTTGCACGGTGTCCAAAGAAATAGGTTTATTCTGTTACGCAAGGTTTATCTCATATACAGCAGAAGATCAATTAATTTATAGCCGATCTGGAAAACTTGGACAACAAACGCGAGCCGATGAGTTTAACGGCATCGAGCTTTGGGATAATAACTGTCAATCGTGTAGCATGTTAATTTTTGTGCCCTACTTCGTTTCAGTATTAACATTGTGTATTGATCCAAGATGTCAGAACATTATCTTTCGTAAACAGCAGAATGGATTGTTCCGGAAAGGTGCAAACCAAAATCCGCGATTGCCCGCGACACATTTGCGCCTAGAACTGTCAACCGCGGATTTTTTATGGATTCTCTTGACTTTGAATGTGTTCGATCAGTCAATAATTAATAGCCAATGGTTAATCAATGGTAGTTAGTGAGTGGGCAATGGTTAGTCATGGTTGATTCGTAGATTTTAAACTCCAGCGGTGGTTATACAACCCTTGCGTCTTACTCAAGAAAGTGTTATCTACTAGAACTCACGTTGGAACTCAAGACAAGTGTTTGGAAAACCGCTCCCACGGAGTTTAGGGCGATGACAGCGTTTGGAGTCTCTATTTCAGACGATGGACGACACAGACGTTACTAACGATCTATCTCATCGCGGGTAGAAATCTGAAAAATTTTTATAGAGATGAGATGCGATGAGCTTCTTATAGCCCGAACAGCATCGCTTAGGACTTCACAGGTGCACTAGTAGCTGGTTTAGGTTTCTTTTGTAAACGTTCAAACAGCTACCAGGACGAACTGATAACCAGATCTGGGTTTTAGTTTCGCTATGTCATCTGCAGGTCAAAAGAGAAAGAGATCGGAAGAATCTCCGTTGACAAGACAAGATGGCACGCAGCAGCCCACAGGGTCCACTCTACTGCGTAATTCTGACGAAGCATCTTTTCCAAGAGGTGGTGCTAGTGCTTTAACGTCACTGGAACTCAAACAGGTTGCCAATGAAGCTGCCAGTGACGTTTTGTTCAAGGCAGACGTTAGCGGAACGCCTGCTCCAAAGGAAAACCCAAGACCTAAGAAGAAGAAGAAGACCGCTGGTGCTTCCAAACAAGGTGCTTCGACCTCGGCAGACGCTGAAGAGGGCACCGTGCCAATCTCAGAGCATCTAACTTTCAAAAACCTGCCTGAGGGTACCATACTCTTGGGTCAAATCAGCAAAGTCAACAAGCACGATCTTTGCGTGTCTCTATCAGATGGTCTGTGTGGGTATGTTACTTTACCGAATATCTCTGGACCGTTCACAAAGATATTGGAGGACCTTGATGAAGCGATGCAAAGCGACGAAGAAGACAACAATGCTAGCGATGTCTCTGACGCTGAATACGACAGCGATGAGGATGAAAAACATAAAGTGCAACGTCAAGCGACCAAGTCCAAGGAATTACCAAACTTGGAAAACTTTTTCTGCGCTGGGCAATGGCTCAGATGTGTTGTACAATCGAATTCGGCCTTCGACAACAATAATAAAAAAACAAAGAGAATCGAACTTTCGATTGAGCCCGAAGCCGTCAACAAGTTCATAGAGGAAGACTTGGTCAGGAACTGCACACTTCAATGTGCTGTGAAAAGCATAGAAGACCATGGTGCCATCCTAGACGTTGGTGTTGAAGGCATAAGCGGCTTTATATCGAAAAAAGACTACCCTGAGCATTCGAGCTTGCAAGAGGGCCAAGTATTTTTGGCCAATGTCGCCAAAAGGTCTACCAGAACCGTCACAGTCAATTTCGATTTCAACAACAAGAAGTCCAAAATTACTCAAATATCATCGATCGATGCCGTGATCCCAGGTCAGGCGGTTGACTTTCTTTGCCAGAAAAAAACCTCCAATGGATTTATCGGAAAGGTCTTTGGTATGGTCAATGGTTTTTTGAATATATCTCACCAGACAAAGTTTCAAGCAGCTGTCGTCGACGACCAAACACACTCCGTCGGTAACAATTTCAAAGCAAGAATCATAGCATCTCTTATCAACAAGGCTGGTGAGAAAACTGTTCTTATGTCTGAGTCATCACACATTTTGTCACTTAAACCATCTTGTCTCGAAAATGAAGCACTAGAAGCGTTCCCAGTGGGTCACATTTTCGAGGAATGTCAAGTCAAGGATCGCGATTCTCAGTTCTTCTACCTGGCCTTGAACAGGGATAGTATGGGGCAAGTCCATATATCTAAAACAGGGGGGGAAGACCCAACGAATGGAATCTCAGCGCGTGTGATAGGATACAATAACTTTGACGGGTACTACCAGTTGTCAACAGATCCCGAAACTTTGAAGGCTTCATACCTCCGGGCTGTCGACATTCCACTCGGAACTATTCTTCCCGCGTGCGAGATACAAGAAGTATCTGATAAGGGTATTAAATTGAGCATTATGGGTGGTCAATTCCAGGCAACTGTTCCCCCATTCCATATATCAGACATCAGACTGGTTTACCCCGAAAGAAAATTCAAGATCGGTTCAAAAGTCAAAGGTTTGCTGATAAGCAATAACAGTAGAGGCCATTTATTCGTTTCGTTGAAAAAATCACTTGTCAACCTTGATCTGGATGAGGTCAAAACCGCTTCTAGCTTTGAAGACGTCGAGCAACTCTCATCGAGTGGATCAAAGGTAGCTGCAACCGTCGAATTTTTCAAGACCAACGGTTGTGTCGTTTCTTTCATGGGTGGATTGAAGGGCTTCCTACCAAGTAGTGAAATTTCTGAAGCGTTTGTCAAGCGGCCTCAAGACCATTTAAGATTGGGTCAAACTGTGATCGTTAAGATTTTGGATCATGACAAGGCCAGGAACAGGTTGGTCGTGACGTGCAAAGTCTCGAACGAAGCTGCGTCTCAGCAAAAGGAAACGATTGAACGCATGGAGGTTGGTAGGTCGATTATCAAAGTCGCAGTGGTGGAGAAAACAAAAGACTCTGTCGTCGTTGAAGAATTGAAATCTGGTTTGCGCGGGGTGATTTATGTCGGACATCTTTCGGATTCCAGAATAGAGCAGAACAGAGCTTTACTAAAAGGTGTAAAGATCGGTAATGAATTTGACGGTTTGGTGATCGATAAGGATGTCAGGACCAGAGTTTTCAATTTATCTTGTAAACAGTCCTTGAAGAAGGACGCAGAGAAACTTTGGCTACCTTTAACCTATCAGGATGTCAAAGAAAAAGGTACAGAAAAGCCCATGCATGGATACGTAAAGTCCGTTTCTGAAAAGGGAGTCTTCGTTGCTTTCAACGGGCAGTTTGTGGGGTTAGTGTTGCCCAGCTATGCTGCCGATAGTCGTGACGTTGAGCTGTCTCTCAAATACTACGTTAATCAGTCAGTGACGGCTTACTTGCTGAGGACCGACGATGAGCATGAGCGTTTTCTTCTAACATTGAAAAAACCTAAAACTGGAGATGCATCAAAAGCATCCCATGAAAGCAGCGTTAGGGCGCTCAACCCCGTCGACTCTACGATAGAGTCTCTTGAAGACTTCAGTGTAGGAAGAAAAACGAAAGCGGTGATCAAAGCGGTGAAAAGGAATCAATTGAATGTCGCTGTTGCTGACAACCTACATGGTGCGATCGACGTTTCCGAAGTGTTCGACAATTACGAGAGCATAGGCGACGTGGGGAATCCTCTCAGTAAGTTCCAGAAAGGCGACGTACTCGACGTCAAGGTTATTGGTCATCATGATGTGAAAACTCACAAGTTTCTACCCATTTCTCATAAATCATCAAAGAATGTTCTTCTGGCATTGACGGCCAAAAAGAGTCGTTTGGAAGGTGCTGATTCCCTTAAGTTAGATGATATCAGTGTGGGAGATTTCGTTGTGGGCTTTGTCAATAACATCATGAAAGACATTGTCTGGCTGACTGTGTCTCCAACAATTAAGGCAAAAGTGAACTTTCTCGACCTTTCGGACGAAGGTTTACGGGAGAACGGGAACATTGAAGCAGCCTTTCCTCTGGGATCTGCCCTAAAGGTTAAAGTCACTCACATTGACAGAGACCGCAACACTCTAGGCGTAACGGGAAGATCTCAGACGATAGCTACTTCTTCTGAAGTTTCTGTAGGTCAAAAACTACCTGCAAGAATTCTCAACGTGGCGGACAGCTATGTTTTGTTGGAACTTGGCGAGAAAGTCAAAGGTGTAGCATTCATCACAGATGCATTAGATGACTATTCGCAGTCACTCAAAAACGCGTTAGGTTCTCAAAGAAACTCGATCGTGTCTGCCACCGTCATATCCAATAATGACAACAAAATCAACCTGTCGCTGAGGTCAGAAGATGCCAAGGACGGAAAAGCCACTTCCCATAAGGCTCTGAAGCAGGGCGATGTTGTGCGCGGTTTTGTGAAAAAAGTCACCGATAAAGGTGCTTTCATTTATTTGAGTAGTAGCCTGCAAGCTTTTGTTCCTGTTAGCAAGCTAACAGACTCTTTCATAAAGGACTGGAAGAAGTTCTTCAAGCCAATGCAAGCGGTTATCGGGAAGGTTGTTAATTGTGATGATGATGAGCGCATCCTTGTGACTTTGAAGGAATCCGAAGTGAATGGTGATCTCAAAATTTTGAAAAGCCACGCTGATATCAGCGTGGGAGAGGTATACGAGGGGACAGTCAGAAGTGTTACGGATTTCGGCTTGTTTATTAGACTTGACAATACCATGAATGTTACGGGTCTGGCGCATAAAACTCAAATTGCAGACAGCAAAATCGACAATCCTTCATCATTATTTGGACTGGGTGACAAAGTGAAGGCGATAGTTTTGAAAGTCAACGCAGAGAAAAAACAGTTGTCATTAGGACTGAAGGCATCTTACTTCAAACCTGAGAAAGAAATTACACCAGAGCATGCCGAGGAGACTCCTACACCCGAGAAGGAACAGTTTGAAGAAGAGGAAGATCTCGTTGATGGCGAAGAATTGGCGGGGGAAGAGAAGAGCAGTGAAGATGAAGAATCAAGTGACGAAGGTGCAGGCTCTGAGGGACCAGCATCCAATTCAGGATTGCAGGGTGGTCTAAGTTTAAGCGCTGATTTTGATTGGACCACAAGTATTTTGGACCAAGCTCAAGAATCTGAGTCTTCGGACGAAGAATATTTCACTGATTCGAAACGTTCCAAAAACAAAAAGAAGAAGTTAGCTTCGAGTGTCGAAGACCAAACCATTGATATCAATACCCGAGCACCTGAATCTGTTGGTGACTTCGAGCGAATGATAATGGGTAACCCTAATTCTTCTGTGGTCTGGATGAATTATATGGCGTTCCAGCTTCAGTTAGGTGAAACTGACAAGGCTCGAGACGTTGCTGAACGTGCTCTGAAAACAATCAACTTCAGAGAAGAAGCAGAGAAATTAAACATCTGGATTGCATTGCTCAATTTGGAGAATACTTTTGGCACGGACTCATCTCTTGAAGAAGTTTTTTCCAAGGCATGTCAATATATGGACTCTTACATCATTCACACAAAACTCATCAGCATTTACCAGATGAGCCAGAACACTGACAAGGTCAATGTTCTTTTTAAAGCTACGGCTAAGAAATTCGGTTCCGAAAAAGTGGGTATCTGGGTGTCATGGAGCGAATTTTTGATTGTACAAAATAGAAACGAGGAAGCCCGCCAAGTGCTGGCAAATGCATTGCAATCTCTGCCAAAGCGCTCTCACGTTGAGGTTGTGCGAAAGTTTGCTCAGTTGGAGTTTTCAAAGGGCGACGTCGAACAGGGTCGCTCACTCTTCGAAGGTATTCTGGCCGACGCACCCAAAAGAATCGATCTATGGAATGTATATGTTGACCAGGAGATCAAGGCAGGGGAAAAGAAAAGAATCGAGGATCTGTTTGAAAGAATCATCAATAGAAAGTTGACTCGGAAACAAGCAAAGTTCTTCTTCGGCAAATGGCTTGAATTCGAAGAAAACAGCGATGACACGAAGACAGCAGAATACGTAAAGGCAAAGGCATCGGAGTATGTGGCTAAGCTCGAAAACAAAGCTTCCGCTAGCAATTAGCCTTCATATCTAGTTTGTAAAATATTATGAAGATCGAGTATTATCATTTTTTGGTACAGGTATCTACTTGTTGGATTGTCAGTTTTCGGTAGCGATACTTTTCTTCCAACTTACAGGCCAATTTTTTGTTTACTTCAAGAAATTAAACGTCAGCGACAGTGACTCGAATTTAAACATCACAAATGCCCATTAGGAAAAAACGGTCAATCCAAAAAGGCCTCCTGGTTCTTTTCCTATACCATGGCAATGCTTATCGAAATTCTATGTCTTCTGTTACACTTATTTAGCCTCTTCTTTCTGAGTGATCGAAATGAGACACCTAAAGTCGATAGCATACGTCCAATTGCAATTTTGAAGACCTCGACGACTTTCGAGATAGGTCAACTAAGTCGTTTCCTATTGAATGAAGGAAAAGATGCGGCTATAGTCGACTGCTTTCACAAAGAATCAAAATTTGAGGCGGCGGGATCCATTCAAAGTGATGAGAATGACTGTCTCGCGGATATCAAAAACTCGAAAGTGACTAACTCGGTAAAGAATGAAGAGGAATTGATCCTCGATTTCTACAGCTGTCTTTTCAGGGCTGAGCTTTCTTACCTTCGTAATGCGAGGACATTACAAGCTCCATCTAAGATCAGTTTGGCTGGCGTTGAGAACTCAATCCCATTTACGTCGAGGGCCGCTTGTTTGGTGATAGGACTTGCCTTTTTGACATGGACACTGTCGTCGGTAAGACGCTTCGAGCAATTGGACACAAGAAATGTCTTATCAAGGCTTCGTATTTTAGCAAATCTGAGCTTATCCCGCATCCACCCAATTTATAACCAGATAGGTGAGCTTGAAACTAAAGTGCTCAGCAGATTACGCAAACTAGGAATTTTGAGACAAACTGGCTTGAGCGTGGATGATCAAGGCAAGTCTCCGATATTTAATGAATTGAGGAGAGATGGAAATATTCCAAAGGCTAGTAACGAAACGCATGTCCAAGGCGAGGGACTCGACGCGATTTCGAAGAACGAAGAAATTACCGGTGTTGTAGAAACATATGTTGGCCTCAAAGATCTCCCGATCAATCTCATGTCAAAAAATAAAGCGCTTGTTTTCGACCTCACAACGAAAGAGGGCAGAAAAGAATGGAAGACCTATATCAGCAGAGACAAGTACAGGCAGTTATCATGCAGGGAACAGATTTACGCCCACTATAACTCACCAGCAGAGTTCTCAACTAGAGTAACTGAAGCGCAGGTAGCGCCTTCATTTGAAATGGACCCATCACTAGAAAATGTTCCTCTTTATGACAAGCACGGAAAACCCTTGCGTAGAGTCTGTGTACCCGGGATTGGTTGGATTTCTAGGCGCAAATACCTCGAGCAGCGCGGATAAGCATTTTTGGCCCCAAGAACATCCGTAAACCTAATCGCTCTCCTGGAAAACGTCTATAAAATCCAAGTAGATGTCAGGCTTGAAAGGCCACTTATCGAAAATCTCAGTTATGTGCAAAAACTCTGCTAGTGTCAATTCTTTTGGGCACTTTTCAAGTAGCTTCTGGTTCTGGACTACTTTGCGAAAGTATTCCTTGGCGCCATGGCCAAGCGAGTCCAGAGAATCATATAGCGGTGTACTTTTCAAAATCAGTAAATGCTTCGAAACGTAGTCAAAGTTGTCGAGATCAATGCTGTGGTCGCGTGGGTTGACCTCCAAAAGACAGATGTTTTTACCACTCGGTGGCCACACGTCCTGTTGATCGAACATTACCGGCCGATCTTCGGACAAGATATTATCCGAAAAATTGGCGCTACCACCACCCGATTTTTTAGTGTTCATGGCAGCCACAAGTTTAGTTTCCGTGAAAGCCTCAGTTACTAAAGAGCATTTGGCCCTCAACTGATCTCCGGGCTTGGCTAAAAGTTTGACAGCTGTACACTGCTGAACCCAGACCAGTATTTTGACCCGGCCAAAGCGCTGTAGCCAATTGCGGTTTCCTATACAAGCCAACCATTGCATGAAGAGTCCCTCGCCAATCATACCGGTGAGATTGGCCAGAACGAGAAATTGGTCGTGAATGGACTCACGACTGCAGTTGCTCGGGCTCAAAACTTTGTCTACATCTATCAAGTCAGTATACGCCTGCCATTCGTACGGATCGTGCTTGTATAGTTGCAGGGTTGGCTCACAGCCCTTATTTCGTGCAATGAGGTCAGAAATGTGTTTGACGAAATCCGGCCTAGAGTCCATCAGTAGATGCTGAGCAGGTCTATATCGATTATAAAATACAGCAGAATGCTGTGATGGACCTGGATATAGGTCTAAAACTTTCAGTCTATCAGAATTCGGGTACTTTGTCGGTACCTTCAGTTTGTCGAAAATTCGTTCGTGAACTATCGTATTCAAGACATAACGAAACCCATAGTAGTGTTGGATTTGGGTAAGCTCTCGAGCTGATTTGGTTACCAATGACATTCCTAGTGTTAAAATGCTGAAGTTTGGTGCCTGTAGAGAAAGTTCTACCCTATATACCACTTGTGTTAGTTTTAAGTTTCTGAAGCGATGAGGTGAGAGATGATGCGATGAGCTTTGATAGACACCAGACTATATTATGTTTATAAATTTAGTCAAATTCAAGAACATTAGTTTTACAAGAAACCGAGCGAACTTGATGCACTTCCAGCCCTATATCAATGCCTAAGATCAAGATCAAGAACCCTAGGGCTTCAGAAACCTTATCAGAGGAATCTCAGACGAAAAGACCCAGAAAGAAAGCCAAAAACAGTAATGAAATTGGTACACCCAGTGGTACACCAAAAGGTCCACTGAAAGTTAAACTGAAGCAGAAGGCAGACTCTAAAAAAGATGCGGAAAAGGAGGGATCACAGCCCATGAAACTGAAAATCAATCTGAATAATAGAGACGATTCGAATCCCGCGAGTTCTGTGACTCCAAAAGCGCCAAGATTCAGAATAAAACCCGTCAGAGTACCTGGGGAAGGCTACGATTCGGAGGCTTCAGACATCGAAGACGATCCACTCATTGAGGATGGTATTGTGCTACGAGTTTTGCCCGACGTTCAGACAGAATTTGTGAAAAACTGCATTGAAAGTGGGGACTTTTCCGGTATAAGCTTAAAATGGAAGGGCGAGAGACATGCCGTTGTTAAAATCAATGGGCACATGTACGGCGCAATTTTAGTCAACTTGCCTACGATTATTGAAGTGAATAAAAGTGTTGACCGGAAAAACCTTATAAAGGCATTTGACGTTTCGCAAATGCTCTTATGCGTCAAACCCATCGACCATGATGAAGAAGTATTTTCAGTTATGGCACCAGATACAGAGGACCTTGTTGTGAAGCATTTCGATGATTACAAAACCGAGATTGAGGAATGTAAAAAACTGGCATTTCGTGGATTCAACGGCGGTCCGTTAACAGACACTGAGGCTAGCCATCTGGAGGAAATAGTCAAAAAGGGATATGATTATAAGCACGGAATCACACCACCACTCTACAATGTTCGAAATCGGAGGTTTCGTCGTCGGCTTGCGATACAGGAAGTCGAATATGTCGAGAAAACGGTAGAGCACTTGCTGCGACAGGATCAAGAGGCGGAAGGCTTTACTTACGATTTGGTCGATGAACATTCCTTGCAACAACAAAGGGCAAGCTCCAATGATCTACCTCTTGACTCGTCTTCGAACGAAGGTTTTGCTTTGTTCGGCGAGGATGACCATGAGGATCTGGAACTGGAGCTAGAACAAGCATTGCAAGAAGATCGCCAAGGTGTCGAGCAGATGACCGCTGATATGCGTAAGCAAGCCGTCGAGGAGACGGGCGATGACGTTGAACAAGATAACGGGGAGGATGAAGAAGAAGAGGATGAAGAGGAAGACGAGGAAGAAGGTGGAGAAGAAGAAGAAGAAGAAGAACCGGAAGAAGAGGACGCTGCAGAACTTGATACTGCCGCCAATGTCGCCAAGCCGGCGGTAGACGAAGGTCTTCAACATGCGGAACTTTTGAGAGATGAACTGGAAGAACTCGAGAGTATTTTGCAACAGAATAGACAAAAGTTAGAAAAGGCAACGAATCCACTTCTGAAGTCAAGGTTTATTGACAGTATAAAGAAAATGGAGAAGGAAGCAGAGATTAAGAGGAAACAATTGAAGCTTAGCGGGGACTCCAATATTTCTAGTAAATCTCAGAGCGCAGCACCTGACGAAATCGAGAACGATGACGATGATGAAGATGAGGACGAAGAGGCCGACGAGGCTGAAGAAGCAGAGGAAGCAGAAGATGACGATGATGATGACGAAGACGATGAAGATGTTACGAATGTTGCGAACACGAACAACAATGCTGACGCGCAGAAACCGCCCGAGGAGCTTGATCAGGATGACATGGATATGATGATGCTATTCGGCGGTGAGGGTGATGAATGAGAGTAAAATTCTAGAATCCTGAACTACGGAGCGTACTCTGGCAAAGTCTCCTCCTCTTGGTGCTCCGATAAACTACCACTACTCGCGTTCGAAGCCAAAGCACTATTGATCACGTCCTTCAGCTGGAAAATATCGCGAACTGCACTGGACCGCTGTTCCAGGGTGATTTCGCATCTCCAAGTGTACGAACTATCCAGTAATGGTCCATTGTTCAATATTTGTTCTGGTAAAACTCGGAATTCGAATTTCAGTGAGTTGGCTCCAAACCATGGCATGACAAGCGTTATGGGACTATCCTGGTGTCTGGGCAGTGTGAGCTGGCGGAACAATATCACAAGATTTTGCACCGGTTTCGTATGCTCATTGCTGAGGAAAATCAATCGCTGGGAGGTAACGAAAAGACGGCCCTTGACGCCGATCTTTCGAACTTTGTTGTCATCGTTGCGTCCAGCTCCCGCTTCCAAAACAGGCCAAACTTTTATGCTGACCACAGGAGCCGCATTGTATGCTATCATCTCTCTTTCCAAGGGCACAAAAGGCAATGAACGCCTGTCTTCTTCGACTGTCAACCCGTTGATCGACATCCTACTTCCACTATAGACAAGTAACACTAATCGGCGACCAATAATACAGCACTCAATTTACAGAAAGATTTCTAGAGCTATGAAGCGAAGCGAGACACTGACTAGTTGTAGGTCTTTATATATACGCTCCCAGTGATGAGATGGTTTCTTTCAAGGTCTTTCTGGTTCTGTTCTTAGTATGGCTCTAATGTGATGAAATTTAATGAACTTTACTAACCTTGAAATTGATATTTAAAAACAAGAATCTTAATGAAATCGTAACTTTTCAAAAGCCAAAACACCTACAAAAGAGCGCCATGGAGGGCATGGAAATCCCGCAGAGACAACTGACGAGAGAAGAGATAAATCGGTGTTATTTAGTATGTTTTTCAACAAGTTTTTCGGACCTTTTTGAAGGATTACTGTAGTGAATTACCCATTCTATAATTGCAGACAGTTTTACTAACATGGATGGCACAGAGATGGCAACAACTGCGCAATGAGCACGGAGAAAATGCCTCCACCGTTCCTGAGTTTATATATTTTACTAAGGTTCTTCGGGTTGCTGCCAAACAACAGCAGCAGCAGCAACAGCAGCAGCAGCAACAGCAGCAGCAGCAGCAGCAGCAACAACCACAACAGCAGCAACCACAACAGCAGCAACCACCACAACATCAATCAGAACCGCAGACGATAGAACAATCAATCCAGAGCCCAAACGTACCGCCTAATCCTAATCATCCTGGTCAAGGAGTCTCTGAAGCACAGCGTAATACACCAACACAGGCATCGCCTTCGCACTGGCCGTCGGGCGCCCAGCAACCAGAATCAGCGCAGCAAGTACCACAACAACACCACCATCAGCAACAACTACAGCAGCAACAGCAGTTACCGCCCCAACAACAACAAAACATACCTCCAAGGTATTCCAATGGCTCACTCAACTCTGGTATGCAGAATGGCAATGCACAAAGTCCTGTGGCTCAGCCATCTTCAGGTCCAGCACCCTCTAATTCATCAAGTAATCTTGGACCTCAAGGACAGACACTTTTCACAACTGAACAATCGGAGCTCCTCAAGGCTCAGATCACCTCCTTACGGTACCTCTTGAGCAGGCAGCCTGTGCCACACGAAGCGCAAGAAGTGATACAGCAATCACTAAATAACCCTCCAAACTTCAAGCAGATGCTTCTGGAACTTAGCGAGACTGTCAAACAACGCCAGACCACTCAACAACATGTTGCAAGCCCATCGAGGCCCAATAGTATGCTGAACTCGAACTCCGCGACTCAACAGTCGTTCTCAAACGTGAACCAGCCACAGGTGCAACAACAGTCTCCTGTTCAGGTTCCTCAACAGTTTCCCGCTCAAGCTCCAGTGCAGGCTCCAGTGCAGGCTCCAGTGCAAGCTCCAGTGCAGGCTCCAGTGCAGGCTCCAGTGCAGGCTCCAGTGCAGGCTTCAATTCGAGCGTCCCCACAAGTTTATCAAGAACAAATGCGGCCTTATGGCTCAGAGACCCATGAATCCGATGGACGTGTACCAGTTACTGCGGCCAAGTCACTCTCATATAACGGCGATCTAAACGCACCACCTCCAAAAGCAGAAGAAGAAATCACTAGCATCACTAGTCGCAAATCGATTCCTCAGAATGATGAAAATAACGTGAAGACTCAACCTGAAAAGGAAGACACAATCAAGGTTCCCATTCCTCTGGAAGAATATCGTACGCTGAACCCTGAGATTGAGAAAATTGTGAATATCAATGCTTCAGATATTGTGGATTGCTACACGCTCCCTCCGCCGATAGATGAGCCCATCCATTACCACCAGCTCTTTCCGACTAAAGCACACCCACTGCCCCTTTTGAGGCCAGGTACCCTGCCCCCAGGTATTGATGTCCACTGTGCAATGGAAGTTTACCAAACATTAATTGCGCTGGATATTGATACTGCTGTGGATTCTTGTCTGACAGATTTATTGAACGACGAGACATCCTTGGCTTCCAAAGAATCGGCTAGAAATGACTACTATTCGCTTCAGCTATTACCGCTACAAAAGGCTGTCAGAGGTCATGTTTTGCAATTTGAATGGTACCAAAAAGCGCTTTTAACCAACACACATCCAAACTTTCTGTCAAAAATAAGAAGGGTCAACTTACAAGATGCATTGCTAACGGACGAGTTGTATAAGAGACACGAGGTTTTACAAAGCCAGCGTCGCAAGCACGAGCATATCACTAAATTGAAAAGCATCGCAGACAGTTCTATCGCGTGCTACACCAATAGACTCAGCCGCCGGACGCAAAGAGTTAAGTATGGCCACCGTTTAGTGTCGCTGCATACTAACATCGAAAAGGAGGAGCAGAAACGAGTTGAAAGAAATGCTAAGCAGCGTTTGCAAGCGCTGAAGGCAAATGATGAAGAAGCCTATATCAAGCTGTTGGATCAAACCAAAGATACCAGAATTACGCATTTGCTAAAACAAACCAATGCATTTTTGGACTCTTTAACAAAGGCTGTTAAAGACCAGCAACAATACACTAAGGAAAAAATCGATTCGCACCTCAAAGTTGAAGAAGATATCGCAGTTGATGATCCCGACGCCATTAGCTCGTTGCCAGACGTTCAGGATGAAGATGAACGGCGGAACATCGATTATTATAACGTAGCACATCGCATCAAGGAGGAAGTTAAAGTTCAGCCATCAATTCTTGTGGGAGGAACTTTGAAAGAGTATCAACTGAAAGGTTTACAATGGATGGTTTCGCTGTACAACAATCACTTGAATGGGATTCTTGCCGATGAGATGGGTTTGGGAAAAACAATTCAAACTATTTCGCTATTGACGTACCTCTATGAAGTCAAAAATGTACGAGGTCCCTCTCTAGTCATTGTACCACTGTCCACTCTTACAAACTGGGACTCGGAGTTTGAGAAATGGGCACCAGTCATAAGAATGGTAGCATATAAGGGTACTCCCAATGAGAGGAAATCCAAGCAGGGCATCATTCGTTCTGGCCAATTTGATGTGGTATTAACAACTTTCGAGTACATCATCAAGGAAAGAAGTTTGCTCTCGAAGATTAAATGGGTGCACATGATTATCGATGAAGGACATCGTATGAAAAATGCGCAGTCGAAGTTATCACTGACATTGAACAATTACTATCACACAGATTACCGTCTAATTTTGACTGGTACCCCTTTGCAAAATAATCTACCGGAACTTTGGGCCTTGTTGAATTTTGTTTTACCTAAAATTTTCAACTCTGTAAAGTCGTTTGATGAGTGGTTCAACACACCATTCGCAAATACCGGTGGTCAAGATAAGATAGCATTGAGTGAAGAAGAGACGCTTCTGGTGATCCGAAGATTGCACAAGGTATTACGTCCTTTTTTGCTGCGGAGACTGAAGAAAGATGTCGAAAAGGAACTTCCCGATAAAATCGAAAAAGTTCTCAAATGCAAGATGAGTGGGTTGCAACAAAAGTTGTACGAATTGATGCTGAAGCACCGTCGTTTGTTTTCGGGTGATATCACGGGCAACAACAAAACCGTCACTTTACGCGGTTTCAATAACCAAATCATGCAACTGAAGAAAATTTGCAATCACCCGTTTGTTTTTGAAGAAGTTGAAGATCAAATTAATCCTACTAGGGAAACTAATTCCAATATATGGCGTGTTGCAGGGAAATTCGAGTTACTAGAAAGAATCTTACCGAAATTCAAGGCGACAAACCATCGAATTTTGATTTTTTTTCAAATGACTCAGATCATGGATATAATGGAAGATTTCCTCAGGTTGTTGGGTTTAAAATACTTACGTCTGGATGGTCATACTAAATCTGACGATCGTAGTATGCTTTTGCGACTTTTCAATGAACCTAACTCTGAGTATTTCTGTTTCCTTTTATCCACTAGGGCTGGTGGGCTTGGATTGAATTTACAAACCGCAGACACAGTTATCATTTTCGATACGGATTGGAACCCACATCAAGATTTACAAGCGCAAGACAGAGCGCACAGAATTGGGCAAAAAAATGAGGTTAGAATTCTCAGACTAATTACAGAGAACTCAGTCGAAGAAGTTATTCTAGATCGTGCTCACAAAAAGTTGGACATTGACGGAAAAGTTATTCAAGCAGGTAAGTTTGACAACAAGTCCACGGCGGAAGAACAGGAAGCTCTATTGAGATCTTTACTGGAAGCTGAAGAAAACTTGAAGAAGAAGCGCGAGCTAGGACTTGAAGAAGACGAACAGATTGACGACAATGAATTGAATGAAATTTTGGCTCGAAACGAGGAAGAGCTTAAGATATTTGCAGACATTGACGAAGAGCGCAGTCGCAAACATTTGGAAAATGGGATAACGACTACTCTGATGGAAACGGCGGAATTACCTAACATCTACCATCAGGATATAGAAGCCGAGCTTAAGAAGGAAGACGAGGATGAAGTGCTGGCGGGTGGCAGGGGTTCTCGAGAAAGAAAAACAGCACTTTACGATGACGAGGTTAGTGAAGAGCAGTGGCTAAAACAATTTGAAGTCAGTGATCATGAGGATGACGATCAGGCTGAGAATGACATGGCGGCTGATAGAAAGCGTAGCGCTAGCGAAGTTTCCACTCAGAACAAAAAAGCTAAGTTGGAAACAGAAGAACCTGAAAATTTGGATGAAAAGTCACCTGCGGAAGCTATGGAGCGTGGAGATACACCAACAGCGCTTCCTACAACTGGACAGAAATTCACCGCATCAAATTTTGACGTCAAACCCAAGCCGCGCGGTAGGGGTCGTCCACCACGGTCCATGGACAAAAAAACTGGGAATCCTTACATTCGGGACGGATCTCTCTTGACTCTATCCGAGGATGAAAGAACCCGCGTTGCTCAAGAAGCACGGAGTCTGTTTGACTATGCAATCAAATACGAAGACGAAGATGAGAGACGATTAGCAGATATTTTTCTGGTAAAACCCTCGAAAAAATTGTATCCAGACTACTACAAGCTGATCCGGTACCCTGTTGCATTCGAGAATATCATGACTCATATAGAATCAAAAGCTTATGGGACATTGAAAAATGCTCTAGAGGACTTTCATCTGATTTTTGCCAATGCAAGAATTTACAACACCGAGGAATCTTTGATTTATCTCGATTCTTTGGAGTTAGAAAAGGCCATAATTGAGAAATACAAGGAAATGACAGGAACTACAGACGAAGTGGATTTCACCGAATTTGACGAAAAATTCGCAACTGGACCACTAAAGACTCAACTACCTTCTGGTTTAAGTTAGAAAGGCTAAATGTAATTATAATTAATCGATGTTCATTTAATTGCGGAAGATATGAAATGGAGAGGCCTGGTTGGTGGCAAAGACCAAAACGTCTGCGATGACCGTGTTAGCCTTTCTGGAGGTACTGTATACAATCAAATCGGCAATGTCTTCGGCCACCAAGGGCTCAGTTCCTTCGTAGACTTTCTGAGCACGATCGGTGTCGCCCTTGTATCTAACCATAGAGAATTCGGTTTCCACGTTACCAGGGTCGATTTCGATGACTCTAATCTTGGTGCTGATCAATTCCTTGCGAAGACTTTGAGTGAACGCCCGGACCGCATGTTTTGTGGCACAGTAGATTGCACCCGTTGGATAAGCTTCACGGCCAGCGACGGACCCCAAATTCACGATGTCTCCGGAATTTTTGGCTTGGAAAATGGGTAGCACTGCCTGTGTAACGTTAATCAATCCCAAAACGTTGGTATCCATCATGCCAGCAATGTCTTGTGACGAAATTGTGCCTACGGGGTCAGATCCCAAAGCTTTTCCGGCATTGTTGATCAGAATATCTATGTCTTTGAATTCTTCGGGCAAGCTGTCCACGAATAATTGAATTTTTGCAGTTTCCGTTACATCCAATTGGCCAATAAACACTTTGGCATCAGGATAGTCTTTATTGATCGTTTGCTTCAGTTCCTCTAATTTTTCTAGTCTTCTGGCTGCTAGAATAAGTTTTAGGTTCCCGTTAGATGCGTCTAGATATTCCAGAGCGGTGGCTTGACCAATACCAGCAGAGGCACCGGTGATAAAAACGGTCTTACCGGCAAGTCTCTCAGCAGCTCTTCTTCCTTGGGACATGGTTACTATAAAAAACGTCTATGGTTCTATAAAGGATGCAATACGCTTGGCGAGTGAGGCATGGAGGACCTAGTTCTTTGATATCTGCTGTGGATCCACCTTTTTATATGTTATTTAAACAAGAATAGGTCATGTGACCTTATCTGGTCGAGAACGCTGCCTAATTGGGAAGGACGATAAGCGGTATCCAAGTTGGCGTTCAAATTCCGGGTCACAAGAAAAAAGTCACAATGTGATCACACACTTGAGGGCTGGTAGTTGAGATCGGCGGGTTAAGGCGTTTAAATTTGGTTAATACCGTGGACGATATGAAACGGTTTTTGGGGATTTATCTGGGATGCCTTTTTCTCAAAGCCTTTTGCTAGCATTTCTTGGCGATGCGAAGTTCTGAATAGTCTCATCTCATTGCCCAACATTGCTGGAAAATCTTGAGCTGCTGTGAAGAATCAATGGTAAACCCTGCGGGCATGAATGATAAATGGGATACGTAAACCTTTTCGTGAGATCACTTTTTACCTCGCTCGTCATCTGTCGCTGGATCACGTGGCTCATTTTTAAAGCTGTCAAGGGACAATAATGCGTAGGTTGGATGACTATTGAGTGGTCACCACCGTGGGAACCGCCTTATTGATGGCCAGTATGACTTTGAACTCAATGGATAGCTCTCCTGACGATCTAATAGTATATTGGTGTTTGTTCAGCAGCTAGTGACGCACCTCATGTCTGCAACTTATTGTATATATCAAAGTCCTAGCTGGGAACATTATCAAATGTGTTTGAGGGTTTTCCTTGGCTTAACAGGCCTAACTGAACCTCTGTATTTTGAGAGAAGAAAATTTTAAGTTTGTTCTGAGTATTGTTACATTTAGGAAGTTCTAATATGATCTGTTATTATAAACAGTGTAAAACAAATCGCTTGGTCAGAAATCAAATTTCCTCGGATTATCTAAAACGCTAATACCGTGTGTTTTGTTAATTGCAGAACCTTTCATGAGTAATCGAATGTTACAGAACGTAGTTCAGGATAGAACAGCCTGATACCTATTGTCGTCTATAGGCATACTTTTGTATTAGTTTCCACCCTGATCACATGCCCATCCTTCCTCAATTGCCAAAGTTGAGTATCAAGAATTCTTATGCGGATGTCTGGGATCTTACGATTGACGGACGGTGCTGAAGATGCTTAGCCAGACAAGTCTTGAACAAGAACGTAACTCTTTACTTCTGTCTAACTTTAAGGCTACTGGAGCTTGAAATTCAAAATTAGACGTAGGTGACTTTGGACGTTATTTTGCGAGAACATGATTTGAACCGTGAGCGGTCTGGCACTAAGGTCTCTAACACACATCGATAGCGCAGTTTATTCAAATTCGATTAGTAGCGCAAATTGAATCCTTTCAAAATATTACGATTTCATGCTTTGATCTTGCCGTAGTATATAAATATGACAGTATTCTGCTACTCGACCGTCATTGGCTGGGATTTGCATGCGTAGCAGCAGTAAAAAGACATTCAGAAATGTTTGAAGACAGATATTAGTTCAACTTTCGGTGTTTGGTTGATGGACTGATCGTCACCCAGTTTCTGTACAAATGCCCGTCATCCATTTTTCGATGATTGGAAGAAAAAGGAAGTATTCGACGAGTAAAATGGATCAGGTAGTTGTCCGATGCACAAAACCCGATTTATTGCCCCTACCGTGCTTTCACGAGTTATACGAAACTTGGAGTAACTTCAAATTGAGACCAATTACCGTCCATCATATTATCACCTGTTTTGTTTGGCTACGCACTTTCAACACTATGACCATATTTCCCACACAATCAAGTCAAGATCCCCATGAGATATGGGCCTAAGGTGAGAGAAGAGAGAAGACTTGTGTGAAGCCGTTTAGTTCCTTGTGATAAAAAGGTAAAGCCAAAAAAATTATGGACGAGACCGGAGTCGAACCGATGACTTCTCGCATGCAAAGCGAGCACTCTACCAACTGAGTTACACGCCCTTTTCTGAGCTAGCTGAATAGTGCCTTCAGAACCGCTGAGCCATGGAGGCTCAGTGATTGTTGAAGGGTTGAGAAAACTGCCTGGTTATACAGGAATGTGTGATCAACGATCTCATTAGCGCAGCGGCGCAAGGTATTACTGATCTTTTGGATGATCTTATTCATCGGAGCTTCGGGAACTACGCCCATGATGATATATTCCATGATACTACGACGGGATCACTGTGCTGTAGGTGCTAAATGGTCGGAAACACTCGGCTACATTTAGATTTGTTTTCAGAGACCAACGAAATCCATTGTGATTTTGAGGTGTGAGGTTGAACAGATACCATATATGAAACTTCAATGCGCGACAACATACGCTTGGAAACTGTGAGAAACGGTCGGCTTTTGAGGTCATGGACCAAGGAAGCAAGGTATAGGTATCCTGAACAATTCGTTCAATATGATGTGGCTCTTGTAGCTCAACGGTAATGGGCTAATAGCGCAGTTGGTAGAGCGTTCCCTTCGCATGGGAGAGGTCATCGGTTCAACTCCGGTTTAGTCCACCATTTTTTTTGCTGTACTGAGATTTGTTAAAGGTACCCGAGCATAGCTATAAGGGAAACTTAGGCAGCTGCTAATAGGAAACTGCAAACGATAGTTTTGGCAGTCTCGCTGGCATTTGATCTCATCTCGTACTCCGTAGAAAACAATTTGTCCTACCTTCTTGATTACAGCACAAATACGGGGTTCTGTACGATACTGACAGGCCTTGGCATAAAACCCTGGAGGTTGTTAACAAAACCGCTTACTATATATAAACTTTAGAGTCCTTATCTTAGTACACCTTTGGGGTACGTCTAGAAAAACGTATTCTGAAATCTACTGCTTTCCCGTGTTGAAGAACTCATGGAAACCGGTCAAGGTAAATCTATATCTAACATCACCGTCATTTAGACGAGTGAGACCTTCAGAAACACCGGCTTCAGAAACTTGGATAGTTTCTACCCATGGCCTGAAATTATGTTTCACTGCCAAGTCCATCAACTCGATGGCCTCGGTTCTAGAACCTAGTTTGGAAGAACCAATGTTGCAACCGTTGCGGAAAAATGTGAAGGGCTTAACTCTGAAGTCTTCGTCAACGTGTGGCAAGCCAACGGAAATGAAGTTGCAATTGACCTTCAAGCATGGCAAAAGATTGTTGAGGTCCAGGGATGTTGTGGAAGAAGCACAGTTCAAGATCAAGTCGAACTGGTCAAAAAGACTCTGTTGCCAGTTTTCTTCACTGGTAGCGACGAACTTATGAGCGCCCATTTTCATAGCATCGTCTTTCTTGGAGTAGCCACGAGAAACGGCATAAACTTCAGCACCCAGGGCCCTGGCGATCATGATGGCCATGTGTCCTAGGCCACCGATACCAATGACAGCGACTTTGGGGTTGGTCTTACCGGCGATGTTACGTTTGATTGGCGAGTACACCGTTAAGCCACCGCATTGCAAAGGCGCCACAAGTTCAGATGGGATTTCAGGTGGGATTGGAAAGCAGAACTGTTCATGAGCACGAACGTGGGAAGCGTATCCACCTTGAGAGACGTAGCCGTCCGGGTATTTGGAGCAATAGGTGGAAACGGAGTTTTGACAATATTGTTCGTTTTGAGAAGTGCAACGGGAACATTGCATGCAAGCCGAAGCCTGGGCACCCAAACCTACTCTATCGCCGATTTTACAGAGCGTAACTTCTGGACCCACGGCCACAACTTTGCCGACGACTTCGTGGCCCACTACTTGCGTTTTAGGACCGTATTTGGAGCTCAAGCAAGTCATAGGTTCGTGAGACCATCCGTTTTGAAGAGCAAACAACTCCGAAGCACAAATACCACAGCATTCGACCTCGATGTCTACGTCGCGATTACCAAAGTTTTTGGGCTGGTAGCTGGTAAGTTTTGGATGAGCCCAGTCTTTGGGGTCGTTAGTTGCGAACCCTTGGAATTGTTCTGGGTAAGCCATTGCTAAGGTTTGAAATATGGTGTTAGTTGCAAGAGACAGACTAAGAGACAAGTACGGCAAGATCGTCTTTCAACGCTGAGAAGAAGTTGGATAGCGAATTCTGGGATTTCGTGGAAAAGCACCGTGTGTTATACATTGGGTTGAATCAGATACTGTGCTCTCTGCGTTGCGTTTATCATGGGCGTTATTAAGAGACAATTTTTTTGATTATGGGAAGAGTTCTATGCAGGAGTGGGAACGAATAATGGATTCTTTCGTTTGGCATGCCGAAAGTAGCTGGTCGACTGGATCTACAAGAACTGAGTTTTGTTGTAGATGGATGTATAGGCCATTGTTATGAATTGAGTTATAACTGATCTGTTTGAGATCGTTTGAGAAGTCAAATTGCGTCCATCGTGCACTAGCGGGGTTTCAACAGACAGTGAAGTCGAAAAAGAGTCGTAAGACAGACCAGAGACGTGGAAACCAGCGTCTAATGGGGTTTGAGAGCGTGGAAGAGTCCCATAGGAGACTCCTACTACTCTTACGTATAAAGTGATATATCTATGATCGAGAAAAGTCGGATCCGAATTGTTTCTATGCATGTAGATGAATATTGCTATGTACTGGAAGCGGGAGCTACGTTTATCGTTGCAACAAGACCTGAGTGGGTTGGTAGTTGGCTGATGGTATTTAGCATGCATGTGTGACATTCACACACACACACACATCTAAAGCCAAAATTTTTGAGGCTCGAAGACCCCGTCTTGTCAAATGACCCGCACCGATCCTTTTCTCTCATTCTATATGGCGGCTAGTAACTAGTGGGTCTGACAAATACCTGTCCACCAAAACCACCCAGACACCCTAGCTACGTCACCCAGACACCCAAACACCCCACTACGTCATTCGCCCGACTTCCGGAACTTCCTTCTAGCCGTGCCCGAAGAGCCTACCGTAAACAACAATTCCCAGCAGTTACCCTTTTGGGCCTTGCGCAGACGTCTGCCCTATACGGTGTTATGATTTCCGTTTCGGGCGCGCCACTTCTGTTGCCCATCCCTAGAAGGCGCCCCTGCAAAATACCTCAATGGACGACAGAATACAAATGACCTGGGCCTCCCACTGCACCCACACACCAACTAGATAAGACTCCAACGAGGCACTAACCTTTGCGAGCGGCCGTATCTCTCTAAAGCTCTCTAGCTCTAGCTACTGTCGACCAAAGATATGAGAGTATGAGATGGAAAATGCAACGCAACAGCGAAACTCAACAACATAGCAACGCAACGACGTAGTAAGGCTTCGTTCTCTCAGGTTGTGTAGCACTAGCAGTAGAAGTAGTAGTACTAGTAGTAGTAGTAGTAGTGATGGTAACGCTCTGGCTCTTTTTTTTTCATGTGTTATTTTTTATCCCTCTCTGTAGTGCTGAAAAGCCCTCGTGCGTATGCTACCGTCCTTCTCGTCCCTCATTGGCTGCGGGATATAGGATATAATCAAGCTTGGCCCGGCAGCAGCGGCCCGCCCTCGTTCCGCGTTCGATTACCTTTTTCCACCAATCAATTGGAAATTTCAAATTCCTAGTGCTGTGCAGGGCAAAAGAAAAACAAAACTTGCCCATGCCCAAACCCACATTTTGGGAAAAATGGGCCCGTTCAACTGCCGCAGAAGAAGAAGTGGAAGAACAAACCTGAGCAGCTGGCGCCATGTGTTGCAGCAGCAGCAGCAGCAGCCTGGCAACGCCCGTCGTCGTCTTCACTTGCCCGGTAAGGACCAATCCAAACAACAAAAAAATTCACGCACTTGGGATCTCCCACAAGCTGTGTCGGGTTTCGCAGTATAAAAAGCCAGCAGGTTAGTTGCTGGAAAATGGACTCGAAATGGGTTATCTCTATTAGTCTTATTTTGGTTTTTGTAGTTTTGGTTCTAGACCTTTTTTTCTCTCCCCACTGCTGTCGTGTTAGATTTTGGTCCAGGAGTACAGTGTGATTCTCTTGACGAGTGAACTTGAAAGTTAAAGCATCCCTATAGGTGAAATTAATTTTTGGTTCTATAAGTAACAACCACTGTGTCAAGCATAAAAAACTTACCAGTTGACCAAAATTACTGTACACCTCACAAGCCAAGCAATTGAACCCGTAACAAGCTAGCCCTAATATGTCTGCTACGGAACCTACCAAGGAAAAGCCCGCGGCTCCAGTGGAGTCCGACGAAGAAGACGACATCGACGCCTTGATCGATGAGTTGCAGTCGCACCACGGCGGTGACGACGAAGAAGAAGAAGAGGAAGAAAAGGTGGCCGCCGGTCAAGCCCGTGTTATCCCAGAGGAAATGCTACAGACCGACCCATCACGTGGTTTGAGTTCTGACGAAGTCACCAAGCGTCGTAAGCGTTACGGTCTTAACCAGATGGCCGAGGAAAACGAGTCGCTTATCGTCAAGTTCCTCGGTTTCTTCATCGGACCTATCCAGTTCGTCATGGAAGCCGCTGCCATTTTGGCCGCCGGTTTGGAAGATTGGGTCGATTTCGGTGTCATTCTCGCCTTGTTGATGTTGAACGCCAGTGTTGGTTTCATCCAAGAATACCAGGCCGGTTCCATCGTTGACGAATTGAAGAAATCGCTTGCCAACTCCGCTGTCGTTATCAGAGATGGTAACATCACTGAAATCCCATCCAATGAGGTCGTCCCAGGTGACATCATGCAGCTAGAAGACGGTGTCGTCATCTGTGCTGACGGTCGTCTAGTTACCGAAGAATGTTTCTTGCAAATTGACCAGTCTGCTATCACTGGTGAATCCCTCGCTGTCGACAAGCACTACGGAGACACCGCCTTCTCCTCCTCCACTGTTAAGAGAGGTGAAGGTTTCATGATCGTCACTTCCACCGGTGACAACACTTTTGTTGGTAGAGCTGCCGCTTTGGTCAACCAGGCCTCTGGTGACCAAGGTCATTTCACCGAAGTGTTGAACGGTATCGGTACGATTTTGTTGGTTTTGGTCATTGTCACTTTGTTGCTCGTCTGGACTGCTTGTTTCTACAGAACTGACAGAATTGTCAGAATTCTAAGATACACTTTGGGTATCACCATTATCGGTGTCCCAGTCGGTTTGCCAGCTGTCGTCACCACCACCATGGCTGTCGGTGCTGCTTACTTGGCCAAGAAACAAGCCATTGTCCAAAAATTGTCTGCCATTGAATCTCTAGCCGGTGTCGAAATCTTGTGTTCCGACAAAACCGGTACTTTGACCAAGAACAAGTTGTCTTTGCACGAACCTTACACTGTCGAAGGTGTTGAACCAGATGACTTGATGTTGACTGCTTGTTTGGCCGCTTCCAGAAAGACCAAGGGTTTGGACGCTATTGACAAGGCTTTCTTGAAATCTTTGGCCCAATACCCAAGAGCCAAGAACGCTTTGACTAAATACAAGGTTTTGGAATTCCACCCATTCGACCCTGTTTCCAAGAAGGTTACCGCTGTTGTTGAGTCCCCAGAAGGTGAGAGAATCATCTGTGTTAAGGGTGCTCCATTGTTCGTTTTGAAGACTGTCGAAGAAGACCACCCTATCCCTGAAGATGTCCACGAGAACTACGAAAACAAGGTTGCTGAATTGGCTTCCAGAGGTTTCCGTGCTTTGGGTGTTGCTAGAAAGAGAGGTGAAGGTCACTGGGAAATCTTGGGTGTTATGCCATGTATGGATCCTCCAAGAGATGACACTGCCTCAACCGTCAACGAAGCTAGACGTCTAGGTTTGAGAGTTAAGATGTTAACTGGTGATGCCGTCGGTATCGCTAAGGAAACTTGTCGTCAATTGGGTTTGGGTACTAACATTTACAATGCTGAAAGACTTGGTCTAGGTGGTGGTGGTGACATGCCAGGTTCCGAATTGGCTGACTTTGTTGAAAACGCTGATGGTTTTGCTGAAGTTTTCCCTCAACACAAGTACAGTGTCGTTGAAATCTTGCAACAGAGAGGTTACTTGGTTGCCATGACTGGTGACGGTGTTAACGATGCTCCTTCTTTGAAGAAGGCTGACACTGGTATCGCTGTCGAAGGTGCTACCGATGCTGCCCGTTCTGCTGCCGATATTGTTTTCTTGGCTCCTGGTTTGTCTGCTATCATTGATGCTTTGAAGACTTCCAGACAGATTTTCCACAGAATGTACTCCTACGTTGTCTACCGTATTGCTTTGTCTCTCCACTTGGAAATCTTCTTGGGTCTATGGATTGCTATTTTGAACAACTCTTTGAACATTGACTTGATCGTTTTCATTGCCATTTTCGCCGATGTTGCTACTTTGGCCATTGCTTACGACAACGCTCCTTTCGACCAAAAGCCTGTTAAGTGGAACTTGCCTAGATTATGGGGTATGTCCATCATTTTGGGAATCATTCTTGCTATCGGTACCTGGATTACTTTGACTACCATGTTCGTTCCAAAGGGTGGTATCATCCAGAACTTTGGTTCCATCGACGGTGTTTTGTTCTTGCAAATCTCCTTGACTGAGAACTGGTTGATTTTCATCACCAGAGCCGTTGGTCCATTCTGGTCTTCTATCCCATCTTGGCAATTGGCTGGTGCCGTCTTCGCCGTCGACATCATCGCTACCATGTTCACCTTGTTCGGCTGGTGGTCTCAGAACTGGAACGACATTGTCACTGTCGTCCGTGTCTGGATTTTCTCCTTCGGTGTCTTCTGTGTCTTGGGTGGTGCTTACTACTTGATGTCTTTGTCTGAAGCTTTCGACAGATTGATGAACGGTAAGCCACTCAAGGAAGAGCCACCAAAGAGATCTATCGAAGATTTCTTGGTTGCCATGCAAAGAGTCTCCACTCAACACGAGAAGGGTCATTAATCTCATAATCAAAAGCTAAATCATCGGGTTTCCGGT
This sequence comes from Lachancea lanzarotensis, assembly GCF_000938715.1. Classification (NCBI taxonomy): domain Eukaryota; kingdom Fungi; phylum Ascomycota; class Saccharomycetes; order Saccharomycetales; family Saccharomycetaceae; genus Lachancea; species Lachancea lanzarotensis. The sequence continues at coordinate 1,090,452 of NW_019212879.1, forward strand.
TACTTTTTTCTTACATTATGACGTTTTTTAATCCTTCTTTTCCCAATTCTAGAGTTCAGAAACGTGAAGCATTACAGCTACGATAGAATTATCACCAATTTCTGAGCTCTAACCCTTCCGCTCAAATTCGATCCCGAGTTCGAGGGTGAGTTATGTTCTTTCCTTTCGACAGGGATCTTTGCGCTTTACTCGTCCGCTTGCGTAATAACACATACGCAAATGGCGGGTGTCGAACTGAGGAAGTTTTTCTTATTTCATTTTCCTCTTGAGTTTCCTTTCTTGACTTACGAACGAGGCCAAAACAGAAATGCTATTGATTAGGTATTTTTCGTTTTTACTTTGGCTTCCTCGTTGAAGCGGAAACTTCACTTTTTGTTTTACATTCATTTCTTCCGGGACCGTGAATAACTCATGGATTAAACATTTGATATCCCCCCATCTTTCCTAATTTTTAATTTTGGCACGCACATTCACAACATGAACAAGAGCATTTGTCAAGGGTTTATTGTTGGGATTCCAGGTACTATACACACACACACACACACAAAAGTGCTTGGGATTTCAACTTGGATTAAACCATTTCATTTGCTTTCTGGATCACACCAATTTCTGGTTGACACGACACCAAGAAACACGCAGTCACGGACGTGCGAATCACACACTCGCACGTCTAAACACACACAATACCTACCCACTCACACAATCACAACACATACACACACACACACACACACACACACACACACACACACACACACACACACACACACACACACACACACACAGAGACACACAGAGTTACCGTACCTACAGCTACACACACTGGGGCGCGAATTTCGTAAAAATACTTCACGTAATTTTAGTAATTTGAGATAATAATATTTTGTTAATGGCTTTTTACTTGCTGAGATAGTTGTTTCTAAAACACGCCGGACTTTCTCACTTTGGTTTACAATCGCTGTATTCTGGCTTTGTTACCGTTCGATTATCTGCAGTAGCTACTTAGCGCCACGTCGGTAGTGGGAATGAAGTCAAACATCTATACTGTCATAAGAGCCCGAACAATTGGCGGGACACTTAAGCACCGTTGGTATTCATAGAGATATTGCAAGTTTAATTTAGGTTATTCAAACGCTGGGTCGGTATTCAATAGTTCAGAAGTGACAGTCAGAGAAGTCTTCCTATTCAGTAACGCTTGAGATCCGTAATTTCATGCATTTTGACTCATTTCGGAGGTGAATTGATTTCGTGCGCTGCTTGGATCTTGGGGTCTATGTTTGGGTAGGTGTGTAGCCCTTGGTGAGTAGTTGGAACTCAAAGGGGTCCCCCAAGATGGGTACAGTCTATACGTTTGCTGCAATATTAGAAATTCAAGTGGAGAGAAAAAGTAGAACGGGTTAAGACGAGACACGAAATACCAGTAAACCAGAAATTGTGAAGTGTTCGTTTCTTCATGGAAGAATTATATCAGACAAGTCGAATTTCGCATGAATTTTTGAGCATCAATGTGCAGAATGTTTTTTGATGCGTGTGTTGGTCAAAGAGAGCTTTGATTGCAACCGACGGAACTCATCAAAGTACCATGAGGTGTAAAAAAGTATTACATCTTTTGAATTTGTGTGGATGACTATCAACGTTTTAACAAATCTTGGATGTTTACACTAGAGGGGAAGCTCTTACAATATTGGAAGTGAACTTTTGGGCGTTTGGATTTGAAATTGATCAAGCAGCGTCTCGTTCAACAAAAAGTGACACTTTCTTCTCCGGTTTGATCATCTCATCCAAACTTGAAGGTATACATACTACACTCGGCTGATCTGTCGCTGTCACAGTATCACGTGAATAGATAGGAGGAGTGTAGTCCCAAGCTTTAAGAGAGCCATTCTTAGCATAAGGAGCATCGTCTATGAACCTGGGGCATCGTAGGGTTTGTGAAAGCACATTTTAATGGATCCTAGGTAGGTGGAGATGGAATTCTTCACGGTAACGTAACTGAATGTGAAATCATCGGTGTGAGTCCTGGGAGGGGTATATTTTCTTATTAACAGCTTATCACCCAGGAATTGATTTGTCCGGAGGTTGAGTCTTACGATTGGAAGAGTTTAGCAAATTTGCCGAGTCCAGTACGCTTACGGCGGTCGTTGAAAATTGGTTTCTCGCCAAAATTCGGACTTAGATGGAACTTAACACCCGCTTAAGAGCTGCTAGCATTTGCAGGTTTGTCACTTCTTAGAGGGACTATTGACTTGAAGCCGGGGTTTGAGATGACATTGACCTATTCTCAAACTTTGAACATGTAAAGAAGTGCGTTGGACATTCGAATGAAGAGCTTTCAATGGGCCACTTTTGGTAAGCAGAACTGGCGATGAGGGATGGACCGAACGTGGTGTTAAGATGTCGAAATACACGCTCATCAGACACCGCAGAAGGTGTCAATTTGTCTAAACAGCCGGGATCCGCTTGAGTGTGTAACAGCTCAGCTGCCGAATGAACAAGCCCTGAAAATGGATGGCGCTGAAGCGTGTATCCTATACTTCACCGTCGTAGAGGTCGTTGTGCTGCAAAGGTGGGTAGCAGATACTGAAATGAGAGTCTTTTCGAAGGCCTATAAATGTCTGGGAATGTGATTATTCTTTGGATTAGAATTATAGCCCAGAAAGGCGTGATAAACCTCTGGGAATGTGGCTACTCGTCGCATTAGAAGTACAGTCCAGGTGGGTCTGATAAATCATTGAGAATGAAGCTTCTCTTTGACATAGCCCGGAAAGGCGTGATAAACCTCTGGGAATGTGGCTACACTTGGAATGTGGCTACACTTGAATAAGAATTGCAGCTCCGGCTCCGTTTCAAAGGCCTGATAAATCATTGAGAACGCAGCTACTCGTTGTATTAGAAGTATAGTCCAGAAAGGCCTGATGATTTTCTTGGAATGCAGCTACTCTTTAAATTAGAATTGCAGCCGAGGCCTTGCTACAAAGACCTCATAATTTTCTTGGAATACAGCTACCATTTGGATTAGAATTGCAGCCGAGGCCTTGTTTCGAAGTGTCGGAACCTCTGTCTGTCTAGCGTCAGATCCATGACGAAGTGAACACGTACACGTGACGGATGACAGCGTCAGAATCAAGAAGATGCCCAAAGAAGCTTGAACAACTACTGATCTAACAGGAATAACGTCGACTGAACCAAGTGGCACCACTTGCAGTTGGTTGCATGACTCCCAGATCAGACCATTCCCACTATCTGCACCCGGAATGCTCGAAAATTTTTACATCCGTCAGCGACGGAGTATTTCAGAGAATTTGTATAAGAAGGGACGTTTTGTTCGCCCTACAAGCTCATTCCGTTTATGCTAAGTATATTACGGAGAGATAACTCTCGCTCAAGAAAACAATAGTTTACATGTTACAATAATGGACAAAATCACCCAAGAATTGAGACGTTTATCGTGCAACGACACTCCAGAGACAGTCTCGACACGAGTATAAAGACGAGGTCTTGGAATGCAGCTACTTTTTGAATTAGAATTGCAGCCGAGGCCTTGATACAAAGGCCTGATAAGTCATTGGTAATGTAGCTCTAGTTTGGATTAGAATTGCAGCCGAGGCCTTGCTACAAAGACCTGATAGTTTTCTTGGAATATAGCCCTACATTGGATTAGAATCATACCTTGAACTCCGGTTCGGCCTCTAAACCTCGGGAATGTAGCTACTTTTCGAATTAGACTTAAACTCCTGTTCGGCCTGTAAACCTCGGGGAATACAGCTACTCTTTGAATTAGAATTGCAGGTGAGGCCTTGCTACAAAGACCTCATAATTTTCTTCGAATGCAGCTACTTTTTGAATTAGAATTGCAGTCGAGGCCTTGTTACAAGACCTGATAATTTTCTCGCAATATAGCTCTACTTTGGATTAGAACCACAGCTTGAACTCCGGTTCGGCCTATAAACCCCGGGAATGTGGCTACTCTTTTTTTTTTAGCATTATAGCCAAAGGGAACACTGCCAGCTGGGACTAAGGGCTGCGTCTAAGGGCTGCGTCTAAGAGCTGCGTCTCTTAATGGCTATATGTGCCGCCCGTCTTTAAACCCAGACTTCCCTTATCCACATTATTCCAGTGCGACCCGCCATGTATTTCAAGGTGATTGCAATAGTCTTGGTCTAATCACAGAAGCGTACAAGAAACAAATCTACTACCACCTTTACTACCACCGTACCTCTGGCAATTCCACTCGAATCTACTGAACCGCCTTCGCCGTACCATTTGTAACCCGTTTACCAAAATTGCTTACATAATCTTTGTAATATTGCTTACATAATCTTTATAATTTGTATACCTGCTGCACATCTGCACATCTGCACATCTTCCAACACGCCCTCTCTAGGCCTTCGCCGCGGCTTTTGCCTCCTCATACACAGGATAGTCCACATACCCTTCTGGACCCGGAGCATAAAACGTGTTTCTGTCGTAAGCGTTCAAGGGCAAACCCTTTTCCAAACGCGTAACCAGATCCGGATTGGAGATGAATAGCCGCCCATACGCAAGCAGCGTCCGATCGTTGGCGCCCACGTCTTCAAGAGCAGCACGAGGGTCCAACGCGTAGTTCCCGGCGCGGATCACAGGCCCCTTCCAGATACTGAACGCAAACTCGTTTGAGCCCTCTTTGTACCAGCCTTGGCCCTCTTTGTAGAAAGGGTTCGTTACACGGGGCTCGACTAGGTGTATGTAAGCCAACCCCTTGCCCTCATTGGCACGTCTCTGCAGCTCTCCGATCACGTAAGCGTACTGGGCCACGATCCCCGGCTCGGATCCGCCGGACATGTTGCCAAACGTTCCAAAGGGTGAGAGCCGGATACCGACTTTGGAAGCGCCCACGGCGTCCACTAGCGCGTCTACCACCTCGAGCGTGAACCGGGCCCGGTTCTCGATCGAGCCTCCGTACTCGTCTGTGCGTTTGTTGGAAATAGGGTCCAAAAATTGGTTCAGCAAGTACCCGTTGGCAGAGTGGATCTCAACTCCGTCGGCGCCGGCGGCAATCGAGTTCTGGGCGGACTTAACATAGTCCTGGATATACTGCTGGATCTCCGGCTTGGTAAGACCGTGCAGTGGGTTGCCGCATTGCTCCGCCTTGGTCTTGGACTCCTCGTCCATGTACACGCCGTCCGATGCGGAATCGTACCGCAATCCGTCGCGTTTCAACGTGTCTGGGTAAGCTTGGCGGCCTAACACCCATAGTTGCACCCACACAAACGATTTGTTGGCGTGGATGCGTTTGAAGATGGTTTCCCATTGCTGCATTTGTTCCGAAGACCACAGACCAGGCGCGGTGTCGTAGCCGCCAGATTGCGGGGACGGAAACGAGGCTTCCGTGATGATCATGGTGCCGGGTGCTTTGGACCGCTGGTCGTAGTATTCCGCAGCGTACTGAGCATTGGGAACATTTTTGGGCGTGTGGGCACGCATACGCGTTAGCGGGGCCATAACCGCGCGGTTTTGAACCACTGTGTCACCAATGGTTAGAGGTTTGAAAAGATTGGAATCCTTAAGCGCAATGGGGTTGAAATCGGCTACAAATGGCATGTTTTGGGGGTGTGTGTGTGTGTGTGTGTGTGTGTTTGGGTGAATGTGTGAACAAGTACTAGTCGTGGGAAACGATACAAGTTCGAGTATTTGATTGAGTTAATAAGTAATTCTCGGTAAGTGACACTAACAAACGGCGATTAGTTTGTCGCGGTTATTATATAGGATTCGTTATGGTAAGCATTCGTTCAGAATCCGGTGATTTGTCAGAAGCAGATTAGTAAACGCAGACAGAAAGGCTACATACAGCGCGAAGAGCCACGTCGAAGGAATGAAGAAGGCTTAGGACGCTGAAGACACAGGAAACACGCAGGTAGAGATGACAATTGTGTTAGAAAGTAGGCTTGCCAGAGAGACATATGAGGGCAGTGTGTGAGAGTGTTTGTGGTCACTGTGGACGGCACATCGGTTTTTTGTAAGCGGGAATTGCATGTACGTAGTGGTTTTATTGGTAACGCTAGATCACACACGAGAGTTGGGCACTAGAGAGCGCATTGGCCGGTACAATGCTCAGTTTCTCTTTCTTTGTAATCGAAGTGGCAATTAGGCACCCACACCCGCAACGAAAACAGAATTCGGTCCGGGAATCATTACGTATAAAATGATCAATTTGAATTCGGCTTTAAAGAATGACACACATGTTGTAGAGTGGAGTGTGGATTTACAAGCAGTGTCGGAATAAGGTGTGGTGTTCTAACCGCATTTTGAATCCGGTGTTTGTTGATTTGGTAGCGCGAGGGATGGCAGTGTTTAAGGGCCTTCGAAGACTGGATGCTGTCGGTACGTATGTAGTGATGGATATGTGCGAATCCAAGTTTGTAGAACACGACAGTGGAGCTTGCCCTCAGACCCGCGACGAAAAACGCCCAATCGCCTGCTTAAAGAGAGCCATGTGTTTTGCCGTAGAAAATCGAACTTGTGTCGCTGTCACCAGGTCACGTGATCATAGAATTCGAGGAAACTTCTAACAAAATAGAACCACCCTAACCACTTCATCGACACGAGACCTCCTCTATTTTAATGCACTAATACTTTCAACGATTTTCAGCGTCGCACTAAGCAAGTAAATCCACAAGTTCACAATGACAACTCAGGACGCCTTTATATAAACGCCATTTTTACGCTATGCGATCGTGTCCAGCACGACTGACACTGCTCACGCTGCACAAAAAATTGCAATTCAATTGGTATCCTGGCTCACAACTAACAAACGACACATTGCCAAAATTCGATGAAAGTGTTAAATTCATATAAAAATGAGATCACGTGACTACACCACAACGACAGCGTTCAATTGCGAGTGCGACAGGCAAAGTCTCAAAGCTGTTCGACGGAAACCTGAAACCTCAGGATCAAAAGTTACCCCCATAATGTTCATTGGCAAAGCGTACCCTCTCAGAAAGCTAACCATATCAGTTACCACGCGGGTCAAAATTATTTTTCAATTGTGACACCAATCCCAACAGATACAACGAATCACTAACCGTGCACGTAATTCCACCAATCCCAAGTGAACAAGATTTGACCATCTTGCCTTGAACCTCTCAAGATGCCCATTTACCATCGGTTTCCGTATACAACGATAAATTCCAAATCTTCAAAAAACAAAAGATGCTTCCATGCAAGAATTTAAGAGCTTCAGAAATCAATATAACGTAACACCGAAATCCTCTCAACATCTATGCACATTCACGCCGCACTATATCGCTAACTTCTCACTTCAACCATACAAAAATCCATCCGCCCAAAAAAATGATACTGCACGTGACACTCTCTTGTCGTACCAAATTTTAATTACCTGGGAAAATTTTGGTTACACTACTCAAAAGGTCTCTTGATCAAAATTCAGAAACCTTTAACTTGTTCTCAAATCCTTTAAAACCTCCATCTTTAAGTTCAATCTCGACGCCTACTGGAATTTCAGAAATTTGGTTCATCAGCGTTATAAGCCTCGACCATTTTTTTGTTTAACTCTTTTCCTTTACTGTACATTATTTTGACGACTAACGATAAACTGTTGAGAACGAAAAAGACGAAAAGACTAGCGATTGCAACTGTACATTAGAACGAATTTTCGACTACTATTGATAGTTTTTTATTGACAGTCCTAGCGGTTTGTGGTACTTTTTCCTGTTCAATTTTTGAGTGAGTCCCCGAGTTTTTGGGTTTTGGTGGGTTTATCCAGTATCATTTACACTGGTGATTGCTGAACTTTCGGCTTGAACCACAAATTTTGAAAGCTCAGTTTCTTGGTGGGAATTTCATAGTGTAATAAACTACTAGCTTCTTCTTCCCTACTTTTCTTTTTCTTTTCTTCCGGCTTGCTGATATGACCAACGGTAGAACTGAGCAACAGCAGGTTGACGATGTCCAAGTGTCTGAAACGATCAATTCCGCTCTAGATCAGCTCCATTTGGACGACTTGTCTGACACAAGTCATGCAATGGGTCAAACGCAGATCTCCGCTACTGCCGGTACTAATGCGTTTCCACATCCACCACCACCGTTGATGGGAATGGGGTTCATGCATTATCCTCACATGATGCATTTACCTCATTCTCCCGGCTTTTTCCAACAGCCTCGATCATCAGACCCATTCAATACGGGTCCACCAGCGGATTTGACTTCCTCAGTGGACTCTGAATCCACAATGTTCGGTGTTACTGGCCAATCACAGACAAACTCGGCAGCAACCACTACCGCTGCTGCTAACTCCACTGCTGGTGATCCACGCAGTAATGTTCTCGATATGGGGTTCTCTAGTGGTATCGACCCTTTTTGGTCATCCGCTAAACAGGATTTTGGGCCCGATTACTCGCTAATACCTGGAAAACTGGCAGAACCTCCCAACGCAGCCAGAAGACAAACATTTCCTGCTCTATCCGGTAATGATTTGATTAATGATGATGCGGCAGCCTTGAGAACTCAAAGCATCTCTTTGGAAAAACCGGAAACAGATTTGCACAACACTCAAAATCCTACTGAAAATGTAGAATCTGATCTGCCGAAATCCACCGCTCCTTATTCAGCTGCTGCGTATCCTTATGGTGGCCCCCTTGTCCAGCCAAGTCCAGTAATCTCAGGCCACACTCCTCCAGGCAGCAATTCAGGTTATGGAGGGCCTTCTCACTTCCATGCATATGGATTTTCCTCGCCTTTCCAATCTTTTTCACCCATGCCTGGCACTCCTCTGAGCGGGCACCCGGTAAACATGCCTCCTCCAATCTCAGGTGATCAAGACAAAGATGCTGTTCCATCTGAAAACGCTACTTCTTCTAGAGGAACCCCTTCGCATCCCATGCCTCCCTGGATGTATGGGAATCACCATGCTTTTGGTCCCATGGTTCCAATCCATCATCAAATGATGGGCCCCCCCGGTAATTCCAACGGCAGCCATGTTCATCCATCTCATTCTCATGGAAATCGCCATTCTTTACACTCTCGCAGGCACAAGGGCAATCACAATTCTAAGCCATACCATCGTAGAGGCGAAGATCCTGCAAAGTACGCGAATGCCAAATTAGAGAATTTTATTGGTAATATCCTTTCTCTTTGCAAAGATCAACATGGGTGTCGGTTTTTGCAAAAGCAGCTAGACGTTGAGGGCACTGAAGCTGCCAAGGTAATATATGAAGAGACGAAAAACCATGTGGTAGAGCTCATGACTGATTCTTTTGGCAACTATTTGATCCAAAAGCTGCTGGAGAGGATGAACAACGAACAAAGGTTAGAACTAGTTAAATCATCTGCCGACAGTTTTGTTTATATCGCATTAGACCCTCACGGTACAAGGGCATTGCAAAAACTTGTGGAGTGTATCTCAACAGAGGAAGAAGCACACTTGGTGGTCGATTCGCTGAGTGGCTCAGTTGTCGAGCTAAGCAGAGATCTGAATGGTAACCATGTCGTACAAAAATGTTTGCAGAAGCTGAAGCCATCAGATTCTCAATTCATTTTCAATGCAGCCACAGAGGCCTGTGTGAAAATTGCTACACATAGGCACGGATGCTGCGTTCTCCAGCGCTGTTTAGATCACGGAAGTCGTGAACAGTTTGATCAGCTTTGCGACCGTATCATTGAACATGTCGATAAACTTACATCTGACCCTTTTGGTAACTACGTGGTCCAATACATTTTCACTAAGCAGTCAGAACGCTCAGAATCCAAGTACACCACTCAAATAATGGCTTTGATCAGACCCAAGATTATTGAGCTTTCGCTGCACAAGTTTGGCTCTAATGTTGTTGAGAAAGCCCTCCGCACCCCCGTGGCTTCTGAAATTGTTATCGACCAATTGCTTTCCTATGGCGCTGACGCCAAGATCGAGCAACTACTTCACGACGGGTACGGTAACTACGTTTTACAAACAGCGTTGGACACTGCTCGTGAGAACAAGAAAGATCTTTACTACCGCTTGAGCGAGACTCTGAAACCGCATTTGGTGGGGGCTATTAGAAATACACCCCACGGAAGGCGAATAATGGGAATTTTGGATGCAGAAGGAGCTTAGCTAGGCTACGTAAACTTCAGTGACCATGTATATTAGAATAATTTGACTTTGCTACAGGTGAAACCGTCACAATTCCTGATTTGAGGAAAGGTCAGGAATGTCGATGTTGATATCGCTCCACAATTTATTGTAAAGGTCGTCGTCCGTACCGCAGTTCAAAAAATCATCGAGAGAGCCGAGATTGAAATTTACGAGAGGAGACATCGGGAGCGGCGCTTCTTTGCTTTTTGCGGCTTCTGCTGAGTTAGTGGCAGCCGGCAAACCTAGGTGCGACCAAGTTTCTGTAAGCGGATGAGAATACTCGTTATCAGGTAAGGGCTCTTGACCCACCAAAGCTTGCGCCTGCTCTAGTGAGCGCTCCACATTCATAACCCACGTAGTCTTCTCTTTCGCGACCAGACAGGCCTTGAAGCAGTCTTGTGGTAACATCAAGAGTTGGCTCGCAGTGGAGACAAGTTCGGCGTCTTCGGCAGCTAACACGTCTAAAAACTCAGCAATGCTCAAATGCGCGGTCCTCATATAGAGTTGCAACGCTATTCTGGTCAAAATTTGAAACAACGTTTTTGCCTTTGTAAAGGTTCTCAACATTCTACACGTATCAGCTAATTCTCCTGTGACCTGCTCCAAGAATGAGAGCCTAGCCAGACTTTTAGACGAGCGAAGAATGAGTCTTAAATCTTGAATCGTAGAAGGGATATCTTGGGTGAAAATATCCGTGAGCACCGAAAGCGAAAGCATACATCCACACGACAGTGCCAGCCATACGCTCTCCACCTTTTTGTTATCAATTGAAGTGATTACAGAACGCCATGAAGTATGAATCAACAGCCTGTAGCTATTCAGAGGTTCTTGAATTGTACGAGAAAACCCATTTTCTTTGAATCGCGCAAATAGATGCTCCACAGAACCCAGGCAAATCGATTTTGAAAATTCTAGGAATACTACAACTCGAGGTGCCACCACCTTTTCAATGAAACGATCCTTTTCTGGAACGCAGTTTGTTCCGTGCTGATCCGCTAGGTCGCATATCATTTTTGCCAACTTCTCAATTCTGCCAACCCTTTGTATGAATTTGTCGACGTCTTCAATCAAGTCCGACAAGATCTTCTCTCGGAGGCGACTTGGCTTGGCATTGTTTCTAAAGCAGGTGTTTTTCTTGCTGTAAAGAACATTTTGGAAAAAGTCCGCAACAACAATTGCCAATGCCGTCGAGCAAAAATCTATTTTGTCCATTGCAGTCCCGCGCGGAAGCTTCTCTACGAAAGCAATCTTTTCCAGCATTTCCTCAGACTCCAAAATTCCCAGGTCTCTGCAATGTTCAGGCAGCAAACAACTCACACTCCCATGAGGTAATATGCCTTGTTTCCCGTTCAGCACTGAACAAATTACGCCCTTGTTGTAACATTCCCACCACAAACGTCGGCGCCGCTCTGCTGTTACTTCCTCCATGCCGACGTAATATTCCCAGCGGTGGAGTCCCATGTTTAGAGCGTAGCTTACGAGCCTCAAAACGAGCTGTGGTATGATATGATACTCTCCCATCCAATATTGGTGCTTTATGAAGAGGAGAAGGGTATCTAGGTAGTCTAGATTACCGCTTGGCGTGTATGTTGTGACATTAAAGTATTCAAAGGCGAGAACGCATAAAGATTCTTGAGCATGTAGGAATTCTTCACCCTCTTGGTCGAGAACGACACACTCTTCAATGTCATGTTCTTCACATAAGGAGCCGAGACAACATACAAACATCGCCCGCGCTATCCAGTGTAACATGCCCAGACTGTCATTAAAGTTTGTAGGGAGCTCAAAATTAGGATATAGCTCCTTTGTCTGAGCAACGACATAAGCCGGTAGTGTCGCTAGAAGGTCTCGAATCAGTTTATCCCGGGATTCGTAGGAAACGTGTCCTAAAGCAGAATATGTTTCGAGAGGCGAAGTCCACGATTGAATACCCAGATCGAGGTTATGAGAGCATGTGTCGAAAAACCTGAGCATTAAAAAAAGTGTTGTTTTATACTCTCTTGCCATTTTGACGCCCGGATCAAAAAAATGCTTGAATAAAAATCCGATGCCTTGAATGGACATTATAAGCCCTGGGCTATACAAACCGTGTAAATCTTCCACCACTGGGTATTGACTGATGACACTCGTACGCGACAGGAATGGCGACGGCTGAATTGTCGAGTACTTTGTTAGCGATACCTTATCGGAGTACTTGTTGATCATGAGTTGCGTTTCTAGAGAAGTCGCGGTCGGCGGTATATCGCGGATTGCATCTGGTTCTAAATGCGGCTTCCATGTGGTTTCTATTTCACGTAGCTGTTCTGAAACGCTTTGAATGGCTTCCATTATTCGTGACGATGGCTGAGCGTCTCTCAAGGATCGGAGAGTGCTGCTGAGAAGGTGCATTTGCCGAGTCAAGTTTGTGTCATCACCATAAAGTCCATTTGACGGACCTCTCTGGGAATAGGCCCTTGAATCCGCGTATGACGAAGCTGTTGATTTTGACGACAAAGATGCAAAATCGCTACTGCTCTCTGAAAAGGACGGGGCCTTAGCAGTGGTCTTTGGACGCTTTGAAGATCCTATTGACGCCGGCGTAACAGGGACTCCACGAGTATAGGTGCACTCACAGCTGTATGTTTGACAGTTCAGACAGGGCTGGTCCCCCGTACATTTGATCTTGCGCTTCCGACAGTTATCACAGGCTGTACTTACTTTGGCCCGTTTCTTCTTCTGTACTCCGGCTTTGCCGGCATTTGGACTGATCATTGCCAGCGGTGTTTATTTCGATCGTCACGCACCCGAAATACTTGAGACGGGAACAAAAACAGAACAATAGGCAAAGAAAAATTGGCCTTTCACAAGAACACAGGAAGAGAGAAGTGCTCTTCACAAAGAACACAATCGTGTACAGCTCATATTCCGCGGAGCATTCGAACTCAAAAAGTGCTTTCTTATGAATGAAGAAGCACTCAAGATCCTACGGGCTCTTTACTAATCCGCGGAGTTTTGCCGGCTTTACCTCTTCCGTGGAAGAACAACAAAAGAAAAAAATTGACTCAAATCACGTGACTCAATAGACGAAGGTTAACCCTTTTAAAAGTCATGTGAATACCTCCCCTAAAATATTTTTTGTTTTTTGTGGCAGATACCAGATTTTTGTAGCCGCCCAGGGAAAGTTTCGCTCTAATCGAGCGCCAAAAGCCGGAAAGGAGACATCACAACCGGCTTATAATAGGTATTAACGGAGCCAGGTGTCTGGAGTTTCGATTCTGATCATTTGTGGAAACTGCGCTCCTTTTGTCGAATCCTTGAGATATGAAGGACAATTTAAAACGCGATCTTCAAGTCTATAACCTTCCCAACTTCACCCGCTTTATGCCACAGACGTAACTTCGAAGGTCATTGTGAAGAGATGCCACAAGTTTGAGGAAAAAGAGTCTTGTGATGATGTGAAAGGTAAGTGGGATTCTCTTCTTTAAGGGACGTTTTTTCCTTGCTATTTATATAAACACAGTATTCGTATAATATGATGTAATCGTATAAAAATATTGCAAAACAGTGCTCGAGTAGCTCAAGAGTCCAAGGTAAATAGAACCGATCCAACAATTCTAGTCTAGCGCCAAGAACACTCAATTGTATCGTACCCATACGGAGGACATGCCATTGGAAGAAGAGAAGACTAGGGGCAAAAATGCCCCCAAGAATTTCTTGCCTCAGGGCAAGTACTTGCAGCCTGACGAAATGGAATACGAGTTCGGTGGGCCAGTGGGTGCCCTAGGCATGATGCTAGGTTTTCCGGCGCTGATGTACTACATGTGGATTAGCTCGCAATTCTATAACGGGAAGCCAGCATGGCCGGCATCGGATCAATCGTGGGGTGAATTTCTGACTGCGTTGTGGAAACTGTGTGTTGAACATGCAACGCCATCCAAATACGCGTGGACGGTGTTCATGGCTTTTTGGGCCGCACAAGTTGTGTTTTACTACACTTTGCCAGGTGTTTGGACCAAAGGACAACCTCTAACGCATTTGAAAAACAAACAGTTGCCGTATTTCTGCAATGCCATGTGGACATTTTATACGTCGGTTACCATCATTCTGGTTTTACATTTCACCGGTACTTTCAAACTCTACACCATCCTGGACATCTTTGGTGAGATCATGACCTGTGCCATCATCTCAGGTTTTGCCTTCTCTATTGCACTCTACCTGTACACTCTGTTTATCTCGGGCGACTACCACCGTATGACCGGCAACCACATCTACGACATTTTCATGGGTGCTCCGTTGAACCCCAGATGGGGGATTTTGGATCTCAAAATGTTTTTCGAAGTCAGACTGCCGTGGTTCACCCTTTTCTTCCTAACTCTCGGAGGTGCTTTGAAACAATACGAGTTATACGGCACTGTGACACCTCAGATGGGGGTTCTTTTGCTAGCCCACTGGCTTTACGCAAATGCCTGTGCCAAGGGCGAGGAACTCATCGTGCCCACTTGGGATATGGCCTATGAAAAATTCGGCTTCATGTTGATTTTCTGGAATATTGCTGGTGTGCCTTACACCTACTGCCACTGCACGTTGTACCTCTACTATCATGACCGCAGCGAGTACAATTGGCCGTGGTATTACAACTTGTCGTTGTACTGTGTGCTTTTGACCGCTTACTATTTCTTTGATACCGCTAATGCCCAGAAAAACTCGTTCCGCAAGCAAATGGCAGGCGACACAAGAGTGCGCAAAACCTTCCCCTTTCTTCCCAAACAAGTGCTTGAAAACCCCAAGTACATGGTAACCAACAGCGGTTCCTATCTGCTGATCGACGGCTGGTACAAATGGGCCCGAAAGATTCACTATACCGCGGATTGGACTCAGTCCTTAGTGTGGGCACTCGCGTGCGGTTTCGACTCCCCTTTCCCATGGTTTTTCCCAGTTTTCTTTTTCATTGTTTTAGTCCACCGTGCCTTACGTGACCAAGCTAAGTGCAAGAAGAAGTATGGTGCCGATTGGGACAAATACCGTGAGGAATGTCCATATCTTTTCATCCCATACCTTTTGTAAGACAAATTGTGCCTTACTCTGACAAAACAAAAAGGATCACAGAAATGCGAGATACTACACACACAGCAACTCAAAGAGAAGCGGCAATTGGCATTATAACTCTTATACAGACGTCAGCATAAGCTCATGAAGACGTTTCGATCTAGATATAACAACTCATTGCCCAACGTATAAGACGACTCGTGGCTTTTTAACCTTACAGCTACTAAAATATAGCTATCATCTTATCGACAGCTGGCGCAAGCAGACAGGACGTAGAATTATGGCACAGCGCAATTTGGGATACTACGATATCATTGCAGGGCTTTCCGCCCTTGAGTGCTCTCACAAGACTCGTTTGTCACAGGAACAATTACAGGCACTTTGTAGAATTGATCAACAGGCGAAAAAAACCAGAGACCAAACGAGTGACGAACAACTAGACGAAAGCCATCGCAGGGAAAGAAGAAGAGTTCCGGTACACGGATATTTGAGCAAAGTAGACGCTACACTTAAGCTGGAAAATGCTGGTGATTTACAACATACGCTGCTGGGAGGCCACGTTCCACGTTCACAGTTAGAGGCTCTTTCCAGTACCAATTTCGCAAGCTACTTCCAGAAACTGATAGATTTCGACAAAACGGCCGAAGCTTTCAGTATCTTCGTTAATGCAGCAGCGATACGGGCGACAGCTATTGCAGCGACACCCTCTCCACCATCGAGCGCGACTCCTTCTGTGCAGCCCGGTGCTTTGGAGGGAAACGAGGGCCTTGAGCTGACGAAAAAGCTTCAAGCCTCTACAAGCAACAATGACGGCGTGAAAAAAGTGATTCTATGTAAAAAATGCAAGGCTAGATTTAGCGGTCCACGAAGGTTCACTAATATGAAAAAGCACATGTGCATGAGGGGATAACGACGTTTTGAATACCACAAGTTGGCCTGGGCTGAACAATTGTTCTTGTTGTTCTTGTTGTTCTTGAACAACGTTATAAAATGGGATGGTCAAAAAAATTGTAATAATTGGTGTATGTACTTAATAAGATGAAGGCTTTATTTAAATGCGATCCAGAACACTAGTTTTGTTCAAGTCTTCGGTTGCCGAAATAATTCTAGTGATTCTCAACTCAATCTTGTTCAGCGATTGCAACGAGTCTTTCTTCTATCTGATCAGGTGTCAGACAGATAAAGCTGTCTTTAATGGCAACACCTATTTCGAGGTCATTTTTACCAAAGTCTGTGCCTAGAGCATCGATCATTTGGGTGATTCCCAGCTCTACAACTTTTTCATATGATTCTTCATCCACAAAATCGACCTTGCGTTTCTTGAAAAACTTTTCCAGTGCGCTCGTGAGCTCCTGCTGCTTTGGTCCTGTAGCAGTGGCCTTGTACGCCACATAATAGCCAGCTGGATCGCACTTATATATCGAAGGCCCGAGTTCTTCATCGACAGACACAAATGTCAATATCACCCCCAGTGGTCTCATGTAAGCTCTTTGAGTGTAAATTTGTGACAAGTTTGCCATCCGCTTCGCCAGTACGTCTGCTGGCATGTCGTAGCCGTATTTGTAACGGAATTCTGCAGCCTCTGCTTTGGCTCTTAGAGCTGCGTTCCTGGCGTCAGGAATTGGCCCATTGGCCACCATACCGATGTGATTCGAAATCGGAAACATATATGACATTGTCGATGACTCCAACAACTTGTCAGGCACCTTCTTTTGATTTATCACTACGCAACAGTCCTTGCCCCTGATTGCCATTGAATTAAGGTTGGTTTGATTTGTAGCCTTGAATGCATATTCGACCTGGTAAAGACGGCCCTCGGGCGAAAAGATCGTAATGTGTCTATCGTATCCAGCAGCAGACATGGTAGGTTGAAGTCTGAAACGCTAAACGCTCTTTGAAGCCTATGTTTAAGCGTGTTTTCGAATAAGAAGAACATCTGCAAGTGGCAAAATGGCGAGCCCAGGTGAACTTCGAATTAACTATGGAGTATCGTATATAGTGATACTATACTCAGACGGTAAGAGTTAGGTTTCCAGCGGTAGTTGAAGCTATGTCAAATATCATGAGATACCATATACTGTGTATATAGTAGATCTTCTTTTACTAGCAGCTCTTTTCCATGGTATCAGCTCAATCAGCTTTCGTCTTGTAATTCAGGTATATAGATGTCAATTTAGATTACAGGTTGAAATGACAGTTTAAACCTCACTTTGAATTCAGGGATTGAAACTGAAAGAATCAAGAAGAAGCAGAATAGCACTTCAGAGAATCATTCGACGTTAATTTCGAGTATTTAAAGCTGTATAAATTTCAAATATCATTCAAATTTTGCTTGTAGAGCCTCTGTTGAATGATGAAAGCGGCGTTTGATTTGACCACCCAGCTCGCGTTTTATAAGAGCTATCATAGCAACGACACCAATGTAAAAATCCACGCCGTATTCGTTCCGTTGATTTTGTACTCGTCTATGGCAATTTTACATAGAGTAGAGCTGTGCATGGGCTGGACTTTGACGCATCTGCTGGCGGTTGTTTTCGCAGGCTACTATTTAGCGCTAGACTTGAAAGCGGGCGCTTTGGCTGCTACCATCCTGACAGTGACGGTGAAGGGCATAGACTCGGGGGTCTTAGACATTCCGGTAAGTTGGGCAATGGTCACTTTCACAACCGGATGGGTTGCGCAGTTTTTGGGCCACGGAGTATTCGAGCATCGGAGACCTGCATTATTGGACAATTTGGTGCAAAGTTTAGTAACGGCTCCTTTTCTGATCTTATTCGAGCTTCTGTTCGCGCTGGGATTTTACAAATCGCTACATTTGGAGCTTTTGCAGCGAGTTAAACGGGAAAATGCAAAAACGGGTCGTTGATGTTAGGAGAGTGTTAGGGATAGCACCAATTTGGGTGTCAGGGAGAAGCAGTACATGAAATCAAAGCGCACAAAAAGACCCGAATAGGTAAATCAAGAGTCTTGCATTTTGTATTCCTGGACACTACTTACTTCTCACGAGAGAGGTTAAGGTGACCTCACCAACTGTCGAGAATACCTGGTGTAAGAAGGGCTCACTTGGTTAGTTTTAGGCGCCAGAATGTTTTTTTCCTTCTGCCTTCCAAGGCTCCAAGTAAATACTACGCATCAAGGAAATGAAAGAGCTTAAACGCTGAAAGAAAAAGACCGATGATTCTCAGAGCGGTCGCATATGACATCCCATTATAACATGAATGCTATTCAACAGCCATACGTTGACCAAATATCAGACTCAAGGCAAAAACGATTTCATGGTCTTCCACCCTCAAAATAGGGCACCGGCAAAAAGCACAAACATTCTGGCACGTCCAGAACCTCATAACTTGACTGAGAATGGTTACAGAGATTTTGACAGTCGATGCGATACGAATTGTCACTGTCGAGCGCGCTTTGAATGATGCATTATTCACTATGACGTATAAGGCGATCATGAAATATGGGACAGGGCTCTATTCCACAGCGAAAAGGGGCAATTTAAAGATCTGGTCTCTCCAGTCTTAAATTTGACCAACTAAAAAGCGATCATTCTTTCGGATCAACCAAGGGAATAGAAGGCCTTGCAAGATCCTAGGACCCAGTTCAATTGCAATTGGCTTAGAATGACAATATTCTTGGGCATTTACAAGGCGGTTTTCCAGTACGAGCCACAATCGGAAGAAGAATTGGCGATTGATGAAGACGACCTGTTGTATCTTCTTCAAAAGTCCGATGTTGACGACTGGTGGACAGTGAAGAAAAGAGTCATTGGATCAGATGCAGAAGAACCAGTAGGATTGGTGCCCAATAATTACATTGAGGAGGCAAATGTCAAAACAACGGCGAAGGCACTGTACGACTACCCAGAAGTACAGAATCCGGAAGAGGAACTGGAATTCAGTGAAAACGATGTTTTCGACGTTTACGACGATAGAGATCCAGACTGGGTTTTGTGTAAATCTCGCAGAACAGGCGAATTTGGATTCATCCCTGGAAACTACGTGGAGATTGGGGGTACCTCTGCTGCAGTCCCCCAAGTGTCGAATGTCAACGCTGCAAGCTTTCCTCCTCCACCACAACACATTGCCAAGACGGTAGAGGCTCCTCCGGCTGCTGCAGAACCCATACAGCAGTCTAGAAGACCATTGGAGTATCTATCAGATGAGGAAGAAGCCCCTCCACCAAGGCCGTCCAGGCCAGTGGAGAACGCAGAACCAGAAATAGAAGACCGCAGAGGGGAGGCTGAGAGTGAATCTTCACTTTTCCGCACCTGGGATGTTTCTGAGGTAGATGGTAGGAAAAAGCACAAGGCGAAATTGGCAATTGGGAAGAACTCGGTCTTCTTCACACCTTCTAAGGGAACCCCACAACAGTGGCCTATTCATGACCTCAAATCTTATGATAATGAGAAAAAGCACATTTTTTTAGAATTCACGAACCCGTACGTTAATCTCGAACTTCACACAGGGTCTTCCACCGTTGCCGATGAAATTATGACTCTTCTCGGCGAGTTGAAAGGCGTATACCATGCCAGTGGTTTGCGTGAAGTAGAGGCAGCCACAAAGGCTCCTGCCAAAAAATCTCATAGAAAGCAAGGTAAAGTGGTGTACGATTTTATCGGTGAGTCCAACGACGAACTAACCGTCAAGGAGGGCCAAATCGTTTACATCTTGGACGATAAGAAATCGCCAGACTGGTGGATGTGCGAGTCTACCGAAAACGGCCGCAAGGGTGTCATACCAGCGCAATTTGTTGACCCCATCAATCAGCTGTCTCATATGGCAAATTCCCTAAAATCTTTGGGCAGATCCAGCAACAAGGTCGCTTCTGAACCTTCACCATCTAAGGACTGGAAAGATGATGCAGAGCAACACACTTCCAAGAAAAGTGCAAGGAAAAGAGCCTCGTCGATTTTGTCGCGCGGCAAGAAGCATGATGATGAATCGCGGTCTTCCAGCAAAAAGAAAAAAGATTATCCTGATTCCAGCAAGACCAGGATTTGGGTGGACAGGAGTGGTACTTTCAAAGTTGAGGCTGAGTTCATTGCCTGTGTTGAGGGCAAAGTTCATTTACACAAAGCAAACGGTGTAAAGATCGCCGTTGCTGCGGACAAGCTCTGTTTAGATGACCTGGAGCGTGTGGAACGGATCACTGGTACTTCTTTGGACAAGTACAAGCCAAAGAGTTCCAACGGTGGCTCTTCTGCAAGAGAGAAGGAACGTGAAAGGAGAAGAAGAATCAAAGAACACGAAGAACGCGAACGGGAACGGGAAGAAAGAGAACGGGATCGCAGACAAAGGGAACGAGAATTAGACGAACTGCGCGAAGCTCGCGATTTACTCGACAAAGAAAGAGACCTTCTACGTGCTCGACAAGAACAGGATCTTCCTCCTATCAAGCCTCCGCGTCCTTCCAATGACACAAGCCAGCCTCACACCAGTACAGCAACGAGGAATACCACTAAACGGGTAGAGTACGACTGGTTTGAGTTTTTCCTCAACTGCGGCGTCGACGTGAATAATTGCCAACGGTATACCATCAACTTCGAGCGCGAACAAATTTCTGAAGAGACTCTACCACATATCCAGCCTTCTGTTTTGCGAACTTTAGGCTTGCGTGAAGGTGATATTATAAGAGTGATGAAATACTTAGATCAAAAATTCGGGAGAGAGAACACTCAGTACCCAACGTCCACTGGTGGATTATTTTCTGAACCAGATGGGTCTCTCAAAATTTCTAATGAGGGGAGAGCGTCAGGGTCGTTGCCAGAGAAATTACTTCCTCAAGGGTCATCAGCAGGTCAAGATGATGATGCCTGGACCGTGAGACCCGCTGCAAATACAGAAGCTGCACTGCCACCCCAAAAGTCAGAATTCACCGGCTCTATGCAGGATCTTCTTGATCTACAACCTTTAGAACCTAAGAAGGCACCACAACCGAAGGTAAGAGACTTAGAGCCTGTTAAAACAGGGTCTTCGAGGGTAGAGTCCGGTTTGCTACCAGAAAAAACAGGGCAATCATTGGCGCCTTTAGATCCTTTCAAAACTGGTGGCCATAATCTCATCCCCATGGTAACAGGAGGATTTGTTATGGTTCCTGTCAGCACTGGAGGCTTGCTACCCATGTCCACTACAGGCGGAATGATACCACAAACAACTTTTGGTATGAAAGCACCTGGAACCATCCTACCAGTACAGAAAACTGGAAGCGGGTTGGTCCCCGCTTACACAGGGGGACTCTTGCCACAGGCGACTTTTGGGATGCAAGGAACCAACAATTTAATGCCTTTGCAAAGAACCGGCGGTACTCTTCCTCTGAAACAGACGCAGATAACGGGAGGACTTCTACCACAGACAACATTTGGAATGCAGGGTATCAATAGTACAGTGCCTTTTCAGAGAACCGGTGGGACTTTACCTCTTCAGCAGTCTCAGCTAACGGGAGGAAATTTCGGACAAACAACTGGCCTCTTACCGATGCCCACTACATCATTCGGGCTGCACACGACTGGTGGAAACATGTTCACTTCTCAAAGAACTGGAGGTCTATCATCTTTTGGGACTGGAACAGCGCTTCCTCAAGCGGCTTTTCCTCAAACAAGCTTCGGAGGCCAAATCACAGGTGGTGGCTACAGTGGACCGTCGCAGCCCAGCTTCCCAAACAACTTGACTGGGGGCCCTGCTTTGATGCCTCCAACATCGTTTGGCAACCAAATGACGGGTGGCGGAAATTTCATACCGCCAACGTCTTTCGGAAGTCAAGTTACTGGAGGTATGCAGAACCCAATGGGATATGGCGGTTCGAACAACTTAGGTCAGAATATCACCGGTATACCCCAGAACACGTTCAATGATCACAGGACTGGTGGTTTTCAAATGACAGGACAGCCTCTTTCTAATAATTTTACCGGGGGTTTCCAACCTCAATCACAGTTCGGGATCGGATTGCAAAGAACCGGTGGAGTATCGTCACTGCCCCAAACGTCCTTTAATACCGGCGCTGCGTCGCAACCACCGCTAGGGAACTCCTTTACCGGTGGAATGAATCAGCTCAACAACACATTTCAAAACACCTCAATCTCCCAGCCAGTACTGCAGTCTCAACCCACTGGTTTCGGTTTTGGGAATGGTCCGCAAAGTCAGCAACGGACAGCTAATATGTACAACGCCACAAGCGATAACCCATTTGGCTTTTAAATGATATGTCATGGCGCGCAATACAATTGACTCTCGCTACGTGATAACAGCGATTAACGTTTACCGAGAAAGCAAGCGCCCCACCCGCACCATGTTCTACTTTGAACCAGAGATAGCATTTTGATGCATTGAAGCATCTTACGTACCTCATTCAATAAATAGTCAATTATAAATAGTCGTGAATTTTGAGTTTAAATCCCAATGTTTGATGATAATCACCATTCTTGCGCCCTGTTTCCAAATGGGCTCTTCTTCGATCCGACGATAGGCTTTACCAAACGAGACCCGCCTTCCAAGAAAGAAAATTGATCCCTTCTTCTAGCTTCAAATTTCTCAATGAAATCTTCTTTCTGCAACGTAATTCCAATGTCATCGAGACCGTTAACCAGACAGTGTTTTCTGAAGCTTTCGACCTCGAAGTTTTCGACTAGAACCTTGTCATCAGAATCCAAAATGCGCTGATTTGGCAGGTCAATAGTCAAGTTCTTACCAGCTTGCGCAACTGGGTAGATCTTTTCCAGAATAACACTTTGAGGAAGTCTAATAGGTAGCAAGCCGTTTTTGAAAGAATTGTTGTAGAAAATGTCTCCGAACGATGGTGCAATGATGGATTTGATACCAAAGTCCTTCAACGCCCATGGCGCATGTTCTCTAGAAGATCCACAACCGAAGTTATCACCAGTGACAACGAGAACTTGAGATTTGGTGTAGGGCTCGGTATCCAAGACAAAGCCACGCGATTGATCCTTACCATCAGCATCTTTGGTGAAACGCCATTCGTAGAAGAGACCAGTCTTCAATCCAGTTCTCTTGATGGTCTTCAAGAATTGCTTGGGGATGATAGCGTCTGTGTCGACATTGGCCTTATCTAATGGTGCAGCAATACCAGAGACAGTTAGGAATGGCTCCATACCAGCGGGGGCGGAATTTGTGGAAGACTTCAAAGGTGTTTCATGAGCTTCGTGTTCAGCAGGTGGAATGTCGCGAATCTCATCGTCCTCCAACTCATCAGCGGATTCTCCTTTTTGAAGTGGTTGCTTCTCGTGCTCGTAGATAGCATCCTGCAGGGCCTTATCTTCAGCCTCCTTCTCGATCGAGACCTTTGGCACATCGTTGTTTTTATACTCAAATTCTCTGATGTCCACGAAATGACCATTAATAGCAGCGGCAGCAGCCATAGCAGGCGACATCAAATGGGTGCGTGATCTGGCACCTTGACGGCCTTCGAAGTTTCTGTTCGAGGTTGACGCGCAGCGCTCTTCTGGGCTCAAAATATCGGGGTTCATACCTAGACACATCGAGCAGCCGGCTTCTCTCCATTCAAAGCCAGCTTCTTCAAAAATTTTGTCCAGACCTTCCTTCTCAGCTTGCTCCTTGACCAAACCGGACCCGGGAACAACCATGACAAGTTTGACAGTGTCGGCCTTCTTGTGGCCCTTAGCAACAGCAGCAGCAGCTCTCAAATCTTCAATACGAGCATTGGTACAAGAGCCGATAAATACTTTATCAATGGAAATACTCTTTAGAGGAGTGTTGGCTTTGAGGCCCATATATTTTAGGGCGCCCTCCATCATAGACTTCTTGATGGCATCCTTCACGTTGACTGGGTCCGGGACGCTAGCCGTGATTGGAAGAGCATCCTGTGGCGAGGTTCCCCATGTGATGGTTGGAACAATGTCAGCAGCCTTGATCTTGATGTCAAAATCAAAGTGAGCACCTTCATCAGTGTGTAGAGTGTTCCAGTAAGAAACGGCTTTTTCCCATTCGGCGCCTGATGGTGCAAGAGGTCTGCCCTTGACGTAGTCAAAAGTAGTTTGGTCAGGTTTGATCATACCAGCTCTAGCACCTGCCTCAATGGCCATGTTACACATAGACATACGGGCTTCCATAGTCAAGCCCTCGATGGCTTCACCAGCAAATTCCATGACACAGCCGGTACCACCAGCAGTACCGATCACACCAATGATGTGCAGGATCAAATCCTTGGAAGTGACGCCTGGACTCAATTTGCCGTCGACGTAGATTCTCATGTTCTGAGACTTGGCCTGGATGATGGTTTGAGTGGCCAAAACGTGCTCAACTTCCGAAGTACCAATACCGAAAGCTAGAGATCCGAACGCACCGTGTGTCGAAGTGTGAGAGTCACCACACACAACGGTTGTACCTGGAAGTGTAAAACCCTGTTCTGGACCAATAATGTGGACAATACCTTGTCTGGAATCAGTCATACCGAAAAACGGCACATCGAATTTCTTGACATTTTTCTGCAAAGTTTGGACTTGCAACAAGGAGTCGGATTCCTTGATGAACGTCTCCGGGCTCTTAAAGTTCTTTCTGGACCATGTTGGGATGTTATGGTCAACAGTAGCCAAAGTACAATCCTTTCTTCTAACTGGTCTGTTAGCGTTTGTCAATCCTTCAAAAGCTTGGGGAGAAGTAACTTCGTGAACCAAATGTCTGTCGATGTACAGCAAATAGGATCCAGAGTCGTCCTTGTGAACAACGTGGTCTTCAAAGACCTTGTCGTAAAGAGTCTTGGGACCTTTAGCAGGAGTAAAAGTCATGATCTGCTAGACGGATTGAAATGATTCGATAAAATATTTGGGGTATTTCGGACTGAACAAAAACCGTTCTGGAAGCCAATTCAATCGATTCGTGCTCCTTTTATAGGGTGATGGCGCCAGATTTGAGTTCGGTAGTTTTTCACATCTCGATAATGATGTGATGCCCTGGGGATGAGATATCCATATAGCTAATTTCGAAAATTTTTTGGCCGGTACCGGCCAGCAATGGTCATGTGAGAACAACTAGTAATTGGACTTTGCCGGTACCGGCGTATGATTCATAGACACCGAGAAAACGGGCCGGTACCGGCCCGTTTTAATCATACTGGGTACACAGCTCTTGTAGAGGATTGCGAAAACGGCGACAGTCACCAGTGTTGTGGGTGACTAGTTAGAGGTTTCGTTTGGTCATCACTAGAAGTGATTGTGTTCTTGCTTATTCGTATGTGTCTACATTATCACTCTGGCTGTACGCTGACGCTCGCAATTAAGTACAGCGGTTTCGGTGACACACTCTAGGAGAGTTACTTCTCAACTATGGGCTGTCCAGCAACCCAGATGCGGACTCCACATGTATGTTTCGCGCGGGCCTATGATA
Organism: Lachancea lanzarotensis; assembly: GCF_000938715.1. Lineage (NCBI taxonomy): Eukaryota > Fungi > Ascomycota > Saccharomycetes > Saccharomycetales > Saccharomycetaceae > Lachancea > Lachancea lanzarotensis. Next base: position 1,115,946 of record NW_019212879.1, read on the forward strand.
CTCACAATCAGGTTCTGAGTTTTCAAATCGAGGTCAATTTTGATGACTTTCTTGTGAACACGAACACGGTTCGATTCGACTGGCGCATTGAATAATATCGGCATTATAGGAACTTTCTTGTGAAGACACTTGTTGTTCAGAAGATCCCATGCATACATTAGTCCAGTTTCCGTCAGCACGAGTAAGTAGCGGTCAACAGTAGTCATCTTGATAGCCTTATGTCCCAATGCAATCTTCGGAAGCTTGTGCCGACCAAAAGATGTGTAAATAAGCAGGTTTCCATCCGCAGTTGCTAAAATCCAACACTTGCATCGTACCGAGCCCACCGCGCAAATTATTACTTCGGGTATCAAAATGTCTATCACTCTTTCCCCGCGATGGTAAGCTAAGATCTTAGTTGGGCTGTCAAAAAGCTGGTCGCGATCGAATTGCAGCCCACGTTCTACGCCGTTGCGGATCTCCATCACATACAAGTCATTAAGTCCACCAAACTCCACCAAAAAAACATCGGCCTCAGAAATAACATTAGGCGTTTCCACATATCTGATGTTAGGCTCTTCGTACCAGATTCTTTCAGTGGTAGTTTTTGAATTGAGCTTCATTATGTGATCTTTCGACAAAACTTCTCCTGCTTCTTCCTCCTCCTTTTGCACATTCCAGTCTTGATTTGGCTTCAAATCTCCGTCTCGGTAGTACTTGTCGACGCCCCGTTCTCGAACGCCCATGATTAAGGAATGGATACCGAGTCTCGGCAGTGGATAAGACTGACGCGATAGTTTGTGCTTCAAGATCTCCAACAAGTCGCCAGACTCTGCGCTCTTGAAGTTTGTTGACCGCGATTCAAACGGTACCTGCTTGTCCATCGATACCTTGACCGGAGAGTATCCCGAAGAAATAAGCGTAGGTGCAACTCTCTTACGCCCATTCTTCACGACGGTCGTGTTAAGATTGTCTAAGTCTTTATTGGAAGCTGCGAGCTCTTGTTTTTTGGGAGCCGATACGACAGAACCTACAGGAGGTTCTTTCCTCTTTACATTTAAAATTGTTGGTCGTTGAGCTGTGCCAGGTAATGGAAGCTCAGTTGGCTTTTGAAGCAGTTGTTGCTGCGTAGATTCCGCCAGGCTCGACTGTTTCAGCCTGGATTCTCTATCACTCAACCTCTTGGCTTCATCTTCAAGCTCAAGTTGCTTAACGCTTTCTGGGAATTCGAAGGAGTCCTTATCAACACCGTACCTGTGAAGCTGCTCTATGTTTCTTTCCAATGGAATCATTTGTCCAAGTTCGTTAGGTTCAAACACTATGGTTATTATCGAGCCATCCAACGAGGTTAGGAATAAAATGGAACCATCGGGGCTCCAGGCCATATCGGTTATTGTCTTGCTGGTTATTTCGTACGCGATTAACAGCGGTTTAGCTTTACTTGTACTCCAAATTACGAGAGTCTTGTCTTGTCCCGCGGTAGCAATCACCGAGTCGACCTTTTCCTCTACTACTTCCTCAGTCTCTACATCTTCTTCCTCGCTCTTATTTTTCGATTGTGGCTGCTGATGATCATTCACCTCTGGATTCATTTGCTCATTGTTAGGCTCCGGACTCTGTTTCGTGGGCTCTGGACTCTGTTTCTTGGGCTTCTTGTGTAAAACTTGAAAAAGTCGTGGATTGAAGCGTACGACTTCGGTAGGAGAGTTATGCCCTACTAACGTGACGCTTGTATCCCAGCTTCCACGAGAGATAATCGATACGGAGGAAACAGGTCCGTTGGTAGCGTTTGGAGCCGCTATGTGCTGGCCGTCGGGAGACCAAGAGAGTCGTCTAAAATAAGTCGTTATGGGCGAACCCTTAAAGGGTTCGGAAACAACATGTTCAATGGAGAAGTTCAAATCACCGGCTTTGTGGTAACGGAACACCCGTAATGTTCGATCATCAGATGCAGTGGCAAAGTACTTGTTTGCCGGATCGAAAATCACACCTTTCACCAGAGATTGGTGAACATCGAAACGCTTGATTTTTTCGAAGGTCGACCCATTCCACACGATAACGGATCTATCCAGTCCCACGGTGACCAAAATACTGGAGTCTGGTGCCCAACATATATCTTGAATGTCGTTGTCGTGAGCCACCAACCTGCGTCGTACGTTCCAATGTTCTTTATCAGTTTCTGAGCCAAACACTGGCTGCTTGGCCTCCTCATCCCGTTCCCAAATGAGCAGAATCCGATCATCTGAGCCCGAAGCTAAGAATTTTCCATCTGGAGAAAACCTCAAGACTGTTACCGACCCGGTATGTCGGCTCATGCTAGCCAAAGGTGCTTTTGATTCCTGATCTACAGGTGTATCCGCCCGAGCAAACTTGACGATATCAGGGATTGACCAAATTCGAATCTTCCCATCAAGTCCTCCGGTGGCCAACCTTTGTCCATCTGGGCTCACATCCGCTGTATATACTTCATATTTACGATGTTCCTCTAATAAGCCTGTGTTAGTACCAAGATCTGAACAGTTTCTCAACTAATGCACCTTTCTCAAAACCTAAAAATTCACATACCCTTATGTGCCACCCACGGAAGTTTAAGGATCTTCATTGATCACCAAACCTTATCACAGGTTGTCAGTTTTGCAAGAGAAATCGTTCTTCTTTGCCATTCAACATCAACAACGCTAGAGATGAGCGAAATATTCTATTAATTAAAGGTAAATTTATGATGAGCTACAGTCATTATTCTCAGAAAGCAGCTGATGGTAGACATGAACGCTTTGTTCAAACGGTTATCGATCCCAACATCTTGAAAATACTTTATTTACAGTATGTGTAGACGTCTTAGTTCATGGAGCCCTCTGTACCTTTGAAACTCGTGCGATACTGTTCCCTCGATGAGTTTGCGAACATTACTCGATTGCCAGTGATAGCGCAGAACGAGCCTATGAAAGCTGAAACAACACCACCACAGCGGGAATCAGGGCACCAGGTACCAGCGCCTGCGTATACACCGATGGTAACGTTGTTGGGGATATTCGAATAGTTCTTTATCTTCTGGGTACGATTTTCAACACATTATACTCTGACAATTGCCGTGCAGAGATGAAGTCATTCAATGGGCTCACTCAATACATATAGTGCCTTGCATTTTACCTTGGACCTGAACGGAGGAGTTCTATCTCTTGCGATAGGTGGGAAAATCTTAGATTGCTAAACTTCGACCCACGAGTTGTGAGCCTTGCCCATTGAAAATAAGATTGAAATGAATTATGACTGACCCCTTTTTCGAGCATACCGCGTGAGAGCTACACCAAATTAGCAAGCCATGACTTTGGCAAAATGGAGCTAATATTTAAATAGTACTCGACCCAATTCAACTGCAGTCGTTGTAGCAGCTGCCTTCAGATTGCCACCATTTTTTAGCACACGCGTCTCGACCTATGCTACGTAATGGTTGATAACGGAAATAGATCATTCATCCCTGTCTGCATCCTAGAAGCTTTTGGGCTGATGACGTCAGATAGCCAGCTTCTCGAACCCATCCTGCACTAACACAATGGCATCTGCATGCATGCTGACGTCAGCCGAGACTCATAAAGGTCTCGAGGGTCATGTGTTTGTTAGGTGGATGCTCCGGTGAGAGGCGGAAGTCCGTTGCAAGCCATCCACCACTCCAAAACCGCATTTGATGCAGCCCTGCTACCACGAGTCACGAACAACTTTTCAACAAACACTTGGTTTGCCTGAAGTTGGTGGGCAGCAAGCTCGGGCAGCGCTTGAACTAGCCACTGTCGTGACTGCAGTGGATAGCGCGCGACCAGCGCGCGTAAAAAGTCCGAGTAGCACGCTAAGTCAGAGCGCTGGGCATGCAGTATTGCTTGCACAGTGTGTGCGATTAACTGCGGGCCTAGCTCACAAACTTGAGCACGCACAGTGACCTCATCCGCACGGGAAAAGCGCTTGTTGTTGACGACTTTTGTCCAAAATTTTGTTACAGCAGCGATCGTGAACCGCTCCTTTACTCCAAGCGCACGTACAAAGTCGGGAAGGATAAATGAGGTCCAGTGGTTGCCATGAACAACCAACGCAGGACGAGTTTCGAGCACCGAGCTTACAAAAGTAATCATGAGCTGCGTGAGATCGGGATCGGACGCTATAGCGCCGCGGTGAATACCCAAGAAAAATTCTCCAAAGAGGTAGTCGAAATCTGTCGCTGCTAGTGCGCTTGCATATCTGTGCACAACCAATTCCAGTAGATAGACCAAATATGGCAGGGCTACAGTAGGCTCGCAAGCTTCGTTGCGTTTGAGTAAAAAGCCTATTAGCTCTTGCATCGAGTACGCCAAAAAGTGGGGACCAGGCTCTGCGGTAGCCAGATGGCTGCCCATGATGAGACATGAGCGTTCCACGAATTCGGCATCGTTCCCATACTGTGTCAAAACACTTTCCATCAAGTCTAGCGTCGTACTGCGCAATTGGTATGGGTCAGTTGCCCAGTACTCATCACTGTGCGCCAATTGAGTAGATGGAGCGTCTTCAAGAACATCTGGGGAAACCACAAGCGCACTAGCCAATTCAGAAATGCAAAGCAACAGACACAGCACATGATCGCGATTGTTTGCACTGTTCAAGATCTCGTCTCGAATTGCACCGATGACCTTCGCCAAATAATGTGCTTGCTTTTCAGGACCCTCTCTAATACAATCCTGAATGAAATATCCCACGCAACAAGTGAACTTCTGCTTGGTGTAGTCGGATACGTTCGATCGCTGCTGCATCATGGACTCCTGAATTGCTAAAACTGTCGGTAAGTACGAAGAGAGCTCTTTACGACTAACTTCGCACATTTTGGTAATGCATCTTGTTATAAAAAGCTCAATTTTGCTATCCGTGGCGTCCGCGTTTGCACATAGTTCCAAAGACTTGAACAAGACATCCATGCAGGTCCCTAGGCGTTTGTCATCATTCTTAATGTAATTTGCTATTGTGGCCATCAAAGACGACCCAGTTTTTACAAGATCACAACTTAGTAGTTGAGCCTCCTTACCGTTAGCAGCGCTTTTTTGTTGACATCCAGTCTGGATTAGTAGTAGAACGTTATCGATAAAAGCCTGATTAGCATCTAAAGTACCACATACCACTGGACTCTCATTCAAGTTCATATCAACTAGCAATTTTTCGAGACAGAAGCTCATCGCCTCAATCTGGAAAAGTTCGTCTTCTGAGGTGGGGGTCAATTGTCCTATACTCACGATAAGAATGTCAGTCAGTTTTTCGTTACCTAGAACCGCCCACATTGACTCTATCAAATCCAAAACAGCATTTCTAAAGTCATCGAACTCATGTACAAGTGTTTCATCCTCTCCTTCCTGACATATTCTTTGTTTGACCGATAGTTGAATTTTGGGCAAATATATCTGCACAACTTGGCTAAATAAATTTGTTGCCAGAGCTGGTGTATCAGGTTTGAGCGTTTCCCTTACCAGGTTGTTGTATCCATCACACAGGTCGAGCCAAAAGTCCACCATTCTTACTGAAAAAAACTCCTCCAGAACAGGAACAAGCGTGAAATTAGTCATTTGTAGCAATACTTTGATGTACTGATCAAGATTATGCGGATCATTGTTTGAGATTGTAGTGAAAAGCTTGTTGCAAACGTCCAAATTACTGATCTGCAGAAAATCCACAATGCAAAGAGCCAACTCTTTGAGTTCTTCGTGCATCTCATTAACCACAAGATGGTTCATGTATTGAAGCATCCATTCGTGACCGGCAGCATTATTGGTTCCAGATTTTTGAACCCCCAGGAAGATCCCCTCCACAGTTGACCTCAATTCATAGTTCAACATTGTGGGATCGTTACCAAAGATATCACCTAAGATTGCAACCACATTCTCAGAATAGGGGAAGTTGTGCGCCGAGTCGTATGAACACATGAGTTGAATCAATAATTCGAAGGTCTCACTCAGATCCATGTGCCCGTGAGATTTGGTTCTTACCATCATTGTGTAGTTTACCCACGCTGCCACACATTGGAGGACATTGTCCGCCACTGGAGGCCGTTCTGCAGAGTTGTTGCGAGATGCAACCACTAACTGCTGGAGATTGTAGTTTATAATGGAAATGCTGGATATGTACAAGTGTTCGTGCACCACTCCATGGAGTCTTGAAGTTCCGACCTTGACGGATTGATGCTTGACAAGATCTTCAACTATGACCTCTGAGAATAGCAGTGCCAAGGTATTGAACTCTTGGGAAGAGCTAATAAGTTGGATAAGGCGATCGTATGGAATAGTTTGGGACTCTACATGCCCAAAGATCTCATCGAAATTTTCCCAGGAAAGCTCCGAATGCGATACAAGTGCACAAAAAGTGTCTAGTGGGTTATTCCACTCATGAGATGAGGATGGACTTGTCAAGACGTCTAAATTATTCATCCTGAAAAAGATTTGCGCTGCATTGGACATCAATTTTTTGATCACAATGATCCGAGACTCATAGTGGGGAGATTTCGAGATAAAAAGTTGCGATCTTCGAGCTAAATGGAATAAATTCATTTTCAAAAGATCCAAAAGCCTGTCCGTGGAATTGTTTGTATGAAATTGAACCGCCAAAGTCAAAGCTCCAAAATACTGGACGTTAGTTGATGCAGCATCTTGTGAGAGAAGCTGATAGCCAAGTTCAAGTCCATGATCTGAGCGCTGCACAGCCTGCAATTGTTGCTGGATCTCATTGACATTGCTCGGAGGCTGAGGTGAGTATAACGACTCTATAAGCTGCGCAAGAATATAGTTAATAAAAAGTCAAAAACCAAGCGAAGTTTATGGCATTTAGATCACAAAATTACGTACATTCACCGCTTGATGTAAGCCGTCCATTGATCGAACCAGCAACAAGCCTCCTAGCTTTACAGTTTGAAGTTTTATGGTATTAGAACTGGAGTAAGTGTAGACTGCAATTAATGAAGTATACATACCGGGAAATTTGACATGCGCCGTCGGTTATGATATTTCGGACCATAAGGCAACGGCGAGACAATGCACTAGACTATTGGAGCATGAGACGTTCCTCAGGAGGACTTTAGACCCGCTAAATGATTATAATACTCGCAAAAATTGTGTTGGTTATTATGCTTTGGTGCTGCTGTGGGAACCGGAAACATGCGACGACAAATGGTGGAAAAAAGAAGCATATTCTGAAACTTTGTGACCATGAACTGGTGGAAATTGGCAGTCTAAACAATGATCAGGCTCTTGGCGGTAGCGTTGAGGCCGATCATGCGGATAACGTTGCAAATGACACGTTTGGTACGCTTAGTCTCTAGTGCGAAATCAGATACAACTCGTATTTGACCGCTGCGAACATTGTAGAGCATAAGCTTGTTATTAAGCCGAGTAATATCGCCGGATTCTATGATTTGCAAAATTTGCCAAAGTGGCAGCAAACCCGGTACGACGTTGGGTAAATGATATATCTCGTTTGTGTAGCCTGGAATGTCTCCATCGTCTTTCTCATAAACCATTTCGGGCTCTGATAATGCTTGAAACATACCAGGCACTTTGTATCTGTAGAGGTCTTCAAACAAAGTCGGGGTGTACTCAATTCCCAAATCTGCCAGTTTCTCGGCCGCTTCGTTGGCACACAGGACAGCACCGCCGTGCTCGCCATAAATCTTGTCCACAATGTTAACAGGCGGCTCTCCTAAATTCAATCTCGGCACATCGTCGAGAGGCAACTCTGAATTGTCTGAAGAGCCAGAATGGTTATCATCATCATCATCTTCTTCATCGTAATCGTCGTCACTATCTCGGTTGCGATGCTCGTGATCTAATACGAAAAACTTGCCCTTCTCAACCAGTGAAGACACAAGGTCCAAAGGAACGTACTGGTTATTACAGACGTCAAGAATGTCGCCCCCATATTTGCGTTTGTATCTCATCTTCGGACAGTCATCCACGTAGTATCCGAGGTAATAATATTGACGATTAATTTTCGACAATATACTAAGCTCCCGCAGAGCACTCAGTTTCCCCAACGACCAGCGAGGATAGTCTGGATCCCATATGAAATACACAGACGAAATTCCGCTGGGCAGAAAATCGGTCACTGCAATGGCTATCAGTTTGTTTTCATAATAATAGCATTCATGCACGGGCCCAACTCTTTTCAAAGTTTCCCCCGGTTTCATACGATGCCAGTTGTTGAGTTGGTCCCATTCTTCCTGTGTTCCAACCACTACATCTTCAGGAAACGGCGATTCGCAAAGAAACCGTTTGAAAGACTTTATCGAGTTTCTGGGATCATTGTGCACCTTTTCCTGATATTTGGCAAATAGGTTATATTTTTCCATTGTAAACATGGCAGGTTCGAACCGCGTGTAAAAGGTGTCGCTTTTGAGCTCCGCATCTACAATTTCTTGAATGTAGTCAAATTTCGCTTGTTGAGTAGTGCCCCCACACTTAGATTGGGGTAATTGTCTCAAAGCCTCATCTTTTGCGGTTGTGATACGTTTGCGGAACCGTGTGATGCATGTTTTCAATTCTTTCGATATGACACATTGATCAGGTTTGGTCCTTATCGTGTAAAGTCGACAACAGTTTCTAAGGAGATCTGCCTTGTACAAGAAATTTCCCGACCTGCGGAATCCCAAATTGCAAAGATCATCGTATACATCGACAGGCATCAATTCCACTTGTATACCAAGCGTGCAGTTGTTAATTTGTAGTGAGTCCGCATCTTTTTCATGAAGTTTCCCCCAGGATTCCGTTGGAAAATAGTCCTGTTTGTCGGCCTTTTTACCACTGCAATACCCGCACTTTTCGTTTGGTTCCGTTAAATACAGTGGCTTGGAAATGATCAGCCGATCTGAGAGCTCCATGGAGACCCTACTAGGTTGAAGTTGAGTTGAATAATGCCAAGCTTAGCCATGGATACTGTAGAGCATTTGAATAATGTGCCATTTTATTACAGCTTGAAAACTGTAACTATTTACGACTAAATGACTGAGGTAACGAATCACATGTAGAAATGAAATCAGAGAAATCCTCAAGTTCAAGCCGATGTTGAAATGAATGAGAACACCCATGAAAGAGCTTGAATTCGAGGCGTTTACTGTCTGCTGGCTGAGAGCCGATCTGTAGTTTAAGTTTCCCAGAGAAATGAGAGTTTCTACGTCAAAAAAGCAGAGGGTCATTTTCAACGAGCATGTCCTTGAGTGTTGGAAGTAGTTTGAAGGAAAAATGTAGCTACTTGGTAGAAGAGGCATGGGAGTAAAAGAAAAGCGTACACGTTTTTAAAGCTCATTCCTGTGCCTTTTTCATCCAGAGCAAGTTTTATGAAAATAAAAGACTTGTCATCGGCTGACACGTGACCGACGTCAGTGACAGCTTTACGGCCAATGTGATAGCGGTTGGACTTGGTGTTACTCTTGATGATAACTAAACCGCCCGTGTTGCATATGCGTCGCTGTCTTTTGAATAAACCCTCAAAACACAAGCAAACCCTCATCATTCTATACAATATTACTACCTTGCGAAATATCATCATCATAACAAAAGGAGAAGCCCCCATGTAGCCTGGTGGTAAAAACGAAACAAATGTCTGGTTGAGGATGTCAATTGAGCTCTATGAGCTTGGAATGAAAGGAGAAGGCACTGGACCTTTTTGGAATCGACATATTTGCACGACAATTTGATAATTGTGCTTTGGTCACGTGTCATTATCTTATTTCGGTCCGGGAGGTACGCAGTGTGCATTTCTCTTCTTATCACCCTTCCATAGAGATCCAATATTGATCGCTCAGCTGCAGCGACGTCCAATATCATTGTTTTGAAAGCCTTGAAGTATCAAAATATTTCAAAGGTGGATTTCGAGATGAAGAACACCCGAGTATATAATCAATTCAACCTAGGACAAGTTTCGATGACCCGTTAATGCAACAAGTGCGCTATCTAATTACAAAAATTGGCCTTAAATGCTTGAGGTGTCTGAGGCGTACGCTTCGACACTGACTTGATATCTGTCGATGACATAATAGTACAGAGTGATATATTTAAACCACACGGTTATGAAGAATCCAGATAAAACTACCAAGACTGCTCATCTCAAGGCTAGGATCGCTCGTCCTGCATTCCACAATGTCCCGGTATCTCACACGCAGGCTATACAGCACATTGAATGCATTCAAAGTATTCCCACAAACTTTCGTTGGCGGGAAATGGGTTTGGGATGTGGATTTACGACAGCTGAGAAAAGAATACAGGGCCTTGCAAGCCCAAGAACACCCTGATACAAATGCCAACACAAACTCTGGAAAAAGCTCCGAGCTGAATCATGCGTATCAGACGCTAAGGCAGCCTTTATTACGGGCCCAGTACATTTTGAGAACACAAGCTCAACTGGATCTGGGGAATGAACGGAAATCACAGGAAATTGCACAACAGGACCCTGAACTTCTGATGAGAGTACTGGATGTACACGAGGAACTAGAGACACTATCTACAGAGGAAGATGTCAAGAAAATTGCTTTGGACAATCAAGGGCGAATGAGAGACCTGGAAGCGAAATTGGGCGAAGCTTTCAAAACGGAAAATTGGGAGTCTGCAGCACAGCTCACTGTCGAGTTAAAATATTGGGCTAGTCTTGATAAGGCTGTGAAAGAGTGGGAGCCCGGTACTAGATTGGAATTGCAGCATTAGAGAATATTTATCGGCTCGATTTCGATACGAGCACACTAAAGTCCAGAAAACAAAATATCAGTCACTGACATACATCCCTTTTTGTTGCAGCTGGGTCCCATCTATCATACAGTCTATATCGTAGCTATCAAAAAATTTGGATAAGATAGGACCTCCAGAATCAAAAGCTTACGTTATTTGTTCTTTAGCTTTTTAGCGAACCTGTGGAATTTCGAATTCGCATTTTCCAAGCTCTGACAACTCATCATCCGTTTTAGGGTACTGTCTGAGCCAGCGCATTCGAGAACCCGACGGTGCCTCATCCGATATTTTGAACCCGAAAACCTTTAGCTGATAAGTGTCTTTAGTCTTCCGATCTACGTAGTCTTCGAGCTCTTTGAAATGCTTGAGAAACACGCCCGGGAACGATGTACCCCAAAATGCGCCCTCCAAACAAAGATGACGTGACGACTGCGGGAGGTAGAGGTCTCCGCAACTTGGACAATACAGACGCACTGTCATTTTTCCTAATGTGTCTGTAAGCCCACAGGGGAGCATTTGCATACTTGCACAATAGTACCGAGGACAGATTCCGAATTCCTTATGATCGAATTTTTCGGCCATGGCTTGAAGACCTGGTTTGGTAAGAATGTACCTGGCATGCACCAGTCCATATAGCTGCTCTGCTGCGTGTTCAATTATGCTGCGACTGACCGGTTCTTCTGTATCTTGACCCTCTTCATCGCTCATGGCCTCAAGATCGAGCACAAGATCGAGAGCTTTGCGGTAGTGTGGCACTTCTTGGGCAAGTCCAGTCATATTGAAATCGTCTTCGATGAATTCAGTGGGGACCTCGCAGAAATATTCGTGACCAAAACGATGGCAGAACGATGGAATCCATTCGTCGTAAGTTCCACTCTCATCGCTACTTCCGGTTCTTGACCTTTCGCCAATATATTCCGTCATAGGAGATGGTGATATTAAAATGGGGGTTTTAACGTTTTATCGACCTGTAGAGAGTCCTTGAAATAGGTTGAAAAAAGAAGAAATCCGAGTTCTGTTGTTTTACAATGTTCCGATCCAAATTTCTGAAAATACGCTTCTAATTGGTTCAATCACACACGGTTCGTATTTTTCCTAAACTCAACGTCTAATTGAGCTTTTTGTTCGTTGAAACGCGAGTTCTTCCGCTCACAACAACTCAGATAAGTCGAGCAAAAGTGAAGTCAGCTGTGTAAGACAGATTGCGGGTTGATTAGACAAATCTTATTGCGAATTACCAGACTGTTCTTCGAAGCTCATCAAGTTCATCTTCATCATCCATCTTTATCATCTATGTCTATTATTATGATGATACACTGTATTGAAGATTTAACATCACACAATACGAATTAAATTACAGATCACATGACAATATACTGCACGTGACTACATATGACATAAGCAAAACAATTTCGTAATTTATGATCAGTTTGGAAAATATTATAATAGGATTTTGATTATAGACAATAGCTCAACCAACTGTGTTCTTCCGACATCGTACTCCAGCTATCCCCCCGCACTCGCTATCGGTTCAACATAACAATGGTAGACTCCATTGTCTTGATTAGCTTGGTACTAGTCGTGACGCTGAGAGTGCTACAATGGGTTTCTCATTACAAGGACTCTGTGGTGGATGCGATTTGGTCGAAACCCGGTGCTTTGAGATTGCGCGAGTTGAGTAAGAAACTTCATAGTCTGCAGACACAGCAGAGATCAATCAGCGCTCAGGACGAATATGCAAAATGGACAAAGCTTAACCGTCAAATTGCCCAGCTCGACAAACAAGTGAAAGCGGCACAAGAAGAGCTCAAACAGATGCGTCAGGCAGGAGAGAAATCATTGTCCAGGGTGCGTTTGTTGACTCTGACCGCACCTCTACTCTTGCTACGATTTTGGAAGGGCAAAACAGTCGTATACAGCGTTCCACAAGGGATGTTCCCTCGTTTGATTGAGACAATTTTATCGCAGGGCTGGGCTGCGCTGGCAATGGCTCCCGTGAGGTACATTTGGGCACCAGGTCCTTTAAAGCCACTACAATTGGAGACTCCAGTGTGTCTTGGTATTTGGATTTGGGCCCTAACTAGAGTTTTAAACACCGTAGAGTTTGTAGTTAGAAGTTTAGTGGCTTGAATGGGACCTTAAGCGTACGACACTCTGGACCAGTTCATGCTATCACGTAAAGCATGGTTTTAAGGGAACAGGATGACTGTTTAATATAAGGGACATGTTGTACTGCATTTTGTAGTAAACTTCCAACTTTTGTTCTGGTCTATCGCGAAGAAAGTTCCCGTGTTTCCTGTGAGAAACGAAGGCATCACACTTTTTCATGAATTGAAGTCACAACCATTGTAGCGGATCAAGTTGAAGAGCCATGCTTTCTATTTGTACCAAGTATATCCTTTATTGTCCTCGTATATGTTATTGTACAATGTTCCTGGTGTTTGAAATTCTGTCACCTGTATATAATATTCCTCCTTTTTGACCTTTCACTTGCGAAGCCTCAGAAGATCACCACAATTTGAAATTTGGTCGCTCTTGCCAAATAAAGATTTTCTGCGACGATGGGGGTTTATTTGACCTAGCAATTTGAGCAATTCTGAGTAATGGGCATCATGAGCTATTCCCTTTTGGCCATCGATTAGTTTAACACCTAGATAGTGTAGCCACAGCAGATTGTTGCGAGGGTCGCAGCGAGACCAATTGTCGGCACACCAGTGTCGCATGGTGTTATAGACCTCATAACGGTAATCACCACGGCCTTGGAAAAATAGTGGATGGTCCAACCGCGTGTAGTAGACCATTGATCCATTTGACGCACGCGACAATTTATAGTCGCAAAGGGTTACATTATTGTTACCGTCCACTAAGATGTGATCCAGCTGTAAATCACGATGTTCAAATTGAAATTTCGCTTCAGCAGCATATATAATGATTGCGCATTGCCACCAAATATTGAGCGTCGCTGACCAGCTAGAGCTTTTTACCTTTTTTAGTGGTATACCTGCGTACTTTAGCTTGCAGATCAAAGTAGAACCACCATTGATAAGAGCCAAATGACACGAAATAAGTTGAGTGAAGCCTGGTGTGCCGCTGAACAGTTCCAAAAGCTCAAGCTCCTTTACTCTTATGTTCTTGCTATGCGTGAAATCGTCCTCTTCCAGAGGCAGAAATTTGTAAACAAAATCATCATCCCTCACAACGTGTTTCGAAATTCTTGATAGCTTGGACCACTTCGGTATCAGCTGCTCAATTGGTATGGGCCCAGTTTGACCGCAGAGTTTTAAAAGCTGTGACATTTGGAAGTCTTCAAATTCTTCCGGGATTACAGTGGATCGCATAGACATGATGGAGGTTGAATTGCGAAGTTTTGTGCGTAGCTTGTCCCTGGAAACTTGGTCTGGGATCGGCAGTGATATTGATTCACTTGTCACAGAGTTACGATGAGAACTTGGTTTCTTCAAAGAAGAATGAGATGATTTCTGCTTCAAAGACGACTGGGATCTGCGAGAGGTTAAGCTACCATTTGAATGCATTGCTTGTTGTGAAGATAGTGCAGAAGACGAGCTTTGATCGAATGTGTCTGAGCTTTTTTTCCAAAATTTCCACCTTGAAGCCGAGGTCACGGATGACCTGGAAGACATACTCATTCCTGAGACTATGCTGGCAGTATCGGAATGAAGGTTGCGAGAGCTGAGCCCTGCATAAACGTTTGCATCAAGCTGACCCAATGTGGAACGAGATTGGTGGCCGCGTGGCGATAGTTTACCTATGAAACGCTTCACAGCTGGCCTGTTTTCCTTTTCTTCGTCCTGCAGGGCTATCTTCCCAAACATTTGCCGCAGTGAAGTGCTGGTGGAACTCCTTTGAAGCGACGACATTGCTGAGGATATCGATACTCTTCTGGATGATGCGCTGCTGTTTTCTCCGTCGTGAACGGTGTTTGCACTTTTGGCAACATTGTTGTTTCCATTTTTCGAAGGCTTGTTTTCAACATTAACGTTGCCACTACCGTTGCCGCTACCGTCGCCATTGCCATTGCTATTGGTGATCTGCTGGTCCAATGGATCCAAGCTGGCCGTGGAACGTCTTTTTTTCGAAGACGTCGTCACCGGACTTGTACGACGTTCTTCGCTGGCAAAAGAAAGCGACGACCATCTTTTCTTGGAGTTACTGGAGATAATGGACCATCTTTTGTGTTTTGCATTGACAGAAGTTGGCCCCACAGAATCTGGACTTCTTATGACTTTTCCGCGACCACTTTCAGCTCTCTTGGGCCGGTCTTTTTTTGGTGTGTGATGCACATTGAGGTCTTCTTCCAGTCCAGATTCGTCGTCGTCGTTATCGGAAACCACCAATGCTATGAACTTACCACCAGAAAGTAGCTCAGAATCCTCTTCGTACCATCGATCAATGTCTGTCATCTGTGACGCTTGTAGGTGTTCAAAAGAGTGGCAGAAAGTCCAAAAAAAAAGGGACTCGTTGCAACGAGAACAAATGTATTTGCAAGAAATTTGCAAAAACCAAAATCAGAGCTATCAGCCAAACCTAGCTACAGCACCCTTCACAATAGCTGGTACGTCCTGTTCACTTGTCGTATTCGGGATGTTTGGTTTTTGAATAGTAAACATAGATACATCATTCTAATTTTTGAGTGTTTATCATTTTGGAAAAATCTGGTGCCCTCGTTAATAGTGATGATACACGAAAAGGATCTCGATAACAATGAATTTTGGGAACTAATGGGATTGGAAGAGGGCAAGACAGAAGCGGTAGTATTTTGGATGTTCTTTATTCATCTTTAGACATAGCTAGAGTATGGGAAACGGCTTTTACCCATGCTTAATTTTTTTTTTTGGATAACATCAGTCACATGCCAAAATATATATGAAATTTTGATGTCACGTGGTCTCGGAGTTCTCCGCTTTCAATTTACGTTGCAAGAGAGAGAGAGAGAGAGAGAGAGAGAGTACAGACTATAGTAACTAGTTCGTGTTCAAATACCCCTCAAAATTAGCCTCATGAATACCTCTGAGAGACCCATATCGCCTTATTCTCATCTTTCATATCGTTCTTTTACATCTACTATATGTATTACGACGATCAAAAACTCTGAGGTGTATGTACATTTAGTAGTGACGATTTTCGATTGGGATCGGTTTCTACGAGCAGGGAAAGTCTCATTGCAATGAGAAACGAGCAAAAAGCCCTGAGATGAAGATTGAATTTCACAACAACGTGTATGGTTAGAGCTCGATCGATTCTAGAAATTCAAAGCTAGAAGTGACGCTAATGCCACCGATTTGATCAGCATACATGTTTGAGTTTCTATCTCAATTTTGATCATTACGAACGAGGGGATTCTAGCCATTCAGTGCCTAATGTCTAGTCCATATAGTAGTAGGAGTAGTACTCATCTGATCATAATCATCATCGTCACCCAAAGCTCCTTCAATAAACGCTTGTGCAGCGCATTACCGCTTCAAATGGCCGATCCACATGCCAGCAGCAGCGACAGCGACAGTGATTTTGGGGATTTCGAAGGTGTTGACGACACAAGCACAGTTCCCATTGTTTCGCTGGAGGACCAGCTGAACTTGATTTTTGGACCACCTCAAACGATCCCAAACAGCGACGAAGAACACAGTTTGGAGGAATTGATCGTCGAAGAACGCCCCAAGGTGATATACGAGCAACTGATAGCACTGGAACCGCATGTTAGACCGTTCCAATGGCGTCATTCCAATTTAAGATCGAAATTGTTGCATACCCTTCGCATAGACGACATTCCAGAAACCCCCAAAGTAGTAAGAACATTAGATTCATCTCTTTACGAGAGCCTGGCCGTGCTTTTGGAAGAGCCGCAGGCCGGAAATGACGATTCAATAGCAGAACTACTTGGTGCCAAACTCAAGGTCTCCGTCCCAGATGACATTCCAGAGCACGCTTCACTTACAGTGGCAGAACTGCGAAGCATAGACCTAGAGTCTTTGAACGCTGCTTCCCTTTATAACACCCACAACCAACTGATAGATGCAATTCTCACGGTTTGTCGAGATATACGCGAAAACGAAATTGTTAGGGAACGACTGATTGAAGAAAAAGGCACGTTTGAAGATTTACTCACCAATCTCATCGGACACACCCAGCGACTACATCGCGATGAAATTGCTGAATTCAATAGGAAAAAAAAAAAAGGTTTCAAGTATGGTAAGAAATTCAAATGGGTGCGCTAGACAAGCTTCCGTTGTATTATCTTTACCCAATTGCATGTACCGGGGAGAGTAATTTTAAAATGGTGGATGAAGCTTTTTTAAGTCAGGGTTTGCGCCCGTATGTATATACTTAATTTACAGTCTAAACTCTCACGTCAACAGAAGGTTTTTTCGCAATTCTCTTTTTAAACCCACGCGCCGAGCTACGGGCAAATTCTCCCGCAGAATGTAGATCTCTACCCAAGGGATCTTGTTCTTTCAACTGGTATAGTCTCACAATCCAGTTTTCTGAAGTAAACACCTCCTCGAAGTAGTCTAGTTCGCCAACATCCTGTTGTCTGATTCTCTGCCCACGAACACGGTCGGTTCCCTCCACACCATTAAAGAGCGATGGGAATCTGTAATACGATAACTTGTACATCAAAGAATCCTTCATGGTTTGAGGTGCCGCCTCGTCCATACGATACTCACCTGATGAAGTAAAATATTCTCTTTCTTTAATCTCATCCGGCCATATTCCTTCAGAGATACGCACCATCCACAAAAATTTGTTAATGTCGTCGCCTGAAAATCCTATCAAACCACCAAAAATTACCAGCACGTAGTCAACATCGTGTTCCTTCAAAATTTCATACGCTTTCTCCTCAGGCGAGGACATAGCTTTGCCCACTATAGCAATATGAGTGTTGTTCCATGTGTTATTGTCAACAAGAGTAGTCCTATCAGCCATTCCACCAATCTGGTAGCCGTAATCCCACCATGACGCCACCTTAGCATCATCAGCAGTGTTCATACGTAGCCAATAGTATGCTTCACGGAAATCGTCGATCAAAGCTGGGGAGCCATCTTGATTACGCGAAGGTAAGACAACAGATGGAGAAGAGTATGCATTGGAAGTAACCCAAGTGCAGTGGTAAACAAACAAATATAGGTACCCCAAAAATGTACCACATACAGTCAGCTTGGTCACTAAAGTCATGATACGCGTCTTCTGAGAAATTGGGGATGCAACGGTTGCGTCCGTGGCCTTTGAGGAAAAGTCAGCGTAAACGTCGAATAATTTGGAGATGGTTACCGCAGAACAAACACAGATAATGGGCGTCAATGTCAGCATTAATCTGACCATAACACCGGCAAAATAAGAACACAAAACGGAGTATGCAATAATGAAAACATGTTCGTCTTTCAATTCCAAAAACAGCAAAAAGACACCGGCTGGGAATAGCCAAATAAGGAACTGGGTATCGAAGAAAAATGCTGGCCATGCTGTAGGCTGATGTTCAGAAACCGACGCGATAATTGGAATGTGAATCTTGGCATAGTTGGTGTCCCACAAGGAATAGAATCTTCCGGTCCAAGGAGCAATGTAACCAAAATAAGTGAGAGCGAAAAGACCAAAGACACCAACGGCGAGAAGGAAAGCAATCGACACAACCATCACGGTTTTGAATTTGGCCCAGGAAACTTGAGATTTGATAAAACTTCCCAATGCTACAATCTGAGTTAATCCAAATACTCCAAGCGCTGCCATATGATCGTTTGATCTGATTGGCAAAAATCCAACAAATGGGATTTGCATTGATGCCATTGTGCCAATGGCGTACCAAGTGGTGTACGCGGAATAGAGACGTGTGGAATAACGACCCATGAGGATCAATATGAACACATGTAGCGGAATTAGGTTGGTAATGAATACATAACCACCCCACGCAGATACCATGTAGAAATAGAACACAGCAGCGAGAGTGGAATGCATGATCGAACCCGTCTTCATGGCCTTAATCCAAAACATAAAAGTGACCATCAAAAGGGTGATTGCAATGGCCTCATTATCGTACGAACCCGCAACAGATCTCGAGATATAACCGGGAGCAATGGCAATGAAAGCAGCTGCCAACAATCCTGCACCCGAATCTTTGATTTCGCAGGTCAAATGGTATGTGGCCCAAGCTGTGACACCCGAAAACGCAGGTGCAAACATAACACATACGTTTCTAATGTCCACGGGAAGACCAATCTTACGAAGTCCGTGCCACACGGCTGCAGATGTTGCCATCAGACCAGGGTACAGTGTTCCACCGGTCACTCTTCCTAATGGGTACCACGTACGGTCATCGAACCAGTTCAGAAACTTGTAGAAGCCATGGTTCACCAAATACTTGGTGGCTCTGAAGTTAAACCAAGGGTCGAATTCGTGAATAATGGACTCGAACCTAATAACCGAGAATAATCTCGACGAAACGGCCGCCCCAGTCATCGACAGGAAGATCGTACATTTCAGCAGCAGCTGAATCCAGCGAAGTGCTTGACTCTGAGCCATTGAGTGGATCCTTGATTGGTAAAGTACTTGTTGCTTGGGAAAGCTTCGTCTTAGGTTGACATGTATGGTTTTAAACAGCTAATTCAATATGTTTAGTTTCGTGAATAGAGATGTGGTGAAGAGTCACGTGCAAATGATTTTACGGCTACTGAAAATGGGGTATTCGATAACCGGTTTTGGCACTTTTGATGCCAGTACAGTTTCGATAAAGCATACGATGCCCCAAAAGTCACGTCTATTACGGTGTTCATCACAGTTGTCAAGAAGTTGTAATCATATCACTAAGTACGTAAACGCTTGACACCAGCGACAGAGGCATGGTGAAAGAACAACACACGCGTTGATCAAGAAGTTAGATGCTTTACATTCCCTGTTGTGCGACCTTTAAGTCACTAATTCGAGCAGCTTGTCAAAAAGGTTGAACAATATGTGCTATTTGTGCAGAAAGTTTTTTTTGTTTCTCTGTCTTTTATTGAACATAGAATGGAGCACGACACGACTAACAGATGTAACACTAACGGGACTGTTTTTCCGGTTGATTTTGTTCTGTGGGGGAGACTATGGTAAATCTTGGTAATTTTTTCCCGTACCTCTCACAATATTTTTAGTAGTCCTCCCGTTTGAATTATTTTGAAGCAACCTACTACAAAAGAACCCGAAACGAGCGGTTCTATACTGAGATCACCACTAACCTGCAAAACCTCCTGGAGTCGATCACAACGTAGCTTTCCTCCAGAAGCTGGTAAGAAGCAGAGGATTGATCAGACAAAAAAAATCTCTCGAGGCCGATGTCATTTAATTGGTGACTTGATATATATTAGTGGATCCTTGATGGTCCGATAGCCACCTTCGTTGGATGACAGAGAAGTATACGTTCAAAGGGAAAAAAGGCATAGAAGTGGATATTTGAGTGTTGGAATAGAAGTGGATATTTGAGTGTTGGAATATCGAAACAGTCCAAAAAGTGGAGAGGAGAAGGGGAAAAAATGAGAGTTAACGAGTTGTAAAAGGGCCTCCCAATGAATACCTATGTTGAGTTTTTTATGACGGCGACAACGCACGAGGATAATGATCGATTTTAGAACATGATTGCCGATAAGTGCTTATGGGAAGCGTCTTAATCAGCTTTTGCGGTTGTGGAGCCTTCAAAAGGTACTTTTGGATTTCGATCAGTTCATAAAATGGTCACCACAGCATCTGTCTTTCTTTCACAATAGAGTTTATCGTAGCCAAGTAACTAGAACGACACGAAATAAAATAATCCAGCGGCGACACACTCGTCTAAAGTGATATTTCTTCATTTTCCTGTTTCCTGGATCTTTCAACTCACAATAGACCTTCTGCACTCTAGGTATACCAATATTGAGAATTCTTGACACTGGCTATACTTCTACTTGAACTTATTACAAACTCTTATACTATCAAAGTGCATCATTTATTACGTTGAGAGAAATTGATGTGCTCTCTAGATTATTGGTAAAATCTACTAAACTCTCTAGACTATAAACCTCCTCCCATCTGAACTCCTGATTGCATGCACTCCGGCCTGTGTGTTTCTACATCGAACGCTGAAATTGTCACTCCAATAGAGTGCGTGTGGGTGGGGCAACCATGAGCAGTGTTCACAGCCAGACAAGTGCTTTGGATTCAGGCGAAGCAGAAGTGCAAAAGACCAAAAAAACGGCTGAAAATGGGACAGGAAAAGATACAAGAAGCTCATCGGGCAACAGTAACAAGTCTACGATAACGTTTGAAAAACAGAAAGTGGTACCCCGGGCAAGAACGCAGTCGGTGCAAAGCGTTTTGAGTTGCATCTCGTTGCGTAGCATGATCGGCAAAATGCCCCATGACGAATCAGCAGAGCTTTCTCAGCATCATTCGCAAATGAACAATAATCCTGGCCATTCTAGCAATACGAGTAATAACGGGAACAACAGCACCGTGAACGTTCCCGTGGCCCAGCAAATCCAGTCTCCGGCGATGCCCTCGGTCCAAAAACGGGCATCAAACTCGTTTTTCAAAGATGGGATTGGACAAAAACTGCCCTTCACAGATGACAGAAGGCGACAACTGGAAGGCGACAGATCAGCAGCAAACTCAAGGGCTAGTAATAGGAATACGCATGCCGTCACGCTTAAAGCAAATACAAAGGAGGCCCAATCAGCGATGGATTCTGGCACCTCATCCGGGAACAGTAGCACCAAAAAACTCGAAAATGAGCCCGAAGATGAGGCTGAACAACAGAAAAGGCTCACTACTGATGCTTTGAGGAGACTTTCTGTAATGAAAAACGGCAACGGAAGCACAGTAGGAAGCACGAATACCGATGTTGGTGGTGGCGATGCCTCTGACGCAACCTCTTCTGAAAAGCAATTGTCAGAACTTGCAGACATACCAACGTTCCGCGAAATCTCCAGTCAAGATCCAAGTACGCTCACGTATATGCAATTTGGTGGTAAGAATATCGTACTGGACTCCTCTATTCCAAACAAAAGGTCATCAGTGGCACCCATAAAAAATCCGCTTGACAAACTTCCATCAACTTTGGAGACTAATATCAAACCAAAATCGAAATCTAGGCGGCCCCTGCGGCAAATGTGTGAACCGAAAAAACCGTTGTACACCCCCGCAGTCTTGCGGGATATTTCTGAGACTAATATAACTAATGCCGAGCTGGGCTCGCCAGGACCACCGACTCTGCCTACTCCATTGTCGAATTCTCACACGACGCGCAGTAGTATAAGGAGTATGAGATCCTCTTCATCATCGATTCTTTCTGACTACACCAAGAAGCTAGGTTCGCTGTGGAATAAAGACTACGCCTATTCCGGTGCTAATATAACACGTCCCACTCGTGATCACTGGATAGCTGACAATAAGAGGCATGCCTGTCATTACTGTCATCGCATTTTCACCTTTTGGGAGCGCAAACATCATTGTAGGCATTGTGGAGATATTTATTGTTCCCAGCACGTTAGACACTGGTTGTATTTGGATGGCGATGCCAAATTCGTCATTGGCGGCGCTGGTGCTGGCGCTGGTGCTCTCTCGAAAATATGTGATGGATGTCTTCAGGAGTACGATACGCTCGTGCGTGAGGGTCCTTCTGTTGAGGCTGCCCAGAATAACGAGCGGCCGAAATCGACAACACCTGTTCCGAAGGCAGATAGTAATTTGGACCAGAAAGATTCGGTCGGCGAACAAGGAAAGCGAGGTCGCATGGATAGTATCGTAGGAAGTGTCCCTGCCGATTGGAACTGGAGTAGCTTCTGAGCATAAACGGCGCGATAAAAGATAAAGAAATTTCTGCTAAGTAAGGACTACTTTTTTAGACCCGGTGTCTATGAAACTATTTAATATTTTGTATTGTTAATTGTTATATTGAAATTAAGTTTTGATCATGTAGAATGCCACTCTCCTTGTATTAATCGTTGCGAGGCTGATCCTTAGTCTTATTCGATGTGTGAATATTTTCAAAATGTTCGAGGCATAGTTTTCTTTATTGTCTACTCTCTCTTCTCACGCACGGCATGAGCAATCTTACTACTTAGATCGTCAACTTTGGTTGCATCGTCGATGATCTCAAATCCAGAACTCATTGATGTCAGAGAAGACACAGATCCAGATCTGTTGCCATTATTAGAAAAAAGCGGAATATTTGACAACGAATTGTCGCTATTGATCATTGACAGCGCATCACTTTCTGCTTCAGATTCAGAACTCTGCCTAGAAGTCTGCTTGCCCTTTTCTTTGCGCTTTCTGAGCTCTCTTCTTCTTCTCAGCTCCGTTGTGACACGATCCTCATCTTCATCAGTATTGAGTTGGCCAAATCTGTATTTGTCATAGAGACTAACGCCGTCGAATCCGGGATACAGCTCTGGTCCCAATGTATTTACGATGTTCGTAATTTTCTCTTCCAAAACCTTTCTTTCGGTTTGAAGGTTTTTGAGAATTCCAGGGGTTGTGATTGACAAATATAATGGCCTTAGAGACTTGAACACATCCATACCATTGTCTCCTATGATTAGCGCCGAATAAGTGACAATTGTACAGAGCACATATATCCCGACGAAACTCGCAAACTTGTGCTTGGTAATCGAGTTCCTGAAATAGTATGTTAACAGAATCGACCAAAACGTGTACAACAGCGGAGCAAACCCCATTCCTATAAGAATTTTCCAAGTAGCAATAACATCGTTTGCCTTGATCTTCACCGTGGATGCCGCCAACGCTTGCGAAGCTTTCTTCTTTGAAATTAGCTTAGCCACAATAAAGACTGGAGAAAACATGATGATACCCGGTAAAGCCAAAATCAAGGAGATCGATAGACGAAGAGATCTAATGATGAGGAGACTCAAGTTCTTCGCAAAATTGATCTTGGCCGATTCAACTTGATGATCCGGTATATTGAAGTTACTCAAATTGGCATTATAAGTCAGGACATTCTCTTTCAACTGTTTGATTCTGGGATCATCTCGATACATTTGGTAGCCCTTGACCAATCGCCTGTTCATTTCTATAACAAGAGAAAGAGGAAGCTTAGCAGAGAGATGACCAGCATATAATCTTCTAGCCGCCTGAACGACCATCAGGGTTTCGTAGTCCGGACAAGTAACAGTAACTGCTTTTAGGCCAGCAGAGATGTGGTCAAGCAATTCTTTAACGGCATCTCGGTTTGTATCAGGATTCTGATATTTTTGAACAAGCTCAGGAGAAATGGTGATAGGATTACCAAACTCAATCACAGCTCTGGATCTAAATTTGTGAGGATGAAAATAGTTCATGCCACAGGGTACAATTTGGACATTAGTTTCAGGGTGCTTTCCCATGCAACCTAATGCCATAATCGCCACACCTGCTTTCAATGGAAGTAAATCTGTTCTGTCATGAGAGCCACCTTCTGGAAAAATTCCCACACACTGGTCGTGCGCCAAATGCTCAAAAACGCGATGATAAACCTTTTTTTGGTTCACGCGTGGAGCATACTTATAGGAGGTACCTTTTTCCAACAGTTGTCTAACCTCCGGTCTGGTCTGTTTGAATTCTTTCCGAACGTACAATACTGTGTCGCTTTCAATAAATTCAATGACAACATTACCCAAAGATTTGGGGAGACCAATCAATCCTTGGGCTTCAAAATTCTCAGTGAACTTCGTACCGCTTCCAATGATTTTCCGAGGATTATCTTCGCTAACTCTGATCTTACCAGAAGCCGGTTTCAAATTATCCTGAGCCCTTCCCACGCCAATCGACATAGCACAGCGAGCAAAAGTGCCTATGGCTTTTCTCTTGAGCGAGTTTTCTGCCACCAAAAACGACACACGTTTGTTGACTGCTTTTTTGACTTGACCCATCAATAAAACCGGGTCGATGAATTGATTCGCATGTGGTGCAGCTACGAATATCACCGGTCCCTGTGTTGGCACTTTGTAACGCCCTCTGCTGCGAACTTCACGGAAAAAACAGTCGAAGATGTTGCTCAAGAGCCAAAGAAAAACGTCGTAGATGAATTTCCGGTACGCAGGAGGTTCTTCGTACACGTATTGTTCGACATCATCGTCAGAAGTTGCAAACTCTTCGGCAACCTTTTTTGCTGCCGGCAAAAGGTCTCCCATCTCCAGTGTCTGTGGGTAGTAAAATGCGACTGAAGCGCTCAAAATATTCCACCCTTTTTAAATACAAAAATTGCCTGCTCACGACAACAATTTTAATGAATTACCAAATTTAGCTCTGGAATAGGTGCAAGGTTCACTAAAGGGAAACTTTGATTTCCTTAAATTATATTTCACCTGATATGCAACTTGTCTGGATGAGATGACTTCCTGGTAAAATAAGCTTTACGCAGAGAACCTTGAGACTTCAAACAGGTATTGATCACTGGTGGACGCCTTCACAATTGTTTGTTGAAATGGTGGGGTTGTTGGAATTGACATCATCTCTAGCTAGTCTACTTTCTCTAGATTAATAGTGAAATTTCAAGGTCAGCATACCAGGTAGCCACAGTATATATCTTAGTATTTGCATTTTAATCATCTAATATCCGCGATAGTTTAGTGGCTAGAATTCGGGCTTGTCGCGCCCGGGACCGGGGTTCAATTCCCCGTCGCGGAGTAATTTTTTAAATTGAGAACACCTTGCGAACTGATGCATCTAAGCTCTTAACCTTCCGCTAAATCCATTCCATTTCACAACAGGAGACAGATTTTTTACACAAATATGCTATTTCTGGTTAGTTTACCACACCGTTTACGAATACTCTTGGAAAACTGCTCCGGGCTCTCTATTTTGAAGCCCTCGAATTGTATAAGAGTACATCGGAGTGCTTCTCCATGTTGAAAACGTAATGCCATGCATTTGTGTAGCCCGTCGTGTTCGAAACTTCCAGGTTCCGGCCCAAGCGTTTCAGGTACGGCTTCGCCATCCTCGTACGGTGATAGTTTGTGAAAAATGATACGTTTTAACTGCTGCGGACCACTTTTGTGACTGACGGCCTTAAATGCATACACTGATCCTAGTGCATCTAGCTTGCGGATTGCCAATTGAGCGGGATCGGTTTCCCAAAGCAATTGACGCATTTGGGTAGTTATCTTGGGAGCAAAACTTTCAGCGTAGGGCGAAGAAACCGTCTTCTCAGCATCAAAAGCCCCCGTTTCAATCACTTTTGCCAGTAGCTGAGCCCCGCGCTCACCCAGTGTGTCCATAAGCTTTGCAACTTTTGGTGGTGCGTGCGAATCTTGGGTGGAACTCACAATGGTCTGCTCTGAAAGCAATGTCTTGACCTCCACGGGCTCTGTTTGAGCGACGATTTTGCCGCAATCGAATTTTTCCGGATGCAATGTTTGAATGGAAACGCCCGTGGCAGTGTCGTTGTTCAATAGCGTGTATTGAATAGGTGATGAACCTTTGTAGCGTGGCAATAGCGAGGGATGAACATTCAATGTGAACTTGGATTTGGACAGCAGCTGTTTCGGTATCAGCCTGCCAAACGAAACAGCTATGATCATGTTGTAGCCATTGGCTTGCATTGCATTCATTACGGGTCCAAGCATGTCTTGTTTGGAATCGCATTCAATGACTGGAGCGAGATTGAGCGCCCTACTGCAATTGGCTATAGGAACCTCCTTGGTGAGCGACAGGTTTCTACCGCATTTTTTCGCACTTCTTGTCACAACCTGTATTTGGTCGATGAGTCTGGGGCACTTTTCTCTCAATTTATACAGTGCGTTTAGCGAATGTACACTGAACTGATCAGATCCGAAGAACAGAATGTTCAGCGGCTTCGCAACATTTTTGTAAGGACGTACAAAAGAGGCTCTACTGGTTATTTGTCTGGGTAAAAGTCTCATTATTTGTCAAGATTCGAATTCAACTTTTGATCCAATTCATGTATGCAGGTAGCTATTTGTTCAATTATTATTGACATGCTACTAACGTCTGGAAAACACGCCAATGACCTTTAAACGGCATAAATAGGGAAACCAACCTAAAGTATTGTAGCGGATGGGCGATTCCCAGCGTCATAAGGCTCAAACACCAACTTTTTTCATTGTCTTCTCAGCAATGCATCTTAACCATTGACATACTAAAATTGTCTGATGAAAATGCTTCAAAAGACCTTTGAAAATGCGATGAAAACTGCCGAATCTTTATCAATTTGCCATACCAAGAGTACCAAATGAATTGGAGTGACAAAATTCATTAGTGTTGTGATAGAAGCTTTCAGTTCAGCGGTGGTTCTTCATCTTCAACCCTACCTTGAATTTCGTGTCATATGACCTCAAATTAAAGATCATATAGATGAGCTAGCTTACACGTATGAATGAAGATGATCCTGTGTGCAGAGTAGAACGAAATCTTCCCAAATCGGCCTTGGGACTGACTGATGGAGGCAATGGCTGATGGCGTTACAAATACACAGACGCCTGATTCAAAATCACATAGTGTTGATAAGGTTTTTGAAAGACTGGGATCAGACGACTCTTACAAGGATTCCGTTAAACAAGAACTCCAGCATGTGCAAGATTCAATACTGCCAATGAGATTGAAATTCAACGAATTGCTAAGTACGCTGGCAGCAATTGACCGTAAAGGCGAATCTTCGTCAGCGGAAACTTTTAACCAAATACGAACGAAGCTTTTAGAGTTCATCAGCGGGGTGCAACAATTTTCCTCCGATTACGGTAAATTACAGCCATTATTCGAGCGCTTGCAAGAGGTTTCCAAAAGCGAGGACACAATTGTGAACTTTGTCCCGCTAGAACGACTATCTCGCTTAAACGATGCATCCACTACGGCGTCCGGGGGTAAAATTTCAAACGGAAACTCGCCAAGCGCCAATTTTGTGAGCACGGGTAAACAAGCTCCTTCAAATGCACAAACACCCTTGAGCAATGTTCCTACACCGTCTTCTGTCGATAACGCGCCTGCCAAGAAACCACGCAAGCCTCGAGCTAAGAAAACAGCAGGTCCCTCGCCCTCATCCATAGCGCCGCAACAACAGCAGCAACAAAAACAGCAGCCTCAGCAACATCAGCAACCTCAACCACCTCAACAACACTTCACACCTGCGACAAATCCCTCTCAAATCCTTCAAAGCATGTCGCCAATGAACATGATGAGCAGCCCAATGAACACGATTTCGCCCATGAACAATGCCGCGCCCATATCGCAGATACCGTTCTCAGCCCCTTCAAAACCGCCAATGCAGCAGCAGCAACGGCATGTTCAGCAAACTCCACAACAGCAGTTCAATCTTGACAGCATTACCCCAGCGAATATTCTACACATGTCTATGTCTGATCACGGAAACACACCACACGCGCAGCAAACAAATTCACAACAACAACAACAACAACAACAACCGCAACCGCAACAACAACAACAACACCTGCAATCGTCAAATCAGGATTTTAGTGCGCTTGATATCAACAATATTGACCTTTCCAGCCTCAACATGGACTTTTTGCAATAAGATCATCTCTACGTTGAGGTTTAGCGCTTCAATCCTGTTGACAACTGGCTTTTTGTCATGTAAATAAGGCTATGCTATCCAGGGTTTACTACAACTTTCCACGTTAGTCATCTTGGACAAAGATGCACGGACCTCTAGAAATGAGATCTGCGATTAAAAAAAAACCAAGAGAAGGTGCTTCGACAATTTCTGGATGTCATAAGAAGAACCTTACAGTTACAAGTTCTTGCAGGGCGTTTTTACGCTTTGAACGGCTTAGTTGTGATCAAAAAAGCTGAAATTAACCTTATATTTTTACAGGTTTGCATTGCGAGTCTCAGCGGTGGGAAGTGTCAAACTAATCTGAATGCCGCTTTCTCACTTATCGTGATCTCAAATATCATGGGAATGACTCATGGTCCCGCTTCAAGTCACCACAAGATTGTCTTTTTCGATGTTCGTCTCGGATGCTCATTAGATCGATGATTCATTGAAATTCTATTCCAGCTATGAAAAGTTCTTAAAGACAACGTCTATATCAGAAGTTCGAAAGAAACAAAACACATCGCTAGACTAACTCTATCAAATCATTGCAGAATGGCTGAGTTACTGAAGCAAACATTTGCCAATGCTAAGGCTGAAGGACGTAATGCTCTGGTCACATTTATGACCGCTGGTTACCCCAGAGTTGAAGACACGATTCCAATGTTAAAAGGCTTTCAAGATGGTGGCGTAGACGTTATTGAGCTGGGAATGCCTTTCTCGGACCCTATTGCAGATGGACCAACTATCCAGTATGCTAACACTGTTGCTCTTCGCAATGGTGTAAACATGGTGCAAACCTTGGATATGGTGCGTCAAGCCAGAGCTGAAGGTGTTACTGTGCCAATCATTCTCATGGGATACTACAACCCTATCATGAATTTTGGAGAAGAAAAATTCATCGAAGAAGCCGCTAAAGCTGGAGCAAGTGGGTTTATCATTGTCGACTTGCCTCCAGAAGAAGCCCTAAAACTGCGTGACCTTGTAAATTACAACGGTTTGAGCTTGATCCCACTTGTAGCGCCATCTACCACAGATCATCGCTTGGAGCTTTTGTCCGAAATTGCCACATCTTTCATCTATGTTGTGTCCAGAATGGGAACTACTGGTGCTCAAATTTCTGTTTCTGAAGACGTCACCGCGTTGGTCGACCACGTCAGAAAATTCACGAAAGATATTCCACTTGCTGTTGGGTTCGGCGTTTCTACCAGAGAACATTTCAAGACTGTTGGTGCAGTATCTGATGGTGTTGTGATCGGCTCACAGATCATTAAGCTAATCGAGGAATGTAAGGATAATGAGCGTTATGAGGTAGTCAAAACCTACGTGGAAGAAATTTTGGGTGGCCAAAAACACGCTGTTCTATCGACTGAAGAGTTTAAACAATTGCAAACGAAGTCAATTGCCGAAGGTAAAACCCGCAAAGCTGCAGTTACCAACTTCAATGAGGAACACAAATTTTTGGCGAACTTCGGAGATTTTGGCGGCCAATATGTACCTGAAGCCTTGCACGCTTGTTTGAGAGAACTAGAACAAGGTTTCGAAAGTGCTGTTGCTGACCCCATTTTCTGGCAACAGTTCAGAGACATGTACTCGTACATTGGTCGACCTTCATCGCTACACAAGGCTGAAAGACTCTCAGAACACTGCGGGGGCGCTCAGATCTGGTTGAAAAGAGAGGACTTGAACCATACTGGTTCTCATAAAATAAACAATGCTCTAGCGCAAGTTCTCATTGCCAAAAGACTGGGAAAAAGTAAGATCATTGCCGAGACTGGTGCTGGTCAGCACGGTGTAGCCACAGCTACTGCGTGCGCCAAATTCGGTTTGGAATGTACCGTATTTATGGGTGCTGAGGATGTTCGTCGTCAGGCTTTGAACGTCTTCCGGATGCGTATCCTAGGTGCCAATGTAGTCGCTGTCACCAACGGTACCAAGACTTTGAGAGATGCTACTTCAGAAGCATTCCGCTTCTGGGTTTCTAACTTAAAGACAACTCATTACGTTGTGGGTTCAGCTATTGGCCCT
Source organism: Lachancea lanzarotensis (assembly GCF_000938715.1). Classification (NCBI taxonomy): domain Eukaryota; kingdom Fungi; phylum Ascomycota; class Saccharomycetes; order Saccharomycetales; family Saccharomycetaceae; genus Lachancea; species Lachancea lanzarotensis. The sequence continues at coordinate 1,146,192 of NW_019212879.1, forward strand.
CACCCATATCCAACCCTGGTTCGTACTTTCCAATCGGTCATTGGTAATGAAACTAAAGAACAGTTCGCAAAGCTAAACGATGGTAAACTTCCAGACGCGGTGGTTGCGTGTGTTGGTGGAGGATCGAACTCGACTGGTATGTTCTCACCATTTGAGCACGACTTATCCGTCAAGCTGTTGGGAGTTGAAGCTGGTGGAGACGGTGTTGACACCAAATTCCATTCTGCGACATTGACTGCTGGTAGACCTGGTGTCTTCCACGGAGTTAAGACGTACGTTTTGCAAGACAGCGATGGTCAGGTGCACGACACCCATTCTGTTTCCGCTGGTCTGGACTACCCTGGTGTGGGTCCTGAATTGGCCTCCTGGAAAGCTTCCGGCCGTGCCAGTTTCATCGCTGCCACTGACGCTCAAGCTCTTCAAGGCTTCAAGATACTATCACAGCTTGAGGGTATTATTCCAGCCTTGGAATCCTCGCATGCTGTTTATGGAGCTATTGAACTGGCCAAGACCATGGACAAGAGTCAACACCTCATTATTAACGTGTCTGGAAGAGGTGACAAAGATGTTCAAAGCGTGGCAGAAGTGCTACCCAAGCTAGGCCCACAAATTGGCTGGGATTTGAGATTCGAAGAGGATCCATCGAAGTCTGCTTGAACTTACCAAAAAAAAAAGTGCAAGAGCTCAATTAGCTTCTTTCCTTGTCAAAGTAGACCATAATAAAGATGCTGATCGTGGTTAAATCCTCGAGTGTAATCTCAGAGGAGGGCAAGCTACCCTTTTGTAGACATTTCCTTTGGTCTTCTCTTCTCAAAGCTCATACCTTATGATTTTGTACGAACTACATATAGATCAAATTCGGTGTCTTTGTCGTTTCTTAACTAGTAACCCATTACAATCCAAAGTAAATGCTTCAAAGGTAAGCTCAACCCGGAAAGTTGATCGTGTCTGTTACTCTCCATCAAAAACTACATGATAATTAATGGACAGAGGTGTTTTTCTGCCGTTCAAGAAAAATGTTGGTGTTCAACTTGGACCAGGCATCAGAAACTCAGCTTTATACGTTCCTGTGACAGAAAAGTCGCAACAGGCTGAGTCGAAATGGATATTAGGCACTGCCGATAAAGAAGCAGCTGGTGGTGAGAACCTGTGGCTGGCAGTTAATGAAAAACGGAAATTTCTAGACATCGAAAATGACGTCAAAACCAAATTTGGAGAGATCAATGACGATGAGCTTATACAATCGACCAGTGACAGTGAACAAGAAAGCATTGGCTCACTGGTAGATAGTTCTAGCTCACTGAGGCTTTTTAGAAGCGTAAGGATGCTTTCGGACTATGCCTACGAAGTGAGGGTCGACAGTCCAGTTGCACCTCTAACATTTTGTCCCCACCAGGTGTTAGACGTTCCTGAAGGTTTGAATACGAGTAATACACTGCAGGCAGTTGAGGATGAGCAATCATCTGAAAGAAAGCTCGCTACGGCTAGAGACGGTATACTCTCCGGCCTGAAATTTCGATCGCGGATAATCGATCCCAGTGATGTAGCCGACTTCACCATTGGATTTATACACACTACCAATGATCTCCGGATAAACAATGATGCCCATCAAGTCATTGCATACGCTTCCGGCGAAACTCGCAGCATAATATATTTCAGTATGGTCAAGTCGGACAATACCACAGCATTACCATTATCGATTGGTTCAGCTTCTAGCTATAATTTGCATTCAAAAATCAAAAACATTGTCATTCCTGATTTCTCTTCTATTCTTAATAGAGCTTCCGATATTATCGCGGTGCTTACCGCAAATTCTCTTTATGCCTTCAAAATCAGATCTATTGAGAAGTCAACGGGCGCGATGTCGATCGAAAAATTGGGTCCTTATCCGTTCAGCATTTTAGAAGATTTTGCATTCACTGACGTTGCTTTCAACCCTTGGGATTTTAATGAGCTCGCAGTCATAGATATCAAGGGCAACTGGGCCGTCGGCAACTTAGTCAAGAAAGGATCAAGGAACTCTCGTCTGCGATTTTCTGCGAACAAGAGGGGCACAATCTATGATCCTGAAGAGCTCTCCTCATGGCATAAAATTTCGTGGGGTGCAGAATATTCTCGTCTGCTTCTTGTAAGTAGATCAAGATTAGTGGAGTTGAACTTGAAAAGGCGTTTACAGCTTGAGGTCATTGAAGCAAAATCATGGTCATCGATTCGTGACTTTAATCGTGTTAATGATCAAGTAGCTGTCTTAACCACGAGTAAAGAGATCATTATGATTCTGCTCAGAAACGATAATATCGAAAGAACTATATCATGGAAGCACTCTTTAGAAGCCGAAGACACGAGCATCAAGTCAACGGTACGAACTTTTACTGGTGAAGAATGGTTCTGTCGGCACGAAAAGCTTTTTTTCGTATTTCTCTACTCGGGTCTGGGGCCTGAAGTTCTGGTTCATGTGTTTTCGCAAACTGGTTTGCTGTTTCAATCCCTTGGAACTTCTCTGCTGCATATTCGAGACATTAAGAATAGTATGAGTTGTGTCTTTGTTCCCCAAATTCCATTGAGTTTTGAAGATGACAAATCGCGTAAACCAAAGCTCAATTGTCTTGTACGTGAAGCTGGTGGTAGTGTCATATGGCAAGTTACAGTATCGGCAGCAGAGGGAGAGTCACAGAGTTTAGAGTTTCAAAAGGGAGTTGAAAGTCTGAGCGACCGAATTGACTTCGTGTTCACCCCGACCTCCAGAGTAAGCAAAGAGTTTACCGCGCTCAAACTTTCGCTACCGTTAGTTGAATATCACTCTATTGCTTCTACTGAGGAGACTATCTTTCAACAATACGGGTATGATCTTTCGGATGGTATGAATCACTATCTAATGAAGTGGGCACGCGAAATGGAGAATCCGGAACAAGTTCAAAGCCTGGAATGTTGCTCTTTGGCAAGTCTTGCGGAACAGATCTCTTGTGTGAGTAATATGGAGGAGTTTGGTTCTCTTCTTGAACAGTTCAAAGGACACTACAGGGAACAGCACGTTACCTTCACTGCTTTGGAGACTTTGACTACATTGATCACCGAAGATGATGATGTTGCGGATTTGGGTGTTTTTTATAGTAATCTCTTGCAATGCTGGACTTTCGGTTTCCCCGATGATGGGCTTATCACCAGCGAGGTTCTGAAGTCGGTTATTTTGAAAAATACAGGAATCAGCAGTGTTTCTTTGCTCCCGGTTTTAGCAGCAAACGCTTACAGTGAACTTAATGACGTACATCGTGAAGTCGTAGATTCGTGGGACGACCCCGTTGATGAAATAGAAAACAAAGCATCTCTGTCTGAAGCAAGCAATCGTGACATCACCGAGCCAGAGCTCAATTTCCCGTCGGTAAAACCCTCCCAGCAAAGCCCGCCTAAACCTAAAAGGCACAGAAAGCGAATATCGTCTCAAGCGTCGCAGCAGTCATGGCCACAGCCCTTGAATATGTTAATGTCACAAACTTCAACCTCTAATAAACATGCTACTCATCCTGCTGATGTCTCGAGCGTTTTGCCCCAGACCATGACGCCGGCATTTTCTTTAACTTCGGCTTCACAGCCCGTTCCAACACTGTCTGATTCGCAAGGTAGAAACTCTCAAAAACTTAAAAAAAAGAAGAAGCGACTTCAAGGATTTGGATAGTCTTCAACAGTTCATGGACTCATGAGACTGTTGTAACATTTACTACATTATTCAGTTTACAACATTTTATAAAATACATCGAACACTCATTGTACCTATCCGTTCTACGATGTCAGCTCGCCTAAAAGCGGGCTCTTGAGCTCACGTAAACGAAGCAGTCTTTATTTTCATTCGCTTAAACGTTGGTTAGCTATCTTCAAAGAGTCACAAGACTCTCATTACATCAGTTTGCCTTTGGAGTCAGATTTTGGCCGTTGTCAGGTTATAAGGTCCATAATTCTACTGAATTCATTAATGCAGCAGTTCACAGATCAGATTCAAAAGACGGTAAGAAAACTGGAAAAAGAGCCTGTATAATTTCCATGATAGTGCACATAACCTCGGCACTTGTATGCCTTTGCACTGCTGTGTTTGCGGAACAAGCTCATGTAACTTACGGTGAAATTGAGGATTTTACCAAATATCAAGACCAAACGTTAAGATGGGCGCCGTACCGATCGAACTGCTACTTCGGGATCAGACCGCGGTTTGTGAACGATAATCCATTGATGATGGGTCTTATTTGGTTTGATTCGTCAAGCGTTGAAGGCCTCAATCAGTTGAGACACCAGGTTGACATTGGTGACAAACTCGACAAGTACGGTTATGAAATGTACGATCCAAGATTGGGAGGCAGAGAAGTCATAATTGACAGTGCTAACAACTTAAACTTAACGATACATTTTGTGAAGAGTAGAAATGGTGAAAATTGGGCCACAAGAGTGTCGGGGTGTCCGCTGGATACGTCAAAGGGCAAAGTTTCGTCGGTTGTCATGTACTTCAATCAAAATGGCGGGCAGGGCACTCTCAAATCAGACTTGACCAAACGCCAAGATAAGCATCACACAAACCTGGTGGGATTTTCTCCGGAACTCGGAAATTACGATCTCTCTATAAGCGACATTACTGGAAACTACTACAGCAGAGGTCCCGCTTTAGGAAAGGACGCTGACAGCTCTAAAACTTCTCATATGTCTTTCAATGTTCCCGATGACCAAGTATGGAAAGCCCGTGATATCTTCCAGAGTATGTTAGGAGAGTCGGTTCAGGAACTGTTGGCAACTGGCAACAAAATGCATCCATTGTCCCTGCCTTCCGCTTTGATTGTTAGAAACATCAACAACTTTCCTTCAGGAAACTTCCATTTTATACAGAAAACCTTTGATCTAGACCAGCCTTTCGAGTTCGACATCATCTACAACAAAAAGGGCTCCAAGCAACGCATCACCTCGGGAAATGAATTGACAGCTTTAATCTCTTGGACAATGGCTGAGCTCGACGCGCGTTTCAACAAGAAATTTTCTATCGAAGACCCAAACTTGAAGCAGTTCGCTCAAGAGACCTTAGCCAATTTGATGGGTGGTATTGGGTATTTTTACGGTACTCAAATGGTCGATCGTGAAACTCAGCTAGACGAGGAGCAGTTCGACAAGATTGAGCTTAAAAGGGCTAAAGAGGAAGGACCATTACAGCTTTTTAGCTCTGTCCCTAGCCGAGCATTTTTTCCTCGCGGTTTTTACTGGGACGAGGGATTCCATTTGATCCAGATGATGGAATACGACTGCGACCTTGTCTTAGATATTTTACAGAGCTGGTTTGATCTTATTGAGGACGATAGCGGTTGGATAGCCCGAGAGCTTATATTGGGCAGTGAAGCTCGTAGTAAGGTTCCACAGGAGTTCCAGATTCAAAGTCCAAACATAGCAAATCCACCTACATTGTTACTATGCTTCAGTGAATTATTAAGCCGAGTTTTGAAACACCAGGAATTGTCCCTCGAATCTATAGACGATGATTCTTTAGCAAGCGGTTTGCAAACAGATCAACTGTTAAAGCGTCCTGAAGTGCTCACCTCATTTGCAAAGAAAGTGTATCCAAAACTTGCAAAGCACCATCAATGGTGGACAGAAAGTCAAAAGGGCTTCACCGAAGAGTATATGGAAGCTTTAGGTGACAACGTCCACCCCGACGAAGCGTTTAGATGGGCCGGAAGGACGTTTACGCATTGTTTGCCCAGTGGGCTTGATGACTACCCTCGCAGTCAACCTCCGGACGAGGCGGAACTTCATCTGGATGCTTTAGCATGGGCTGGGGTCATGACGAGGTCAATGAAACAGATTTCTGAAATTTTGGAGATGCCGGATGAAATTGAGAGGTTTGCCCGTATTGAACAGAACATCCTTGAGAACATGAACACAATACACTGGAGTGAACAGGATCATTGCTACTACGACGTTACCATTGATGATGATAGTGATGAGCTACGCCGCTTTGTAAGACATGAGGGGTATGTCTCGCTGATGCCGTTTGCTTTGAAGCTTGAACCCAGAAGTTCTGACAAGTTACGCTGGTTCGTGGAATTAATGGGAGACAAGAACAAATTATTTGGCGACTACGGTATTCTATCGTTATCAAGAATGGATGAATACTTCGAAACTGGTGAGGTTTATTGGAGAGGCCCTGTGTGGATAAACATGAATTATTTGTTTTTGGACAGCTTAGCTTATTACTTCGAGGATGGCGGTGATAATCAAGATGCCAAGACGGTCGAAAACGCAAGAGAACTCTACAGTAGTCTCAAACGCAACTTGATTTCCAATATGCATCGCGTATGGTCCCAAGACGGTTACGTATACGAAAATTACAATCATAACACCGGAGGCGGTAATGGGGTTCAGCATTTTACCGGATGGAGTTCTCTGATTGTCAACATCATGGGCCGTTTGCCAGAAAGCCTGTAGTTGGCAAAAGACTCAAATCGGAATCATATGATCACTAACAGCGAAAAGTAAAAACCCAATAATCGAAATCAAAACTAAATCCAAGACAGAATACTGATAATGTTTTGCATGGCATAGTTGCCATAACAGACCCTTTAAGCATGCTGGATTTTCCAGCAACGGTTCTCGCTGTAGCGGTTCGAAATATTTTTTTTTCACGAAAAGTGTCGTTGAGTTTCAAGCACCAGAGAAGTCTCAAAACAGACCCTCCATTCGAAAACAAATTCTGCCCACTGTCTTGCCTTCCCAAAGAATCGAAGAACACGACCGTGTCTGATTGTCGTCATGATTGGCAGCCCAGCCTTCACTGACGCTATCATCCAAATTCGACATCCTGCCCAGCCTTTCGAATTTTATTATGTAAGCGAAAAATAAAAACACTGGAAAATGAAAACCTGGCGCCAGCGACAACGACAGACCAGCAAGACCAGACAGACTTGACTTGGAAGTGGAATTCTTAGAACAGTGCATTCGAATATTTGTTATTGTTTTGATTGTTTTTGTTTTGATGGCTTCAAGACTGCAGGTGTCAGTTTATTTTGCTTGTCCATGACGACAGACCTGTGAATAATGTTTTCAGTCTATGCTGGAGACCACAAGAGAAGGATTGGAGGCCCGGAAATGTTATAAAATGAACGAATTGGGGTGATGAGGTTTTCCTTGTCCTTGTGAGATCTTGTCCTCATCAAACCAGATCTCATCGTCAATCAGCGTCTTATTGTACCTTCAACCCTCAAAAAGATCCTGTCTCACCACATATCCTCTCCAATGATGATGTCTTTCAAGTCTGATTTCCTTTCAGTCCTTTTTTGCCTCGCCTGGCTGTCACAGTACAACGCCAACGCTCTTCCTCTATTGGACCAATTTTCCAAAAGACAAGTAGTGACAAGGATGCACACTGCGAGCACCACTAATGTGGTGACTGACTTCTACTCTACTACAACTCAAGTTGCGGTTGCACCTACTGTTGAATTTATTATTAGTGGTGACACCACGATCACGACTACTTTGCCCCAAGCTGATGGTTCAACTCCAACTGGGAACCCAACAACAACCATTCTGCTGACTGCAACTCTTCAAAACAACAATGCTGCGGACCCAACACCGCTCTCCTCTGACTGTGCAACCACTGTTGCCAACGGAACACCCAAAGGAACCGTGTACGTTTCGCCCGTTCAAAACTCCAATGTGAATGCTCCATCTCCTTCTTCTCAGGCCTCCTCCCTCACTTATTCTACCAGCAGTTTGGTTGCTTCTGCGTCAGTTCTTCCTTCCTCGTCATCACCCGTCTCGAGCTCGTCAAGCTCTCCAAGTGTAAATACTGCCAGATCTGATGCCCCGAGTGCTCACGTACCAGCTCCTCCTGCTTCAACGACATCAACCTTCTCCGTGACAAGCTTACAGCCGGTAACAACTCCCACATCCTATGTGTCATCCGCTGGTGCCACGCAGCAGACTTCCTCTGACACTGAAACTGAACAAACGACCTCCACGACTCAACAGCCTCCTAACACCATTACTTCGCAAGTGGCAACCACGTCATCTGCCCAGACCTCAACTTCCTCTACACTTCAATCCACTCCCGCCAACGCATTGGGTGGTGTCCCTACTGCTTTGGTGTACTCGCCTTACAATAGCGATAACAGCTGCAAGGACTCGTCCTCTGTCTACAATGACCTACAGTATATCAAGTCCAGAGGTGTCTCTCAAATCAGAATCTACGGTACCGACTGCAACTCTTTGCAAACCGTTACCACGGCTGCCAAAGTTTTCGGTATCACCATCAACCAGGGATTATGGATTTCATCTGCTGGCGTTGATTCGATTGACGACTCAGTGAATGATCTTCTCTCTTACGGTCAAGCCAACGGATGGGATTTATTTGATATTTTAACCATTGGGAATGAGGCTGTTCTATCTGGTTTCTGTACAGTTGATGAATTGATAGACAAGATCTCTTCAGTAAGATCCAAGTTCGAAAACGCTGGATTCACCGGTAGATACACCACCAGTGAACCACCTGTGACTTTCCAAAACAATCCAGACTTATGCACAAAGTCCAACATCGATTTTGTTGGTATTAACTCTCACGCTTACTTCGATATCAACTCTTCTGCTGATTCGGCTGGAACCTTCGTTAAGGGTCAATTAGAGCTAATTCAACACGTTTGCGGGACAAACAATGTTGAGGTTACAGAGACCGGCTATCCTTCTGCTGGAGACCAAAACGGAGGAAACATTCCATCAGCTCAAAACCAAGCCATTGCGGTGCAAAACATTTTGAATGAAATGAACAAACAAGTGACAATCCTTTCCACATTTGATGATCTATGGAAGCAACCAGGCCCTTACAACATTGAACAGCATTTTGGTATCTCTAAGCTTCTTGGCGCCTAAACACAGCCAATGCATAGAACCATGACCATAATTACTTGGGAAATGAAAAGTCATATTTGCATATCAAAACGCATCGTTTCACTATTTGTAACATTGTATTGTAATACTATAGTTGTATACTAGGATATATCGGAATAAAAGGAACCTCTAATAATAAAACTGTTATGATTAGAATTCGATGTACTTTACTGGAAAGAACTCATCAATGAGTTCGAGATAATAAGGCTCCAACTCTTTTACACTATGCCTTGTTAGTGATTTCGAATACAGGTCGTATTTATTAAAAGCCTGTACCTCTTGTAACATTTCGAGATCCTTGTCATTCATAAGATATCGGTATGCACCCTCTCTGTGCCATGGATAAAAAGAATGATACCTTATCATGGCCAATGCCTTTTCATTCAAAGTGGACTGGCTCTTCGCAATGTAATACATATATTCGTCGTGGCCCCAAGAAATCATCACGGATCCCAAACCACAGCCCTTTTCATAAATGCCCAATTTTGTAGAGTAAATTGGGTGCGAATTGTCTGGGTTGCCCTCGAAGAACTCTTGAAAGATGATCTCGTCCGCAAATTGGCAACCTATAGGGAAAGTATCTCCCACGACATCCCATTGACCTTCGCTATCGAAAAAATAGAGAATTTTTCCCAAATCATGGATCAAACCTACTAATTGCATCCATCGGGGCATCCCATCGGCACGGATAGCTTCTGCTGTTTGTAGTGCATGATCTATTTGAGATAGCTCTGTGTCAGGGTCTGAGTCGTCAATCAACATACTAAGTTTGCATAGAGCACCCCAAATGGTCATTTTGGCTCTGGTTTTGGTCTTAAAATTAACTCTAGCCTGTAAGTTGAATGCCATAGTTTGCTTCTCGTGTTGCTCTTTGTAGAAATCGCGTACTCTGCTTTTGGCCTGATGGTACTGTCTGAAGTCGTCAGAATTTATAGGCAGGTTTCCTGCGGGTTCTTGCGCTGGTTTCTGAGACCTCAATTTTTTGGATACATGCTCTTGATCGGCATCTTCCAATGGATCTTGATCGTTACCAAAGTCTCGTTTGAGCTTGGATTTAAGAGCATTAACTGACTGGACATTCTCATCCGTAATCTCTAAAAGATGGCCCGTCTTGGTTCTTATGACCTTAGTGCCTTTGGTTGACATGGAAGCATCCAGGTAATCTCAAGCTCCGAGATTTGTTGCTCATGGACTTCAAGAAGCGGGCCCTCGAAGTCGCTGCAACGTAGACCTCAAGGTAGGTTTGACTGAACGTAGAACTTTCACAGTAAAACTAGACTATCTCGGTATCAACGAGAGTTGAAAGTACCTGACAACTAGAGCTCTAAGTATGTTCCTCGAGGTATCAGAATCTGTGATGAGGTAGCTACTTTTCATCGCGATGAGATGCGTACTAAACAGAGATGGCATGCTCTCGTATCATTCATACTATACTAGCAGACATTTTCCGTTAATTAAGAAATTGCGGATTTAGCTCAGTTGGGAGAGCGCCAGACTGAAGATAAACTTCGGTCAAATTTGAAATCTGGAGGTCCTGTGTTCGATCCACAGAATTCGCATTCTTTTTGCAAAAAAAGGTGAGAAACAACGAGATAAAGACACACTCACACACAATGGTGTCAAACAAGATACACGAGCTGTAGCTGTATTTTTTCCTGCATTTGAACCAAAAATGGAGGAAAGATCAATATTCAATGCAGTTTCTTAATTTTTCTCACCGTTGCACCCACTGGCGCGATACTTAATATACACAAACAACCCGGACAACCGGGTCTCAGTTCACAGTACAAGATCTCTTCTGTAGCTCGTGTGGGTTTTGTACAGAGCAAGCGAGTCTTTGCATACTATTCTTCCTCAACGCTCCTTCAAAGCCTTGTTGCGCTTTTCCCTACGTCTCAAGCGGTCCACCTTCTTGGCGTGCATCTTGGTGGCCATTCTCTCGTATCGCTCTTGCTCTTCCTTCTTTTCCCTGCGGTCTTTCAAAGCCTGGATCTTATCTTTATGTTCCTGGTCCTTCTCGTCCTTCAGCTCCTTCAACTTTTGCTTGAACTGCTTGTCTTCCAGCACTTTCTGTTTCTTGACCTCCCAGGAACTGAGTTTTTTGTTCTTCACCTGTCGACTGCCCACTCTGAACTGGCCCTTGGCCACTTTCCATGCTCTACCGCTAACGTTTGAACCCTTAGCCACACTTTCACCGCTGGAATCAGCAGCAGTAGCATTAGCAGCCGAATGACTGTTTGAAATGTTGTTTTTAGTACTCATATTACCGCTTACCAACTATTCAAAACGATTTGAGGGACTAGTCAAGTTTTTTCTCGTCTTTCTTCTAGCTCATCGCAGCTCATCGCATCTCATCTTCCTGGAAGTTTATTGATTCTGGAAATTTTTCAGTCGTCAATAGTGAAGTGAAAAATACACAACTTGAAGCTCATCGCGATGAGCTTGAGCGACCAGAAAATTATTTAGTAGATTCGACTAAACACAACTTCGTCAAGGCCTGTTTGATCGTTTTCTTGTTTTTGAGTTCTTCAACAAACCGATGGATCATGCTCACACGAAATTTTGCAAAAATAAGGCTCAAGAGCCGACCCATTTTCGAAAGGTCTGTTGTAGTACCTGCGAGTGGTAATGCATCTAGACGGAGGCGGAAAACAGTTAAAAGTGTAAGACAAAATATATCAGTGGATGACTTGAGGCTAGATAGACCATTAGAGCTTTCGAATCCTCGAGAACTAGAGCGCAAACTGCGTGAGCTGCGCAATTTCACGAAAAATCTACAAGAACAAGTGCGGGTGGCTGATGACCTATCACAGAAAGAGGCGGCAGAGAAAGCCTTGTTGGAACCTGAAAATGAAAAGGAAGATAGTGGCGAACATACAGCGGCGTTGATCTTGGGAGGTGGAGGTGATTTGAAAGCTATGTCAGGCGGCACTCATAGCCAGATGAGTAGGCATGCCAAGAAAACAGATTTGTCCACATTTCTACTCAGCACATCAGGACAAGCCAAAAAGCTTCTACCTGAAGCAATTTTGCTGCGAATAAACGATGATGAACTTGTGCTGAAATCTCTCATAAACCATCGAAATAGTGATTGGAATGCCATCGTTTCCAAGCTTTACGATAGCCCTGAACAATTGCAAGGAATCAGTCACCGAGTTCTAAAAATAGGAATTTTCTCCAGAGCTTCCCGTCTGTCGTTGGAAAATATTCGAAAGCTGGAATCAATGTTTCGTAAATATGGCCAGCACACAGGAACGGGACTCACGACGGCCATGTATGAATGTCTTTTTGTCAATCTCTCTAACCTGAAACCGCAAGGGGTCGCGGAAAAGAACGAGGTTTTTGGTTTGTTCGACTCACTGTTGAAAACGTTCGATGATACTAAGACGTGCATAATGCATGAACATGATAGCATCGATGAAAACATCTCAAATACCCAGAACAAAGCTATCATGAACCAGTTCGTAATGAACTGCTGCATCAAGTTTGCTTCCAAAGTCATGGACCCTTCCAAACTGAACTACTACCTCACAAAATTCAATCACGACTACAAGGTTTTACCCAACAGAGAGAACTACACCACCATAATTCAATTTTATACTAAAATGGGATTAAACGCTCAAGCGTGGGATATTTTTGCAACCATGAAATTCCTGTCAGCAGAGCATAAACCAGACACGAAGACGTACACCTCGATGCTACATCTTTGTGCCAAAGATAAAAACTATGCAAAAGCCATTGACCTGTTTAATGAAATGACTGACCTGAAAGTTGACATTTCTTCTGAGACTTTGAATGGCGTTGCCAAGGTTTTGGCGGTAGCTAGTGGCGACCCCATTTCCAGTGAGGGGAAAGCCGAATCCTTGAGACTACTTGGCTGGAAGTATCTGCATCAAAATGAAGATCTTTTACAAATGAAGGGCCGTATTTTGGAGGACACGATTATGACAATGATGGCGCTTTGTGCTTATGATGGAGACGTAGGTCTCGCCAGAGCATTATACTTCAAGTACGTCACTGCCAAATTTGCCGATAATTACAGCAAGTGGAGGGCTAGGTTTGGTAACACTATTTCCACAGATTATAAGGCAATATGGTCAAAGTCTTTGAATCCACAGATTTTCAACTACTTGTTGTTAGCGTATGCCAACTTTTCGCCGGAAAAAGTGCCTCTGTTGGTGAGCTTTGATCAAGGAAGTATCACGAGGAGAAATCTGATAAACAGTATAGACTATCAACAGAAACTCGATGATATTGGCTGTGAATTGCCGATCAAAATCCCGATGTTACCTGTAGCGGATTTCAGTCAAGTTTTGCAGGTGATTTTAGAATCTCGCGCTCTATGGCAATTCAATCTTGAATTTGGTGGAATGGTCAACTTGAGAGAAAGTCCGCAAGAATTCTCCAAACTCATTTGGAAACTTCTGGACTCTAGCAACTCATTGGAAGATTTTGCCTTCACAATCTTTAATGAAGTTCTGTCAAAAGGATCTGAATTTGTCAACCACAATGTTCTGAACGTCAAAACTCTGGTATCGTTCTTGACAATTCCAATAAAAATGGGCGATAAAACAGAGTTTTTACTCAGACTATCGGAGTTTTCCTTCGAGCAACGGGAATTGAACAAGCAAATTTCGACTTTGTTCAATGAAGCCAAATTGAATTCCTTGCCTGTAGGAACCGTGCTGGAATCTCAGAAGAGAATTCTTGATCACGATTTGTCTGTTCAAGCCGATGCTTCTCTGGGTTATCTTTTATCAGTGAAGCATAAGCTTTTGAGAGAGTCGGTTCTTTATGAAATAACCATGCGGGCAGCTATAAAATTTAAAGACGTGGACTTGGCTAAAGAAACGTGGGAAAGCCGTGGTGCATTCAGGAAACTAAATGCTTTCCAGAACTTGGATCCACAAGAAAGAGTCACCAAAGACACTGTTTTCGCGTCCCTGATGGTAGATTTGTTTACCGAACAAGAACTGTACAACGATGCCATGAGTATCATCATGTCATCGCAAAGGTACATTAACTGGACATATACGATGATTAAAAGGCTTCATCGCAAAATGATAGAGTTGGAGGACGAAAACAGCATCAGAATTTTAATGGAAGTTGTTAACAAGCGCTCTGCATGAGTAGGAATTTAGAAATGACCCTGTGTGGGAAAAATAAGTATAGTGTCTATATTAATGAGTAATGAACTTGCATTTACAAGTCATCGAATGCTATTATATTGTGGCTATGCTAGGTGCGGTCCTTAAAGTGTGTGAAGTTCGCTTTCATTACAAACTGAGCCAGGCTTTTGATCCAGCTCTTGTTGTAGACTCTGAATTTCCAGCTTTAGCTTAGTAACCTCTTTTTCGAATTTCTTACCGTAATGATCGATATAGTACGTTGCACCGTTCCTTGCAGCACACAAATAGATGAACATTAGAAATGCAGCTGCAGCTTTTCTGTGATGGAACCATATCCCGCACAGCATCATAGTCCCTAATTGATAACAGTACTGGATTAGAATATAGCAAAGCACGGGCCAAGGATCAGGCAATTTTACGGCCCAAAAGTTCTTGAACTGGTGAGAAGTGAGATACTCAAAGCTAGTGACCCTTTGTCCCGATTTTATCTTAGAAGATTGCCGCAAAGTAATGAAATAGTGATAAGCACTTTGCCAGACGAGATAATAAAGAGAAGTCCAGAAAATATTGTACTTTAAGTTCCATTTTTCGGACGCAATCAAAGAAGCTGCTGGAAAACGGTCTAGCTTTAAACCCTCATCGATACCATGCCTTATGGTGTACATGGTCAGAGGTGGCATTATGTGAATAAAGCACGATGTGATTTTATCAACCGAATGAATAACAAGCGAGTTTCTCCATGTTATGACAGCAAAACACAAAGTGCCAAAGGTGAATGCAAAACAGCTTTGATATAGGTGAACTGAAGTGGGCCACACCCAAATGAAAAGCAAGCACATCATATTGACATAATAGCACAGGTCAGCCATATAGTAGTGACTATTGGTCTTATAATATGTGTAGTAACGTACCGGCATCAGTAGAACAAGCATCAGGGTGTAGTATACGTGGAACCATTCCGGGTATTTTCCAATAATGAACCCTATCCCAAAAATGTTGAAGAGCGTAAACGGATAAAACCACTTTTCCAAATAAGAGCTTTTATGGAAAAAAAGTGTCTCTAGAGGTTTATCCAGAGATTGTAGACGTGTAAAAGTGCGTTTTTTGAATTCGTCCAATTGTGGGGTTAAATCCTGAGCCGTGGTCCGTAGTTTGGCCAACTTTTGCCGCGTCTTAGTGCTCCTAATCCGCTGCGTGGCACTGTTGAAGTATCTACGTGGCAGATAGTAAGATTGGGCTGTGGGTGAAACAGGGTCCAAAAGTTCAACCCACGAAGCTAGAGATATACGACCTGTGGGAGTTTTGCCCTCATCCGAATCGTAGGGGTCGCCCATCAAAAATGAAAAGTGAGTATTTGAGTAGTGCGAAATGAGAGTATCAGCAAGCGGGACTCAAGCCGAAGCTGTTGGTGGTGAAAAACAGTGTGTTATTGGTGAATAACTTTAAGGAACACAGCTAGAGAGAGCCATTATCGTTTGATGTGTGGAAATTAATGATGAGTACTCTTGGCATATGAGAAGGGCGAGTACATAACATATAAGGAAATATAGTCACGTGGTGTAAAGATGTTTGGCGATTCGCGGCCACAGGGGACACCTAAGGCGTCAACAGGGCATATCTGAAGCATTGAGATCTCAGCGCAACGAACACGTATGACTGTAGACGGAGAAGATTTGGAGCACACATCTACAGTGGATCGATCCAGAATCTGGACTGGGGACGAATCACGAATCTGCTGGATTGAAATGCTCATGAATAGATCTGGACAATACCGTCTAACCGCTTTTGCGGCAAAGGAACTTGTAGACTTGAGAAGGCCATTACGAATGAAGCGATGTTTTCGTAGAACACGACAGGGGTCGTCAAATTACACTCACCATATACGAACAAGCTTCTTGTCACATGACGGGCCACCCATTGCACAAATTTGTTCTCGGTTCATTGAATCCTCCTAATCATACGCATTGCCAACAGCCACGTGACGCCGTATTCCTCAGTTCTTTATCACCCGCCCTCTCCTCTCACACCAAGGTATGTTCTGTTGTGTCCCATGCTAGGCTCTACTGCTATCACTTTTGTCCCATGTGTCGTTCCTCGTCTAGCCACTGTGCGCGCCAGTTTTCTTAACGCCGAATTAATGAAAACTCAAATCCGCAACCCAAAACCCGCGCGGGAGAATCACGTGCACTGCCATTCTCTTATTTTATCATTATCATCATTACCACCACCACCACCACCACGACTTCCATATCCTAATCGTCATACTCCTCTCTGTCAATACCTTGTTCCCTTTCTCCCTCGGCAATTGTGTTTCCCTTTATCCATGGCTTCTCAACTCACGATGACGTCTTTCCACGCATCCAACCGTCAGAAAAAAAGAACCTTATATGATACCAGGTCTAAAATTACCATGTTCTTATGCATACACGGTAAAAAGAACAGTTCCGGGAGCGAAGCCTAAACACCCATGAAGACCTATGAAGACCTATGAAGACCTATGAAGACCCAAACTACCTTAGACCCAGCGCGTACGTTGGGTCCCGACTTGTGAACCATACACACATACATACACACATCCATACATAAGCCGTATTAGGTAACTGCATTTCCTCTTTGGGCGACGTGCAGCTCATAAAACTTGGCTTCGGTCCAGCTATACGTTGCTAGGTAAAAGTCCCTTATCTGTGTTCTGTAAATTACCCACACGCCCTTGATGAGCCCGCTCAGGGTGGTGCTCCTCTGCAGGTTTTGATAGCGTAGAAGTGGGTTGGGCTTTTTTTTTCGTGGTTCTATAGGTCTCTCACGTTTAAGAACCGCATGGGAACCCGAGAAAGACAAAAAAAAAATGATAACAAATATCTTGACAACAGCCGTGCGTGCAGAAGGCCTTCTGGCACACACTGCACTGTACTGCACTGCACCTTTTATTCGCTTCGCAATGGCTCCGGAACAACCGCAGTGGTTCGATGCCTCGCTCTGAAAATTTGATGTGAACCAAACCTTCAGCCGTTGAGATCCCACCGCACGACCGGTTCTAACACGTCATAATTCTGGGCTCGAGAACTGTGCGTCGACGGTAAAATCGAGACATTCCTTGAACCTGCGACAGAATCGTAGGGCAACGCCACAAGAAACACAGTACAGCGGGCATAGTCCCCATCGTCTTAGATGGAAGGTTTTCCTTTTTGATCGCTTGGATGATACTATTTTTTTTTGGGCGGGCCCATCCATTCATCGGTGTGCCGGGAGGTGGCAGAGACAGACAGACAGACAAGAAGTCCGTGCAGCTTGCACAGACATGGACTTTTTTTTTTCCCGGACCCCCCACCCCGTGGCATCGATATCATGAACCCACATAGCGCTACGAAGCGTACGGTTGGTTGATCGTCGTGATACGACGGTGTTTTCTAGATACCAACCAGGCGTTGTTGTGTATATGTGGTTATGTCCGTAAGTAAGTGAATGTATGTGTGTATGTGTGTGTGTGTGTGTGTGTGTGTGTATTGATTGTATATATAGGAAGTGGGATTCCAGCAACGGTGGACCATTGATCTGTCTCGAAAGAAGAAAATCTGGTTTGACACACTCGACTTTTCAACTACCACTTCGTCCCCGTATGTTCAGTCGTAGCATCAGTATGTCGTCGTCATCGTCGTCGTCTCAAAATTTCATTCGCTACAACAGGCTTGGTAATAGAGACGAGACGCTGCATCCAGGCTTTGAATTTCGTAAATCACCATTGCATTCTCATGAGCGTCCTGGCGCCATAGAGTGTCACAATGACACTTACGACAACGTTGGTGTGGAGTCGTATGCGTGGCAATTCCGTGGATGCTTCGACGCAGATCTCACCGAGGACTCCGCTGACACCGGCAACGTAACAGACCTGGAGGCCACCGCCAATACGCCTAATTCATTGTCTCCCAGTCTGACGTCCACTTTTGTA
Source organism: Lachancea lanzarotensis (assembly GCF_000938715.1). Classification (NCBI taxonomy): domain Eukaryota; kingdom Fungi; phylum Ascomycota; class Saccharomycetes; order Saccharomycetales; family Saccharomycetaceae; genus Lachancea; species Lachancea lanzarotensis. Next base: position 1,164,174 of record NW_019212879.1, read on the forward strand.
TCCGGATCCGATGTGCAACCTTCTCTACGGCCCGTGCTGGACATGGCTGGCCTAGCGTTGGAACGCACCTGTCCCATGCCGGACATGGACAACGAATCGGACCTTTCAAGCTATTCACCAGCAGAGCTATCCCTGAATCACAACGCTTTGCCATTGACCACATCTCAAATCAGCACTCCAGCCGTCTCAGTGATAAAGCCAGAACCATGCGTTTTGCAACTTCCGCATAAGAACTCAAAACCCATCAAACCTGTGAACCGGTCATGTCGCAATGTTTGGTGCGAGAAAAGCGACATGGCTTTACTCAAAACCATGCTAGCTACTCAAGAACTACTCCACAACGTTTTCAAACGTCGGCCTCGTAGTCGCTACTGGGCTTGCATTAGTGAAAGCCTCGCGACCAAAAATCATATGCACCGGAACAAACGTCAGTGTCGCGATCGCTTCAACCTTATCTATTGGAAAGCAGTTCGCGACAAGAATCAAGACAAGCCAGCTGGTAATAAGAGCGAACTGGAAAAACTAAAAACTGAATACATGGGTCGTTTCTTCATCGACAAAGACAACAATGTAATGTTGAGAACACCCGAAGATGGCGATGCCGGTGAGTTGTCTATACCACATGAGGACGTCAAAAACGGTGAAACATCGACTGCCGATTTGAAAAATCCATGGCATATTTTTGCCAGCCTTCAAAAATCCGTCGTACAGCTCACAGAAAGACTTGACAGTCTTCATGAGGAATTGAATACTCAGAGAGAAGTGATCAGACACTACGAACAAAACCACGCTTTCAACCTACACGAACAACAGCAACAGCAACAGCAACAGCTACCATCACAATCACACCCAGAGTTATCGTTGCGTTCGGATTACGATCGTTACGCCGGCGATCAAGGCATTGCAAACAGCATCCGGTGGTAATGGGATAAGAAGACAAGATGAATGATATGGATGTACTATATAGACAACACGGCAATCCGGGCTACAGATGAGGCTAGTCTTCGCCTCAAGATGCATAAGCCACTTTAATGTAACAAGATCAATTTTTTAAAGCTAGCAAATAATGACGGTAAATTTTCTTATTACAAATTAACAGGCCCGGCATTAGGTGTCTCCAGCTTGAACGATCTTAACGCCGTGGCGCCCTCTTTCGCGCCAGATCAAAGATATACGCAAACTACATTTCAACATAGTCGTCAAGAGCGGCCTCTCTTCTCTCAAACCTCGCCAAGCCGGTGGTGATGATGACAAACTTTGGGACGGTGTTGTTCGGACAGGGCTCGAAGACGCTCTTGGTTCCATTGTACACATAGGAATAAATGAGCATCGCAGATCAGGTGAATAAGGAAAAGCAACTGGGAAATGAGAAACTGAACGGGAAATACGCTTTCCTAAAAGAGAATTGAACATGCAGGTGCGACAATCGGGTATGTGACGTTCCCGAAATAGCAGCTACCGGATGCGTTTCCAAATCGAGTAGTAGGGTTTCCTAAAGGAAACGGTTCCCGATGCGGATATACGATTACCGTTTTGGGAACGCGCGTGTTTGGCTCGTTATTAGTCCGGGTTTGCCGAATTCTCGGACCTCCTACACTGCTGGAATGTTCGACTTGTTGCTACGGTTAACAGGCCCATACTTTCAACTCTTGACAACAGCACGGACAATGCGCCGGGAAAACTCTGATGAATGCCAGCTCGGGTTGATCTGCCGGTGTAGTGTAATCGGCAGTATAAAGCGTTGTGGTAGTGATGGATGATTGTTTCGACCGAAAGAAAGGCTTTGTCACGGGAGACAGGCTCTCATAGAAGTGTAAAGCTTTTGCATTCCGTCTTTCCTTTTCTCGGTCTTTTTTTTTTGTGTCTCAGTTTTTCGAGTTTTTTTTTCGGTTTTATCTGGAGTCCACGTATCTAATGAAGAAAACGGTTGGGATTGTGAGTTGAACCTCTCGAACATAGAAAACTAAGGAGTGCAACACATGATGTGTGGTGCAGACAAAGGACTTGGTGTCCTTTATGGAATAGGAACCTATCCGATGTCCTGATGTCTTCGAACATCCGTCTAACAACCGATGAAGGTGGTTGCTGACAAAAAATGAAGCGTTGCGAGCGATCACTATTGAAAGATCGCATTGGGATGAGTGGAAACGATGCTATACGTTAAGGAAATGAGAGGACAGTTGGCTGGTTGGGCAGCTACATCTAGAAATCTGCTCGGTTTTGGCAAGATGACTTGTAACGCATTACAGAGGATAAGTTGAAATGACGTAGAAAAAGTACAGATTTGACGTCACTAAATTATAAAGTATAGCAGTTTTTTCGAAGACTCTCTTGTATTGGACGAAGAAAGCTGAGGGGATCTTTGATTATTTGATCTATCCAGTGCTGTGGTGTTGGATGCTAGAAAACTGCTATAACTGTGAAATTCATGTCCGCTCAACCGATAAATTCGCTTCAATTGATGGGCAGTTGTTGAGCTAATGGTCATTTCTCAGTGCAAATACTTTTGAACTGCGCTCACTCGTAATGGACGAACATCTCATCTCCTGTAGTACACACACGACATCGGAACAAGTCCCTGCAATTATTCAAAGTGGAAGAGCCAAGTTTTTAGCGTTTGGTTTTTCAATTCTTTTGGTAGCCCACTGTCGTGGAAAAAATGGGGTATAATTTGGTGATCGGTTCACCGCCATACATCGCACATTGACAAAATCGGTCACAAGCTTCTAAGAGGGTCGAATTTCTGCTTGCTTAACGCGAGGTCGTTTTACGTCAATAATTGAGCCTCGCAAGTAATTTGGAATCGCATTGGTACACCTCACCAGCTTGAGTGCATTCTTTGAAATGATACTTGGCCATTATCAAAACGAAATAGCACAGTTTTCTAGCAAACTGCTTTTTCGATTTGGATTATAAAGCTTTCTTGTCGGTGCAGACTAGCTCTCTAACACGAAAGACTTGAATTAGGGACCTTTAAGGAGAGTAGTGGCAGTCAAATTAAAGGTAAAAAAAGCTGAGACATTGGACGCACGGCGAAGATCCAGTTCTGTCATAAACGTGGGGCAGAGGAAAAATTTGGAAGCAGTTTAATGAACGGTTTTTTTTCGTTTTCCATGGGCTTGTGTCGCTTTGAATTAAACTTTTTTTGACGCCATGAATATCCGCGCCCGAATTTCAAATCCAATAGCTTGCTCAATGTAGAGTGAAAACCGTAAGGAGCATAAAATCCATGTGTCAGTTATTTGCGACCAATAACTAGTCTTGATGTATCAGAACGGAATAGAATGGACAAGCTTTTGAACTTTCGTGAGGCCGAATGCTACGAGATTGCATCCGAATTCTATATCTTGTTTCCTTAGTATTCTTGATCACGGTTACCAAACAAATCCCACAAGGTTCCGTGGAAAGTTTATCACCGCTTGTACACGTTTTGATCTTGGAGCGTTATGATACAAGCCATTTGATTCTGGAATCGGATACTTTCACTTTGATACAGACGGTGTGACGACAAATCTTTACTATTGAAGGTGGTATCCACTGCTTGCTCACGTCCTATGGTGATCGCAGTAGTTTTCTCACATCTGTCGCTGTCATTGCGTCACGTGGTAAAAGTTAGAAGTTTTACTGGAAGAGAGTCTGACAATAAACCTCTCATTTGGACACTGTCCTAAGCTTTCTATGAAGGATTGTGGTGGTGTTTGCGAAGCTCACATTCGTGTCTTGACGAGAACTTCGATGATATCAGTAACATGAGAATCGATTAGTATGGGACCACGTGTGCGTTCGCACACACATTCCTAACAAGGAGTCCCCATCGAAAACCGCTCTATCCGTCGCCCATTTACTCTCTTCTATTCAAAACTCTCCCTGTCACCTAGTGGCAAACCCCAATTGACATTCTCTAGAAACCTTTTGGCTCCCCAGTCGTAAATGACACGCAGGGCAAAAGTGATCTTCCCTCCTTCCAATTTTTCTCACACGCATCAGCTCAAAGAGCCATCTACACAATTCACTTGACAATACTCCTTTAAATAGGGAAAAGTAACACATGTATACCTCACTTGGTTCTGGAATCTAGCTCACAATGTAAACGTCGTTGACACTTGGACACAGACGTATATAGTGACTATCTTTTTCCAAACTATCACCCCAGTTACACGAAACCACATTCTAACTCCAATACCATTTATCATACTCTTTTCAACCTGGACTACAACACAACCTATTCATAGTAGATCTTCTAGATGAACCTCGGGGATCTTACACCCAGTCATCCAACATCCCTCGTGCTTCTCTCGTGACTATCTCGCGTTACCCGTCTTCTACTATATATCTGCTTAATATACAAGCCTAATATAATCAATCATCACCCACCGTTTCATTATCACTACCTTTTCTCTCACTAAGGGGGGGTATCTAATAAAATGTGTTGCCCTTAGATATAGGAACTGAATAATTAATTAAATTATATATATTCTTGACCAACTCCACACAACAAAAGACATCGATACTCCTTCAAAAACACGTTTAAGACAGTGTAAAAGCAGCTTTTAAGCGAGATTTCGAATCTCTACACATTGCCACATATTTTTCACCAGAAAAACGGGCTCTTAGCTGTGCTTTTTGCGTGTTTTACGGGACTTTTAGCTGCTCAATAAGGTTTGTTGTGATAAAGACAAAGCCTCAAAAGTTGAACTGGGGGTTAGTAGGTTTGGCCTTTTTGAAAGCAGTTCCAATACGGACGCGAAACTGCTGGAGACATTAAAGTTGGAATTTTTTTTGGCGCTGGTCGTCCAGAAACGAAAAAAGAACAGGAGCAGGAACGACAACGGGAACAGGAACAGAAACGGAAACGGGAAAGGAAAACTGCAAAGAGATAGTGTACTGAAGAAAGTCCACAGCCAACCAGTGATTTTTAGTTTTTTCTTCTAAAAGAAAAAAGCCTTGAGTAAAACTGAGATTTTGGATTCTCCGCGTGTTTTCGATTCAATGTCGCAAAATATTCAGGTCAAACGTAAGCGTACGAGAACGCTGGATGCCGCACCGCGTGCGGGCATGTCGCTGCGGTCAGTACCCCAAGGTATGTTTCTCGACAACGAAGCAGACCCTATCATTGGCGAAATGCTGGCACGGCAATCTGCATTGTTGCAGGGCAACTTGATCGATTCCCATTTTGCCACAGCCACTACTGCAGAGGGGTCAACAGTCGCTGGAAATGAGAACTCGATAGACGAACACACAGTGACCGGTGGAACGGACGATATCACCATCAATAACAATAACAACAACAACCACAACAACCACGTTGGTGAAGAGGAAGACGACGATCTTATCTTTGTCAAAGAACAGCCCGTTCAATTTCCAGCTCCTCTTGATCCACATGCAGAACACCACTACACCAGCAAGAAATTCAAAAAGCAAAGAACCATATCTCTTCCGCAGCTTCCGCACTCCAAACTGTTGTACGAGGCTGCTCAACATCGTGCTTTGCCACATCGTCAAAATGACGATGATTTGCTTCATTTAAGTGGATCATCTACCAAGACCATCGACGGCAACCGGGGTGTCACATTGAATGTGGTGAAAAGTCTTTCCCCGCTGAGTGTCAACGAGCATGGCTCGCCAGTATTCAAACGTATGGCAGCAGGACCCAAGATATCTAGACTGGTCACTGCAGCTAAGAAAAAAAACAAGAAAGACTTCTTCCAAACCGACAAAGAAGGTCACTACGTTTACCGCGATGAAGACAATTTTTGCAACGGTAGGTTTGTCGTCAAGAGTTTGCTTGGACAAGGTACATTCGGGAAAGTGGTACAATGTGTTGATAATACTCCTTCTTCTCTTCAAAGCAATGAGTTTCAAGGGTTTGAAGATCCGTTTTCCGAATCATTTGAGGATTCTCATTTCGATCTTGATTTCTCAACTCCGGAGTCCAATGTTCCAAGATCCGCTAAAATGGTTGCTGTTAAAATAATACGTGCTGTTGATCGGTATCGTGAAGCTGCCAAGACCGAACTACGAGTTTTGAAAGCTATTTTAGATAACGATCCGCTGGGCCAGTATCAGTGTCTGTTACTTCGTGAGTGCTTTGATTACAAAAATCATATATGCTTGGTGACAGATCTGTTTGGAAAGTCCATATATGACTTCATGTGCAATAACGGTTGTTCACGCTTTCCAGGGTCTCACGTTCAAGCGATCACAAAACAGTTGATTCGCTCCGTATGTTTTTTGCATGATTTGGGAATAATTCACACGGATTTGAAACCTGAAAACATACTTCTATGCGATGAATCGTACGTGGGAAAGCCTCTCTCTCAGCAAGAATTATCAAATTTGAGCCCACGCCGCAGAAGTGCATGCAATGGAGAACGGAAGTTCTTGACAAATCCTGATGTTAAGCTGATCGACTTTGGCAGCGCCGTTTTTTATAACGAGTTTCATCCAGCGGTAATTTCTACGCGGCATTACCGTGCACCAGAAATTGTTTTAGGTCTAGGTTGGTCCTTCCCTTGTGATATTTGGTCAATTGGGTGCGTTCTGGTAGAGTTGGTTACAGGAGAATCATTGTACCCCATTCATGAGAATTTGGAGCACATGGCAATGATGCAAAGATTCAATGGCAGACCGTTCCCACCTAAAATTGTGGAAAACATGCTTTACAAATCGGATCGCAAAATAGGAAATCTGGCCCCAGATTTGAACGCCACCGTTGTGAAGCATTTTGATAGAGACTCATTGGCCTTAAAATGGCCAGAGCGTAATTCCAAAGGAGAGATCATCACGAAAGAGAGATCAATGAGAAGAATTTTGTCCGGCTGTGATCGGCTGGACAAATATGTGATGCAAAAAATACGACAAGATCACGGTGACTGGCTAGTCATTAATTGGGATATGAGTGCTGAAGACAACTGGGCTTTACTGGAGTCACAGCACGATGAGCAGGTGCTCGATAAGGAAGTGTTCCTATTTTGGTATTGGTTCTTGGATTTGTGCCAGAAAATGTTTGAATTCGACCCTACTAAAAGGATAACTGCTAGGGAGGCAATCAATCATGAATGGTTCAATTACGGTATATTGGATGAGGGTATTGCAAGTTTTGGGAAAGTTCAGCACAACTAAGAATGTGGTTGAAATTAATATTTTTCCGTGTGGAACGGTATTTCGATATATTTACATAAAAGTGAAGTTGTGTCAATGGATCTGGACTTGGAACTGAATACCAGTTGTCTCTGAAGAATGCTTTAAGAAGAACTTTGAGCAATGCACTAATAATGTATTCAAGCTAACAACGATGGTCACAGAAAACTACAACTTCCAAGTGCTCGTAAAAACATGACGCGCGCATACCAAAATGCATCAAATATTTTCCCCATCTTTTCTAATCCTGGTACAAACAACTATATAATCTTGGAAAGTGCAAATACACTCCCTTTGGATTAATTTTGGGTATCATTGGCCTTGAACCTAAGCATCGCCATTGTATTATCCCATTTATCAACGATAACAGATCCAGTTCGATCACGAAACTGGTCGATGCCAGTTGCCAATTCAAAAAACGTCGATCTGCAACGTAAAACCAAAGGCCCTCCTTTACTTAAGCTCGATCTAGTCTTGGTGACATAAGATGTAATTTTGTCCCGCAGTGGAAACAAATGACCGGAGACTTGATCTTGCCAAGCCTTCTCTAGTTTCTTCTCAAGCCTTGAAAATTGGTCCTTTGTTTCAAGGCCAATGGCTTGTTTATAGTAGCTGAGTTGATCAGCAGCAGATCTGAATTTCATAGAGCATGACGAAAAAGACCTGTTAACGGCAGACAGTAGAGCGATATTTGCATGCTGAACTTTATTCTTCACATTTAATAGTTTGTATTTGTCAAGCTCTTTGACATGGCTCAGAAATGCCCGAGACTTTCCGCCAATGTGAGACTTGGCCGATTCCCAGTAAGTGACCTCCGGAACGATAGGATGAGCAATGCGATTTTCAAAATCAACGATGAATTTCCCAGCGCCCTCGGAAATCGCTCCAGGAGGCAATACAAAGTCCACGTTTCGGTACGTGGCACCGTGGTTCGTGAAGTATGGTGCAGTTGCAACGTCATTCACAAGTGTTGGCGAAGGGTTGTTCAACAATGCTTGGAGGGTGCAAGTTATCAAAAACGTTGTTGATGACGTCAAAAGAACAATCTGCCATGGGTTCAACTGAGCAAGCCCACGCCCTGCACGGCTGCAAACAGTTGTATTCTCTGGTGCCAAAGAACTTGATAAAACCGGATCATGAGACAAAGTCTTGGCAAGATCTTCCTTTTGCTCAATAAGGGTACTGAAACCGTAGCCGGTGGCTACTGCATCATTTGAGGGAGCAATCAAAGAGTCAGATTCATCCGAACTGGCTGTTGAAAGAACGTCGTCACAAAGACCTTCCTCTAAAACCGTCTGGATCGAAACGCCGTCGCTACGCTGAGAAGCCCCATTTCTGTCGAAATTAACAACACTCCAGGTCCTATCTCCCGAGTTTTGAGGTTGTTTCTTGCTTGAGGTCATTCTTATCGAAAACTTGGGTTGTGATAATCCGATTCTGATGGTATAAATGGGCCTTTTGACAAGATTTTAGTGTGAGTTTTTGGAGAATTCCACGATCAAACTGCTCACGAAATTTTGCTTTAAAAGTGTGGTGAATTCCGTGCTTGTGAAGACAGAAACAACACCGAATTTGAGTCTTTTGAATAGCAGAAGATGGTAAAGTTTCGGTGAGAAACACCGGATCCCCCTTGGATCCAATCAATATATGAGGCCCTTCTAGCCATATCCCGTATAGAGCGATCAATAGTCTCAGCTGTAAAGAGATTCAAACTTGAGCTCCAGTCCAATGAGTCTTGTCAAAGGGCTTTGACGACTGGGCAGTTTAGAACTTTGGCGCACCATCATGCTGAAGTGATTTTTTTCTCTATCCAGGCGCATTTTTAGCCAAATTCTGACACTTTTCAATGTGATTTTGGACCACTGTGTAGATCCGGTTGTTTTCATGCCAACGAGGGTTCTAAAATGGATTTTTACACTTTAACCACCGCTGCCTTGGGCACCCCGTTAAATTCTTTTACTTTCTGATGCAGTTCGGCCACACGTTCGGCCATGTCAAGGAAAAGCTCAAATTCTTCGAGCACGGTAGAGACAATTGCGTTGATGCCGGTTTTCCAGTTGGTACCATCGGCACCAGATTCGGAGCCACCGTCGGGAGAGGTGGCTCCAAACATGTCGCGTTCTATTCCTTGGACAGCGCTTTCGATGTCGGAAAGTACGTAGAAATACTCGTCCAATTTATGTTTGTATTGTTGGATTTTGTCCTGGAAAAACTTGTCGAGCTCGATTGAGGAGATCTTGGATCCCGGGGTCGTTAGCTGTTGAAAAATTGTCGAAAATGTTTGGGAGTCTGTCATGTTTTGATCTATCGTGTCTTTGATACCTGTTATTTTGCGCAAATCCTGCATCAAAGACTGCTGTGTAACTGAATGCGTGGTTTGCAGGTATTTGATGTCGCGCGGAATGGAGCGGATAAGTTCTATGTGATCGTCGAAATCGGCCTTTAAATGTTGGGAGATGGCAACTTGACGTTGAATGTAATTGTCCAATTGCTCGATTTCTTGACGAATCTGAGGCGGTAGATCGGCCACTCGTGTCATTGGATTAATCGGCAGTTGCGATAGCGATTGTAAAGCCGGTTGTACGTGTCCTTGCGGTTGCAGAGCATTATTGGAGCTTGTGTTGTTGAAAAGGGAGGTAGCACCTTGAGGTCTGCTTCCAAAAAGACCTCCAGAAGTGGTTTGTGAAGCATTGTTATTGCTGCCAAAAAGACCGCCAGTGGTGTTTTGTCCAGCGTTACTGTTACCGAAAAGTCCACCACTGGCACTGTTGCTGGCGGTATTGTTGCCGAAAAGTCCCCCAGACGGCTTGGATCCAAGAAGACCTCCAGATAACCCACCAGAAACGGTGTTGTTTTGTCCGAAAAGACCACCTGTGGAAGAACCGGTGTTCGTATTTTGGTTATTTTGTCCAAACAAACCACCAGAAGTGTTGGTAGTGGTGTTCTGACCTCCGAACAGTCCAGTACCTCCTGTGTTGCCGGTGTTGGAAGCGGCTGGTGCGTTACTTTGCTGTCCAAAAAGACCTGTATTAGTGTTGTTTTGGCTATTCTGTCCAAACAAGCCTGTTCCTCCGATATTTTGGGTGTTTTGGCCAGCTGGTGCAGTTGATGTACCCGTATTTTGTGTGTTTTGCCCAAAAAGACCGCCGCTTGTCCCAGAAAAGCTAGTTGCTGGCTTTTGTTGTGCTCCCTGGCCAAAAAGTCCCTGGCTCTGGCCTTGCTGGTTCTGTTGGCCAAATAGCCCACCGCCAGCTGGTTTGCTCTGTCCAAACAAAGAGCTTCCGCCTATACCACTTCCTGCTGCTGCAGAGCTCGATCTACCAGAATTGAACATGGAGAAGTATTCTTTGATGAGCTAGAAAGGTTTTCGAACTGAGTAGATCTCCTTTAAAGTCTTGAAGATCATATTTGAATTTATTATTTAGCCCACTAAAAATTTGCTACGTGCGTAACGACATCACGCTAATTTTCGATATAGCTTTTGACCATGGAAAATAATATTAAAGGTGAAAGTGGTTGAATGAAATACAGTTCTTCCGACATAGGATAAGTAGTCTATTCAACCAGTTTATAAGCATTAGTATCGCATATTAAGTGTGTTATTACTTCTGCTCGATCCAAGCTAGCTAAACGGTCTTTTCAAACGGAAAAAACCGCCGGAAACTGTGATTTTGAAGAGAGCTTTGTATTTTTTGATAGTTTTTGGCCCAAGGTTTACTCTCTTCAGGCAAGGGATTTGAACAAAGCAGGTGATTGCACTGCTGCTGTTTTTTTGACCAGTTTCAATTGATTCATAGGTTCTGCAGTGTTGAACGATTAGCGGATTTTTATTTCTGACCGCACATAGCTAGAAAGAAAATAACAGCAATATGGGTATCCCAAAATTTTTCAGATACATCTCTGAGAGATGGCCAATGATCTCGCAGCTTATCGACGGGTCACAAATTCCGGAATTCGACGATCTGTATTTGGACATGAACTCGATTCTGCATACTTGCACGCATGCTAACGATGACGACGTCACCAAGCGACTTTCGGAAGAGGAAGTTTTCGCAAAAATCTTTGCGTATATTGACCATTTGTTTCACACGATAGGACCAAAGCACACTTTCTATATGGCCATCGATGGTGTTGCCCCACGAGCGAAAATGAACCAGCAACGTGCCCGTCGTTTCAGAACGGCCATGGATGCCGAAAAAGCTTTGCAGAAGGCTATCGCCAATGGCGAAGAAATTCCAAAGGGCGAGCCCTTTGACTCCAATTGTATCACTCCCGGTACTGAATTCATGGCGAAATTGACGCAGAATCTCAAATACTTCATTCATGACAAAGTTTCCAATGACTCGGCCTGGAGCTCAGCCAAAATCATTTTGTCCGGTCACGAAGTTCCCGGCGAAGGTGAACATAAAATTATGGAACATATCAGACGTTTGAGATCCCAGCCTGACTATAACGCTAATACGAGGCACTGTATCTATGGATTGGATGCAGATTTGATTATGTTGGGACTTTCTACCCACGATCCACACTTTGCCCTTCTCAGAGAGGAGGTTACTTTTGGTAGACGTCAAAAATCCCAGCCTTTAGAGCATCAAAATTTTTTCTTGCTTCATATCTCCCTTTTGAGAGAGTATCTGGAACTGGAGTTTAGTGAGGTTGCTGACGATTTGCAATTTGAATATGACTTCGAGAGAATATTAGATGACTTCATTTTAGTGATGTTTGTGATTGGAAATGACTTTTTACCTAATCTTCCCGATTTGCACTTGAATAAAGGTGCTTTCCCAGTCTTACTCCAAACGTTCAAGGAGGCTCTCAAACATGTTGATGGCTATATCAATGAGCAAGGGACTATCAATCTTTCCAGGTTCCAGGTATGGCTGCAATATTTGGGCGAATTTGAGCTCATGAATTTCGAGAAGGACGATATTGATGTAGAATGGTTCAACAAACAGCTGGAAAATATTTCTCTTGAGGGGGAAAGAAAAAGAGCTCGTCTAGGTAAGAAACTTCTGCTCAAGCAACAGAAAAAGATTGTTGGCGCTATTAAGCCTTGGCTTTTAAAAACATCGGCCGCCCCATTTGATGCAAGTGCTATGTCAAGCGACGAAGTGCCAACTTTCTCCCTTGACAATGATGTCATTGAGGATAATTTACCATTTTTAAAGGAGCTGGCGTTTGATTTGGGATTGTTCGTAGCTCACTCCCAATCGCAGGACAATTATTACCTGCAGCTTGACGTTGACGGAATCAATCCTCACGAGACTGAAGAAGAGCACGCAAATCGTGTTGCCGCTTTGAGAAAGCTAATTAAAAAGTACGAGCAAGCTGTGCTTGTTGAGGACAGTGAAGAATTGGAAAAAGAGCAAAAACTCTATGCTGAAAGGTTTGAGAATTGGAGAGATCAATACTACAAGGACAAGTTGGATTTCAGTTATCATGACGAGGACAAGTTACGTGAGTTGACTGAAAATTATGTGGAAGGTCTTCAGTGGGTGCTATATTACTATTACCGTGGTTGCCCATCCTGGTCTTGGTACTATAAATATCATTACGCACCCCGCATTTCTGATGTTCAGAAAGGTTTGAATCAAATTATCAAGTTTGGTAAGGGGACGCCCTTCAGACCATTTCAACAACTAATGGCAGTACTACCGGAAAGATCCAAAAACTTGATTCCTGTCGCGTATCGACCCCTCATGTATGATCCAAAGTCACCAATTGGCGACTTTTATCCAAATGAAGTGGAATTGGACAAAAACGGCAAAACGGCAGATTGGGAAGCTGTTGTCAAACTCTCGTTCGTGGATGAAAAGAGACTTATTGATGCCATGTCTACAATGGAGGATAAGCTGACACCAGAAGAACGTAACAGGAATAAATTTGGAAGTGACCTCGTTTTCATTTACAATCCTCAGATTGACGACATCTACAAGTCTCCCCTCAGTGGTTTTTTCTCCGATATTGAGCACAACCATTGTACTGAGCGTGAATATGTCCCACACTCTATGGATGGTCTCGAACTATTGTATGGTCTTCCATCTGGCGCAAAGTTGGGAGCGGAAGCGTTGGCTGGATTCCCCACCCTGAAGACTATTTCATTTGACAGTAAACTTGACTATAACGGTTGTATGGTTTTCCAACAACCATCGAAACAACAATCTATGCTGTTGACTGTAAAGGATGCTTACAATGAAAGTAACCTAACTCTTGACGAGTTCGCCAAGACGCATTTGGGCAAGGTGGTATACACAAGGTGGCCTAATTTGAGAGAATCAAAAGTGCTATCTATAACTGATGGCGAGACTATATTCGAGCTACCAAAAGATAGCAAACAGCCTCAAGGTAAAACTTCTTTCACTGAAAGAAAATTGGATGACGTAGAGTCCAGGTTCTTTAATACTCAGAGAGCTGGCTTGCGCAGAAACTACTCGGTACAAAAGGGTGTGATGCTCGATGAAGTTCGCGCAATTGTCCGCGTCGTTCCTGTTAATGGACTTACCAGAACTCCCGATGGTGCTTACGTCAAGACGTTCTCAACAGTCGAAGAATTCTACCCAATGCAGCTAGTTGTGGAGGATGTTGAAAATAAAGATCAACGTTATATGGAAAGAACTCCCGTTCCTGTAAACGAGGAATTTCCAGAGGGCCTGAACGTCATATTTTTGGGAGACTATGCTTATGGTGGAAAAGCTATCGTTGACGGGTATAGCAGCAATACTAGACTAAAGCTTACTGTTGAAAAACACACAACCGATCAAGAGCCGACAGTTGGAAAAGTAAGAGCTCAATTAGACCAAAAATTGATACATTATTATCCTTCGTTCATCGTTTCAAAGAAACTACAAATTCATCCATTATTTTTGTCTAGAATTACTTCGCGATTCATGGTGGGAGGATTTGGCGAAAGGCCAATAAACTTCGGATTAGAAATAAAATTTGAATCACGTCATGAAAAGGTTTTAGGTTACGCCAAACGTAATCCAAAGGGCTGGGAGTACTCAGACATGACTATGGCTCTTCTTTCAGAGTACAAGAAGAATTTCCCTGAATTCTTCTTCAAACTGTCAACTCAGGCCAAAGATTCCCCATCTTTTGAAAATATGTATCCCGGCGCGAAGCGGGAAGACTTGAAAAGTGTTGTCGATAGCGTTCGTGCATGGTTGAAGAGCGTCAAACAAAACTTTGTGACCGTTTCTTTCGAAAGTGACTCGCTAACTAAGGCATCCATGATAGCTGTAGAAGATGCTATCGAAAAGTATGCCGCCGCTCCGGCCAAGATTAGCAGCAAACAGCTAGCCAAAGTTCCACGAGAGGCTATACTTGATCCCCAGGTATCCCTCGCCATGTTGCGTACTCAAAAGTTCGATCTTGGTGACAGAGTGATCTATATTCAAGATTCTGGTAAGGTGCCATTGTTTTCAAAAGGTACTGTGGTAGGCTATACCACGATAGGTCCGAAACTGTCAGTGCAAATTTTATTTGATAGTGAGATTGTTGCAGGGAATAATTTCGGAGGAAGATTAAGAACAAAACGAGGCCTCGGGCTAGATTCTTCCTTTTTGCTCAACTTGACCAACAGACAATTCATTTATCATTCCAAGGCTTCAAAATCGGTGAAAGAAGCCTCGAAAAAGCCTCAGAAACCTGTCAAATTAGCTCAAACCAAACCTGCCGCGGCTGCTACTCGTCAACAAGATGAAGCTACCAAAAAGAAACAAGCTCATGAGCTTCTCAGCCATATAAAGGGCGCTGAAGCTGAAACTCAAACAGCCCAAGTTAAAGGGGCAGCGCAAGATACCAACGTTCAAGACAAGAACAAAAGTTACACCGGGGACGAAGCTGAAGTAAACTCGCCAAACGATAGAATTATCGCCAGCAACATTTACAATGCCGTCTTCAACCAGTTTGCTGATGCTTCGCCTGTCCCAGGCCCCAATCCTTTTCCACAAAGGCTACCTTACGAAGCAGGACCTCCAAATGCTGTTCCACCACACTTGATTGGCCGCGTCCCACCGCCACCACCACATATGGGATTTTATCCTTCACAGGGGCCAGTTCTTCCTATGGGGCCACCACCCGCTGGACATTTTGTCCACCCATACCAGATGTCGGCGAATGCTCAGGATGTCAATGGAAATTTCGCGGGTGAGGGAAAATCTGAAAATCAGAACGATGGTCTTTCAGAGACAAAAAACGGTTTATACCACGGCAACGCTGATAGAAAATCGGGCCATGCCTCGTTTGGTGGTCGTGAAAACGCAAGCAGAGGAGGCTCCAGAGGTAGAGGAGATTTTAGAGGGCGTGGTCGTGGCCGTGGCCGTGGTCGTGGCCGTGGCAGAGGCAGAGGACGTGGGAATTCCAGTCCATCTTCGTGAAAAAGTTGATGGATGGAAACCCTGTAAGAAAAAAGTTATGTAGATTTCGAGTTTGATTTCTGTTTATTTTCCGAAGACAAGTCAAAGCGATAGAAGGTCATTGATCTCTGAAAAGTGACGCATGCTTTTCGGCTTCTAATGTACAATTATGTGTTTTTATTTGAAAAGCGCCACTAGTCATCGTCTTGCAAGGTAAAACTCTGCACCTTTTTCTCATTCAGCTCATTTTGTTTGGCAAACCATTTTTGCTCGAACCCATTAGATCTGTCCACTCCGTCCCAGCGATATCCGGGCTGTATCTGAAATCTGTTTTCAGCACTCATTTTAGGGTACAGTTTTCTGCCCATCGGTGATTTAAAATGGAGGTTAGCATTGTGAGTAGTTGACGCAGCGGGATCGAAAGCATTGAAAGGATCGTCACTTCTTGTATCATTGGCTACCGACTTCTTATTATTTTCCAAAATCCCCAAAAGTCCATTTTTTTGAACCTCCCCCATGTTCAATTCTCGCAATTCCAATTCCCACTGTTCCTGTCGCAGTTTTTCGTCTTCAGCTTGCGACGACACACGTTCATGATAGTTTTCAATCTTTCGGCCCTGACTGTCTCTATAAACTGTTTCTGCAGTTTCTGCTTCGTTTTCAAGCGATTTTTTAGCCTCTAACTCTTTTGCTTCAGTTTGTCGCCTAACATCTTCCGCTGATTGAATTCCTACCGGATTTTGAGAACTCACAGTTGTGTCCACTTTCTTGGACAGCAATCGCTCAGAAACTTCATTCGTGTTCAAATTCTTCCACAAACCTTTTTTCTCATTTGGTCCCACACACTTCAAGCCCTTATTTGAAGGATTTGTGGTTCTTGTAGTGCGTTGATCATTTTCCAAAACCGCATCATCGTTACTGGTGAAAGAGTCCACGATCTTGAACGAGGCCTGTTTCCCACCAGTTTTCTTACCCTTCGACTTCTTGGGCTTGTTAGACCCGTAATTTTCATTAAGATAGTCCTTGATAGACATTTCTAGGCTCTAAGAGTCATTAGAAAGGGATACTACGTGTTGTTTCTGTAATGTCAGCCTTTCTCGGAGGTAGTCATCGCTCAACATTATATTAATCTATAAGTTCAATTATCACCATCTCAATTGATGAACAACAATCGTTAGGACAACAACCTATCCATAGGGCATGAAAAAGGGCCTATGACACTTGCTGTTGATGATCCGCTAGTGGAGACAGCATTGGTAAAGAAAGCTTTGAAAAGTTGGGACTTGAAACGACTTCTGGGGCTCCAGGACGAACTTACACGAGAGATAGAAGATCGAGTTCAACTTCTCGAGATAGAGATCGAAACACTGAAAGGCCGAAAGGGCGTTGAAGATGGGCTAAAGAGAGGGGGAAAGTTTCCGTTGGTCAAAGTTGAAGAAAAAGAGAATCTCCCCTTTCACCAAGAGCACCAAGCGACTACGCAATTGACCCATGTTGGGAAAAAACGCAAGATCTCTAGTTCTGGTGCTGAAACTGGTAATGTGTCGGCTCAATCGAGCCAAACGATTGAGGCCCAAGAAGAGTTTTTGATACCGGGAACTTTGGATATGCAGAGTAAAGATATAAATTTTAGCTCGCCGTTGAAGCCCGCACAAACCGATGAACGCAAGTCTGAAAAATCGAGCCCAACAAGACATCATCTGGCTGTTATAAGCGATTCAGAAGGCGAATTGGAATGGTCAGATACGGAAGATCAACGAGATTCTCTCAAGTCTGGGCCAGTTCAAGTGAAAACAGAACCAGAAAGAAGACACGACGATTTTTTGCATAATGTGCTCAAGTGTGAACCACCAAGACCGTCGAAACCATCAAAGCCAAAAGTAGTTTTTAATGCAAACCCGTTTTCGAAAAGACCTTGGATTTTTGAAGATTTTAAAGCCAACGACGCGATTTCAAGTTCTGCAAAACCAGGTACCAATTTCGCTCTGGCAAGAATTTCTAGATTCCAATCAGCAACCGGCGTACCAGTTTTGAACCAAAAAGTTGTCTTAAACCCACACAAAGGTTTCGAACTTGTTACGGAAGAGCCGGTGATAATCCCTACCGCCCAAACGAGTCATGGTGTAGACGAAGTCTTTGATAATTTGAGACAACGTTCAAAATCCCCACCTGGGTATGGTCGTCTCGATTTCCCCAACACTCAGGAGAACGATGCGGATATCGTTAAATCTCGCGAAATTTTGTACAACAAGACAAAAGATAGATTTTTAATGGCTACAAGAAGCGATCTCAGCCCCAGCAAAAGAGATTTTGTCTTTAGAAATGTTCAATTGAATGATATCGTAAACAAGGGCGATTTCGAATGGGATATGAAATCTTTACAAATCTTTTGCCGGGCCAAGGTACGAAATTGACATCACGAACAGGGTATATGGTCAAGGAGATTAAGGTGAATATTGATATTAATGGCAAGGGCGCAATGCGTGTAATTATATAAATAAGATGCTATTTTGGCTTTGATTCTGCTTCTTTGATAAAATTGTGAAACTTGGAATATACCCCAAAGTCAAACTTGGCAAAATTGTAGTCCAAATCTATAAATAATTTGGCTACTTGACAACTTTTGTAGTAGTAGTTCAAGTAGTTTGAGCTGTAGGGATCAACCGATGGTCCATAGAATTCGGTAATCTCAACGTGATCTTTCGATGATTCTTTCAACGAGGCCAGAGCTTTTGAAAACGATCCTGTTAGTGTGGGAGTATCATTGTTCACATTGACCTTGGTCTCGTTCTTTTCTTTTAGTGGATACAGATTTTGAAATATCTCATAAGCGGCCAAAGTGAAACCAAACTGTGGCGAACTGCGAAGTACTCTCGCGCCGCCTCCTTTAAAGAAACTCTTGAAACTTTCTTCTCTAAAAATCGTCTTGGCAGCATGTAGGATACCGTTATACTTAGTTTCCCCCTTCCTTGGGTCAATCTGTAACCTTGTTTTTATAACGTCGAATGGTGTGGTCAAGTAAGCTGCAGGCATACCTGCCAGACCACCTGCTGTCAGCAATTCCCAGGTGTGTAGTCTTGGTCTCTTACTTTTGTCTTGTGGGTCATAATTGAAAAGATCTCTCTTTAGATGGGCATAAGTGGGAAAATAGATAGCCGAAAAGGGAACATCTCTCAGAAGGCATGCTCCGACCCCACGATACAAGCCTTTGAGCCCGAGAGACTTCACTATGCTCACTGCGTTGACCTTGGCATCATTTAGAGGGGCCGTGTATTCAGATTTGACTTGTAATCGGATTTTTACCACTTCAAGTGGATTGGTAAACACAACTTGACAAGCCCCAGCTGCCGCCCCCGAGACAACTTCAAGTGCAAATGACAAATGTTGGTTGCTGTCCATGAGCTTTCTACGAACGTAGTCATTGACGGTTAATTTGATGGCCTTTTCTGGACAAACACCAACTAGCTGCGGTCCTAGACCTGAATAGATACCACGGATTCCTTCGCGTGATAATATTTTATAGAAACAATCAAAAGCATTCTTGTATTGAGAAAAGTTTCGCTGAGCTTGCACTCGAGTTTTCACCAGGTCAATAGGGTATACGGCGGTTGCTCCTATGCACCCGGCGATTGAACCCAACAAGAAATTATGGATGGAATCGAAAATGGGAAAGAAGTAATAGTTGGTGTGGAGGGACGCATTCTGCATACGCCGAATTTCCAATTGATGCACGAGGTCATTTAGGTAGTTTGGGTTTAAAATCTTTAGGAAATCGTCCATTGTAAGGTCAAGCTCCGAAAACCCCTCCTCGTTCTCTTTCCGCTTGATGAGACGATCCAACAGGCTTGATTTGGTGTGCTGGCGTCGTTTTTTGGCATTATCCAATTCGCCAGAGATTCCGCTGATGACTTCACGGTAGTTATTGTTGAAGTCTCTCATGCCCTGTTTGTGTTGGTTGCCTCCTTTACAAAATTCAGTCTGAATGAAATGCTCTATCGTTGTGTCTTCATGGTGGGTATCCAAATATTTCTCAATCATCCTGCCCCTCTTGGAGTTTGCCACAATAGAAAACAGGAGGTTAATCTGTGATGGCGAAAACTCGATGATGTTGTTCACCTTGTTATATTCTACGCTCAGAAACTTCTTCAGGTCATCTTTAGATATCACACACTCTCTGAGATCTTGATCATCAAAATTGTGGGTCTTGGCATACCTCATGAAAACTTGATTAAGCAAGTCGAAATTTTGGAACAAATAGAAGACATCCTTGAAAACGTTGTAGTTGATGTAGTTGTTATCGGACTTTATTAGTTTGGTATTCGATAAGTTCAAAGAACTGAAAACGTCTGCTGATATCTTGTGAGAGTAGAATATTTTCAGCAAGTATACCAGCTGATTTTTATTCAAAACAAGAGAGTTGTTTTTGTGATTGAGATGGGAGAGCCTCTGAAATCCAAGGTACAATTTCTCATTTTTCAGATCGTTTTGCAAAATTGTCACCAGAGAATTGAGACTGATATGCGGGCCCTCAGCTCTATTATAAGGAAAACTTTGATAAAACTTCAACCATCTAAAGTCGTCCCAATTGAGAAGGAGATGATTAGCCGTTAAGAATTCGTCCCCGACAGCCTCGTGCAGAAAATTGATGGTTTTCTTGAATTGGTTGAGATTTAAAAATAAGCTGTCGTAACTTAAAAATCGACTTCCGTAGTTAACGGGTTTGATTCTCGGATCGTCAGCTAAATCAATTGATTTGGTGTCTATGGGTCGTGAATTTTGGACGCCGCGAAGTCTGGCAACATCGAATTTCTTGAAAAACTCATATAAAATGATCATGTGGTAGTTGTCACATTCCAGCAGGTTGTTAAAGTGGAACCAGTCATTAAGAGTAAGATAACCCTTGTTGTTTTCGTCAATGGCAAAAAAAATGCAGCCGAATGCCTTATCTGGGATTTGATTCAGGTTGTAGGAGTGGTCCGTAAACTTCGAATAGAGTGCTTTTGAACTTGATACCATTCTAAGAAAATCGCTGAATGTCAAAACCCGGCGTCCAACATCTCCCGTGCCCGTGTTGGACGCAAATTTGAGAAAAATCTCAACTTGCAAATTCTTCTTCTCGGTGATCGAATTATTCAGTTCCATAATCCCAGTTCCGTGACTAACTCACTCTCTCACTCGTACGCTCACCGCAATATTATCAGTTTGTCGCTCAACAATTTGGTATATGTTAGAAATTGGCCGGCAGGAACGTCAGAAACTCGAGGGCAATTGACAACAGAAAAATGCAAGCTTACTAGGAGCACCGTGGAAGAATCTATTACAGCATTCAAATGTCCTTGGCACCGTTCTAGGTGGTCAAGTTCTATAAATTTCAAGATAGCAGGAGCGAGAGGTGATACTGAAAATTCAACTCACTACTTCAATCACGTATTGTAGAAATCTTGTCGTCTCATGTGATATCATCGATCCAGATGTTTAAACCTCTTTTGACAGGCTTTTGTTGATGTTTACACCCTTTTGGAACGAGTTCAATTATGGATGAGGAGAAATGAGCTTGTGAGTCGAAGTTGGGAGGAAACCGGATGGATTTGAGCATCGTTTCGGCAGCAGCGCATAACGTTTATAGCCAAGTGTTCTTGGACACTAGTGGCTAAGCTGGGCTTGTTTTAGGTATTTGAAACTGCGTGCCATTATTAAAGAAGCTGCTAGAGGAGCTTGACCAACTCAGACGTGGCTGAAATATACTTTGTTATCGATGGTTCGTTCAGAGGGACATCTTTATTCTCGTCATTTGGTCGTGCATCCGCTTTATTTCACGACAATACATTGAGTGGCCTTGCACTTTGTCTCCACCTTTCCCTTTCCTTACAGTCCCAGGGCCATTCCTTCATACTGACTACCTGTGTTGACGTATGTGTTTTCGTTGAAAAGCTCAGATTTGTTCTCAAGCCACTTCAGTAACTTGTCGGTCTGCTGAACAACCACATCGCAGCCAGCTTCGTCCATGGACGTTAGTGAGACCAGCTCAGGAAGACTGCTGAGTAATCGCAGCAAATGAATGGCGCCATAAACGGTAGTGGCCGATTCTTGCACGTGATCAGCATACTGCATTCGCTCGAAACGATACAGCAGCATCACGGCCAGCGAGTGATCGAAATACAATTTCAGCCCGCTACAGTATTCCTGCAGCTGTGATTGTGTCACGGGCGACGTCTCTTGTGCGCTGGCCGCTTTGTAGTACTCGTCTATTAGTTGCGCTACCGTAGGCTCACAGGGCAAGTGCACCAATTTCTTGTCTTTAGTGATGCGTTCCCAGTCGTCCACCAGTACCGCTTTGAGCGGTTGTGAGATATGAATTACAATACGTGGGCCTTGATGCTGGACAGAGCCCGCTGATTCGTCCGGTACTGAAGACCCTGGCTGGTTCTTGTTGCGTTTCCGGGGCTCTACTATCTTGCGGGGCTTAGCAGGCGCTTTTTTTTTGGCCTGTCTAGCGTCCTTAGCCTGCTCCACAAGTTGTCGCTTGAATTCCAAATTCTCGTCTGTATACTCACGTATCCGATCTAGACCCACCCATTCGTCCCACGACGATTTCCAGCCCCTGTAATGGATATAAAAACATTTCTGATCTTTCAGGTTTGCCGGCACTTGGTCTGCCTCGTTATGTTCGTTATTCTCCGGTTTCTCTGGCTCTTCATTGTCAGGAGTGTCTGGATCGTGCAATTTCAAAATTTTAGCCGCGTACAAAAGTGGGCCATGAAATGCCAGGCATTTTTCTTCCACTTCTAAGGGCATTAGGTCGAAATGTTTACCTCAGGACGAGTGTACAACAATCGAACAATGAAAATTTCCCAAAAAACCAACGTTTTAAAGCCTTTTTTAACCGTGAAAGAGGCAGAACTACTATTTCCTATGCTCTGAACGCCCTAAAATCACTCTAGTTAGCGCAAAAGCCGTCAATTGGCTTCTCTTTCCCACCAATTTCAGTTTCTTGATGCTCATCTCTTCTTTAATATACACGGAATTCATGCAATTTACTGCTCGCTTCTTATATACCCTGTTCAAAAGTCACTTTGTACGAATCTAATCAGCTTGAAAAATTAAGTCAATGACGACAGACTCTTCTTACAAGCTAATGGAACTAAACTCCACCAAAGTGTCTCAGTAAAGACCGACTAAGAAAGAGACGTCGAGTGACGATAAAGACGTCTGGAAGGTTAGGGCACAGCGGTTTATCTAATGAGTGTTCGAGCACAGCACATTGTGGGGATCCACTATGCGGTGGGACCCAAGATAGGAGAGGGTTCTTTTGGAGTGATATTTGAGGGTGAAAACGTTTTGGGACAAGATTCTGGGCCTGTAGCGATCAAATTTGAACCACGCCGTGCGGATGCCCCGCAGCTCAGAGACGAGTTTCGTGCTTACAAGATTCTGGCTGGATTGCAGGGCATCCCGCGGGCATATTATTTCGGACAAGAAGGAATGCATAACGTTTTGGTGATTGATTTATTGGGTCCGTCGTTGGAGGATCTGTTTGAATGGTGTGGAAGGCGGTTTTCCGCGAAAACAACGTGTTTACTGGCAAAACAAATGATCAGACGTGTACAGTCGATTCATGAACGTGATTTGATTTACAGAGACATCAAACCCGATAATTTTCTCGTTTCACAGTACCAGCGCGAACTTCCCAACGGCCAGGTGGTGAGAAGTTGCGCAGCATCCGCTCATGGAGATCCCAACCTGGTGTACGTGGTGGATTTCGGTATGGCCAAGCAATATCGAGACCCTAGAACTAAACAGCACATCCCGTACAAAGAGCGCAAATCACTCAGTGGGACTGCCCGTTACATGTCAATAAACACGCATTTTGGGAGGGAACAATCCCGTCGTGACGATCTGGAATCCCTTGGCCACGTTTTCTTCTATTTCATGCGTGGATTTTTGCCCTGGCAAGGTCTCAAAGTTGCAAACACCAAATTGAAGTACGAAAAAATCGGTCTGACCAAACAAAAAGTGCGACCAGAAGATCTACTGGAACGCGATATCCCGCATCAGTTCGCTACGTATCTGACATACTGTCGGTCATTGCGGTTCGAGCAAGAACCTGATTACGATTACCTCATCTCCTTGATGACAGAGGCTATGCAAGAAAACGGTTACGAAGACGACGAGCATTATGATTGGCTAGATCTTAACAATGGTCAATCCTGGAATATCGGTGTTAATAGAAGGGCAAACCTCCATGGCTACGGTAATCCAACTCCCAAAACCTCACAGGCGGCACGGAAATCAGCAGTTCCACAAGCCCGTCGTGACTCATACTCAAAAGCGCAGCGGCTACGTAACCAGATGACCAGCCAAGCAGCTTTACGAGATAAAAATGGCAATGTCATGCAATCTTATGATTCCATGGGTCGACGCAATGGGAATTTTTCAGATCGTCAGCAAAATGAAGCAGATTCTCTTGAAGGTCAAAGTTGCATCAAGAGATTGTGTTGCTGGTGTGATTAAATTAGGGCACTGACTTCAATAATTATGGAAAGTCGTGACTCTTTGGAAATATTGCCCCCGCGTTGATCGTGGCATGCATTTTATTGTATTAATATTTAGAGGAGAAGGAATATAATGTTGCATTCAAGACACTCTTATCACGTCTTTATTCCGACTTCACCTTTTTCATTTTCGCTATTCCATTCATGATTACACGAGGATCTCCTCATGTATTATATGCTCGTTATATATGGTTGAACCGCTCAATTCAAATTCTTTTAGAGAATAGATGCTGGGGTTCTGAACTTTGTGGGTATGGTAATCTTGGATTCTGATGGGACTAAGTTGCTGATTTTTGATTGGGGTACTGAAATCATCATTGTCTATGGTACCTTCCGATGTGTTATCCCAGCTTGAGAGCAGAGATTCTTGGTTCATAGTGCTATCTGACTCCACATTTGTGTTCTTCTCCACAGGTGCTTGGTATCGGAGGGCACTCTTTGATGGCACAAATGGTTTTTCGACATCTCGAATCGAATGCAATCCCAGTTCCTTCGAGTCCAATGTCAACAATGAACCTTCGCGACAAAGTTCTAATAATGTAAACCCAGATACACCAGATTGTGACGTTTGCGAAGATGGGGAATTGGGCGTAGAATTGGGCGACGAAATGATGTTACCGCATTGCTTCACTTGAGACACATTTTCTTCGCAGATACTTTGAAATCCATTGGCCAAATGACACTCTGAGACGTTGTCCAGATTTTCCATGTCCCATGCCAAGGTATAATTTTCATCATCGGAAGTGAAAAGCCTTTGAGACTCCTTATGAAATTTAAGCGCCTTGACAGAACCTTTGTGTCCTTTTACAGTGCACTTGGATCCAGGGAATCTTATATCCCAAATTTTGACGCAGTCTTTGACTGCATTTGCAATTGTGTACTCGTTGAGCCAACAGCACGCGGTCGAAACATTAGTATCGCTAGAACCACTTGTGTCGGGGCTGTAGAGGGTCCCATGTCCACCAACGCATCTTAAATCCAGTAAGGAAAGGCCGCTTGGTCCTAAACGCGATCCCACGAGCGCGAGTAAGTTGGGATTATCGGGATTTGCTTCTACAGCCTCTAGACCTGTGAAGCTCTGTAAGTATAAGGGTAATCGGTGTTGGTTTAAATCATAAATGAATAAGGACTCATTGACAATGGAAATAAATCCATTAGTATTCCATGCATTGATCTGTCTGATAGGGGATGCTCTTTTGCTTTGAAGAAGTGAGTCCAAATTGTCTGTCTGTGTAGACTTCAAGTATTTGGCGTGGTTGAATCTTTTGATAATTTTAGCACCACCTTCCGCCTCGGATGTGGATATCAAATTCACAACCCCGTCTTGATGGCCGGAGCATAGTAATCGATCATGGTCCGTGGGCTGTTTGAAACTACTGAAAGTTTGTGGAAATAGACACGAAGTGGTGACAGGTGCTCCAGGCACCGTAATGGACTGTAACTCAGCTAGCTGGGCTGTTTCGTGGTCTTGAACATTGAGTCTGAACAGTTGTAGGTTATCAGACGGCGCCATAGAAGAGGTCAGCACCACGTCGTCGAGGCAGGATAGCGAATTTGGGAAGGTCGCGGTGCAGCTCTGTTCCCGATGCGGTAAAGTCCAGAATTCGCTACGCAGCTGTTTCGTGGTATAATAATCGTTCATGTCTTCGGAAACTTTTCTCAAAAGTGGTGAACTGAGCCTTGTGGTATTATTTTGCCAGGAACGGCTATGTGTATCCAATGATGGGGTTTGAGGGCTCTGATGCTCCTTTCTTACTCTGACTGCCGGTTGTCTGAAGATGTTAGGAGGACTGTAGTAGGACATAGGTTGGTGCGGCTAACTTTGCTGAGGTGAAAGACTTTGAATAGGCCAGGTGGCCGAAGCTAGACGTTTCTACTTGACCATATTTATATCTTCCGCAGACCGTCTTCTCCGCTGGCCGTTTACTGGTTGTTGCTGTTCGTTTGGCAAACAAGAGAGCTATGGTTTGACGTACTTTTTGTTTGTTAAACAAAAGATGTGCTGGATGTTGTTGTTTACGTTTCGTGAAAAATATAAACACTGTCGTCGACCGACCCAGCCATGTCTAATGATAAAGCTGCTATGGAAATATGCTACGAAACGGGCTGATGTGAGTTAAAATAATGTTTAGAGGTGGGTAAACTTGCTAGATGCAAGGTGTAGATATCACCTTAACCAGGAGGATCTACCTTTTCAGCTTGTTCGTTTGTTTGTTTGTCCTGTGTCTTTTCTCTTCCTTTAAAGTTCCTATAAATTGGCAAATAAACGGACCCTTCGTATACAGCGACATCAACACTTTTCCAATTTGGGTCCTGGCGTCGACATTATAGAATCGCTAAGAAACCCGACCCCACAAGCCAGCATAGATTGAGCAGTGGTTTCTTCCAGATAACTGTAGCAATTAGTCTTTAAATCTTTGTATTTTTGTTTTTTCCCCAAAGTATCTCGTGAAAAGATCGTTGATATCTTTGGCCTGAGAAAAGAAGATAAGATTAAACGTAGAAATTGCAATTGAAACGTACGCAGAAATTAAGAGCACAAAATTCAATTGCCAAGAACCTTGCTGACCATGTTCAAAAGCGTGGGTGCGGAGGTAAAAAAAAAACCACTCCTCGTTTGAAATGATGTACTCGAAAACACCTGAGTACTCTTTAATTAATTTTGAATCCTTCTAAAAACCCAGAGAAGCAAGAAAGGACAGCCATAAAGCTTTAACTCTCTTGACCGAATATCCAATATCCCCCCTGTCTCCCTTCCTGTATCGATTCTGTCACCCTTCTCTCTATCTCTTTTTTCTTCCTCACGTGACCCATAAATAAGCTCAAGGAAAAAAAACAAGGAGGGGGTGTTTTGGTCCTACAATGCTCGATTTTCATCCCTTTCAACGAGCATGCGACTTCTTATAACATATTCTCATAAAATTAGGTAGATTCATTCCATTAAATTAAATAAAGCTCAATCATTGTCAGTTTGAAGTAACAACTAGGTCCAAAGCGGTTCAAATACCGTCTGCTCGAGTAATTTAACAGCGATTGCAGTGGTCAAGGCGTGCAAAATAGCTATAGGCGTCGAAAAAGCAGCTCAAATCGTCTGTTTTTGGCCCATTTTCAGCGCATTTTCCGCAACTCGCAGATAGATCGGTTTTACAAGGTGCTTGTTTGAAAGTTACCGGTAACAAAGTAAACACAAAACACCCGCTGGTCGAGCAAAGGTTGGCCTGTTTGTGTGGACATTTGTGAGCCCCAGAGACTTCGTTTTTCTCGTCGATATTCTGATTTTTGTCGGGTGTGTGTCATTATTACTCTTTCACTGACTAAAGCAACCTTGGCCAGATGTCAAAAGTGACGGTGAAATTGGTTGCAGCAGAATCGCTGTACAAAAGAGACGTTTTCAGATCGCCAGACCCATTTGCAGTGCTCACGATTGATGGACTACAAACCAAGTCGACTGCAGCGGCTCGTAAGACCCTAAATCCGTACTGGAATGAGGCCTACACGTTTTCTGGTGTCAATGAGAATGGAATTCTGACCATTCAGGTTTTCGACCAGAAAAAGTTTAAAAAAAAGGACCAAGGGTTCCTGGGTGTTGTTAACGTTCGAATTGGCGATGTCCTGGGCCATTTGGACGAGGATTCCGTCGCCAGATCGTCGCGCAGAGAAGAAACTATAACCAGAGACCTGAAGCGCTCTAATGACGGGATGGCCGTCAGTGGACGTTTGATCCTGGTACTATCAACGGCATCGTCAACCGCAGCAACGTCGTCTGCCTCGGCTGCTCGTTCGTCTGCCAACACCGGACCTCCGGGTGCTTCAAGCTCCATAAATGAACTCAGCGCTGCCACTGCTGCTACGCATATTTCGGGACCTGCTTCCCCCAATTTATCGTCAACACCTGCTCAAACGGTGGCTAACACTCTACAAAATGGAACTGGGGTCCCCGGTTCCTCTACAGCGCCTAGCTCCAACACCGCAGCGTCTAGACAATATTCATCTTTTGAAGATCAATATGGCCGCTTACCACCTGGATGGGAGAGAAGAACCGATAATTTCGGTCGTACATACTACGTCGATCACAACACGCGCACCACTACCTGGAAAAGACCAACGCTGGAGCAGACAGAGAGTGAGCGTGGTGACCAGATAAATGCAAACACTGAGCTGGAACGGAGACAACATCGTGGCAGAACTCTACCCGGTGGAAGCAATTCAGAAAGCGGTTCGTCTATTGCTGTGCAAAGTAACAACGGCTCTTCCACGCCCATGGTTAACGGTTCAGCCGCTGCCGCTCTTGCGGCAACGGGTTCCACGACTTCTGGTCTAGGTGAACTTCCTCCAGGATGGGAGCAGCGCTTCACTCCTGAAGGTCGCGCTTATTTTGTGGATCACAATACCAGAACAACTACTTGGGTTGACCCTCGTAGACAACAATACATCCGTACTTATGGTCCTGCAAACACCACGATCCAACAACAGCCCGTTTCTCAGTTAGGGCCTCTACCATCGGGATGGGAAATGAGACTCACGAACACTGCTCGTGTTTATTTTGTCGACCACAACACGAAGACCACAACTTGGGACGACCCACGTCTACCTTCGTCTTTGGACCAAAATGTTCCACAGTACAAGCGTGATTTTAGACGTAAGGTCATTTATTTCAGATCTCAACCTGCTCTTAGAATTCTTCCCGGACAATGTCACATCAAGGTTCGCAGAAAGAACATTTTCGAGGATGCTTATCAAGAGATTATGAGACAAACGCCTGAAGATTTGAAAAAGAGACTAATGATCAAATTTGATGGCGAAGAAGGTTTGGATTATGGTGGTGTTTCTCGAGAATTCTTCTTTTTGCTTTCGCACGAAATGTTCAACCCATTCTACTGCTTGTTCGAATACTCCGCTCATGACAATTATACTATCCAGATAAACCCCAAGAGTGGAATCAACCCTGAACATCTAAACTATTTCAAGTTTATTGGAAGAGTGGTGGGTCTTGGTGTATTCCATAGAAGATTCTTGGATGCATTTTTTGTGGGTGCCCTGTACAAAATGATGCTTCATAAGAAGGTAGTACTGCAGGATATGGAGGGTGTCGATGCGGAAGTACACAATTCCCTCAAGTGGATTCTTGACAATAGCATAGACGGTGTTTTGGACTTGACTTTTAGTGCTGACGACGAAACCTTTGGTGAATTGATTACGGTCGATTTGAAAGCCGATGGCAAAAATCTGGACGTTACTGACGAGAACAAAAAGGAGTATGTGGAGCTCTTCACTCAGTGGAAAATATACAACCGTGTACAAGAACAGTTCAAGGCCTTTATGGATGGTTTCAACGAGCTGATACCGGAGGATCTGGTCAATGTGTTTGACGAGCGCGAGCTGGAGCTTTTGATTGGTGGTATTGCCGAGATCGACGTCGAGGACTGGAAGAAGAACACCGATTACCGTGGTTACCAAGAATCCGACGAGACTATCAAATGGTTCTGGAAGGCCATTTCCGAATGGGATAACGAACAAAAGGCTCGTCTGCTGCAATTCACCACCGGTACCTCTCGTATACCGGTCAACGGGTTCAAGGATCTCCAGGGTTCCGACGGTCCAAGAAGGTTCACAATTGAAAAGGCCGGTGAGGTCCAGCAATTGCCAAAATCTCACACCTGTTTCAACAGAGTCGATCTTCCCCCATACACCGATTATGAATCTTTGAAACAAAAGCTGACTCTTGCTGTTGAGGAAACTATCGGATTCGGTCAAGAATGATCAAAAATCCATTTATGCCCCACCTTTTACGTTTCACATAAGTTATCTACTCGATCTTATACAAATTTAGCCTATTACTTTCATTCACGAGGACGCCCATTGCCAATCCTGTGGTTATAGGAAGCTTTCCATCTAATAACTGAAAAATAGTGTCAGTTTAATTTAGAGGCTACTATCTTGAAGGAAGAAAGTTTAGTAAATGGCGTCTTCTTGACTCCAATGAAATCAAATGGTTGACGCACTGGATATTCCGGGGTTCTATTTCGATACTGAGAAAAAGCGGTACTTCAAAATAAGTCAAAATGCCACTTCTAGCTCAAATCAAACTTACGGACGAGATGAGCTTAAGAAAAGGTCTGATCAGCAGCAAAACGAGATTAAAAGAGAAGCCGCTGTTGAAAGAAGGCAGCAGGGAGTACGGGGGTATGAATTTATGTTATCAAACCCGCTCCATGTGTTGTTTTCCGCAGATAATAGTGATCTTTCTGGATCACAGTCAAGAATGGGATATAATGTGGCCAGACAAGACCGAGAACAAGATAGAGGATCGATTCGTAAAGATAACGTGTGGTCAGATGTAACGCCACTTTTGGGTGCGATAGCACAGCAAGCGGTAGCAATTTGTTGTTTGCCTAAAGCAAATGGATTTCTGATTGTAACTCATCGCATGAATGTGGTGTTCATAAGTGAAGATCGTACCCCCATTTACCTATACCAGAGTTCGAAAACTGAAGAATTCGAGCTTGAATCTTTAAGGACGCGTTTGAGGGAAGATCAATTCAGTCTAATTGTGAAGGCCAAAGTAAAGAATTGTTATTCTCTTTTACACATAAAACTCGACTCGCCGGCTTCCCCACAAGTTTTTCGTATTTCCGTGTGCCCCGAACTCAACAGCGAAATTCGTGATGCTGTTTTTGTAGGTGCCAATACGTGTGTGTGGTTGGCTCAAGGCAATGAAGTTTTAGCTTTGGAGCTCAAAGAAGGATGCTCAACCTATACACTTTCAGCTTCGAGACGTCGATTGAAAAGAAAGAGGAGGGAAGAAAGCAACGTAATGTGTGTGGAGGTTGAACTTCATCGACCCTATAGTAATATGAGTGCCCCTATCGGATGGTGTGGGACCAGAAGTGGCATGCTCTCGAGAGTAAATCCATACCGTACTCTCAGCACCCTTTCTTTCGCCAGTATGGGTAATTTCGAGGGACTGAGTATCTTGAGCATCAAAGAACTCGGCGAATCGCATCTTCTTCTGTCTGGAATTAAATCTGAAGAGCAAGTTCTGGCCATTGTTCGTAAAGATAAGTCAGCAAACGATGGCCATCAACCGACTATACTTACAATGCTGAAAACAAGCGTGCGAAACTTAGTCAAGGAAACAGAGCTGATATCCACTAGTGCTGACGGACGTTTCATTTTATATGGCCGTCGCAATATGGGTTGTGTTAATGGGGCTCTTGAGCTATTTTCTAGTAGGGCTATGGACAATTTTGTTAGGCAGCACGAGGTAAAAGCAAGACCCGTCACCTATCATCCTCTCAGAACGCTGGCTGAAATTCTACCTTTCGACTGGCACAAATCGTTTGACAAGCTTTTGTATGCGGAGCTTCAAGAAGTTACAAGAGGTCAACTTTATTACGGGGAATCTATTGATTCGAACGGAATCCGCATCGCAGCCTTTACAAAGGACATTGACGTTGCTGGAATAAACTTCAAAAGCTTCCCCTTAGATGGGTACTGAGTGTTACCGTTTGGCGCTTTATTTGAGTTTATATCATAAAAATGCTGGTGGGAATCAGTCTTTGGCTGATATTGAACAACCTTCAGCTTGGCTCAATGTTCTGAAAGCTTCGAAAGATCGTCAGAAGTCTCTTGGTCCTAGCAGGAGTGATGTGACGATAGAAAGCGAGCGTTAATTAGTTGGTCATGATAGAAAGTGTGAAAAAGGAAAGCGAGCGTGAAGTTATGAACGGTTCTGATAATCTAGTGATCGGCATTATTGCAAATCTATTTTTTTTTTGGTTTCCGGTCAAGGCAAAGAGGCTTGATCTTGGAGTTTTGTATGTGTTTGTAGCTCCCTTAGTTTTTTAGTACAACGCCTGTGTTTTTGAATTCAACAAGGCTAGGTATGCTGGGAAATGCAGATGTGGGAGTATTGTTACTGATCCCAGTTTAAGCAAGATGTTTTCGAGCTCAGTAGTAAAAACCATTGTGATTGAGATTTTCATAGTTGTTGCTGTTAGACAACAAGTTATCGGCTGACTCATTAGTAGGGTTGTAGAGGTGGTCAGTCTGAGCTTTTGGCATCTGCATCAAACGGGGATCGTTATATGCAAGGTTGTTTGCTGACATCGAGGGAAAATGGCCCTTTCCAATAGAGCGCAATCGTTCTGCTTGCTGGTTGTATAAAATGCTGGGGGGCCTCTGTTGCATAGAATAGAAGTTTTGATTGACTTGATTCAACTGGTCACCGGGGTATCCTTGAGAGGTATTTCCGAAAACGTCACTACCGGGAGAGAGGGACTGGGCAAAATGCTGGTGGGGTTGAAAAGCCGGGAATCCAGATGACGTAGACAAGGAGCTACTATTTCTGCGGTGTCGATAGGCATTTGCTGGCAGAGAGTAATGCCGGGCATGCTGTCTGCGACTATTGATCTGGTGCTGGCCATTTATTGGCACGTTCTTGCTTGGGCAATTATCGTTCACAACAAGACCAGTTAGTTCGATGAAAGCTTTCACTTTGAGCTTTATTTTCTTGGCATAAGACGTGGTCTTGATGCTGGGTAGCAGTTCCTTGGTCATAACCACTAAATTGGTCACTTTCAATGTGAACTCCTGGTTGAAATTCAATGTGCCTGTGGTAGTGTGCACATAGGTACTGTCAGAGAATTGCAAAAGCTTGGTGTAGTTCTTGACATCCAATAGAGTCTGAAGTGCATAGTTGCCAAAGTTGTCCCTGATCAGAACGTTGAGATTAGCGGTAAAAATGTCGATAATTGCGAGCAGAATCTTCATGGTGACAATGACCACGTCATCTGGAACAGATTTGTTTCTGGCAGCAGTAGGAGGAAAAGATACTTTCAGGATCATAAACAATTTTTTGATGAATTTTTCCACAACGTTAGAAGAGAATTTGAGACATGAGAGCTGGCACATTTCAACGGATAGTTTATCAAAGATTTCGCCCAACAAGTAGAAATCAAGCTCTTTGATGTCTAGGAGAAATTGGATGATGTAGTTTCCAAATTGATCATTGATCAAATGAGGGAGGAACTGCACGATCTTCACTGATATTTTGAATATTTGTTGCAGAGTACAAACACTCAGCAATTTTTGTAAGACGCAACAGCCGTGCTTGTGGGTAGAAATCCTTACAATATTATTGTGATCGACAATTGCGTCGATGATGAAATCAAATTTGGAAGGCGAGAATCTGAAAATGCATTTCTGAACAACGTGGTTGCCATTTAGGTCGTTGATCAGCACGACAACCTGATCAATAGAAGTATGACGCTGACCGAAGCCTGAGATGATCATGTCGACCTGGGCCTCGGTGTCGAGCGAATCTATGATCTTTTGGAGCGACCGGGTACCGTATTGGTTGATGGAGATTTGGAAGACGTGAGGAAAGATTTTTTCCACCAATTGAGTCTTTTGGTCCGTGGTCAGGCACTCACAAAGTTTCTGGATCAAGTAGTTTCCAAATGGGTCGACGATCAAGTCAAGAAAGAAAGGGCTGATCTGGTCGTACATCAGATCACGCATAGTGACACATTCTTGTGGATTTTCAAGCTTTTTCTGTAGAAAACGACATCCGAATTGGTCCGTGGCCAACTTGACGTAATCTAAGTCTTCTAATGGCATCCAATTGAGGTCTCCAGGAGCGATTCCTGACGCATTCGACCCGGAAGATGCGGTCGATCCGCTCACACTTCTTACGGGCGCTCTGAATTCGCTGATCAACGGCATCGATTTGAGTTTATGTCGATTTCCGGGCATTGCAGGTGTTGCAGGAGACGCCGGGAGCGGCATTAGAGGCGAGTTGCCCTGCATAAACTGGTTGAAGCCTGAAAGATCGAGCGAATGCGTGCGTTGGTGATTTTGACGATTGTTCATCTGACCGAGCGGGGGGGTCGTAGGCTCGATCAGCGATTGAACCGAGTTAACCGACAACTGCGACTGATGCATTTCAGATAGCGTAGAGATTCAGAATCGATCCTTTTTGGTCAGTTTTTTTTTTTTATTTTTTCACTTGAACACCGTTGAGTCGAAGCTAATCAGAGTAGATCTCTGTTAACACTAGAAGTAGTCAAGCTTGAAAGGTGATCAGCTTTGTATCAATGCGTCAAGCGTTTCGTTAAACAACCACCTGTTTAGAGACTGAGACCACACGTTTGAGATCAAAATTTCTTGGGTTTTTGGGTATCAGAAATGATCTGGACAGGGCTATAAAATGCAACGGGTATATCCTGCGAGGGTTTAGGTCTTTTTAGAAATGGAAACTCTTGGATCTGAGCGAGCCGGGAAGGTAGACGTGAAGGACGTTTAGCGATACAATGATCCCACGCTGGTGAGAATGTAGTAGGACCGATTTTGGAGGATACTATTTTAGTGGATGTGAGGTGGTGGGCAAATCAGAAATGTATTTTAGCACAGGTAGAGGAAAAGATGAGCCGAAGCGAGCTGCGAGTACAGGCCCGAGTACAGGAAGCTCGGGTCCCGAGTACGAGTACGTAAAGGAGACGGAGAGGGCAACGAATATAGAGTGAGTTAAGGGAGAGAAGCGTTAGTGTGGTGGACATGACTTCAGAAGAGCTGTCAGTAGTACAACGAACTATACGTGAAGAAGACTTACTGGTAACAAACGAAGTCTAGTCACGTGATCTACCCTGTGAGGCTACTTTAGCTACAAGTTGCGACATATACGAAATCGACACTAGTACCAAAAGAGATGGCGAGGCTGCCGCACCACTTACGACGGAAATAGAACTTCTCTCCCTCGTTGGTGAACCAACTCAAACAGAAACTCTTCAATCCCAGATCACTTTGTCACTATTCTGACATCCTCTAAATTGATTTTTTTTTTCTCAATTTTTTTTCGTGATGTCACAGAAAACGACTCCGGAGCTAATTTGGCTGGCCAGTTGAAATAACGGTACAAGAAAAGGGATTGGGCTCGAAACTTGGGTACCCAAACGAGACTTCAATACAGAATTAATCCTGATCTAACTAAGGTGCACATTTAATGGGGTGAGGACTTTAAGTGCATCCGTCCAGCATACACAGCGATCTTAAAACGAGAGAAGGGGATGAAGAAGAGAAACAACCACGGCTCCGGAACGAGGGGGAAATAAAATTAAGGGTTTTCTTCTTTGGGAGAAGAATTAGGTGAAAAATTATTTTATTTTTAGATGTTTGGTTACGTAATTGTGCGTCAAACGGTGACACAAAAAACTGCTCGAGGCCCTTGGCGCGAAAAAAAAAAACAAATTTAAGACGCGAAAAAATCGACGTTCGAGAACTTTTTGCTTTTTTTTAGGGGACAGAGCCCGTGACGTGGGCGGCTAATTTTGGCGAAATCGAAATATCACTATGTACGGTTTTGTGTCTTGTTTCTTTTTGTCTCTTCCGATGGGCTCGTGATTCGCACGTGTGCTTCGCTCCAGGCTTATTATAATATACAGTCTTCGACTTCTACTACTATACACTCATCGACACACAATCTTCCGAAGTTACACCAGCAACACCGCATTGACACACCCATCACGGTCGGGCTCGTTGGTGATTTGAGCGTATTTACCCCACACAACTTTACCACCGGCGGTGACCATACCCAGCTCAGAAACGTTCACCTCAATAACAGTTCCTTTCGTCAAAACACCCAGCTGCGTGTACATAGGTGATTGAGGGTTCTTCTTCACACTCAGTATCGGCAGAAACACCGTGACGCCTAGTTCAGGGTGCGTAACGTTAGCCTTCTTCTGTCTTAGAGCACTGGGTCTGATAATACGCTCTGTTTTTACAGGTCTTCTGGTGAACCCTTCTCCCACAAAAGTGTGTTTCGTGATCATACGCTTCCAGCTCTTGCTCTTGGATTTACCGGTCTTGACCACTTTGAACATTTCTTCCTCACTAATACCACGCACTTTTGGTAGTGGCACCGAAAATTTGTCGGCTTTCTCAAGTCTTTTCTGCTTGATCGAGGAAGAAATCGCTTTGGCCGTATTGTTCTGTTCTCTGTCCAACAGATAAGTAGGCAAAGCTTCGCCAGAGTCTTCCATGGGTTTAGATGGGCCCTTGATCTTCGACTGTTCGTGCGCCTTGATCTTCTTCCGCAATGCCACTTTTTCAGCATACCGTTTCTTCGAAAACTGCTTACCCTTCCAGCCAGTCAACTTTTGTGCCTTTTCAGACACTTTGTGAGACTCTCTGGCCTCTCTCTTACGGAGCCTCTCGTCGTGATCCAGTCTACGACCATGCTGCTTGATGTGCTGCTCGATATACTCGTTCTGAGGCATGATTAACGTGGGGAAAAAACTATGGAGTGACTGCCCGTTGTATTCACTTCGTTAATTTCTTAAAAGACCAACAAATCAAGTGTACTGGAGCTTTGAGACTGCAACTTTTCTGGTGAAGGAGTGTTAGTTGAAGTGATGCTCATCGCATTAAAATTTTCAATTTAGTCTGAATTCCATTTTCCATGTTATTCTATACGATGTGGAAAATTTTAGGCGATGAGATGAGATGAGGTAGGACTACAACTTTCAACAGTCTCGAAAGACGCTCCGAAAGCTGTTCGTAGGGCTCCTTTACAATTTATAAAGAGACTCCACTTTCAAGCCATCGCCACCGGAAAGTTATGAGCAGTCTTAATAGTGTGCTGCACCAGATTAACGAGTCGTTAGTGTCAACGAGCGAATCACTGGAAAGTTTGAAAAGGCAATACGAACGACCAGTTTCCGAAAATTCTGGTGTCAAAGGCCGAGTTATACAAGATCTGTTGAAAGTAGGAGACGATGTGGACAAAGTTTCCCTACTTTCGCTGAAAAACGAAAGTTTAATGGCATATGTGAACAGTCTTGTCCAAGTGGTTGGTGAAAAACTGAGTCGGCAAGATATGACGTCTTCGCGCGGACGAACCTCAAGCGTGGAACACCGTGTGGTGTTGGAACGCGGAGTGCGTCCTTTGGAGAAGCAATTATCGTACCAGCTGGACAAACTGACTCGTGCATATACAAGAATGGAAACCGAATACGCAACAGCGGAAAAACGAGCAATCGAAAAACAGGAGCGGAAATTGCAAAATGGCGGTGATGACGACCAGGGGGATGACATTAGTGAGGAGGAAGACTCTGAGGATGAAGCTTTGTCGTTCAGACCTAACGCCGGAGCATTAGTAGAAAAACCCACATCTGCATCAGCACGTAGTAACAGAAAGCCCACCGAGGTCAAGGAGCACAATGAGGAACAAGAAGATGATGAAGGATCCTCCGCCACTTACAAACCACCCAAGATCAGTGCGATGTTACCTCCACGCCAGCGCCATTTCGAGGACAAGTTTGATGCTCAAGAGCACAAAGATCGTAGCGGGAAATCTCGCATGCAAGCCATGGACGAATACGTGCGTGAAATGTCTGAGCAACCTGAATGGGAAGCTTCTGTCGGTACAAACATTCTGAATCATGGTAAGGGCGGAATCAAATCCTCTCGCGATGCCGAAAAGGAGCAGCGTGTGAAAACATACGAAGAAGAGAATTTCACTCGTCTCAATAATAAGGGCAACAAAGTCGAAAGACGTAAAGCCAAGCAGCGTGAGAGAGCCGCAAGAGTTAACATGGTTGGTGGTGAAGATTTCAGTATTTTCAACTCCAAACGTAAGCTCGAAGATAGCACTTCTCGACAAGCTACGAAAAAGCCCCGCGGAGCGTGGGATAGGGCTAAGAGGAAGCTTTAAAGCGGTTGCAACAGTAATGGCGGAAGCTATCAAATCGACAAGCCCTAGGTAACATGACACGAAAGCAGTGTAATTTGTTCACTATAATATCAACGAAATCAAGTTCAACTCTTCCTTCCATAAACAACTTGGGCGATTAAAAACGTACAAAGATGCCATGAGCAATCTGTATACCAAACGCAGCGTCGCTCAAAAAGACTCGCAGCCCTGTTTGGTGTGCTTTCTGCCCACCACATGTGTGTTATACAACTCATCGATCCAAGACTGGTTTTACTGCTGTGAACTGCATTTCAAAGACAATTTAGGATTTGCCAAGCCGGTGTACTCCAAAAGTTATGAAGATGCGATCGAGAAATTAAAAGTGGTGAAGCAGAAGCTAGATGCAGAAAAGGTAAAACAGGCGGGATCATGGGATTCGTGGGTGAACAAATTCATTTCCAAGGAACCAAGTCAGGAAAGTCCGCAAAACGCAGCACAAGCCGAGACTGAGACTGAAACAGGAACAGAGTCAGAATTACAGGCGTTGAAAAATGAATATCAAAGATTGACAGACTTGATATCTCAGGGTCAAAAACAGTTGCGCTCCTTTACATTAAGCCCTGTGATGTTTGAAAGTCGTGTGGACGCCAAAAAGAGAGGCCATATACTAAGACAAAAGGCAAAGCGTGAACAGGAGAATTACAGCAACACGGACCCAGATGAATTAAGTGCTAAATTTGATTTTCCAGCCGTACCAAAAAAGATATAAGACTGGTTTTGAAAAAGGGTGAGATTCCAAAGAAATGAATTAGTTGACTGTATGTTAGATAGTTAACAATCGAAGCATCATCGAGAACACCGGACACTTCTCGACGGCTACTTTCATAATTTTTGTACGAATTTGTTTGTCATTATGTACGTCTGTGACACCCCTCTACTCACAATTTCGGAAAATTGGAAAATGATGAGACTTGTCATTTGAGAGTAGTGTAAAACGTTTACTCAAGAAGTAGTCCATTATACCACAATTGAAACCGCTTACCAGGAGTCAAAGCCTCTCAAAGTTGTAGTGCGCTGTGGCTGAAATAAAGAGTCTTTTCCGACTTTTTTTTCGCATTTTGGTAAACTTTCAGCGGACAAACAGATAAAAGGAACACTGATCTCGACACTAAAGTTTTGGTAGTACAATCCTGCCATCATGAGTGATCTATCCGCTGGTGGCCAAGAAGTGGATATGCCGCCAGATATACTGCTGAAGCTGGATCTGACATTAGGGCAAGGTTCTCAGATGTCAAAACAGGTTCTGGAAGCGGCAGATAATATGTCAACCGCATCGTCTTCGGATTCGCTGGATTTTCTACTGGAAAGACAACGGCAGCGGCAGCTAAATCATCCAATGCATCAGAGTCATATATCTACACCTCTACTGAATTCCACACGACCCAAGGTTAAAGAGACCACCAAGATTTCGCTAGAGTACGACCCTATCTCCAAACGCAAAGTTCTGAATACTTACGAAATTATTGGTGAACTAGGTCATGGGCAGCACGGAAAGGTAAAACTTGCCAGAGATCTAGTGACCAAGCAGCTGGTAGCTATCAAAATAGTAAACCGTAATGGAAGCAAGAAGGACCGCTTCAGTTTCAAGACTAACAACGGTGGAGATGACAACAGAATTAAACGGGAAGTGGCAATTATGAAAAAATGCCATCATAAACATGTGGTCAAACTGATCGAAGTGCTCGATGACTCAACCTCTCGGAAAATATACTTGGTTCTAGAATACTGTTCCGCTGGAGAAGTTAAGTGGTGCCCGGGTGATCAACTCGAAACTGAGGCTCAAGGTCCTCCGCTGCTCACTTTTCAGAGGGCTCGTGAAATTTTCCGGGGTGTCATTTTGGGTCTAGAATATTTGCATTACCAGGGGATCATACACCGAGATATCAAGCCTGCTAATCTCCTGATCTCTGAGTCTGGTGTTGTGAAAATATCAGATTTCGGTGTTTCTTTCGCCGCCAGCAAAGATGTAGACGGTAGCGAAGTACTGGATGAATTAGAACTCGCGAAAACGGCTGGGACCCCGTCCTTTTTTGCCCCGGAAATCTGTTTAGGACATGAAGCGTCTACGAGGTTTTGTTCAGACACTAAAAACTCTCCAAAAGGCTCCATTATTTCCAATAAGATTGATATATGGGCTGTTGGGGTGACGCTATACTGCCTTTTATTTGGAATGTTACCGTTTCGCGCGGAATTTGAGCTGGAACTTTTCGATAAGATCATAAATGATACACTGCCACTTAAAAACTACGATGAGATGGCTGAGCAAAAAGTATCCGCCATATCTAGTGAAAAAGAGTATGAAGCAGCCAAGGATTTGCTGCAAAAACTACTCGCCAAGAATCCTTTCGAAAGGCTAAGCATAATGGACATCAAGAAACACCCTTTTGTGTGTTGGGATTTTCAACACGACATTGATAACAGCAGTACCGCGCTTCGGAAGGCCGAA
This sequence comes from Lachancea lanzarotensis, assembly GCF_000938715.1. Lineage (NCBI taxonomy): Eukaryota > Fungi > Ascomycota > Saccharomycetes > Saccharomycetales > Saccharomycetaceae > Lachancea > Lachancea lanzarotensis. Next base: position 1,204,419 of record NW_019212879.1, read on the forward strand.
GAAAGTTTCGCTTTCCAACGATCACAGGAGGAGGAATATCAGCAAATTTCAATCTCCTCTCATGAATTAGACAACGCAGTTTGCGGCATAGGAAATAAGCTCAGGCGTTCTATGCGCCCCACCTCAGAGACGCCAAGGACAGGTGAAGAATATTCTCGCCCAGTTGCCGCACTCAACAAAGATACTAATGAAATTAACGATAATGACCAAATTAATGACGGACTAGAGGGCCTAAGCCGCTTCTCAAATCTGAACATCGAAGCTAATGACAGTGCGCGGACAAGCAATGGGAATCTCATTTTAAGCGAAGGTCCATTAGTTGCACGAGAAGACAGCATGGATAGCTCCGGCGAGCTTAGTGCGAAAGAAATATTTCAACAGGAGTTAGAGAGATTTGACAAGAAAAGGGACCCTGATTCCATCGTTTCACTACCTGTAAACTCATCTTTCGCCTCTCTGGATAGTTTTTATCTAGATACGTTTGCGGGGAAGCAACCAGCGTCGGAAGGTAGATCTTTTGCATACCCGTCTACCAATGAGAAGGCGACAACAATATTCGCTCGCCCTCCGCAAGCTCTTTTGAACTCGAAAAGCTCACAGGACCGTAAGGCATCGTATGGTTTTAATCACAGTGCTACTTGCAGAGATCCCTTCAACTCGAGATACCGCAATCCGTTTGCTAGAAATCCGAGACCTGATGGAGAGTCTCGGAACCAAGTCCATCAAAGTCCAGCTAGTAATAAGCGGCTAATGCATGGCACTTCCTCGGATATTTCTAGAGTGAGGTACACGCCTTGGAGCGTTACAAATGCAAGTAGTACACAACATTCGCATCAAGATCAAGACAACACAAATACGAAATATTCGGGTGACAGGGTACATCTCGAGCAAGACACGCGAAGTAGTGACAATCATGGTTCAAAACAATCGAGAATTGCTAGTGAGAAGCGAGGAAACTTTTTCTCAAGTTATGACGGGAGCGACGAAGAAGACAGTCAGTCGACAACTACCAGTGGGACTTCGACCTCGCAGAACGACGACCCATCTGATGAATACCGCTCAGAGACAGAATCACTGCCATATGAGTTTCGTATTGATTCTGAACATGGCAGTCAAATATCGCTTCGGGATCTACCAGCAAACAATACAACGCTTTCCAGCCAAGGACATAGAATGGGTAGGCATGATGAGCTAATGGGAGGTGATGAGGAGGATAACGAGCTCACAATAAACGTCGGACCGGCAGGATACAATCGCCGCCAAGGATCCGTATCTAGTTCAGCGAGTTCTCAAAGATTCAGACGTTCTCGACGGCCATCTATCGGTCACTCTGTCGCTCCAAGCTCGCCTTCCTCAAAACCGACCTTTCGAACAAGGATGTTTGACTCAGCTTCAACATTGGATCATGGATCGGCAGCCAGTGCCTCAACTCTGACTGCCGGGAATAACGCAGGTCCTTACGACACTGTCATAAATGTCAATCCGGAACCTGCAGAATTCGCCCCAGATGCTGAAGGCTTCATTTTAGGAGAAGCTTTTAATGGAAGTGTGAACATTCCACCCGATGTCCTGAATATGATTCCTGAATTGGCTGTTTCAGCTAACTCAAGTTTGTCGAACGAAAAAAATGCCAACGAAGGCGGTAATGCACTGTGGAAAAAAGCACATTCAAAAGGGTCGGGCCCAAACTCGCTCCGGTTCGGGAATAGAGCACCTTTGGCTTCTACGCAAGAATTAAGCGTCAATCCTGTTCTCAACACTCAGTTGCAACGCGATCGTACTCGCGTTACATCGAAGGATTTACTTCAAAGTGTCTTGACATCTGCGGGATCCAGTAGGAGACCTTCTATATCGCCAATGCCACGCCACCTCCCTAAGCAAGAAAGTCCTCATGAATCTTACGTCAATCATTATGAGGGAAAGCGAGAGACAAAGTATTCATCCAAGACACAAATGAGAAGGAGGCCAGAAAAGAATAGGGGCTTGGAAGGCCGTTACAGATCGAAATCCGTGAGTGTTGGACTTTTAGACGATCGTAGGCCGTCAGATCAATTCACCTCCTAACAATTTGCATAATAGCATCAGCTACTTGAAGGCAGTATTAATTTAGCTCTGGTCTGGGAAACTGCATACACCCGAGTTCTCCAAAATGACACATTTTGTGTGTCTTGAGCTAATCTGACAACTATCGTAAATCATTGTAAGTATAGAAAGAACTCCCGTATAAAATAAAACAGCGCTAGCTAGTTTATGACATGCAATTCCAGCTTGACCCATGCCATCCAAATACAACAAAACATATATGACCGTGAACTCCTGTCAGAGTTACAGCACTCATTTCGAATTGAGGTTTCGCATCTTACTGCGAAGAATCTTCAGCCTATTGGCTATACTGTCGATATATTTCTTGATCATCGATATGTCTCCTTCGTCTAAAGCATCTGTCGTATGGAAGCCAAAATCATCAAGGCCATCCTCAGCAACGTCCTTTTCCAAAACCGCTTCTAGCATCCAAAGGGACGTTGCGTATGCTATCTCGCAGTTGTTCAGGTACTCTCCTTGCATTTCAAATTTAGCGGCCGTTTTAGAGATTTCTAGCGCTCTATCATAGATTAGCTTCTCCAAAAACACTGGCTCCCTATCTGCTTCTGCTTCAAATGCCTTAGTGGCACTAGTTCTTAGCTCGTCAAGCCTTGACAAATCGATCGTCGAATCATTGGGTTGGTACGCGCCTGTGGACACTAACTTGAGCCTTAGGAACTCTGCCCTCTCCAGGCACTCATTGAATTTATCACGTAGCCACTGTACAAGTAGGTTCAGCTTGAGTGAACAGCTTTTCTCCTGGGACCGATACCACCATGAAGAAGTAGCTTGCATTGCTCTTGCCAGCGTAGATAACGCTTTCATGTACAGCAGAATAGCCTCGGTACAGAGTTGCTGCATCTCCCAAGCTAACATGTCATTGGACGTTATATCGGGGTGTGAATTTTGGCTAGAGTTACGCTTCCCCCACTGCTCAGTACTTTCGTCCGAACCAGTTCTTTTGCTTGAGCTTCGCCCATTTGAATAATCAGGAGACTGCTCCTCTTCCTCGATAGCACAACTACCACTACTGAGTCTTTTACCAAAGGGATCGCCCAATGAGGATGGTGGAAGTGGTACGATCTGTGAAAATTTGACCTCGGCAAAAGAGTGAATCACGAAAGCTTTGGCGGCCAACGACTCTAATAAAGCTATCATCTCTGAATCAGACCGATTTTCGTTTTTCTTGGAAAAAGTCACTTGGTGATCCGCTGACAATATTATGTTTTCGGTAAGTTCATGAAATGCCTGGCGCGTAAGAAGGGGTTGAGCACCTGAATTGGGAGAAACTGAGAGGCCTGTTGACTGCTGATTGCCAAAGAGGCGAGTAGAAGCAATTCCTAAAGCTTTAGTGAGCGCGTTTGATGGGCTTAAAGAAGAAATTGAAAGCCGTCTTTCAACGAGAGATGGCCGTCTAGCGGTAGTTCCACTACCTGAAGACGTTTTCCTCATTGAGGTGGGCTGAATAGGAACCGTTTGTTGTTGTAGTGTGTTTTTCGATGAGGCGCGTTTTTCATGCAGAGTGTCTTCACGAGAACCTAAATGAGCAAATTCATCTGCTAAGGCATTCACCTCCACGCTCTTCTTCTCCACCATAACGTATTCCTTCTCGATAGATGTGTCCGGACGTGTAATTGAGTTTTCCAGCGCATTTGTGATCGTGTTTTCATCCTTGCTGCGACTGCCTCTCACGACAGGTATCGTTTGTGAAGAATCAGGTTTAGAAGGGTCGGAATATGACACTGCTTCTTCATTAAGGGGCGTCATGGCCTTTCGTTTCTCATCTGGTCGCGCCAAATATTCGGAAATGAACATGTTGCTGCCAGCAACGTCCTTGGACTTGTCGTCGAGATCAGGAATCACTTCTTTCTCATATTTGGACAGATCTTCATTTACAATTGCATGGCTGAAAAACTCGCTGAATCCCATTCTCTGGGCAGGATCAAAAGTTAAAAGTCCACATATAAGTTCGCACATTTCAGGTTCCAGTTTGCAATAAGAAGGAAACGAAATCACATCGTTCGCCTTCTTTATCTTTTTGAATAGCTCAAGGTGATTAGAGGCTTTGAAAGGAGGTTTGCCGCAACACATTTCATAAAGTACAGTGCCGACAGACCAAAGATCAGCTTTAGCATTGTACTTCTGGTAATTCAGGATCTCTGGAGCCATATAGAGCGGAGAACCACATAGGGTTTCGGCGAGTGAGGTATTAGGCAAAAACCTAGCAAAGCCGAAATCGGCAATCTTTAATATCGGGAGGTTATAGATTCCAACAAACCCAAGTTTGTGAAACGTTTCAGGATCGTGGTAGTTAACAAGCGGCGTTGACAGCAGTAGGTTTTGAGGCTTGATGTCTCGGTGAACGAGATTTTTTGACCTTAGGAACGAAAGCGCAGATGAAAGCTGCTGCAAATAGTTGACCACCAGGACTCTATTAAGACCGTTGTGTGACTCGCTGGGAGGAGGATATTTTTCCAACATCGTTCGTACCAAAGGGTGCTTTTCGATGAGCGCTCTACGCTTTTTGATGAAAAAAGTAAGGTCGCCTAGCGCGCAGTACTCCATGATAAGAAAGAAATCAGAGCTTGTGCGTTCACAATCCATGAGTCCTACGATATGCGGGTGCTTGATCTTCTTCAAAATTGCAATTTCGATTTCCAGGTTTTCCAGCAGCTTCTTATTTTTCAACTTCGACCTCGACACCGCTTTGATGGCCACAAAGTCCTTGCTATCCACGCCTTTCGAAGCCAGACGGCCCTTATAAACGGTGGCGAACGACCCCTTACCGATTTCCTGCTCCACGATATACTTCTGTGCTATCACATTAGGCGTTGTGTTCTCTTCCTCATAGGTGCTGCTACTCACGCTCATTGCTTCTTGCTCTGTATTTGTTCACTTTTCGCCACACTTACAAATCTGAAACCGCTCCAAAATGAAACGACCAATCGAGCTTGTTGAAAGCACCTTAAAAAGCCAGTTTGGCGTGCTACCACCCAAAACCAAGCTCTTAGATTCCAGATCTGACCTTTAAAACCGCGTTTCAGGTCCTTGAATCACCGAAAAGATCACAAATGTCAAAAACGTAGATCCAGCACCGTTTTGGGCGACTAGTTGGACTATTTGTGCGCTTTTTTCGCAGTAGTCCAGCTTATATTTCTTTTTGACTGGCTGCTAAGCTGTAGTAAGAGCCAGGTAGAGTTCCCAAGATACTCTAAACCCTAGAATCACTGGGATTTTATACTTTCACTGATGTGGTTTTAAAAGTCAAGGGGGTCATTTCTCAAATTTGGTGTTTTTGTCTGAGTCAAATCAAAAAAACCCGATGAGCTATTTTCGTACAGTGTGATGAAAGGGGTTTCTTATCCACCACGTGATTTTATCCAGGTGAGTCTTTGGCACGTGAGTTTTTCCCGCTTTTGCCTGTAGGTTCAGGTAGCTGCTACACCTCTGCAAAGAGAATGTATGTGCTTGAGACATCAACCGTGTGTTTGAGAAAGAGGGACCTGGTATGATCTATACCCCGTAGTAGTATCCCGGTACGCCCTGCTGTTGCTGTTGCTGTTGCTGTTGCTGTTGGAGTTGTAGCTGTAGTTGTAGTTGTTGTTGTTGCTGCTGCTGCTGCTGCTGCATTTGCAGAAGCTGCTGGTACTGCGGGTGTGAGGGATTGATCTCGACAGCACTGCTGTAAAGGTCCGGGCGTTGGTATAGCGAAAGTAAAGCATTTTTGTCTGCTTGGGATTGTAGTTGCTGCTGTTGGAGAAGCATCTGTTGCTGTTGGAGAGCCTGCTGTTCGTACAGCGCCTGTTGCTGCAATTGCTGTTGGTAGAGAGCCTGCTGTTGAGCCTGCTGTTGAGCCTGCTGTTGAGCCTGCTGTTGAGCCTGCTGTTGCTGAGGTTGGCTCACGTAAATGACGCCTGTAGTAGGATCCATATACTGTTGTGCGTAGTTGTTGGTGTTGTTGAACGTTGCAGAGGATTGCACTCCCGTCATGGAATTTTCCAGGCCGTCGAAAACAGCATTTCGTGGTCCAGCGTGCGAAGCAGGCCTTTTTGGCAGCGCCGGGTTGCTGGCTTTTGCAGGAGCAGTAGACTGCGTAGAAGGCCTGTTACTATAGCTTTTTTGGCTGGAGCCACTTCTAGAGGTCCCAGACCTGGACCTAGAATTGGACCTTCTGGTTTCGTTGTCCGAAGTATAGCCATTGCTGTCCCTGCGAAATTTGCGCAAGACGTATTTGTCTCGAATAAACCTCTCCACGGCAGATTTGTCCTCATCTCCATCAAAGGGGAAATGCTCGTTTACCGCGTTCCATAGCTGCTTGTTTCGCTTGTTACCACCCGTGTGGCTAAGGTCGTCCAAATCCGCATTTGACCACCGATCCATTGTGAGCGACCTCACGTCTGAATATGAGCTATCATCGCGTCCGCCCAGCACTTTTCTGTGCACAGAGGCACATCTTCCACAAAGGAAAACACCCAAGCTTACCGAACACCACGAAGGAAATGCTGCTCCGCACTCACCACATTTATTTAAATTTTGCGGCGAGTTGAGAATGCTAACGAGCTCTCTCTCGACCGCTTTGGAACCTTTATACGCCATTGTTGTAGTTCTGAGTAACAATTGAATCGATAAGCAGGTCTAAGTACCTCTAAAGCCTTTAAATTCTCTGGTTCTTGGTCGAATCAAGAAACTTGGCTTGGAGCTTTGTATGTCAATCAATCTATTGAAACTTTTGTTCACGTGACCATGATGTCAAGAAGAGAGAAGTGACTCAATCCATCAGCAGCTTTAAAAGCACGAATGTAAGGCTTTGATTAATATCTACTGGTTAGAAATTCGTGGAAGCTAGGCTAGCTTGATTTGGTGGACATTTTTTTTTTTTTTAGGTTTTATGTTTTCGACTTACTTTGATCGTTTAACAACTGGACTTGCGATTTTATGAAACTTGGAGACTTGAACCCTGCTGTTCACAATCATGAAAACAATTCTTGTGTTTAGAGTTCTTTCACGGGGGTTTTTTTTGACGGAGCGCTTTGGCGTTGAATTTGAGGCAGATGTCCACACTTGGTGCTTTTTCCTCGGATAATTTGTAAGGTTTGAAATGTGCAGTCGATATAGAAGGTTGGTTTTTCACGAGAAACTTGGGACTGTTTTGAAATCTAAACCCAGCCTTTTGCCGAGCGTTGAGGCGGGCGAGCGTTTTTTTGAGTTTCGTTTTAGGTTTGTATCTCCAGAGACGCCAGAAAAAGGTAGCACAGCAGGAATATCAAATCTTGCCAGACCCGCTGAAAATGCCATCGGGCTTGATCTTCGCGGTCATAGGTCTGTTCAAAAGACAGCTGTGACATTTGGCGACACTGGAATGTGACCGGTGACGCTAAGCGCTGGAAAATCACTATCTTTCATGTGTGTCGCCGATCACGCGAGTGACGCATTCTTTAGTGTCTTCTCCCTGGGTATAGGGACGGGCGTCTCCTAAGGAGCACTCAACTCTACACAGGAATCAAACTAGAAGACATTTTTCTTGCCTTGTCTTTTTCGTCTCTATTTGATATCCAATCTACCCATCTTAAGCAAAGTCTTCTCGATTGATTACCAAACATACCTTCGGGTCAACAGTGAGAAGCATGGCGTTCTAGTGAGTATGGGTTTTGAGAAGAATTATCTAGCCCAAACTACTCCTCTCGAGTCCCTCTAAGCCTCTTGGGTTGTTGAAAAAAATGGCACAGTAATTCACTTAGATGTCAAGCCAAAAGCTCGAGTTCTTTCTTAGAACCGCACCTAAAACTGAAGTCTAAATGATATGTCAACATATCATGCTCTCGAATAGACTGCTACCGATTCTCTCTCGATCTTACCTCCGGTTTTTGATGATTTCCATTGTTACGATCTGGTTCATTGTATATCCAAACATCAATAATATTCAATCCCAGCCTCTTACTGACATCTTTCAAGAGCCAAACAACAGCGTAACGTCACCAAGGAGAGAATACCTACACTTGTTTCGAATAATTTATATATCATGGTATGCACATATCCAAATAATAAGCGTTTACATAGCGCCTTTTACTGACTTCAAAGTCCGAAATTAGCCGCCAAAGGGGAAAGCAACGATAACGACAGCTCAAAAGAAGGCTAGCATTTTGAGATTCTTTCAAGACCAGCACTCTGTGTATAACATCAAAGAGCTGGAGAAACTCATACCCAAAAAATGTAGCGGTGTATCGCCCATGTTGGTGAAAGGACTGATCCAAGAAATGATCGAGGAAGATGGAATCATATCGATGGAAAAATGCGGCAGTACTAACATTTATTGGTGTTTTAAGAATCAAATTATCATGAAAACACAATTGGAGATGCGCTCGTTGAATTCTCGAATCGAAGCCTCCGAAAATGAGGTGCTACAGAGTAAAAGAGTACTTCAGAAAAATGCAGAAAGTCTTAGGACGGAGGTCTATCAGATCGATGGAGCAACATTTTCTCGGAGAGAGCAGCTTGAAACGCTAGAATCTCTGACTGCTCAGGTGAAAAATCTACGTGCTGAACGCGATAAAATGCTCGAAACCACCTGGGACAAGTCCCAAATGAAATCGAGAACCGAAGCGTTGCAACCTAAACTCCGAAAACTCGAATCGGTGACTGATAATTTGGAATTACTGACTGGTTTCCTTTCTAGACGTTTTCTGGTGAACCTGAGCGATTTAAAAAACGAGTTGGGTATTCCTGAAGAGTTTCTAGAGTTTTCCGATCTTCCCTCTGTGTGATGTGAGCAGATATTAAAATTATTTGAGCATGGCATTGAAAGCTAGTTTATAGATCGGAGAGGTTCAAATTGTGTTTCGTTCGATACACAAGGGAGCCTACCGTTCAGATTGCTAATTTGGAAAACTTTTGAAACGTCTGTGATTAAACGAGGGTTTTTGTATCATGAATGGAACATACGTTCTTCGCTGTATCGTCATGAGGACTCTCCTTCCTGATGGGTCTTGACGTGCTGATTGAGATTATCACTTCTGCTAAATTTTTTACCGCAGATGTGACATCCAAACGGTTTTTCACCCATGTGCAATGACCGAACATGCCTCTTCAAGTGTTCTTGCCGTTTAAATCGTCTATCGCAAAATTCGCATGCGAAATGCTTTGAGGAGTCCAGAATTGGGGAAGGTTTTCGTCCACGAGTCTTGGGAATCCCAAGTCGCTTTTTTTTGACAAGTCCAGCTTCTACGCTCAACTCTGGTGGACTTTGTGAGTTTTCTGAGCTCCCAAGCGTTGTGCCAGAACTTGCCAGGCTATAGTGATTCTCCAGGCTACCGGAAGTGTGCAACTTGGAAGGATTCACGACGGGGCCGCCATCGTCGAGATGATGAGACCGAGCGGAAATAGGAACCGTGCGTTTTCGACTCCAGAAGTATTTTTTCTTCAGAGACGGTTGCGGACCGCCGCCGAGAAGTTGCGGATTTACCAATGCTTCGGTAACCCTTCTTTCGCCTGCGAAGAAATTGATTTTGAAGTAGTCCCTGACTTTCTTCTTGTACTGGCCGTCGCTGCTTGAAAGACGAATTGAACCCGGGCCATTGTCGTCTTCCAAAGTAAAAGGCTGTTGTGGAGCCACAACTGACCCCAGGACAGTGGTTTCCGGTACGTTCATGGCCATTTCGTCACCATAATCGCTGAAAACGGAATCCTTGCGACCCTGTCGGCGGGGCGAGAATTGAAACAATTCTGGACCCTCATCGTCGGTAACCATGATTTTTTCGTCATCCTCGTCCTCTTCATCTTCATCTTCCTCATCTTCCTCTCCTTCTGCACCCTGACCTACTGCCAAGCCTTTTTCGAAAAATTCGTATTCGTAGTAATACACGGGTTTTGCGCTGTGATACTCCGAAATGGACAGTCGGCGGTTTTCTTGGATTTGAAAAAGCGAGCTTGCCGGCTCCCGCGGTCTTAAGGTGTCTTTATAAGCCTGCAGTTCTTCCTTGACGGAATTTCCACTATAAAGCATGTCCTCCAGAAAACTCGACTCTGTTAGTGCCTGCCGTTCCGGTTCCACCGATTTCGAAGACGTCTGCAATGTGTTTCCAGTCAAATTGTTTGCAATTGAGCTCCCTGTTTTCGGATTCTGCACCAATTGCAAATTGAACATGCTGTCTCCATTCGTCGTGGGCGTGTCCAAGTCAACTTTGCTGTTGTTACCGTGCAACCCGACCAAAGTGTCGCTGGACATTGTGCGATAACCTTGGTAAATCGACATTGCGCGTCAAATTGACGGCCTCAGTTTAACTTCAAACCACCCAGTAGCGATGATACGCCTAGCTTTAAGAATGTGTGTTGCTGTGGAAGTTTGATGCCCTTGCAGCTTAACTATCGGTTTATATCTCGAGTATAATTACTGAGGCCATATATAGGCTGAGCATATATCTCACAAGTCAGATGACACAGTCACGTGAATGTTTAAAAAATTACGTAATTATAAATCACGCGACTAAGTAAAAGATTACCCGGTTATGTACTCAAATGCTAAGTACTCACAAATACTTTGGGTAATTGGCCTGTACTCATCATGTGCCCTGTCCAATGTCAGATTCTTTACCGAAATCGTCACCACGGGAAGAGCGACGCCAACCCACAAGACTTGTAAACACTTCCCTTCTCAATTACTGTCGCACATATAGTTCCCCTTTGACTTTAGTCTTTCATGTCATTAGTGAAAAATTCTAAACCTTGTATATACTCATGAGCCAAGACGTCCCTGGCTGTCATCGTGCAAGTCGCAATGAAAAAAAGTCAGCAGCTGAGAATCCCACATATGATTTCCAAAAGGGCATTTTCGAATTCCCGGTAATACTCATCTCCAGTCCCGATTGTGTCCATTTGACCCCTGTCGCGGTTTAGCAGTAGAATGTACCGCTCCACCTCTTGACGTATCCACTCCATTCCCTGCTGTGGTTCAACAGACGTACTTTTGCCCTCTGGGGAAGCTACCATGCCGTACAAGCCACCTGGGTGGGCTAAACCCGGGGCCATAATGGGTTCTACAGAAGTTTCTTGCGGAGTTGGTACCGTCATTGGCGTCGGTTCGTTGGCAACGTCGCGGGCGAACGAATTCGTCGTGTAAACGGTATTCATTGGTAAGCCTGAATCCATTGCAGAAGCCTGAGAACCAACAAAACCGATGTCGTCAAACGAACGGTACATCGGCTGGCTATGAGGTGTTGTTGCCAACGCTCGCATGGTGCGAGGCGCGATTTGCGCGCACGACGTTGTGTAGGAAGTGTCGAGTGAGTTGTTGTTGTAGATAAGATTACCCGAAAATGAAAACCCATCGCCCAAAAAGTCCTCTCCATCTGTAATGCTTGTTATGCTCAAAATTCGATTCGCGTCCCGATTAAAGTCCATATCCCCTGTGTTGGAAGGTTGTGACGTCCCAGAAGAAGCTGCGGAGCCGCTCATCGACCCCACGCTCGGCTGTGGAACGACACCAGGACGTCCGTTCGTCAAAGTAGAATTTCCAATATCGTATTTGCTGTGAAATAGCTTGGAAGTATCTATCTGGGCCTTGCTCTTCTGTTCCAGGTAATTCCCATGCTTGGTAATAATAAGTTTGAACAGAAGCTTAATGAGTTGAAAGCAGTTTTTGCACACCGCGGTCTTGGGGTCCACTTTCATCTCTGCCACTGGAATTGCTTTCGAAAGCAGAATATATCTTAAATCATGTTGTAAAATCAAGATTTGATCCATCTGCTGAGCGCGATTAAGGTCCAATGCTAGAGTTTTGATGGCAAATGTAATCGCATTAATAGGCATATTACCCACCAGAAGCTCCCAGTTATAACATGAGAATGAATCGTCCGTATGGTATTTTAAAAATTCGTCCAAGTAGTGAAGCGAGGCAGGCACAAGGTTGTTGGTGAGATCCTCATAATTGTACACAAGTCCTGTATTTGTTAATCCATCCAATCCTTCCCCCAGAGTGTGATCCAATGTTAAGTTACCACTGTCATTTAAGATCGCTTGTATGGTCAAAAAGTTCTTGCCGTAGCCGCTTTCTGAAATAGGGTCCGAGAAATTCCCATGTCGCACCACCTCTTCTTGCTTCCATAGTCGTCTTCTTTTCATAAGCATCGGGAGAGACGCCTTGATAATGTTTAGATGAAGTAGCAGACAGGCTCGGTCCGCAAACGTATTCAGCATGAACACTGCCCAATCAACAAATTTGGCTTCATTGGATGTTTGCTGTCCCACCTGTTTGCCATTATTACGCAGAGATAAAGCGCTGCCCATACAACAAACATGGAGATCGACAATCCGCTCTTTCAGGCCTTGAAACGTGCCTCTATTAGTGAGCGAACACAGTTCATTGAGCAATATGACAAATCTGTGTTTTGCATTCAGCAGACATAGATTGGGATTTAGTTCTCCATTCACTACCTCAGCAGGCCTTACAGTGTCAAAATCATCCAATTTAATGAGTGGTGGTAAGTTGTTGTATAACGAGGTCATTGTATCCAGCTGAAAAATCTGCCAAAAAAGGATGCGTCGTGATTGAATTATATCCGGATCTACTATTCCATGATAACTGGCAGGATCGCGTGTAAGCAATGTTTTTTGCGCAAGCCGTGACAACTGAGCCACCATGGTTATGCTGGGGTTTTCGATGACGGAGTTGATCAAAACAGATCCGGTTATCATGTTGATGTTGAAAGTGTTCGGGAAATCATACAGTGCATACAAAACATTAGCAGCTTCGAAAAATGAGGTCATTTCCCTGAAAAGTTCATCGTTATCGTTGAACTGATGAAACTGAGATTTGGATGCAGCGTAAAGTACGGGAAGCAGGATCAGCAGAAATTCGGTGTCTGCTGGTTCACCGCGATCAAATTCTAGCCAAAATGCTTCGAGGCCTCTGGAAAACTTAAGGATATTGATCAGCGGGATGATTGGATGCACGGTGGTGTGATATGTTTCGAAAAGTTCATAAGCCCTTTCTCGTGGCGGCAGACAGAAGTTTAGATCTCTACCAAAGTTGAGGCGTAAACGGTCTTGATTTGAGAGATTAGACATAGGTGACTCCGTGCTTGCTTTGCCGGTAAGGTTATTTTCGAAATTTTTGATGCCCGCGGCGTCCGCATCCATTAGGCTATGAAGAACGGATGTCTTAGATTCCGCGAAAACCGGCTTGCCAAATTCACCAGGTTGTCTTTTGCTACCACTCACGTCCTTCTTCTGTCTTCTTTTCATATCTAATAAGGTTTTTTCGTCATTAGCCAAAGTTTTAGCTTTCTCGATCGCCATGAGAAGTTGTTTCTTCTTCTCTATAGGGTCATCGCTGGACGGAGCCTCTAGTATGAGGACAGCGTCGGAACCACCAGACCCGTTTTCGGCAGTAGTGTTGCCACCACGAGAGATACGATCATTGAGGAAATAATGGCATTCAATACCCTTTTTGAGACATATAGAACAACTTGGCGTTTCCCTCGTGCACTTGATCTTTCTCTTATGACATGCAACGCAGCTCAGAATTTTTCTCTGTCTACGATGCTGAATCTTGTATATTTTACCATCTTCAAGAACCAGAGCTGCCTGATCCTTGATAGGTATGATCTGCGATGACATTGGAGCGTCCCCAACGCTGCTGAGAGCTCTAAAAACAAGGTTGAAGTAGCGGTTGTTCTGTTGATGTTAATCACTCGATGGCCTTATAATAGTAACAAAGAGTTTCTGCAGATACCCTTATACGGGAGGCTCGAACGTCACAACACATTGGTGAGACCTTGACACTCGACATAGCTCGAAACTATATATAGTTTCCCCATCGCGAGGGAACTTGTCGAATGTAGCGGATAAAGAGGTTTTTTTGGTACTTTTTTATTGTTGATAACTGTGATTATGACAATTGCAATAAAGATGCTTGCAATTCGGTCATCGATAGAAAAGGAACGCTTAGACTTTTCCTGAGCTCCAAATTCGTCATTAAGCAGGCGAGTTTGAGAAGGTAAAGTGGAATTTCCACATCTTTTTGTTGGTTTCCTCTGTACTTGGCTTATTTAGCACACCCTTCGTATTTTTCAGCTTTACTGGGTAGTGTCAAAAAGACGAGACGAGATAGAGGACAGAGCAAGCAGTTTGTGAAAAATAAGATGTCCGAAGAAGAACACGGTATCAAGATTCGTGACTCGATTGTAAAGATAGTTAACACAGTTCCAAATAAGAGACCTCATTTTGGTTAAGAATCAGCGACTTATATAATGTATGTCGTTGAGATGCTTCGACACGTGACCAGCTTTTTTTTTGGCGTTTGCACAGTGGTTGTGGGTCCGTAACAATAGCTAAACAGAGCCTATTACTGAGATATATGGAGAAACATGAGGTTCAAATATGCACCAAGTTTTCACCGACGCCATACCACGTTTGATCGATGTCCGCAATCAAAAGTCAAATAAACACGATACGTGTAGAATGATCCAAAAAGTAGAAGTGGGAAGGGACGGATCACAAATCCAGCTCATGAAACAGCCAACACACGAACGTTAGCTCGTTTATCTCAAAAATAGAAGCACTCTCACACCAAATAGCTTCTTCTTACCTCCTAAAATCATTTCACCACAGGTCGGATCGTTTTCGAAATTCAGCTTTTAACGGTCTTTGTTGCCATGGAACCAGGAGGCCCGAGGCTTCCCACTTCGGAATCTCTTGGTAATGCCAGGAATCGAGTCTCGTGGAGAGCGAGCGCGGTTGAATTCGCACTCAGGTAACTATGTGCGAGAGGTAAAACACGTGAAGCCTTCTTAGCGGCTTTCTTCGCTTGTGCCGTGGCCTATATATAACCTTGATGTTGTCGACATCATTTAGTGCGTTCCCAGGATTGATAGATGTGTGTATATGTGATTTTGCTTAGGATTGAATGCAGGTCTTTGTCGACAAAAAGTCCGTGGTGGATCTCATATCTGAAATAAAAACATCGTCACTTTCACGTAGGGATGAGGTGATTATGCCTGGACTCTTGAAGTTATGAATGATCTCGCATCTACTCACGGCCATTTACGTCAAACGTAAACTTTTCTTCTGTTAAAGACTGCTATTTCGATAGAAAGGCCTCCACCATTGTCTTAACTTCCCGGAGTTTTCCATTTGAACATCACTATACACGAACAAGTTCATTTTCAAAATATCTTGCTTCATTCTTATAAAGACTAACAGTTCACGGAAATTCACTTGTGGCATTCACTTTCTCTCTCTCCACTGAACAGATAAAGACGTCTCCATTCTATGGAATTGATCCCTCTCGTCACATTCAAACAACTGATCATCCTGATACCTGGTCCTTTGCGCGACAAAAGATGGGTGCTGCGATGATTTTTGGATTGGCATTTTACAAAACTGCAGGTGAAAGAGCTTTCAAGATCGAACAAACACAAAAGAAGCAGCATTTCTCACAGATAGATGACGCGCTTCTGTTAACATTGCACGCTTTGCGATCCCCTTACCAATTCAAACTCCATACTTTTCAGTTCTGCTAGCCGCCGAGATCAAATCGTTCATAGTGTTCAAATGTGGCACGTGATACTACCACGTGATCAATATTTCTCTTTTTGCCAAGACGCCACAGCTACTAAGATCACATGATTCACCTACTCCACATTGCGCGCCACACCTTCAAATATTGAAGTTAACTTATCGATAACACCGACACCCTATCGATGCCCTTAAATTGATCAATTTTAACACCGGTTGAAGAGTAAGAAGGATCCTCTTAACCCCAGAAGAGCGGTCACGATAGTATTACTTGGCTTCACCGACTGCGTTCACTATCTTCTTTACTGAAAACCACCACAGTTACTGAAGTTGTCATATGCGCGTGTGAAACAGTGAGTTTTTTTGATCAACAAGCTTAAGTTGTTCGCTAAAAATACTCATACCAACAGAGCTATAAGAACACCTGAAAGTTGTGAACACCAGCTTAGCAAGTTTCCCTTTCCAAGCAAAGTCCAATCTCATTTCATCACATCACATCACATCTGTTTCAATTGAAAAAAATGGGAAATCAGGCTCTCACCACGAAACTGGTGTCTGTTCTGCAACACAACGACCAACACGGATCCAGTGTGCCTCCAATCTATCAATCGACGACTTTCAAAGTGGGATCACTCGAAGACGATGCCTCTCAAGCATACGACTACACGCGTTCTGGAAACCCCACACGGACGGTCGTGCAACATCAGCTTGCAAAACTGTACGACGTCAACAGCTCACAGGTGCTTGCCGTAAGCAGCGGAATGACGGCACTCGACATGATTTTGCGGGGTCTCGTACTGAAAAATACAACCTCGGTGCCCACGATCATCGCTGGCGATGATCTATACGGCGGAACCCAGCGTCTACTAACACATTTAGGGGTTCGCGACCATGCGCGGGTTTTGCATGTTGACACCACTGATTATGAGTCATTTGTGAGCGTGTTCAAACAACAGCCACGCGTCGACTGCGTGCTCCTGGAGTCACCAACGAATCCGCTACTCAAAGTTGCAGATTTGCCTCGGTTGGCTCGGTTTATCAAACAGGCCAACCAGGACTGTATTATCGCCATCGACAACACTATGATGAGCGGCATGCTTTGCAATCCGCTTCATTTTGGCTGCGACGTCGTCTACGAGTCTGCCACCAAATATCTAAACGGTCACCACGACATCATGGCGGGTGTTATTATTACCAAGAATGAGAAGCTTGCTGGGGACATATATTTTGTGATCAACTCCACAGGTTGCGGTCTTTCGCCGTTCGACTCATGGCTTCTAATAAGAGGACTCAAGACCCTGGGCGTCAGAATGTATCAACAGCAACATAACGCCATGGTTCTTGCGCACTGGCTCGAGAGTTCATGCGGATTTCACAAAAGAAACCCAAAAGACCGAACAGTGACACGGTACGTGGGGCTGAAATCGCACCCGCAATTCGAACTACACAAATCCTACAACGCCGGGCCAGGCGCACTATTGTCATTCGAGACAGGTTCTTTCGAACACTCCAGGCGTCTGGTTTCATCGCGCAAACTCAAAATCTGGTCCGTCACAGTATCCTTCGGTTGTGTGAACTCGCTCATCTCTATGCCGGGGAAAATGTCACACGCTGCGATTGATCCTGCCTTACGTGAAGAACGTGAATTTCCTGAGGATATTGTCAGACTGTGTTGTGGTGTTGAAAACGTCGCTGACCTACAAAACGATCTACTTGAAGCTATGGTGGATGCTGACATCATCGAAGTGAGAGATGAGGGTAGAACTCTTTACAACAAGCTCAACGGAAACTTGGCACCAAACACCATTGGCCATGGCGACCTTCCAAACATCTATGATGAGTTTTTTGGGCAGAATGGCGTTGTGAGACGCCAATCCATAATCACAGGCCGTGCCAAGTTGTGACGAAACGTCAAAACAATGCATTTTTTACCGGCACTTGACCTCGCATCTACAACATCAATAACAACATTGTACCTACTGTTCATAGACCTAACAACAATCATTTTTTACTTACCATTTCTCCCATAAAGCGGCATCATTGATCTTATCTCGACCGAACGGCTCGATTTATGACTCTCGAGATCTTGGCGCTACGATAATGATCGAGCGTTCTCTACGAAAAAAGATCGTAATGACCCAGTATTTCAACTGTATCGCCTAATGAGAGCTTTCACGCCGTCAACATTGCCTTTCCAACTTTAATGCTGTACATACTTGTATTTAGGTTTAGCCCGCATCGTTATTGTTCGTGGAGATTCTTTTAAAGTTCCACGCCCGTGTACCACTTGCTTCTCACAGCCATGACAGTAAAGCCTGGTATTTTATTTATCACTGCTCCAGCCTTTTCATCGAAAATCTACAACAGCACCATTCAAGAGAAGTTTCAAGTGGAACACTATGACTTGTGCTCTAGCAATTCAGAGGCGTTTCTAGAATACTTGCAAAAAACGTTTAACACCTCGAGTAAGCCTTTGTCTGTCATTTACGGTGGATTTCCCGCTTTTGGTCCGATTGGAGGTCTAACACGACAATTACTCGAGGATCAAAGGTTTCCCAGACAAAGTTTACAATGCGTAGTGCTGTGCTCTCGTGGAGTAGACGGCATTGATCTTGAAGCGACCAAAGAACACGGCATTGAGGTGCACAACTACAACGACGAGGATCAGTCAACAGAGGCTAACGAGGAGCCAAGACCCGGGGTGGTGAGTGACGAAGTTGCAAACTGCGCCATGTGGCATGTGTTGGAAGGGTTCCGTAAATTCTCGTTTTCTCAGGCGTGTTTGCGTAGCACCGGCAATACGTTACACTCTAGACAAGTTGCTGCTGGCGTTAAGTTTAACAGTTCCAAGTTTACATTCGGTCATGCCACGAAAAGGGTAGAGATCAGGTCGCCAAGAGGACAGAAAGCCCTTATTCTTGGTCTGGGTGGTATTGGGAAGCAGATCGCTTACAAGCTTCAACATGGTCTAGGAATGGAAGTCCATTACGCCAAGAGAAGCCGCGATAACAGCGTTCCTTGGACCTTCCACAAACTCGATTCTTCAATATATCCCCAGCTTTACCAGTTTACCGCAATTGTGATCGCACTGCCCGGCTCATCAGAAACTAAACACTTGATAAACGATAAATTCTTGAGCTTCTGTTGCAAAGATCTGATATTGGTTAACATTGGCAGAGGCGCCATCATCGAGCAGGATGCGATTTCGAAGGCTATTGTTAATAACAGTATCAGACACTTTGGAACTGACGTATTCTACCACGAGCCAGAAGTCGAAAACTGGTTATTGGAAAACGATGAATGTGCTACCATAACTCCCCACATTGGGAGTGCCACTGAGGATAACTTTTACCAAAGCTGCGAATATGCTTTAAGCAAGGCACTAAATGCGTGTTTTCCATAATTCAAGGTGTGGATGATTATCTTCGAGTTTGATAGTCCAAATAAACCGAAACATTCCATACTTTCAACACACAAAACACTGCGGGCGATTTAGTCGACAAAAATCAACCATTACACAAATGAATCCCATCGAATGCTGTCATCAGTACCAAAACGCGTGCTCGAAGCACTTGATGACAGTGACACTAGTCTTAAATGACACGAAATTAGAAAGTGATCGAACCTTTAATTACAACTTGTCAATTGTAATACTGAGATGAGCTATCTATCTATCTACCTATCTATCTTGATAGTAAAGAAAGTTGTCAACTACAGTCCAAGTTTACCAACGTCTAAGTTTTACTAACGTATCTATTCGTATCTCAAATCTGTGGCTAATTTCTACTTGTTTGTTTCGCGATGGCCGCGAAGAAAAGATCTGAAAAAATCGAAACTCTGAGTCTTGGCGAAGTCGAACGAGAAAAACCAGTTAAATCGACTTTCTTCTCGAAAGTTTTGCTGAAGACGAGACAGGTATCCCGGAAATTGGATTCGCTTGGTGTTGAAGTTCGTGGTATCCAGAGAATCCCACCGTATGAAAGAGGTACTTCGAAACAGTTTCTGAGTGTCGCCGGCCTTTGGCTGAGTGCAGCTGGCGGTCTATCATCAATGTCGTCGTTTTTCCTGGGCCCGTTATTGTTTGAGTTGACATTCCACCAGTCTTTGGTCAGTGGTATTATCTCAATGGCAATCGGGTGTGGAGTGGCAGCTTACTGTTCGACCATGGGACCACAATCAGGCTGCAGACAGATGGTCACAGCACGGTATCTTTTCGGTTGGTATTTTGTCAAGTTTGTGGCTTTGGTGTCGATCATAGGTGTCATGGGGTGGAGTATTGTGAACTGTGTGGTGGGCGGACAAATGCTGGCGGCGGTTTCTGACGGGAAAATTCCTGTTTGGGTTGGAATCGTGATCGTCACAGTCCTTTCATTTTTAGTAGCCATTTTCGGCATCAAACAAGTTTTAAAAGTGGAAACCTTTTTGTCCGTGCCCGTGCTAACGTGTTTTCTTCTGCTGTACATCTCCTCCAGCGACAAATACTATTTATTGGACACCTTTAAAAACGACGATTTAAGTCCGCTCACCGTAAAGGGCAACTGGTTATCCTTCTTCTCACTTTGCTACAGCATCACTTCGACTTGGGGCTCGATCACCGCTGACTATTATATCCTGTTCCCTGAGAACACTGCTTCTCACAAAGTTTTTCTCCTGACGTTTTTCGGCACGCTACTACCCACGACATTTGTCGGAGTCTTGGGTCTTATATTGGCCTCATGTGCAATGTCGTATTCGCCATGGGCAGCCGCCTACAAGACTTACGGGATGGGCGGTCTTTTGCTTGCTGGTTTCGAGCGCTGGCATGGATTTGGCAAATTCTGCGTGGTGGTCTTGCTTCTGAGTTTGATCTCGAATAATATCATCAACACATACTCGGCCGCCTTTTCGCTGCAGCTTTCCAGCATCCACATGGCCCGGGTCCCACGTTGGATCTGGGCTATAGCATGCACAATTTTTTACCTGATTTGTGCTTTGGCGGGCAGAAATCATTTTAGCGATATACTGGGCAATTTTTTGCCAATGGTCGGCTACTGGATCAGCATATACTTCATCATCCTGCTGGAGGAAAACGTCATTTTCCGGGCTCATTTCTTGGATCTATATACCAAGGAGTTCCCACCACATCGTCAAGATCCAGAAGATGACACCAACGGTAGTGGAAGTGGTGGTCGTAGTGGTGCGTCGCCCCAGATAAACCTACGGGACCTCAAGGCCAAGAGATCACTATACACGAACACAAAAACGAACAGCTGTATTCGATACAACTGGGACATGTGGAACAACCAGGATGTTTTGACGCATGGGTACGCTGCCACATTTTCGTTTTTGGTCGGTGTTGTAGGTGTTGTGCTTGGGATGGCCCAGGCTTATTGGATTGGTCCCATTGCACGGAAAATCGGCGATTACGGCGGCGACTTGGGTATGTGGCTAAGTATGGGATTTTCCGGCATCGTATACCCTGGTTTGAGATATCTCGAGCTACGCAAATACGGTCGTTGAATACTTGTTTGTCTTAACGCTTAACATTGAATGTACTCGGAAGGAAATCACATGACACCATCGCGAGTACCAGTCACATGACTAGCGACCAACCATATTGCCAGATTCTCAACTGGCCTAATTTTTCTTAGACGAGACCGTTGATAATGTATACCTTGTGTAATGCCCGATATATATCGATCGACAATTAGCCAAAAAAATTTGAAATTCATAGGAAATACAAGATAGCTAGCTAACCAGTTGAGTTTGACGTTCAAACTGCTTCCAAAACTGAGGCTACATCAAGCTATTTTGAAGTGGTGAATAGTATGTGATAAAATGTGTTCGTGTGAGTGAGTCAGGGTTCTGTTGGGAAGACGCCCAGTTCCGCTTGAGATTGTTACTTCTGGATTGAAATTTAGAGTTTGAGTTGAAAAATGACATTAAAAACGGAAGAATGGTTTAGATGTGAATTTTCAGTTGATTTGCAGCTTCAGAAACTTGAAATGCGGCTGTTTTAATGTCCGGTGTGTGTCATTGGGTTATAAGAAGCAGATTTTGGGGCCTTTTTTGTTGTTTTTTTATTATTCGACCAGTCTTATTATCAGTTTCGAACTTTTAGTGTAAGAGATGATACCAATTGGACCTCTGAATTCGCCGCCACACAAACTCTCTCCCAGGTCGGCTTACTAACCAACGAGCTTTTTCGCAGAACAAAATGTTGTCCTTACGCCAAACCATGAGATTCATGGGCCCTACCACAAGATTTATGGGTCCTAGCACAAGAGCGTTCTCGTCTCAGAGGACCTTGCTGCAAAAGCAGGTCACCAAGACCGCCACAAAGCTATCGGAGGTCGATGGTGCATCCACCTTGGTCGGCCCCGGTGCAAAGGAAGGCGAAGTCCCTACCGAACTAGAACAGGCCACAGGTTTGGCCAGATTGGAACTTTTGGGTAAATTAGAAGGTATTGACATTTTCGACACCAAGCCCCTAGACGCATCCAGAATCGGTACCATGGAAAACCCTATTGTGGTCGACACCTACGACGACTACCGTTACGTTGGCTGCACCGGCTCCCCAGCTGGCTCCCACACTATCATGTGGCTCAAACCCACCGTGAACAACGTTGCCAGATGTTGGGAATGCGGTTCTGTGTACAAAGTGAACGCTGTGGGTGTCCAGACCGACGACGACCACCACCATTGAAGCGCCAGGAAACTTTATATTTTGGTTTTTTTGAGTGTGTCATCAATTCGCAGTGCACGTCGAATGCCACTCGAAAATGAACATCGAAAACCTGCCACGACCCCACGTCGAACGCATCATGCCACCCCCGGCATGCCATCCAGAGGTTTGAGGTTAATATCAACGATATGGGAGGGGAAGCACCGCTGCAAAGCGGGCTACAGCATAAAATATTCACTTTTCGTTTTAACTACAGACATTTATTTAAGTCCACAATAAAAAAGGTAATATGTATGGATACGACAACGGTATTGAAAAGAAGCGGTACAGAAATTCGTCCGACAACTCTCATATCTCTAGTTCCGCATCCATTTCATGAGAAATGTAGTGTGTTCGTTTCGTGGCTCGAGGCATTAGAAACGCTAACATTGGACCATTCGCGCCCAGGTTGTGACTGTTTAATGCACCCGTACACCATTAGAAGATGTTTGTTGAGCTATGGATTAAAACGTGACCGGTTGAAAATAAATTCAATTGTGCGTTGGACTGTGACAGAAAAAGAGTCATCGCACATCACGAACATGCAGTCAGGATCTTTACTCTTTGCCCAGCTAGCGGTCCGCCCAGTCCAGTCCAGCCTAGCCACGGTCTAGGCTGGAGGTCCCAGGAAGGAGCCCTGTGTTCTTTCGGCCTAGGAAGCTTGTTCTGTGGGGAAGAGAGAGCCTGGCTAGGCAGGCCTCCCTCTGGAGGCTTGGGCTCAGGACACTTGTTGCTCACTACCAAAAGTTTTCCAGGGATTGGTAAATTGATATAACAAAGCTAGCATTTTAGCTACAGTTACATCCTTCCAAAGAAACCAGGAATAAACTAAACAAGTATGTGACCATATACATCGGACTAGAGGAACAAGAGAAGCAGACCAAACAGAAGGTGAAGAGACAGTTTTGAGGGGCTTCTTACGGGAACTTCACGGTTGATGAAAAGTTGAAATGTACCCTTTGCAGTGGGATCGATGAGATTCAATACACATGAACAATAGTTTGTGGGCTTTTCAAACCAAAACTTTCAAAATGAAATAAGAGCGCATAGTGCTTTGCACACATGGTGTTTAGTTTGTGTCTTTGCACTCTCCCTCTTGGAATCAAAGTGCGCCTTTACTAACAACCAATCTTTTTTCATCTGCAGTATGCCAAAGAAGAGAGCTTCCAACGGTAGAAACAAGAAGGGCAGAGGTCACGTCAAGCCAGTCAGATGTGTCAACTGTTCCAAGTGCGTTCCTAAGGACAAGGCCATCAAGAGAATGACCATCAGAAACATTGTCGAGGCCGCCGCCGTCAGAGACTTGTCCGAGGCTTCTGTGTACTCCGAGTACGCTTTGCCTAAGATCTACAACAAGTTGCACTACTGTGTCTCGTGCGCTATCCACGCCAGAATCGTCAGAGTCAGATCCAGAGAGAACAGAAGAATCAGAACTCCTCCTCAGAGACCAAGATTCAACAGAGAAAACAGAGTCTCTCCAGCTGACGCTGCCAAGAAGGTTGCTGCTTAAGCGTAGGCGTGACGCCTGTATTAGCTACAAAATTTGTATATTTCAAGACGACAAGTTAGTATCATCATAATCAGTGGCAGAGGGGTAAGACAGTGAGGTTGTGTGTGAATCTCAACTTAGAATAAGCGTCCTAAGCCTTCATCCTAGAGAAATTGTCTAATTTGAGATCACCAAACACGAATGCGTCGTCCTCCTCTTTTTAAACTCAAGTTTTGGTCCATAAACCTGTCAGAAATCAAGACTGAAACGTTTCCCCATACCAACAGCAAACCTTTTGGTTCATTATCCCCATATAACAAGAAGTACATGCCATCAAAACAAGAAAAAAACCTTTTTTTTCCTTCTAACAGGATCTACAATTCATGAGAATCATGGACACTACCAAATCTACTCGCCCACACTCCAATTGTTTTGAATCTACACTAAAACTGTTCAATCTCAGCTCTTGTTATCCCTACTTTTCTTCACTGTCATCTCGTCTTCTCAGCTCTTCAACTTCGTCCCTATTTATACTCGCATCTCGAAAAATTTTTTTATATAAGAAATTCCTAAGGGCCGACCCCTTAAATTTCTCTCTGGCCCTAACTGGCCTTAAATTTGATCAAAAAAAGATTGTTATGCCTTTATACAAGTCAAATTGTAACCTGTAATTCCATCTCATAGACGGAGAAAACACAGGTTTAAAGGCGCTCGAAGAACTGGGATCATTGTAAGCTGTTTGAATCAGCACCGTTGGCAGACAAGCGGCTTCAAAGGTTTTAACAGCGGAAAAATCAGCTTTCGAACGAGCCAAAAACGGGCGAATTACGTTGTTGAGATTCGAGGGAGAAATAGGTTCTATTTTGGAGTTTTGAACCTTATTTTCCGGCAGAAATAGGGTGTGATTGTGACAGAAAGGGTTTCTTTTTTCTGCTCTGAAGTAGTGCACGGAGCTTGGCGTTTGTACAGTGGTCTGAACCATACATTTGCCGTCAATCCAAACGGTATTCGTTCGCTGTTGGAAACGGAAGAAGCGTTAAAAAACCCTTACTTAGAAATTCTCAAGAAAAAAAATATAAAACCTGGCACACCTTTTCATAAGACGATGCCGGGCACATCAGACAGTGCAAAATCGTCTGCTTCAGACGCTAATAGCAGCTACGACTTCAAATTTAGCCAATGTTTTGGGGACAAAGCCGATATTGTGGTCACAGAAGCAGATATCATAACAGCAGTGGAATTCGACCATACCGGTGATTTTCTCGCCACGGGTGATAGGGGTGGCCGTGTGGTGTTGTTCGAGCGCAATAACAGCAAACACTGCGAATATAAGTTCCTCACGGAGTTCCAATCGCACGATGCAGAATTTGACTACCTCAAGTCGCTGGAAATCGAAGAGAAAATCAACCAGATCAAATGGTGTCGTCCTACAAACCAATCTCATTTTCTGCTGTCTACCAACGACAAAACCATCAAACTTTGGAAAGTTTACGAGAAGAACATAAAACTCGTCAGTGACAATAACCTCAGTGAAGGTGCATACGGCGCGGGTTCTGGTTCAGGAGGCTCGAGCGCCAAGAGCCGGCATCTACAGCATCACGGTAACGGCAGTGCCAAAGCCGTGCTCTCACTTTCGGCGCTCAAGCTTCCTAAACTTTCTCAGCACGACAAAATCATTGCTGCAGCACCCAAGAAAATCTACAGCAACGCACACACATATCACATCAATTCAATATCGATAAATTCGGACCAAGAAACGTTCGTAAGCGCGGATGATTTGAGAATCAACCTTTGGAACTTGGATATACCGGACCAGTCATTCAATATTGTCGATATCAAACCCGCCAATATGGAAGAGTTGACAGAAGTCATTACAAGCGCTGAATTTCATCCCTACCATTGCAATTTGTTCATGTATTCGTCTTCGAAAGGAACCATTAAATTGGCCGATATGCGGCAAAATGCTTTATGTGACTATCGTGCCAAGACTTTTGAGGAGTATTTGGACCCCATAAACCACAACTTTTTCACAGAAATCACGTCATCCATATCAGACGTGAAGTTTAGTCCCGACGGTCGTTATATTGCATCTAGAGATTACTTGACGGTGAAGATATGGGATGTGAATATGGACAGCAAGCCTGTGAAGACGATCAATATTCAAGATCAGCTAAAGGATCGACTAAGTGACACTTATGAGAATGACGCAATTTTTGACAAATTCGAAGTCAATTTTAGCGGCAACAGTTCAAGTTTGATGACTGGTTCCTATAATAACACATTTATGATATACCCAGATGTGGTTGGGGCCAAGTCCAGCAAATCGCCGCCAATGAAGGAGATCGTGCTTCAAGCCGACAAGACAGCTTTCAAATCCAAGAAGCTAGGCTCGCTGGAGCAGCAAAGCGCGCGCAACAAGCAATGGGGTGATGATATTGATTTCAAGAAGTCTATTTTGCATTTCTCGTGGCATCCAAGGGAAAACAGTGTAGCGATTGCGGCTACGAATAATCTATTCATATTTTCAGCATTATAATTCGGGGAGATGTACAACTTTATTATCTGAAGTCACTGACGTGTGTGAGTCTGTATAAAATTTCCAAATTTAATAAATACCTTCACAGACGCGGTAAAACCTTGTCTTGCATGCATCATTCATTAGACATTAGCATTGAAATCAATATACCTCTAAAGGAGGAGTGGAACTAACCTCTATTGGTTTTCGATGAATATGACGGGTTTTTACACATATGTATAAATATAAAAGGAAAGGCCGCTATACGTTGCCGCGCGAAACATAACTAGGGGTGAGTCCAATTCTTTTGACTAAATATAGGTAGATTTCAGGACCGGGTTGAAGTGTTGGCACTATTGTGACACTAAAAAACGAGTTTCATGATGATGTGCATGTATGGGTTTGTGGGAGATGAATAGGGGGCTGTCCTTGAATGGGACTTTTCACCACAATATTACTGTTTTTCTTTGAGGACGAGATTTATGATCCAATTTACTCGTCACCGATGTGTCTGTTCACGACTGGATTCCAGAACAAAGTCTTGTCACCGTCACCCCAGAAAAAGGGCTTGGTTCTGATGTTTTGATAATCATAGTTTTTAGGCCATTCGGAATCTGGGACGTGCTCCAAATGTTTGCGATGCTCAGCGTGTGCTGCTTCCACGAAATAAGTGTTCACAGCAGCCAAGGCAATGGCAGGAGCGGCAACGAAGAAGGAAATTTTCAGCCACAGGCCGGAGGTTTCTTTGGCATGATGGTGCGTGTTTTCAGCAGTTTCTTTGAACGCCTTGGCCGCTAGTTGGTCGCCAGGACCAAAAGCTGGTTTTAGTGCGTGTGGTGGAAGGGTGGAGGCCCTTCTTATAGCCTGTCTTAGCATTTTTGGTATCAATTTGTAGATATGAGAGAGCAGAGAACAAATTCACTAACAAGAACTAGTCAAACTCGACGCTTTAGCCTCTTATTGATGGTTTAGAGATTGCTATACTTCTCGTATGATGGAGTCCCTCGGGTTCGAAATTATCAAATTAGGCCGATTAAAGCTTTAAAATTTTCTCCGTACCATGTGACAAAATACGAGTATGGTCTGCTGACACGAGTCATGTGACCTCGTTGAGATTTCGAGTGATTTGATTGGTCAAATCTGGGATGACAAGAAATAGAAGGATTCGGGGTTCTATGAAGACACTATCGGCTGTGAAACATGCTGAAATAAGCGTTGAGAGTAGTCGCATTTTGCGGCGTATCTTCAAATTTTGTTCTATTTTTTCTCAGAGGTAGTTTTCAAAAAAAAAAAATGCGCAAGCCCGGAATCGAACCGGGGGCCCAACGATGGCAACGTTGGATTTTACCACTAAACCACTTGCGCTCGTTTTGATGAAGTGGTGATGCAGATATGGCCATAGTGTAAGGGGCTGTCATGTGATAGGTTCGACTACTTAATGTATGGATTCTTTGGGTGGGGTTTGAGCACCAGTGCAAAGAGCTGGGTACGCGAGGTGGAATTCTGGTTCTGAGCTTGACAATACTTTGGATTTAAACTTGTCAAATTGGCCTCGCTATCTCGTTTCTCGTTATCCTTTAAATTCCCTAACGTCATTTCACTGCTTTGTCTCATTAATTTACTGACACTTGAAACTGTTACCGTCTTGCTGGTGCAACATACAGAATATACGAATTCCAGCGCTATTAAACAGCGTATAGTTTGAAATATCATCATTCGAGCACCAGAATCCACCCAGACATTGCTCCATGAACCAACATTTGAGGTGTAACACTTATTGCGTCACATATTGCGTCGTGAAACAGAAAGCCCTCGCAGCTAATCTGAGCTGATTTGATCGCTACGCAATGCAAAGCCTCACACGCTGGTCCCTGAAACGTTACTCGATAGTCCCCTGTCTTCGCTTTGATATTGCCCATTTTTCTTTTGATTCGATTTTTAACATGAAACATCGGTGCGTCATAAAAACGGTCGATGCATCCCTCCCTTCGTCGACCTTCGGTATTTTCTTAGCAAGGTTTGGTGTGATGGCTCACCTTTCTGTTGTTCTAATGTTGGCTGCTTTTGATGTGGTTTTTAACATGAGGTTCAAGGTCCGACATACAATGATGCGAAAAAGTACTTAAGGCACTCCGAATTCGAAGGTTGACCTTGGATTAACACTTGTTCAGGTAGCCCAGAGATGATTGGACTGCTCAAATACTTATCATGATTCAAAAACATTGATGAGATTAATACGAACTATAAGAGATTGCAAGTGTTTTGCGTACCTAGAACCACCACACTTCTTGGATTTAGGTAACAGCCGAAAAACGTGGACTTGTTGAGCGTCCCTGTTTGTGAAGATAACGGTTGTATTTCATTTTGACGTCAAGCTCGCACACCTTGTCTCCATTTAACTGATTCCCAATGGTAAACCAGCCTGGTCGAGTATTGTGATCGCGACCAAAAATCTCGAGCTTGCGTGCATGTGGGCCCACTAGTCGTTCAATCATGCCATATAGCTCGTCTGGCTTACGACTGGTTTCTCTACTGGCAGAAACGATGAGATCGATATCACTTTGTCTGGTGAGCCAATTTGCCGATCCCTTCACTCCAACCAAAAGGTGCTCCTTTGAATGGTTGAGCCAATGACCAGTACGTCCGGTCACAATAGTACGGCCCAGTTGGTTGGTTTTAATCCAAGAAATTTCGTTGCACACTTGGTATCCCCATTTCTGCAAAGATGTTTTACCCACTTCGATGGCTCGACCGGTAACCCACAGAAAGATAATGCCCTCGTGTTGGAGCAAATCCAAGGGTAAATCTGCCAATTCGGAATCGTTACAGGTGCCATATGGAAGATTCATGCGAATATTCCAAGCTGGATCTGCAACAATGACAGAAAACTTGCCCAAAATGTTGAAATCGAACTTGCGGACATCACACTGGATCCATTGCGCTGGAAGTATGGACTGTGACGCGACGGAGCAGTTGAGACCCTGTGTATAGAGGCATATGTGTTTGTTACGCGTAGAGGCCTCGTTTATATGAGTGACACTGGCTGCTGTGGTGTTTGCCAGGGACTCAGGCATGTATTGCAGATAGTGGACGTAGCGGCATGAGTTGAGCTTGTGGCAGGTGTCGAGATAAGAGCAGTCACCCAACGATGGGTCAGTTTGTGGTTTCAAGTTCGGAATATAGTGTATTTTCGAGAGTGCACATTTGAACAAGCCCGGACAGTCCTGATCTGCATTTTGAACTTTGTTCGCGTCCATGGCCACCACTTTGTTGTTAGAGATGGTTGCAATGTTGGAAAGGATACTGCAATGGTTTTTGTTGGCACAGACAGGAATGAAACCGGCATGAGGGGTGAACTTGGAGGCTCTTTCGCGGCCCAAAACGTGGGAAGCAGGCTTTACATCAAGCGCTTGTTGCAATCTGTCCAGTTTCTGCTGATTTGGCGTATCTGCTGCATGCGACTCCAAAACGGTATCAAGACGATCGGCCAACGACAAATTCGCGTCGGGTTTTCTGGCCTTGGCAACCGTTTTGCCAGACTCCTGGTCTTCAACCTCGTACGTGCCGGGTTCCACCACATTCATCATTATGCGCAATGTTTCAACGTCGATATATTCGATGGTCGCGTCAGTATTTTGATGGGTTTCCAGATTCCCAAAGCTTAAGCAACCGGGACTGATACTTTCGATGACCACCAAATCGTCCCAAACCTTTGTGTCAGGTGTTGCTCTGCTGTCCTTGGGCTCTTCCATTGCAAACACGGTGGTGATATCTGCTACACGGCCTGAAATGGGCGGTGCCAACAAACCACTATGGTTTTCAATAAGGTATTTCAGAAGCTCACAATTCATCAGTTGTAGTAGAATCGCCAATGTTGACTTTGTTTCCCGGACTCTGTTATCTAGATGTCCAAGAAGTTCAATTACGCTGTATATAAAGGGCTTGAGGCTAGATCTGATGAGGTAGAAGATCCCAGAAGATATGGCGTCTTATTCAGAAAAGCGTACGAACTGCAGTTCCAGTTCACCAAATTAGTGCTGATTGTTTCAAATGGATGGACAAATTGTGCTGTAGCGAGAGTCCTTTTTCGGTTTTACAACGTGTTGTCCGTCTACTTTATGATGTGTCGTCGACTTTCCGTGAGGTTATGTGATGTGTGGCAAAACAGCGGATCGTGTCAGAGACAAAGAGGGATCTGTTGTGAAATTGAGCTAGTTGGTGACCCGACATCGTGTAAGAGATAATCCGTCTTGATTTTTGTGCTGTATCGGTGACTTGCAACTTTGAGTATGATGGAAGGCCGAAGTTTACAAGATGCGAAGAGAAAGAAATGGGGAATCCAATTGTAATGTGGCAGATCACTACAGCAATACGGGTTTTTACCTATCAAGTAGTACTTAGCTTTTCAGAGCAGGAAAGGTTTTTTAGAAGTTACCTGGTGTGTAGGCCTAGGAGAACACACAATGTACAAATCGAATGAAAAAAACAGCTTTTGAACAGTAGATGGTTTCAACTAGATCACGACAAGATAACTCGAATACGTCTGCAGGGAAACGGGTCCAATACGTCTAGGTCCAATGCGTCTACCAAAATACACTTTTCCAAGACATCTGTAAATAAATCGTGGATTCACAAACTAGCGTCGAATACGTTGACATCGTTGTAACACGATAGCTATTGTCGCACGGGAAAAACTACATGCTATACCATTTGGCAATTACCCCAGTTACCCCAGCTTTCACCGTTTCATTGTTCTAACATGATGGTACACCATAATTTTCGCGATGAGGTGAGGTTAGTGTGTGACACGCCAAAAAAAAAAAAGAGAACGGCGAGACTGAGTATCTAGACTGTTCGGCTCGCTTCCTATTCCAAATCCCTGGTAATGCCTTTCTTCGCGTGCGGGTTGATGTTCTTAGCTCAACTGGCCGAAAAGTGTCTTTTTTTACACAGAATAAAGTGTGTACAAGATATCACAGTGTGCTAGACAAAGAAGTC
The DNA here is from genome assembly GCF_000938715.1 of Lachancea lanzarotensis. Lineage (NCBI taxonomy): Eukaryota > Fungi > Ascomycota > Saccharomycetes > Saccharomycetales > Saccharomycetaceae > Lachancea > Lachancea lanzarotensis. The sequence goes on from NW_019212879.1 coordinate 1,235,715, forward strand.
CTTTTTAAACAATTCTGAGAACTGTTACAGCATCTAACAGGAGGTTGCATGATCTGAAATCAAACCACACCGCTGAGAAATCGGAAATGTTAAAAGTCCAAGTTGACCGTTCGCCAAATACTGTCGCTGTCATCGCATCACGTGCAATAAACTAACATGTAGTTTAGTTGATGTCCGACAGAAGAAGCAGCTACGACGAAGAGACAGAGCGAAACGCAAACAAATACGTACAATCACACCAGTCAAAGAGCGAGAACACCACTCTGCATTGATCAAGTTAATACTGTCGGAAAAAATGGCATCACCACTCACGAGCTCATAATATCATTACTGACGAAGTCACTGCCATTAAATTACATTGAAATATGGGATATAACCAACCATGAGTAGAAACTCCATCCAAAAACACTACGAGGAAGGTCTTTTAGTTGGATTTGTTGACGTTTAGTTGACGTTGGTGTTAACGGTTTCGGTACTCGTATGTCTGGTGCTCTTATATATGATTCGAAGTCCGCGGGATATGCGCCCGAATTCGAGTTTGGAGCGAGCTACAATCCAAGCGTTTCTTACCACTTCAATAGTGACGTTTCCCAGTTCCATTATGGTGTTAAACACCCTATGAAGCCGTTTCGGCTCATGCTTACAGATCATTTAGTATCCTCATATGGTCTCCACAAAATTATGGACTTGTATGAGACGAGACCAGCCACCAGTGAAGAGCTCTCCGAATTTCATTCAGAGGACTACGTTGAGTTTTTGAAGCGTGTGACACCAGAGAACTTGGCCAAACTGCCGCGTGGTTCATTAGAGAAGTTTAACATCGGGGATGATTGTCCCATTTTCCAAGGATTGTACAAATATTCTGCACTTTACGCAGGCGCCTCTTTGGACGCTACCAGGAAACTCATAAACAACCAATCTGACATTGCAATCAATTGGTCCGGTGGCTTACACCATGCAAAAAAAAGTAGCCCCTCCGGGTTTTGCTACGTCAATGATATCGTCCTCAGCATTATAAACTTACTGCGATATCACCCCAGGGTCCTGTACATAGACATCGATTTGCACCATGGCGATGGGGTGCAAGAGGCATTCTACACTACCGACAGAGTCTTTACTGTTTCGTTCCACAAGTATAATGGTGAGTTTTTCCCAGGAACGGGTAAACTGGATGAAACCGGCTGCTCACGCGGTAAGCATTTTTCGCTAAACGTTCCGCTCGAAGACGGAATTGACGACGACTCCTATATCAATCTTTTCAAAAGCATCATGGACCCATTAATCACATCTTTCAAACCTACTGTCATAATACAACAATGTGGTGCAGACTCTTTGGGCCACGATCGACTGGGCTGCTTTAATCTGAACGTTATGGCGCATGGGGAATGTGTAAAATTTATCAAATCATTTGGTCTCCCCATGCTAGTACTAGGGGGCGGTGGCTACACTCCGCGGAATGTCTCTAGGTTGTGGACATACGAGACGGCTTTACTCAACGGCGTTAGTGTTCCAGAAGCCATACCGGAAGATATTCCTTTCAGACAATGGTTTGGGCCGGATTTTTCACTACATCCAGTGTTGGATAACCTTTATGAAAACAAGAACTCCAAAAGTTACCTCGAAAACATTCGTATTCGCTGTCTGGAAAATATCCGTTTTCTGCAAGGAGCCCCAAGCGTACGGATGGATCAGGAACTAATACCCACCCAGGATATTAGTGGCCTAACGCAAGAGGAGGAAGATACACTTAAAGAGCTCAATGAAGAGACTGATAGGTTCAGATTTGAGCAAAGGGAAAAAGATAGCATAAGAAAGGGTGAATTGGTATGATCATTAGCTGGATTATGGTCGTAGACGCATATAGTCAACCCCGTTGTAACTCATAACAGTAGCAATGTAACAGTACGATATAAACAAAATGAAGGTGGCTTTATGTATTCGGTCTATCGACTCAGCCAACCAGCTTTTTTTTTTTTGACAGCAAGCGACTACCAAGTCGAAGGGTGACCATTCTGCCAAATATGAGTTTTTGGCTTGAGATTTTTAACTTTTTTGAAGATCACAGTCCTAAAACCTCTTGACTGACTTTGTAGGAAGAGTAGCGCAGATCAAGATCACAGCTAGCGTCGCAGCGTCGCAGCTTTCAGTTCATCCTGGCATGAGAGTTAAGTAGCAGTGAAGATAGGAAGTTCGCGAAGAAAGTACCTTCTTTCACATATACAATGATTTCTTTACTGAGAATAATCGCAAGGGGCCTAGCTAGCTTTCTTGTACTTAATCTTCTCTTTCGGCTCATCAGAAAGCCGTTTCTGCCCTGGCTTCACGATTGGATGCTTACCTGTCCACGCTCAGCATCGAGATGCCATTTACTTTGGCAAAAATGGCCATTCGTCGAGAAAGTTATCTGGAAAATGTTAGATTACATCGAGACACATCATCAGGTCTAATCTATCATCTCAAGAGTGTATAAGGTCTATAGAATTTTTAATGGTTCATGCGTCTTTTATGAGTTCAACTCCTCCGACAGCCCAGATTTCGGATTCATCTTCGTAACAGTCCGAGAAGATGGTCTCCGGATCACCACCGGCCGCTATTCTTTCTCTTTCGACACCGGCTAATCTCTTGCCTACACGCTTGGTGTAATCAGTGACAGACCTCAATTGAATGGAGTCAGCAGCACAGTTCTGCAATGTTGGGCCAGAAAGCTGGGAAATCCATGCCTCAAAGGACCTCATGTCTTCTTCCTCTACTAATCTGAAAATTGCCAGATACGCCTTCTCAGCTGCTAGCTTAACTGGGATGATGATATCCCGTAAGCACGAAAACACTGAAGGTCCCAATAAATCGTAGAACGGTTTCACACATTCCTCATATTTGAACCTGGCCAAAGTGCGCACTACCACTAAAGACAACCGTCTCGAATCCAAAGAATTGCTGGCAGGACGTAGCATATCTTCACATAACACCTCGACGAGGCTCTTTATGTCATCTTCGGAAAGCTCAAAAGCAGCTTGAGATTCTTGTTTTCCGAAAGGCGACTTCTTCTCCCCCACTAGTAACAAGAATTTACCAATAGCTGTCAAGGCGTTATCGGAGATGTATGGGGTTGTGCATCTCGCAGCATTGGCCAAATACTCAACGAAGGCAGAGGTCGATTCCGGATTGAACAGGTGTGCCGGAGCATCTCTCAAAAAGGAGTTCAAAGTCAAGATTGCAAAACGGCCCGCCTCACCAGTAATGTCAACTCTCAACACTTTGTTGCTAAGAATTGACTGAGCTTCATCCTTCGTCATGATGCCAGAGAGAGAGCCAATTAGCTTAGCATATGCTGTCGCCAACTTGTCATTGACGCTCAAAATTTGTTCTTCAACAAGATTGACAATAGTATGCTTGGAATTTTCATTCAGCTTGGAGCCAGCTTTCGAGACAATTTCAAGTAAACCATTTAGCAAGGCCGTTTTCACACCATCATCGTCGGTCTGTCTGGCACCGGTGACAAGTTCCGAAACCAGGGGATCAACTCTTGGCTGATATTCGATCAAAGAACCGAGAGCCTTCGCAGCGCGCAAACGAAGTGTTTCGTTTGAAGCGTCCGAGAGTGATTTTACAAATGTCCTTTGTAACTGAGGAATGAACGGCCTCAAGAATTGCGGAATCTTAGCAAATAACACGTTGAGAGCATAAAGGATGGCAGCTTTAACATCGCCTGGAAACCTCTCTCCGACAACACGAATCAAAGGCCCTGTAATTATAGTAACAAAGGATTTCAAGTTGTCAGATGGTGTTCTCTTAACAATGTCGGCAATCGCCATTGCTGCTATCTCACGTTCTTCATTGGAACCGTACATTAAACCATGCAGGAAAATTCCTAGAATGCAGCTTGGACCCTTGGGTAGCTTGAACACCGCCAATTCTGTGTTTTCTTTGCCAACCAGTTCCAACGCTTGTTTTGCAGGTTTGACCAACTTGCCAAGCATAGCTTTGCCTTGCCTCTTTATCAAAACAGATAACTCATCAAAAATAGCTTGAACAACCTCAGGGTCTTTGTCGTCAAATGACATGATTGATTGAGAGATAATCTCTGGAGTGTAAATGTCGTAGGTGAGAGTTGTTTCTTCGAAAAATACAGGGAGACGTTTCAAAATTACTAGACGTTTCGCTCTGTTTTCATCTTTCATCAAGCTTAAGATATGTTGCATCAACGGATGCATACCATCGGCATCATCGACAGAGCTCAAAACGCTTCCAAGAGCATCTTCCAAGGCCAAAGTCGTTTTTTCGTCATGAGAGGAACCTGCCAGAGAATTTACTAGGGCATTTATAATAACAGAGAGACGTCTGTAGAGAGCGGGGCCAGCTACCTGAGCTAAGGAACCAAGTGCACGAGCCCTGAACGCGTCGATTGGTGGCCTCAATAGAGTTGGAATTAGTATCGGGAAAATAACCTCGGACTTGGTTGACATGATCTCTTGCAACGCCAGTAGCGCATATTCAGAGCTCTCAGTAGAACCTAACATGTTGAGCAAGTGGGGTAAAACTTCATCGACTGCAACCTTCTCAAATACTTCTTGGAATGCGTCGAAAGACAATGCTGAAGATTCTCTCACCGAACCATCACCGTCCACAAGTGTGCGGCGTATAATATTTACAATAGTAGATTGATAATCCACCAATGATTCGTATGACGAGGATTGGAGAAGTTCGCGCAGAGCGATGCAGACACCCTGCTTTGATTCAGAACCGCGAGCTTGATCGAGAGAATTTTCCAATACTGGCAGAAGTTGAGATAAAGCGTTGCTCCCAACACGTCTCACTAGATCACCCAAAGTCTGGGCAGCGATATGCCGCAAACCTGCAGATGAAGAAGCGAGATGTACAACAACAATGCTTGTAAGAGTGGGTAAGATTTCCTTGACAGTCCTAGGAGTATTGGGAACGATGGCCTTCCAGACGTCAACCGTAGTCGCACGAACAACACCAGACGTATCGGACCTGCAAATGAAAAGGGATGAAAGAATGCGGTCGCGACGATCTTGACCAAGCACTTCCAAAAGCTGCTTCGTGACCTCGTGATTGGTCTCACCATCTTCATCGTCAAATTCATTTTTGGAGGATATTCCTGTAACCTGGAAGAGCAAGTCACTAGTCAATTGCACAGAGGACAACCTGATTCTTTCGTTCTCATCAAACATCCCCTTTTCAAGCTCTGGAAGCAGTAGATCGATTGCTTTAGTGGCATAATTCTTGACCAAAAGCTTTCCAGCTTTCAAGGAGGTGTCAGAAATGTTGTCGTCCGGATCAGCGAGCCCGCTCAAAATAGGCTGAATAATTTGGCTCACGTAAGGCGCAAACTGAGGACCGAAACACAGAGGCAAAAATAAAAGAAGAGGCATGAAACCTTCTCTAATGTAAGATTTGGGGCTGGTGACGCCAGCCATGATTGTTGGAAGCATCTCATCCAGTTTGGACAACCCAAGTCCACTAATGACTTCTGATAAAGCTTGAGCAGAACCCATTCGATCACCAGCCTTGCTATCATCACTTAAGGTTGCCAATAGGCGAGGGATCAAATGAGGGAACTTCTCTTCGCCTAGTCTTTCTACCAGAGCTCCAAGAGCCCTGGCGGCAGTAGCTCTTGTGCTAGGAACTGGATCGACCATAGCCGACTCCACTTCATCGACCAGTTGTTGTAGGTACGGCACCAAGTCATTTGCATCGACTAAAATTGCCATGTTACCAACGATCTTACACGCCTTTCTCTTGGTATTTGCAGACCTTTCACGCATACCACGATGAATAACGTGTATAATCAGAGCGAGAGAAGGTCCATCAATGTAGTGCACGAACTGAGTTTGTATCAAAGCATTTAATGCGTCTTCGGTATGCTTAGTAGGGTCCCCAATAGCTTTAATGAGGGTTGGGACGAGAACCTGAATTTCTGGATTTCTTATGACCTCTCCAAATCGATTCAAGGACTGATCGGCAGCTTTACGCACCTCCTTATGAGAGTCGTTCAGAACAGCAACAATTTCAGGCACAATTGTCGAAAGAGAAGCGGAAAGTTGGGTTGGGTCAAGATATGCCATATTACCCAGCAATTCCACGGATCCACGTTTGGTTCTCCAAGAAATATCCTCGAGATTACTCACGGCCACCGGGATTAACTTTTTGACACCAAAACCAGTAGTATTAGCCATGATGCTTTTAGTAGCATCAGCAGTGGCATTTCTTACCTCCGGAACGGAGTCACCAAGATTCTTCAGGATATTTGGCAGAATCTCAATGACGTAAGGCTCGAAGAATTTCCCCAATGACTTAGAAAGACATTCGAATGCGAAGGCAACAGACTCTCGCTTTTGTGCGTCTTTCTTGTCCTCTGAGGCATCCATAAGATCGTGAATAATGTCGTACTCAGATAGAGAACCGATACCCAACCCTTTCACGAGGCCTGCCAATCCCCATGCTGCACCCCGTCTAGAGTGGAGTCTCGTCTTAGGGTCTAGCAACTTTTGCATCATGCTTTTCAAATAATTGCCAGTCTGAGCTTTCAACAAGCCAACTAATGGCGATATACAAGTCGAGATGGCTTGCTGGACCTCTTCCGAAGGAGGATCGAGCGTATGCAGAAGACGCTCAACAATAGTTGTTACTCGAGCATCGTCCGCTGCCAAGTGCCGGGCAAGAGTTCCGTACAAAATAATAACATTTTCCTTTGTAGCGACATCTTGCTTGACCTTGAGAGCCTCTTCGAAGATCGGTATCAAGTCTTCAACATTCCGAGAGCCATGATGAGCAATCACTTCGATACCTGCTTCTTTTATTTCCTGTCTAACCAGACTTTCGCGGTCCCCCAAAGCACCACTGTTGACAAGGAACTTAACAAACTCTACAGGCCATCTACTGTCCTTAGAAAATACACTCGAACACTCTCTGAAAGCAATAGCAGTAGTGCTTCTATCCTCCCAGCAGTCTTTTTGAGCCTCGGAAGAGATGACCACCAGGCCGTACTCGTCGATGATTGGATCAGGAATACGGGCTTTCTGAGAGTAGAAATTCATTAATTTCTCGAAATGTTTCCCGAAAAGTTCACCAGACTTCGAGCTCAAAACATGCAAAGCAGTGGCATATGACCTAGCCACGAATAAGCGCAAGCCACTATCTCCTTGGCCGAAATAGTCGAACAAATTATCAAGAAGCTCTTCGCGAACTTCAAAATTGTTAAATTTCCAGATGGATGCCGCAGTTTCTCTATTTGACTCGCTAGCATCTTGCATCAATATGAAAACTTGAGAGGAGAACCCCATGAAAGGTTCCAAGTCAAACTCATCATCAACAGCTTCCAAAATCGTGGCTCTGACAAAATCGTTCGAACTCATTAAACTGCCAAGAAGCAAGTCCAGATCAGTTTGGCTAGGAGACTGTGATACGTTCTGACATAGCGCTAGAAAACATTCCTTAGCGGACCTTGCCTTGGAAGACACTGATAGAAGAGATATTAATACTTCCAGAATATGCTGTCGGGGAATCAAGGGGTCTGCAAAGGATTCAGCGTGGCCACCAATAATCTCCATTGCCAACAACAACTGCTCTTCTTCTTTGTTCTCTTCTATGAACTCACTTTTCACTACTGGTTTGTCAGAATTACTCACAGAAATCCTTTTGCCTTCTTCTAGCACCTTTGATAATAACGGTAAAAGAAAGGTTAGAGTCTCTGAATCGAACACCTTTTTGTTAGCAACGAACTTGACCCTGAAAAGAACTCTGGATATTAGGTCAAGGAGGTTCTCCTGACATACGCTGTCGGGGATTCCGCGAATTTCAAAAGCACGTAGAGTAGCCACGGCGATTGAACGCCTTATGGTACCCAAACTCTCCGACACGCTTGATGACAGGTCAATAAACGTTTCAACTCCATTTTTGGGAACCAGGTCAGTAAATGCTGGAGCCTCTAACGCGGTCAGTATGCCAGATACAGCCACTGGGAGCCAGACCGCTGCTCCATTATCTACTAGTGATGTTTCCCTGCTCAATTGAGAAACAAGAGAAAGCGTCCGGTTAGACTCTGTTACAATGAGATTGACGGCTTTCCGAATATCGGCTTCCTTTGACAACTGCGCATTTACCAGCTCCCTTTCTTCTCTGGTATACTTCTTTGGGCCCATTCTTTTTTGGGCTTGCTTCTCTCTGACTTCTTCCTCCCATTTGAGAGTTTCGTAATCCTTGGAATTTTTATTGTCAAGCTGCTTGTTTGATTTTTGTAAGACTTCTGATACCAATTCGCCATCAGCACCCTTCCAGATTTCAATCTGGGACGCATCGACAGCTTGCAATCTTGAACAATTAAGCTCACTTTTTATTAGATCGACGATTAGATGAGAAATCGTGGATGGGTTGACGAACGCAGCATAGGTGATGGATTTGACGGCAGCTTCGTATAACGCGGAAGACTTGATGACCTCATCTGCCGTCAAATACTTAAATTTAGTAAAAATATCACTGGAATTCTCTGATATAAGCCTTACTGGATTCAAGTCGGCATTTAAAACCAGCTCTGCCCAACCGCTCTTCAATTTGAGTTTAGAATATTGTGAGAGGACAAGCAATTCAACGAGAACCTTTTTCAAAGCTTCTTTGTCATCGACATCTTGACAGAGAGTCATAATAACGGGAGTCACGTAACGGAGTGAGATACCATCGCGATCTGACAAGATTCCCTCGACTACGGCTTTCTCTAACGCTCTGATCGCATCTATACCAGTCGTCAGAGTGGTTCTTTGATATGCGCGGTGAAAGAGTTTTACTCCCAGTGACCTTTCCTCGCCACTTAACTCAATAGACATGGTAGCTACCAACCACGCATGACCAATCGAGCGAGAAGTCCAATTATCATCAATTAATAGAGACTTGACTTGTATTGCGAGCTGAGCGCTTTCCATGGATGAGAGTAGGTCAATCCCAACGAAGCAACTTAGCACGCTTCTCGCTGTGTACTTCGCTGGGGATGAAAGAACATCCCTCAGGTATTCTAGAATTTCCTTTGACTGGTCGCGAAACTCCTCCGCAGACTTCTCGTCTATCACGTTGAGCAAGGCGGCAAGCCATAGCTTCTTAACAGACTGCCTTTTGTCGTTTAATCCATTCCTTATCAGAGTGACGGCAGAAGCAGGTGGAGCTTCCAATCTCGAATAATGATGGAAATAAGCCCGGAGCATTGACTCCAAAACAAGTTCATTGGACTCCTTAGACAAATAGTTCACAAGTCCGTTCGTAATGTCTAAGGATACTGAAGCACTTGAAGGAATAGCGCTCAGGAGACGTGACACAATGATTTTGTAGTCCACATGCAAATTGGACTTGAGATTTTTGAAAGTTTCCGCAACCAATTTTTGCAAATCGCTAGAAGAAGAATCATTGGTAGAACGCAGAAGACTGAGAATCGATCCTAGGGACACAGACTTAACCGTTTCTTTACTACTTTTCAAGGAGGAAAAGGATTGGGCCATTAGTTTGGAATCAACAAATATTGAAGAAAGGTCGACTTTAGCAGGATCCATACTCGCATAAAACTCGCTTGCTAATGGGAAACCTATTTCAGATGATCTCAAAATACACTTCTCTAAGTTCGGAACGATGTGAGAACTGAATAGGTCTGAAGTAACGAACTCGCGAGCGAAAGGCGTGAAAAAAGTCTCCACACAGAAAGGGGACGGTGGATCCTTGCATAGAACAACGTCTTTCCCCACATATGCACAGAAGGACATGACAATGCTTTCGGCAAACGCCGCATGGTGGGCAGGCTCAGATGGTAAGAGTTGGCCCACAGCCTTTGTAAGGGCTCCCATCACGGCTAACACTCCGGCCGCAGGAAGTTTGGCCTTACCGGCTTGTTCTAGCGTTGCTTCGGAAACGAGATCGACCGAAAATTGGTTTTTATTGTCACCACTTTTTCTCAAAATCGAGGTGAAAGTTTTTGTCATTGACTGCAGCACGCTTTGGCGAACTCTGCGACGATGTTGATTCTGTTTAGATTTCGAGCGTTTGGCCTCCTCATGCACATCCAGGGCCGTTTCGATGATCTGAGCAGTGAAGCACAGCAATTGCAGTAATTCCACAGTTGTTGCCATTGTGCTTTCAGAATTTTCTTCGCTCTTGATTTTTTGTAGCACGCTAATCTTCAACAACGCATTGATCCAATCCAAAAGGTTCATGTAATCAGCGACAGCCCGAGTAGACGATGTTTTGGTCACTATTCCCTGGATAAACTTGGTTAGACCCTTCAATCCCCGCGGTGAACGTTCGAATAATCTTTTGAACACCTCAATCACCTTCTGCATCGATTTCTGGTCTCGAATGTACAAATAGCTATCCATGATCCCGAGTACAATTTCCTTATCTGTGCCTTCATCTAAAGCCACATTTTGGTCTTCCAGGAGCGCGATTACCTCTTCCAAAACTACCAACCGCGCTGAGAGCGCTGAATCCTGAAACGCTTGAGCCAAAAGAGAGCCAACGCCCTCCCATGTTCCGTTCAAAACACTCATTGCTTGCAATTTCTGCCACTACTGGCTTACAGAACGATTAGTTCCAAACCTTTATGCTTAAAAAGAGTGTTTCTCAGCTAAAATGGTTACAGTTAACCGGTTTCTTATAGCTTTCTTCGATCATCAAATTTTCTCTCGTTTATTGTGATCTGGATCTGACGATGAGTATATAAACTTTAAGATCTTTAGAGCTGCCCTATCCTGAACCCCATTGAATCTAATTCATAAACTCATCAACAGTTATAGTTGATGAGGGTAGGCATAGCTATTTAGAAAATTTTATAAATGTCCATGAATCTGGTGAGTCGGTGGTGGGTGCTCCCTCATTAGAAAAAATTTTGGTCTCTGGGGAGTGCACTGCGACCTTCCCATCTTCCCATCTTCCCGTCACCTCTGTTTAGCAACCTTGAAACATCATATGAGATTGTTCTCTTGTTCATATCGTGAGAGGTTTTCGTAAAATATTTTGGTAGCTGAATCGATCACCGACCATGTCCTTTCGTTCACTTGCGCTTGCCAAAAAATGACTTCCCACTCTTTGACGTAGGACTGGACGTTGACGAAGGGCCAGACTTGTCCGTCTTGATCTTTGGCGCAGGAGGACCAAAAGACCCTGTCATGAAAAGACCTGCACCTGTTAGACCCGTTCCTGCCATATTAGAGTTCACCCTCTTGAGCTTTTGAGTTCTGGCCGGTCTAGAGCCGCTTTTGGTGTCAATCGAAGACACGTCACTCTTCTCAGGGAGACTCGCGTCCGATTGAGCGAACTTGGGAACGCCTTCGGGTGCTGTGCCTGCACGGGTTCCTCCTGTATTCACATTGATGGTCATGGGGCTTCTTCTGTCAAGACTCGTGGTGGATTCCACCCGCGGCAGCTTCTCCATCGATGACGACGCTCTGATCGTTGCATGGTCTTCAGATTTTGTGGGATCATTTGGCAAGCCCGTGAATTCACTCTCAGTGGGTGTGGCTGAATGCGCGGTATCACTTTCACGCGAAAAGGAGCAGCTCTCCACTTTCCGCTTCAACAACTTCAGCTTCTTTGATAAAGCAATGACGCTAACACATCTGACAATAAGGCGTGTATCATGTACCAACGTCGCAGTCTCGTGGAACAGCTCAACGACATAATCGACTGGCGGTAGAGAATTAGCAGATGCCATGTTAGCAAGTGTCAGGTTATCCACATTTCGCCTGTTGCCGTCTGACCTGTTTAAATGATCTCCCTTCTTGTAAAAATCAATGATGTTCTTCAATGACGAGTTTTCGGAGTCGACTTTCTTGGATAACGGATCAACAGGCATATCCTCTTCGCGCTGACGAAGCTTTTTATCTATCTTTGAAGTGGATGCGAGCCCAAAGCCGACACACAGATCACCCGAGTCGGAGCTTGAAGTAGAGCTCTCAGGAAGCCCTGCACTCGTTTCCTCGTTCCGCGCCACTCTCCTTTCAGCAGCATTATCCTCGGGGCTTTCTTCATACCCATCATTTCTGAATTCCCCTGCATTTCCTACGACTTTCTTTGGTGTAAAACCACTGCTGGGCGTTTCACGAGGTTCTCTCTGAAGATCTTTATGGCTTTCAGAATGTTTCAAGTCGATAATTTGAGTCGAGAATTCGGAGTTGACATTTTGTGACATATTGCTCAACTTTTGTTGCTCCATTCTATCAGCTTTATTCTCTCTATCTGTTTTATCGCTTGCCTCTTGTGTAATAACCTTACTTCTTGGGTGATCGGCGAAACTTTCCGCACCTATTTCCTTTGTCGAGTGCCCTGAATCCTTTACTGAGTGCTCAGGACCTCTGTAAGTTGCGCCTCTACTTACAGCGTTCTTCTTCATTGCCCCATTTCCCTTTGATGCGTTAAATTCGACTGTGCCATCAGTATTCGTGTTTGGCGTCACACTGGACCCACCAGAGTTGTTGCTACCACGATGTCCTTCTGCGAAAAGGACCGGTACATTCAGTGAGTATGGTTCCTTGGTCTCCTTATTGATGGTACCCCATTCACCACTTTCAGAGCTGCAAGCAGAACTGAGTCTCGGCACTCGTCTCAAAAGCTGCACATCGAAAAATCCATTATCGACTGCATGGAGAGCTTCTTCGAGCTCAAGCAACTCCTGGCTAGCCGTTTGAATATCTATGCAGTCCGTGTCTCCCTTGGTATTTCTGGAGCTGAGGAAACGCTTCAACGATTCTCCAATTGCCAGCAAACTTTCCTCCTTCTTGCCTAAAATTGAGTAGAACGCTTCAGCTAGCAGGTCATAGAGAAGAGGAATCTCATATACTTTCGCCATTACCAGTAAATTCAATGCGACAGGCGACAGTAACCACTTGCCATTCACTTGACCTGTGTAGAAAAACTCAATAAGTGACCTTACGGTCGAAGTTGGCCACGGCATGTACAGCGATCTTGGAACAAGCAAGGGCTCTAAATCCTGCTCTGTAATAAAGTTAATACTTGTGCTGCTATCTGCCAGTGAGAGGTACGATGGTCGGCTTTCTTCGCTCTCCATTCTAGACTTCAAAGTGCTTCTCTGACTTGGTGTTTTCTGCTCTGTCGTTGGAGTTGATCCTTGATGAGGATCAATGCTCGCTTCTAATTCGACGTCGATCAAATTGTCCTCTAGAAGCTGCCTGTCAACTGACCTCTTGCGCATTAAGTGAGGATCTGGATGATGAAGTGGATTATTTTCTGATGCCACAGCTTCATTAATGCCGAGAAGTGATTGTGAGATTGAAGATGACAGTCCAGGACGTAAGGCATCGTGGTAGTATGATGAACGCCTCGATGAATATGGACTGTTCTTGGCCGAGGCAAACGACGTGGTCGCATCGAAATTAAGCTGATGTGGTGCCGCAGGAAGAGGGTCGGTGGGCATAGGGGGAAGGGGTGGCAGTTGAGAACTCAAAGAATTGAAGGTAGACGAGCTCAAAACACTATCTTGGGAAGTTCGGCGGTTGGAAGGATTACCCATCCTGTCAGAAGACGAGCTCACAAACGATATGGAACTGTTCTGAGACGCAACAGATGCTTTCCGCGAGCCGAAAGGACTCTGAGATACCGCCAGCTTTTCGTCGAGATGATGAAAGTTAGGATGAGATGCGCGACGCCCACCTCGTAAACCGCCATCAAACGCAAACGTAGTCGATGTAGACGACTTTCTGCGGGCCGCTGGACCTAGATGTCTTTCTAAACTTTCCAGCCTGCTGGGTTCGTTATTGAGTGGTTGCAATACTGGCATGGGGAGTGCAGACCCGCCGCTGCCCTCTTGGAAAGGAAGACGAAATACCATACCACCAGATGAGCTTGTTGTCTTACTTGGGTCAAAGTAAGAATCTTTTTTAAAGCTATCGCCAGCGTCTTTTGAATTTTTAACGGAATGTTGAAACTCCAGATTAGCGGATGGATCCGATTTTGAGTGATGCATTTTTGGAAGCACTGACGTGTCTGTGTTTGATTTCTCTTGAGAGCCTGCCTTATCTTGAGAGTTTGCTTTTCGTGAAACGTCGGTATTTTCGACAGTGCTAGACTTGTTGCCATAGAAAAATGGACTTGATTTTCTAGATATCAGTGGGTACTGCAGCTGTGTTTCTTCAGATCGTTCATTTTGTGGCGTTGTAGCCTCAAATGCTTCCTGTGAGGAAGGATTATCTGAGTTTCTCGGGTTCATGATGTCGAAGTGGTGACTTGTAGGAGTAGCGCTATAGTTACCAGTACTTGAGGAAAATTTGGCAAAAACATTCTCTTTGTTCTGATACTCAAATTCTTTGGACGACCTGACGTAACCATGAGCAAGAACGTCATCAAAATACCTCCCCCATCGCTTTCTCAACAAGAAAATTGGAACCCGCACGGAATCTCCGTCTTCGGTAACTATCTCAAAGTCGGATAACTGCTGACCGCAAAGCTCCAAAAAGTCTTTACCTAAAGCCATCGCATAAGATGGGAAAACGGGTGCTATAGTAGTGATGTCCATTTGGGGCGCTGAGTACCGAGAGTACCCTTCGAAGCTGTCGTGTCCAAGAGAAACTTGATCTGAACTCGCAGCACTTCTTTCTCTACCCAGCGCCAGATGAGGAGCTCTGTGAAAGACGTTGATCATAGGAAGGGCAACACACAACATACTGCTGAATCTTTGAACGCTGGGCAGATGATTTTCTTTGGTCATGGTGCCTAATAAAATGACCTTGTGGTGAGAATGCCAGACAAAGAGTTGCCACAGTCGATGGCTGGAGCCGGCGGGATCATCAGATATGGTACTTATTTCAGTCCACTTTCCAGTAGGAATGTTGTAAGTGAAGCAGTGAAAACTTGAAGGCTCAAAGTCTGGATAAAAACCAGTGATGATAATGTTATGGCCAAAATAATCGCCAGATGGATGTTGCAAATGAAAAGGTGCCTTGTAGTGTTTAGCGTCTCTGCTACCGCGTCTTTTGAAAGCGGGCATCCTCTTACCGTTAGGGCCCGGATTCAAGGGCTGGATGACGACAGGGTTGGCATCTTCCTCTGAGTCGTCGCTAGGGGCGTAGCTGACGATGAGTGGATTATTCGTAGCCTGATCCCTAATTAATAGTGAGAAATTGGAATTTTGTAAGAGAGGAGTGTTTCGCCCATCGATATTGGTAGTTATTACCTGTGCAATCGATCTTTCATCGTCCAACGATTCCCATCGGTTTTGAGTCAAGTTATATATGTCGACGACGTGTATGGGACGATCCAAATTATTGAGCCCACCGACAATATACAGATGTGTATCATCTTCATCCTCAGGACCCGGAACTATGTGCATGTTATGATTGAAACGCCTTGCAATGCAGGGGTTGCAGCTAATCTGTCTCCACACCTTTGTACGCAGATCCAAGGCCCAAAGTTCATTGGAGGCTATGAGTTCGTACCCCGATTGCGGCGAAACGACCAGCCCACCGAAAACGTACAGATGGCCATCATGGTAGCACATAGAATGGAATACACGTTCTTTCATAACCAATTGCGTTGACTCATCTTCTGAGTTTGGCGGGTCACTTTCAGTGTCCACTAGCTCCCATTTTCGTGATATGAGGTCCAAGTGGAAGACTTCTTGGCTGATCCATTCTGCCAAGTTCTGGAATCCACTTGTGTGTTTGCGTTTGCGCGCAAAAAATAGTATAAGCTCCTGCTGTATTGATACCGAATTTACCTCTGTCAATTCTAATGGAATCGTGAAGCCGCCGTAAACGAAAATAGACGATCTGGCCAGTACACAGCTTGCTCCAGTCCTACAATCTAGTGTTTTAGACCGTTTTTCGCATTCTGACAACGACAACTCTTGATCGGGATTCAGTTTCGGTAGCGTTGTGGGATGGCAAGAACCCGGTGACGGCAGAAGTGGTGTCATCTGTAAGTTGAATCTGTTGACACCTTCAGAATGGTAGCTAACCCACCCTAAGCCAAGTCAAAGTCTAAGTCTAGTGGGCAAGTTTAGGAGATGGGAGATGTCTTCCCTGTACATGCATTATCATTTAAATTCTATATACTTGAATTAGGTGTCCGGTACCCATAGTTAAGAAGCACATAGTACGAACGGGCGTCAGACCAAAAATCGTTAAGCTCCAGTTTGTATCCACGAGTTATAACCTGGAGATGTACTTTTAGCATTTAAGTTCTGATTTAAGTGCTAATTCAACAGAAACATGGAGGGAGTTCGAAGTTCTCATGCCACCACACACGACCAATTTAGACTTACCAGTACGAGTACTAGCGGATACCGATTAATGAAGTGTCTGGCTCTGGTAGCATTGACAGAGGATCGACATGACCAGAATGCACAGCCTGCGAAAATTGCAAGTCGAGCAATGGTCAGTATGCGAGATTTCAAATGTGCGTTGCGGATAAATGACACGATTAAGGGCAACAAAACTGAACTTCCAACAGCGTTGATAACCTGTGGGAAAAAGCAGTAGCCGCAGGTGGATACTGCTGCCAAAAATGGAATTTTTTCGCTATCTTCAGGGTCACTACTGCTGCCAAGTGTGAGATGGGCAGCTAGGACGACCAAAGAAGCCCAGGAAAGAACAAAAATGCGGGGGAACTGAGACGATGCCCGGGAAAGAGCCACGCTGAACGCAATAGTGAACAAAAGCGGGGCCCACAGATCTGCACAATGGTCACCTTGCAAAGAAGAAGAAGGAGTGGTGGTGTCGGAGTCGCTTGACCCTGAACATGTAAACGATGGGTATACCACCTGTTTTAGTCTAGCGTTGATCTGTATCAGATCCCGTTTGAGTGTTTGGGTCACAGGTTCGTCAAGAGTACCGCGTCCGAATGCGTGGGGCGTTTCGGCGACGGGGTCCGCAAACGGGTTTGACGTGGGCTCGCTTGCTGAATTGGCAACAAAATCTGGTTCAATGAAATCGGACATAAGTGTGGGCGTGGGGGTGGGTGCTGTGTACAGCGATTAAAGTAAGTCCTACCTTCTCAATGGCCCGATGTGCGGTATTATCGGGTAGACTAGCAAAAATTAATAAGATGTTTGGCACATCAGAAGGAAGGCAACAAGTTTTATAATCCTACATAGACACTAAGGTCTACTCAGAGATTGTTCACGCATGTTCGTTCATCATTATGAGTGCGAAATCAAATTAGAAATGAATTTCCAACGACGCTTCGGGGAAGCCTCGAACGCGAGACCCAAACCCTCCCGCAACGCTGTCTCCCAACTGGGCGACATGGGGTCTAAAAGACTATTCGTGAGCTGGATGTGGTGATCGTAAGGGGCCACATGGCGGGCGTGCTGCCAGCGAAGAGGCACGACACAAATATCGTGGATTCATCCAACGATGAAGAAGTGCACACCTTCAGATGGAAGACTACATGTGAGCAGGATCAACTACGCGTA
Source organism: Lachancea lanzarotensis (assembly GCF_000938715.1). NCBI lineage: Eukaryota > Fungi > Ascomycota > Saccharomycetes > Saccharomycetales > Saccharomycetaceae > Lachancea > Lachancea lanzarotensis. The sequence goes on from NW_019212879.1 coordinate 1,253,134, forward strand.
AGTGTGTGGTGTGTGCGGTGGTATATGCTACAGCCCCGTATACTGTGACCTTTCTATCATCGTTTCTCAACAGAATAGGGAAAGACTAGACTCGAGTAAGCCTGTGTGATAAGGCTGGTTTACTGCGGTGCACGAGGTGCGATGCTCATCGGTAAAATCAATTATGTAGTCTCGAAAACAGGCGTCACGTTTCCAATGGCTAGTAAGTTGAAGTGATCTGAACTGGTAATTGTTGATGTACAACGGATCATGTATCATCAGCTGAGTGAGCTTCCTCTTCGCTCTCTGATTCAAGAGCAATTCGGTCGCCCACGTCAGAGTTTGACGTACCTTCTGGAAAATTGACACGCCAGCCACGTCGTCAAGCAGTTGTGATGAATAAAATGATTCACGGAATCCGTAGCCCTTCCTCCGAATTCACCGTACGCATGTGGTTTTTCTATTCGTATCGAAAACTTTCGTTCCAGAAGCACCTTGGTAATGGCAGAACATCTCTCGAAGCACGGCGAGAAAACAAAACGAATGTGGAACTATTCGCACTCTTATAGTACATCATTGTGTCTGTCATCGAGCAAAAGATTGTTGCATACTTTTCATGCGCCTTCGGCAATGGTTTAAGGCTTCAGCTCTCAATCTGTTGAGGTGTTGCAATTTCGATATTGATATTTGATGGATTGTCGTAATTCGTGCCGCCGTTTGCAGGGTTGGACAAACCCTTTTAAGCTGTATGAAATATTGAATCCATACCCGCAGTTTTTCGGGCAAAACTGTTGGGAAACTCACGTTCACGAGAGAAACGTGGACGAAGCGTTCAAACCGGGATACAAATCTAGTTTCCATAAAATTGGGGATAGAATCCCAGATATTGAGCTGAACCTTGGATGTGAGGTAGTCCATTTTGCCGAATCAATTGCCGTGTTGTTTCTCGAGCATTTCTACAGTGTCCTTGGAAAGAATGTTGAAATCGTGGTTCGACCGTCGTATTCTCACAGATCCTCCCTCTTCGTTGATGCAATACCCTGTAAGTTGAGTTTCTAAATCATCCTGCATGCCACGCTTTATCAACGGCGATGCTCACGACTTTATGCTTTAGGAATATACCTCCAGTTTCCCACCAAAACGTCACTGAAATATATTTCAGTGTGACGTGAACTGCTAATATGTCATGAAAATCAATACTATTTTCTGGTTAGAACGTCTTCTTTTGCGCGTTAGATAGAACTCATGGTAGATGTTCAACCTTGGACGTGCTGCACTTGATAATCTGCAATTGAGTTACTCTTCGAAACAAAATTTTTGAGTATCATAAGGCCAGTTTGGAATGAGAGTGCGGTAATCATGAGGGCCAAATTCTTTACAATTTCCGTTGAGTGGATACCGTCATGGTAGTAGAGACAAATATCTCCTCCCTAAACAAAAAACGCAGCATTCTAGTTCTAAAATGCACATCACAGCACCTGAAGACTTGTCGATGGCCTTTATACACAATGTCTTTATTAGAAACAGCTTCAATGCTTGAATCTGCTGTCAATCCTACTCATCATTCTACACGGGTACTCGTTCTTGTCCCCAGTCCTGAAGTCTCCGTACGCTCCGACTGTTCTACTGCAAGCCATCCACAATCATCCTACACATGCAGTCTTTAAACCGTATCAAGATCAATGCTGACGCGGCCAGAATAGGGAAATAGCTTGTTCTATGTGCATCACTGTGTACGAAACCATCATTCATTTTTTCACTCACTCTTCCACTTACATTGTCACGTCAATCCCGATATACACATCCACTTACAATTCCTCTTTCCAAACCCCCCATTTTCATATCGACCTTCCATTTCCCTTATATCCATCCTAAACCCTTTATTGTCTATTCACTCTCATAAACACCTCTCTTTATATACTCGCTCATCACTAATGTCATACACTGAGTATTTTGTTTTTTCTTACGGGGCAACATTTCCCAAAAAATAAAATAAAAAAAAAAAATTTATTATTATACCAAATTTTCAACGTAGATAATCTCAAGTCAGTAAACTTCCCACCTACTTATAAGCTTTGTTCAGCCGCAAAACACAAGCTAACACAAGGACCACACACAAGAGATGGAAACGCCGGCTGTGGATCTGGACAACATCATCGACCGGTTGCTGGAGGTCAGAGGCTCCAAGCCCGGCCAGCAAGTCGATCTGGAAGAGCACGAGATCCGGTTTCTGTGCTCGAAGGCGCGGTCTATTTTCATCAAACAACCGATTCTACTAGAGCTAGAGGCTCCCATCAAGGTATGTGCAAGTTGCTACGAGCGGAGAAGCGAGAAGTACGGAGAGAGAAGGGGAAAAACGGAAAGAACACGACAACAAGGGCCGAGAAGGGTTTTTTGACAGATCAGGAATTTGAAAAATTGAAAAAAACCGGTTTGAGTGGTAAGAGGCGGAGTGAGGCCGGGGAGTCTACGGGAATGGTTTTTTTTCGTTCGAATTGTATGGTAGCTTTCCAGAGGACTACAACGACGATTTAGGACCCCCCTTTTTTTGGATGGACCGATATGACACGCATTGTATGTTTATTCCCCTCGCTTTCCTGCCCTTATGATATAACGCTTGATTACTGTACTGGGTGATTTCCTGGACCCTCTACTATTGTTTTTTCGAAACCTGAAACCAAGAAAACTGTCATCATGACACACCACCCCCCTCTTTCCCACTAATTGCGCGATGTTTGGTTTTTCATGAGTATTGGAAACCATCGATTTCAAATACAATGAAGAAAGATATTGGTGGTGTAGTATAGAGTGACCGGTTGAACGAGTTGCGAAGGTGAGTGCTGATACCACTACTAGTATTGTCATTACTATTGTCACTGCTGCTGCTACTGCTACTGCTACTACTCATTGTCCTTTATCCTGTCATTTCCTTTGTTGATGGGGGGCTATTCGCCACGCCACCCGGATATGGATATGAATAGGTAGAGGCTTCGTTTCAAGCGACGCAGATGGTGGGGGTAGTGATGAACTGTATTTCGTTCAGAGTGATATCTCAGCACCTCCTCTCGAGATATTGGGAATTTCAGGCCCAAAGACAGTCTTCTTCTCCATTTCTTCTTCTCCATTTCTTTTTCTCCCTCTTCTTCTTCTTTTCTTACTAGCTTCGACTCCCCCAGATCTTTTACTAACTTTTTCCCCCACAGATATGCGGTGATATTCATGGCCAATACTACGATCTGCTACGTCTATTCGAGTACGGTGGATTTCCTCCAGAGAGCAACTACCTGTTTCTAGGTGACTACGTGGATCGTGGTAAGCAGTCGCTGGAAACCATCTGTTTGTTGCTAGCATACAAAATCAAATATCCCGAGAACTTTTTCATCCTGAGAGGCAACCACGAGTGCGCATCTATTAATCGGATCTACGGCTTCTACGACGAGTGCAAGCGCCGCTACAACATCAAGCTATGGAAGACTTTCACAGACTGTTTCAACTGTCTCCCCATCGCGGCCATAATCGACGAAAAAATCTTCTGCATGCACGGTGGGCTATCGCCCGATCTAAACACTATGGAGCAAATCAGACGTGTGATGCGGCCCACCGATATCCCAGACGTTGGGTTGCTCTGCGATCTATTGTGGTCTGATCCCGACAAGGACATTGTTGGTTGGTCTGAAAATGATCGTGGTGTGTCATTCACATTTGGTCCCGACGTTGTAAGCCGTTTCTTACAAAAACAAGACATGGAACTCATTTGCAGGGCTCACCAAGTTGTCGAGGATGGCTACGAGTTTTTCAGCAAACGACAACTAGTTACACTTTTCAGTGCGCCCAATTACTGTGGTGAATTCGATAACGCCGGTGCAATGATGAGCGTAGACGAGAGTCTTCTATGTTCGTTCCAAATTTTGAAACCGGCTCAAAAGACTCTGCCCCGTCCCCAGGGCAAAAAGAAGAAATGAAAAGCGCGTTTTTTTAATCAGGTGGGGGTGCGAGAGAAGTAAACGATGGAGGGGAACGCAGCGCATATCAATTCAATTTTCTTTTTTTTTTTTAACCAGCAAGCACATTATGGAAAAATGAAGGATATACTATTTCCTGGACTCAAGAGGGCTTTGTGCAAGTCACCTTTCTTCCCTCTTTTGTTTTTTTTTTTCTACCTTCGTTTATGTTCGAGCCCGTGTGGATATTTCCCTTTCTATCTGTGTGCACATGGGAATACCTTCTTATTTGAAGTGCAGAAGCTAGAGTTCCTTTGGTCAAGTATGATGCTGAACTTACGTTGACATTGACAATCCAATTCTATTTTTTTGCGATACCCTTGGTGATCACTGAAGCCTCGTCTGCATACGTGTGGTGAAAGCAGAATCCCTGTCGATGAATAAGCTTTTAGAATATCACTTGTATCCAAAGTACGTTTCACGTCTAAAGAATGTTTCGCACGATGAGGACTGATAACGAAACGCGGTTTGTAGTCAACTTCACGCTTCTGCAACTTGAGCGCACATTCATAGAGAAGGGAAACGAACGAAACCCCAAGAAAAAAGAACACCAAAAAAAAAAAAAAAAAAAAAAAAA